>NC_092335.1:89007500-89632500 GCF_046630445.1 Rutidosis leptorrhynchoides
ATATATATATATATAATATATATATATATATATATATATATATTATGTATAACTCATTATATATATATATATATATATATATATATATAACCTTACAATTATTATCTTCCAGAGCTTGATAGGAACTCCTTTTATCCCACCATACTTGTTATTATGATCTCCCAAACATTTCCGGAGTGTGTATCCAGAACTACCTTCGTCGACCTTAATTATTAACTTTAATAAATCAATAAAAATAAAAATTGTATTGAAATTTAATTAATGATAGTATTACATAAACAGTTGGGTAGCAGCCTCCTACCAATATGATCAAAACAATTCAGAATTAGACACATTAATAGCATTGTTTTACATGAAAGAAACTATTACTTTGTCAATTATTATCATGATAAGATAAACTAACATAGTCTTTGTCAATTATTATCATGATAAGATAAACTAACATAGTCAATTATACCCATTGATTTAATTAAATTGAATGATGTAATAAAATCATTTCACAAGTAGTTTAAAAGTAATTTGTATTTTACATGCAAGGAAAGGCTTATAATTAAGATAATTTATAAAGATAAAAAAGGAAGCAAAATAAGAACGATAAAACCATTGTATAAATCAACCATGTTTAATTCAGGCGAAATTAATACCGGAATAATAATAAACTGAATGAAGGAGTCAATAGGGGTCGATTAGACCCGCTAATTTTCCTTGTTGAAACATAGAACTGTTACAAATATATGATATACTGTATATGACTAAACGTCTTCTGGTAACATTTACCAATGCTACACCTAGTATGACCTTAAGACTTGTCTCAAAAGAATCATCGGTAGCTTGAACCTGTGTGGTTGATGAGGTCGAGGGTGAGTGATGGTATGAGTTCCACATTTTTCTTGCCCTTGCATTTCAATTGGGTGTAAGGGCTGATCCTAAGTCTTAATTGTATCGCTTTAAAAGTGTCACCAATAAATGTAAATTATGATGTCAATCAACCAAGTCCTATTGTTAACAGTTGGATAATCATTATCATTAACTCATTTCATATAAATAGCAGTAAAACTTTAATGAAGAAGTTCTTACTTTAATTTAGCCATAGTAATAAATTCTCTTTTCCACTCCTATTGCATTTGAATATGTAATGGCCAACACACTCTGCTCTAGTCTTCAATCTATAATAAATCTTCATGCCTTTTTAATTGCGCTCAGATGATCTAATACGCGAGAAGCAATCAAAAAATGAAACCAACATCAAATATCTGCTCCATCAACTTATTATTTGACAAAAGTTATACAAATAATCCATACTCATGTCAAAATGGGCTATTTGTGTTGAACACAAAAAGAAAAAAAAGAAAATAATTGAATTGTGTAAATTAACCTTCATCTAAGACATAATATGATATAGTTGATTCTTTGACATTCCTTAAAAGAATACCTCCAGTTATTTGACCAACCTTTTAAATCATTAGTTGACTACAAGTTATATCTCGATTGAAAGATAGATAAATAAATAAATACATAATATCAAACAAAGCATGAAATTGCATGTCATTTTGCTATGACTAAACATATAAAGGTGAACCAGAAAACTAAACATATTTTCATTAACAATTCGTGACAAAGTCTGGTGTATAATATGAGATAGAGAAATAAGAATATACATGTGCATAGATGATCATTTCATTAGTACAACTTTTGCAGCTATTTCTTATCCATTACTTTATTCGTTTAAAATAGTAGCTGGAGGTCAAAGAAACCATATCAACTGTTACATGTTATCTAACTATCATGACCCACCCACTTGACCACACTACTCCTAACACTTTCAAGTATAATCATATCATATAGTCATAGTCATTTTAATAAAAATATAAATGTAAATGCTATTATGTTTTACCATATCAAGGTCTTCTTTAACTTCCGAGAATATCATCTATCAATTGCCTTAATGAATACTTAACGTGACTATGCCAATCAAAAGATATTCTTTTAATCAATTGAATGATCTCGACCTGCAACAAGAAATATTTGCTTGAAAATGTTGTAACATCATAACTAAAACAGGAAAAAGTACTATGAGAACATTAGCGGTAGGAAACTTGTACCTTACAGGCAAGATCTCCGATACGAACCCAGCGAAAATCCAGGCAAAGTAGTTTCCGAAGGGTACCCTAAAGACGATACATCTTGGCCCAATCTATCAACTGCAGTTAGACTTGTATGAAGCTCACAAAAATTTGCAATCCACATAACATCAGATAAGCAATCCACATAACTATATTAACTATATTAACATTCCACATAACTATATTAACTTGTCGAGTGTATTAACTATATTAACTTGTCGAGTGTATTACACGAACATCAGATAAGCAATCCACATAGCTACATTAACTTGACAAAATTGCCTATTAAAATAAAAAACACACCTTGACTTGTCATACATCAGATTAGACTTCATGCATACTTTGAAATCTTTCTTAAAATTACAAACTTGCCGAACTTGTTTGACCTCCATAATATATAATAAAACTTAACCACAAGTTCTATTTTCTACATTTTTTACCATATAAACTAACCAATTGCTTCATTTGTGTTAAAAGAGATAAATTTTGACCAAGAACATCGCATATTCAGGAGTTTGACTGATCTGCAACTAAAAACAAATATTGTTAGTCTAAGAAGTGAAAGCATTAACAAACGACTCACTACATCAAAGTCTTAAATGTCGGTGCCTGGAACCAAGTACCAAAACTGCACAAATTACTAAAAAATGCACAAATTTATACAATACTGTAATTATAATTAGAATCCAAAACCTGCACAAAAGAGTTACACATTCATTTTAGGGGAAGTTCAATTATTTAAGTCTTAAAAAAACTCAAACTCATCAATAAAACTTTTAAGCTCTCTTTGATATAGACATTTCATCAAATAACAACAACAACAAAGCCCAATACCACATGAGTGGTGTATGGGGGAGGTGAGATGTAGACAATCCTTCCCTTATCCGAGAATAAAGATAAGTCATTTCTCCACCCAGAGTGAAACACTCTCAAGAGTAGAGAAAGTCATCCCTCTCTTTATTCGACGAATAAAGAGATTGCTTCCGAGAGGACCTCCGGCCTTAAGTAGGAAAAAGTATTTTTTTTTTAAAAAAAATTATAAAAATACTAAAATAAAAATAATAATAGACGCCATGAAAATGATAGAATCAAATTTACATGGGTTTTAAATCCTGCCTGGAATTTAATTTAGGCTCTAAGAGTCAGTCAAGTCGCAATAAATCGACGATTGTTGTCGACTCAATAGAGCCATTAAATAAGTAGTGTGCATTATGTTACATTCAATATATAAAGAAGTCTTTGTTTCAGCCCCACTCATCATATACCCTGTAAACATATTTGAAGAAGATTCAAAAATTATTGACTAATATTCTGACTTACAAACAACTTTTGAAGGGAAAATCATATACAAAAGTATAGATCAAGAAGTCTGGTTATTTAAGTGTTGTAGCAGTCCATTTGGTAGCTATCTTTGCGCACCCACTTTTATCACATGTTGGTGTGCTCATTTTGTAACAATATTCGAGATAGATAGATTCTGATTTCGGTCTGCTGCAAATAGTACTCAACTGATGTAAATGAAAACTTGAAATACTAACCTTGATTTAGCAAAATATTAATCAAGAACACAAACCCTAGAAAACACTTATGGTACCGGGTGGTGGAAGTTGGTGACGTCGGCGAGCGATTACCGCTTACAAACCCTAGAAAAGAACATCGGGTGACGGGAAGTGTGACCGGTAGTTGATTGTAGTCACGGTGGCGAGCGATTGCAGCGGCATCTGCCAATGGTGGATGGAAATCGAGGGTGAGCTGGCGGTTGCGAAGGTGGATGGTGATTTGCGTTTCCTTTTGCTAATCGATTTTGTGATCGTCTTTTTGATTGTTTTTTTGATGCCTCGTGATTTTTGAACAGATTGTGGTTTTGAAGGGTATTTTGGTAATCAATTAATTGAATGTGAGAATTATCATGTCATTAGAAAGTTTTTTAAAAATAAATGGTTGAGATTAGTTAGGATTATCTTAATGTAGGGCTAGGATTAGTTATTTTTATTTAATATGATCTATTTTTACTTTTGTTATTATATATAGAAAATAGATTATTATTATTATTATTATTATTATTATTATTATTATTATTATTATTATTATTATTATTATTATTATTATTATTATTATTATTATTATTATTATTATTTTTATATAACGTAAATCACATTGTATATGTTTTTTTTCCATAAATTTGGATGAGAAGGATGCCCATACCTGTCTGTACTACCACTTAATCGTTGCCACTGAATCGTAGGTATGCACTAACAAAATTAAAGATTAATTATCAAGTTTTAAATCATAAAAACTAAATGATTCTGTTACAAACACATTACACATGCATATGTCTAAAAATTTTGAACTAGCTGCCACAAAGGTATAATCAACATGGGTCTCATTCTAACCTGCAAAAATCATTCCAAAAATATCAATTAATTACAAAAACTTATTGTGAATCAAAACTACGCATATAAATTTAATGAACATACGATTCACAGTCAGTGCCAGGGATGATATATGGAATGTCAACATCGCACTCGCCAGGAAGATTTGCGAGATTTTCGGGTTTGAAGCGAGAGTCCGATCCATAAAGATTATCGATGCATTCGCAAGCAAACCGCATGTCAGTGCCTGTTTCCGCAACACGTTCCAGGCCCTTAATGCTATCGCAGCATGCCGGTCGCACCTCACCGCCGCTAGTTAGGTACTTTGTGCACGGCACAAAGTAGCTCACTACTTGACCACAATTTTTTAAGGCCTCCATATAGGGTATGGAAATCACTATATATATGCAAACAACAATAACACACAAAGGCTTCATAATCACCCCTATGTGGTTTTGGTGTAACAATATTTTATTTATGAAGGGTACTTAGTATTTATATATAATAATTTTTATCTCTACTGTTTTAAAAAATAGTCCAAATAAGAAAACTTCTATAAAATCGGCAAGGATCAATCGTCATCAATCGATATCGATAGTCTTCTATCTTACTAATCCGGTAAGTTAATTCCACGTGTCAAGCTACCACATCCCCTAAACATTTATCTATTTTTTCCTTAATTCTACAATTAATCACTAATTTTCACTAATTTTCGTATGCTGACACGTGTCCCGAAGTAATTAACACCTCTAATAACACAAAAGATTAATATCTGCAGGTTAAATCGATGTTAAAAAAAAAACATACCCAAACCCTAAATTGGAAACGAAAAAATTCATCTATAACAATTGATCGAATATCGTTTGCGAAATATTTTTCAATTTACGATTTAACAAAATTGTTCATATCATTACGATGTAACAAAATTGTTGTTTTCATTACGATTTAACAAGTTGTTTTGAATCAAATTACCAAAATCATGAACAACTAGATTTGATTACAATTAACAAGTTGTTGTTTTGATCTTACGGTTTCTTATTTTCTGCAATTCGAATGTCATTGGTGATTTTATATTACGAAAATAGGGTTTTTATTTGACCCTAATTGTTGGGTTCTTCAATTAGGGCTTTTCGTTATTGGTAACCGATTAGGGTTTTTATTTTACCCTGATTGTTAGTTGGACCTATAATTGTTCCCTGATTTTCTTTTGTCTCTTTTATGAGGATTCAGTTAATGGTTATCATTACAGAATTGATTTTGTGCAAGTTGAAAGTTGGCGAAGAGGTGTTGAGTTGATTTCTAGGTTATTCGGTTTTAAGCTGACCATGTGTGCTTTTCAACTACAAAGGTGATTGAATGGGTGAAGGATTTAAGGAAAATAAGAGTGTATCAGTTGTAATTATATCTTTTTACCTCAACTAGCACTGTTATATTTATAACATAAGTTTTTTTTATCCAACTCCATCACCTATATCTCAGATAAAGGGTTCAATGTTTGATGTGAATATTAAATAGATAGAAAGCTGTAGTTATAGGTATCCCTGTAATAAACTAAAAATGGTGTTTTTTGTATAATTGACATTTCTGGCTTTGCCTTGACAAAGACATTAATATTGGCATCTCACAATGATTACAGTTGCAGAATATGACAGGTATAGTGGCATAATATGCTCGATCATGGCTAAGGATAGCTCAAGAAGCAGCAAGAAGAGGTAACATCTTATGAAGTGAAAGTGGCAACTTTAACTAATTAGTTACGTATAAGTAGGTTCAGGTAATCGGGTTATTGTTGTATGTAACGAATCGAGTTAATAGTTAGCCACAATGAAAATTGGGTCGAATGGATCACAAGTCGCCCGAAGTTCTTATAATGTTCCATTCTAATGCAATCGTTGATCCATATTGGTTGATTTTTCACATGCTGACTTTTATTTACTTTTTATAAACGTGTATTTAGTTAACTTCTACTAATACCCAGATTGCTATACTTGATTTTGTGATTTGACTTTTTTTTTTAAGTGTAAATGACTGTAAATTAGCGTGTTATGTTTGCCTATATTGACACGTATCGTGACGTGATGCTCAAGTAGTAAAATGTGTACCTTAGTTGCAACTAAATGTCAACTAAACTAAAAGAATCATACAATGAAACTACAACTAAATGGAACCTGAAATAAGTGTGTTTGTAATTATTTTGGACAGTAGTTGTAACACATGATGCTTGACTGATAAGGCTAAAAAGGAACATATATTTCATAGCAATATCCCTCCTAAATAATAGGTTTTCATATGTAATTGTATTATATTTTCATTGTAATTGTTTAAATAAATAAGTGTGAAGAAAAAAGGCGAAAACGAAGATTTGAAGACACAAACGTCCAAAAAGCTCAAATGTTCAAGATACAATTCAAAATGTTCAATTTATTGATGAGAAACGTCTAAAATGACAAGAGTACAAGTTACAAAATGCAAAGTACAAGATATAAAATTATACGCAAGGACGTTCGAAAATCCGGAATCGGGACATGAGTAAACTCTGAACGTGCGACGTAACTGTGCAAAAATTACAAGTCAACTATGCACATAAATAAAATATAATATATAAATAATTCTTAAAAATTATATATATATTATATTATTATTTAATAACGTCGACAAGCAAAGATCCAAAATGATGTGAGCTGGAATATCAAACTCCACAACTCGCGGAGTTTGAAGGCCAAAAACTCCACGACTCGCGGAGCTGCCAGATTCTAAAATGCCTATAAAAGGCCACGAGCTTCTACAGTTTTAAAAATATATATAAACATTATATATATATATATATATATATATATATATATATATATATATATATATAGTATAGATTAGTGTTATATTAGATTAGTTTGGGTTATGTAAAAGTTATTTTTACGGGTTTTAAAGTCGGAGCTCTGTCCGTGTACCACTACGCGATAAATAATCAATGTAAGCTATGTTCTCCTTTTTAAATTAATGTCTCGTACTTAAGTTATTATTATGCTTATTTAAGACGAAGTAATCATGATGTTGGGCTAAAATATCTAAAATTGGGTAATTGGGCTTTGTACCATAATTGGGGTTTGGACAAAAGAACGACACTTGTGGAAATTAGACTATGGGCTATTAATGGGCTTTATATTTGTTTAACTAAATGATAGTTTGTTAATTTTAATATAAAGATTTACAATTGGACGTCCCTATAAATAACCATATACACTCGATCGGACACGATGGGCGGGGTATTTATATGTACGAATAATTGTTCATTTAACCGGACACGGGAATGGATTAATATTCTATGGACTTATTAAAACAGGGGTGAAATTATGTACAAGGACACTTGGCGTAATTGTTAACAAAGTATTAAAACCTTGGGTTTCACGCAGTCGATATCCTGGTGTAAGTATTAAACAAAGTATTAAGACCTTGTTACAGTTTAAGTCCTCAATTAGTTGGAATATTTGACTTCGGGTATAAGGATAATTTGACGAGGACACTCGCACTTTATATTTATGACTGATGGACTGTTATGGACAAAAAACCAGAAATAAATATTAAATAATCCAGGACAAAGGACAATTAACCAATGGGCATAAAACCAAAATCAACACGTCAAACATCATGATTACGGAAGTTTAAATAAGCATAATTGTTTTATTGTATTTTTCATCATACTTTTATTTACTCGCTATTTTATTTAACGTCATTTATTTATTGTCATTTATTTTTCGCTACTTTAATTATCGTCATTTATATTTTGCATTAGGTTTTAATTGTAACTTAAAATATAAAATCGACAAACCAGTCATTAAACGGTAAACCCCCTTTTATATATTATTAATATAATATATTTTGTACAAATATAATTGTTTAAAAATATAGTGTGCAATAAGCCCGCTCTCTGTGGAACGAACCGGACTTACTAAAAACTATACTACTCTACGATTAGGTACACTGCCTATAGTGTTGTAGCAAGGTTTAAGTATATCCATTCTATAAATAAATAAATATCTTGTGTAAAATTGTATCGTATTTAATAGTATTTTCTTGTAAAATTTAATAGTATTTTATACCCCTCTGCTTTGACATCAAGTTTTTGGTGCCGCTGCCGGGGAACTCGGCAAAACGCTATATTTTTAATTATTTTTGTATAAATATATTTATGTATCTTTTTAGAAAAACAATATAAAATTTTAAAAAAAAAAAACGTTTTTCAATCTCCTTGACTTGCGGAGTTTTTCTGGTACGGATCACCGCGACTCGCGGAGCCACCCTGACAGGCGCACCCAGGAACCCTACTTCGCATTAATTACGGAGTTTATTATTATTATTATTATTATTATTTAAACCCTAAATAGGTTTTATTTATTTAATTAGTTAATTTAGTTTTTATTTAATTTGTATATTTAGTTTATTTTGTTTTATTAAATTATAAAATTAACACTTTTATAAAATAAATAATATAAAAATAGTATTTTTATAAAAATTATACTTTTTACAACTTTAAGATTAATTTTATATTTTGTACCTTTTTATTTGTTTTTGCGTAATTTTTGTATTTTTCGCTCGTATTTAGTTTTAAGTCATAGTTTTTGCCGTAGTTATTTTTATTTCTAGATTTTTAGGCTTTGCCATAAAATCCCTTAAGAGCTTTTTCTTTAGACTAAGATTTAGGTGCTTTAGAATTTTGCGTCGCCTTTTTTATATTTTAGTACCTTTTTAAGTTATTACCATTTGGGATATAGTTTTTCTTTTAAGCTTTAATATTTTTAGACGCAACTTTTAAGTCTTAGTTTTTAATTCCTTTTAAGTTTCGACGTTTTTCTTTCTTATTTTTATTTTTCGACGTTTTTTTTTTCGACGCGCACTCTTTTTCTTTCTTATTTCTCGACACGCTAGTTTTTAGGACTTAGAAATTTTCTCTACTTCTTCTCTAATAATTCCAAACGAAAAATTATTTTAAGTGGTTAAATTGATAGACATCCAAATTTTCTGCTTCGTAGTAATAGTTGGATTTGTTAGTGGCTGAGTTGCGAGCTTCCGATTTAAAGGGTTCTTGCTCCCTGCTGCATCTATTGGCTATTCGAAATGTGGGCAAAAGCAGAAAAGTCTATTAATTTGATAACTTATATAATTTTTATTTATAACTAATAGGATAATTAAAATTTGGTAATAAGTGTAGTATGAAAAATCTCGAAGATATTTTGGAAACTCTTTACGACATACGAAATCAATACTCTCAACCGAGTGTTGATGACAATTCGTTCGGTCAATCT
The DNA here is from genome assembly GCF_046630445.1 of Rutidosis leptorrhynchoides. Classification (NCBI taxonomy): domain Eukaryota; kingdom Viridiplantae; phylum Streptophyta; class Magnoliopsida; order Asterales; family Asteraceae; genus Rutidosis; species Rutidosis leptorrhynchoides. Next base: position 89,017,293 of record NC_092335.1, read on the forward strand.
TGGATCACGAATGACGAAACAATAACTGGTTGTGAAATCTGTGGAGATTATCACTCAACATTGGAATGTTATTATTACATTCCTATGGAAAATTACGCACCCACGGAACCTGAATGGGATGATTATGAAGAATACAATTCAAATTGGGATTATTCCCAAAAATATTTCCAAACTCAACAACCAGTAGACGAGGAAAATTACGTGTCTGAAAATTTATTAGACAATATGAAAATCAAACTCGAAGAACTCAATGCTCAAAATGAACAAATGAGAGAGTTTGTAAACCGGCAAGCTGAAACTCTATCAGATTACACACCTGTTGATCTGAGGAGTATTGTGCAAGAAAATCTCATATTATCGAATTTTGATGAATTCGAGAGCTCCGAAATCACCAATTATCCCGATGATACTTTTTATTCAGTCTTACCAATTTCACAACATATCGACACATTAGCCTCTACCGACGAAATCATCGATCCATCAATGGATGAAGAAGAAGTAAGGGTGACAAATTGGTACTCTTGGAAAAATGATAACGTTGAAAATTTTACCCCCGAGACCAAAATGGTGGGACCAATAAGAACCGTTAAAGAAGTAGAATTTGCTTCGATCCCGAAATTCACCATTCCACAACCTTCCAACCCAATATTCTCAATAGACGAGTCATCTACCGAAGATGAACTACGAGCTGTAATAGATAATGACACCTCGGATTTCACCCAAATGGGTAATAGAGGTGAAAACTTTGATCCCGAGAATAAACGGAAGGAAATGTTAGGAATTATCCACCCTATAGTATGTATGTCGGTGTATATCGATCCATTTGACCAAGAACCAGAAAAGAGATATATCCATTTACTAAAAGCTACACTTAAAAAAGAATTAAGTAGTGACAATTGGGCGAGTCTACACTTTAAACCCATTGATATATTATACACCACCCGAGATGTAAATAACTGGCTCACTACTCTAATTCGTGGAACTTATTCTACCGACTTCAAATGTCGTAAGCTAAGTGTGGGGAAGTCTAACCTCACTTAACGTTAAATTCGGGGTTCGGGTTAGTGCATAACTCGTTAATAAAAATGCACGATTAGGGTAAAAGACGCATTTTCAAAAATTATCAAACAGTTCAGAAAAGCAACCGTTTTTGAAGAAAAACATGTGTGATAAAACAAGAAGGAATGAACGATGAGGCGCGCCATCTATCATTCGATGAGCTTTGTAATTACAAAATGGGTATTTTTATCACTTTTCTACACTAATCACCCTCATGAATTTATAATTATAGTCTGATTTCATGTAAATGAGGGCATTGCATAATCTCAAGTGTGGGGAAGGGTTATAAATTCTCTCGGGTTTGCACTTGGTTTATTTGTCAAATTTTGTGAAAATTTGAAAAATTTTCAACTAAATGATTTCAAAATCATGTTTATACATATTTATGAACGATAAAACTAGGTGTTAATTCCGAAATTATTGTTACCTCGAAAAGGACATAAATTGAGAAACAACTAAAACGCTTGAATTTATTTATTAAGATATAAAAAGACGCATGAAAAAAGCCAAGTGTGGGGAGAATGTACCAAGTTATTCAATTAAAAAACTATCTATCACATGTTTCCGTAAAGTTATTGCAGGTGCTTTTGTTTTGGACTAAATTAACTGTTTTACCCGATGAAAGAAAAGAAAAATGGATCTACACGATGAATCAATTCCATCATTAAAAGGAAGTAAAGTCTTCCGAAAAAGACGCGCGCTTCTTGATTTAGGTCAGGAAGTTGTCGTCCAGACCAGCTGTAGGTTGACGAAAAATCTAGAAAAGTCATCTCTAAAATCAGCAGGAAATCCACGGACCTCAGCATCAAACAGGGTCGCCAAGTGGTCAAACTTATCCTAACCATGAGAGGATCTGTCTCGTAAAATGGGGAGGGCGCCGTGCAAATTAGCTTGATAAGACTAATGAATCAGATCCCCAGAAAGGATAATCTCCTTAAAGATTAAAAATCAGCTTTTAAGCCTGATATTACTCAATCATTGAGATTGACTTTAAAGATTGAGAAGTACAAACTCATGGAATTCAATGATATCTAAACTCGAGCTTGAACGAGAAAATATTTTGATCAAATTAAAACCGATTTGTTTTCTGAAAACCCATTTTCAATGCGTTCATTACCATTGAACGTAAAATCCTGAGAATTCATTGGAATTCATTAGGTCACCTGAACCAAATCGGGTGTCAACCGTAAGAAAGGTGGTTGCATAGCATGGTCGAAGACAGGACCTTGTGCCAGACCGAAAAAAATTATAGGATGATCTTTACTATTGCTCCTACAAAGTATAGTACTAGCATCCGACACGTTTATAGACCATAATCAAAAGCATGTCACGGGACATTGCCTTAACAGTTGCTTGTTCATCGGTTTCCTTTACAACCGGACGGTAGTTTACCGAAAGGTAATATACGGAGCAAGTATACTGGACGTGTTGCTTTCCTAATACAAGGTTAGCAAGTGGGTGACACAAAACCATAAGTTTTGAGCTAAAATTTTCAAATCTGAAACCCACAAAACCCACAAAAATATTTTGCAACACCGGTGAAGGGTTATTCCGGAAAACTTATCTAGGGTAAAAGCTAGATTGAATTTTCAAAGATCAAATGTTTTCATAAAGATCCAATTTCCTTAAGGATCTACATTTTCATAGTCATGTGGGACTGTAAACCGCCTTTCAAATGTGCACTTTGCTTTGAAAATCGAAAGTAAATCGGCTATTTGATTGCAAGTGTCGTTGACCTAAACCCGAGGCAACTGTGGATGACACACCCACCTTTAACCATGGTTCTATCGTTACTATCATTGTTTATACCACCATATCAAAATCACTAATGTACAAAGTGTGATGAATAAAAAAGTGATTCATGTATGTTTTTATTTCAAGTTTTGTATTGTTTGAGGACAAGCAACGTTCAAGTGTAGGGATATTTGATAAGGCTAAAAAGGAACATATATTTCATAGCAATATCCCTCCTAAATAATAGGTTTTCAAATGTAATTGTATTATATTTTTATTGTAATTGTTTAAATAAATAAGTGTGAAGACAAAAGGCGAAAACGAAGATTTGAAGACACAAACGTCCAAAAAGCTCAAATGTTCAAGATACAATTCAAAAGGTTCAATTTATTGATGAGAAACGTCTAAAAATGACAAGAGTACAAGTTACAAAACGCAAAGTACAAGATATAAAATTATACGCAAGGACGTTCGAAAATCCGGAATCGGAACATGAGTCAACTCTCAACGTGCGACGTAACGGTGCTAAAATTACAAGTCAACTATGCACATAAATAAAATATAATATATAAATAATTCTTAAAAATTATATATATATATTATATTATTCTTTAATAACGTCGACAAGCAAAGATCCAAAATGATGTGAGCTGGAATATCAAACTCCACGACTCGCGGAGTTTGAAGGCCAAAAACTCCACGACTCGCGGAGCTGCCAGATTCTAAAATGCCTATAAAAGGCCACGAGCTTCTGCAGTTTTAAAAATATATATAAACATAATAATAATAATACTCTGTAGTATAATATAAATAAAAATATAATATATATATATATATATATATATATATATATATATATATATATATATATATATATATATATATATATATATATATATATATATATATATAGTATAGATTAGTGTTATATTAGATTAGTTTGGGTTATGTAAAAGTTATTTTTACGGGTTTTAAAGTCGGAGCTCTGTCCGTGTACCACTACGCGATAAATAATCAATGTAAGCTATGTTCTCCTTTTTAAATTAATGTCTCGTACTTAAGTTATTATTATGCTTATTTAAGACGAAGTAATCATGATGTTGGGCTAAAATATCTAAAATTGGGTAATTGGGCTTTGTACCATAATTGGGGTTTGGACAAAAGAACGACACTTGTGAAAATTAGACTATGGGCTATTAATGGGCTTTATATTTGTTTAACTAAATGATAGTTTGTTAATTTTAATATAAAGATTTACAATTGGACGTCCCTATAAATAACCATATACACTCGATCGGACACGATGGGCGGGGTATTTATATGTACGAATAATTGTTCATTTAACGGGACACGGGAATGGATTAATAGTCTATGGACTTATTAAAACAGGGGTGAAATTATGTACAAGGACACTTGGCGTAATTGTTAACAAAGTATTAAAACCTTGGGTTACACGCAGTCGATATCCTGGTGTAAGTATTAAACAAAGTATTAAGACCTTGTTACAGTTTAAGTCCTCAATTAGTTGGAATAATTGACTTCGGGTATAAGGATAATTTGACGAGGACACTCGCACTTTATATTTATGACTGATGGACTGTTATGGACAAAAAACCAGAAATAAATATTAAATAATCCAGGACAAAGGACAATTAACCCATGAGCATAAAACCAAAATCAACACGTCAAACATCATGATTACGAAAGTTTAAATAAGTATAATTGTTTTATTGTATTTTTCATCGTACTTTTATTTACTCGCTATTTTATTTAACGTCATTTATTTATTGTCATTTATTTTTCGCTACTTTAATTATCGTCATTTATATTTTGCATTAGGTTTTAATTGTAACTTAAAATATAAAATCGACAAACCAGTCATTAAATGGTAAACCCCCTTTTATATATTATTAATATAATATATTTTGTACAAATATAATTGTTTAAAAATATAGTGTGCAATAAGCCTGCTCCCTGTGGAACGAACCGGACTTACTAAAAACTATACTACTCTACGATTAGGTACACTGCCTATAGTGTTGTAGCAAGGTTTAGGTATATCCATTCTATAAATAAATAAATATTTTGTGTAAAATTGTATCGTATTTAATAGTATTTTCTTGTAAAATTTAATAGTATTTTATACTCCTCTGCTTTGACATCATTGACCTACTACTTAAGTCTTTACTATGTACATGTTTGCCCAGTATGAGATAACTTTTGTGCAGCCATTGTGTTCAGTTAACAGGTAAAAACTTTTTACGGGCTCGAGCATGGTGTTTTATCGATCATCCGTCAATTGAAATTAAAAATGGTTATTTGATACTCCTTATATATGTCGTGATCTATGCCTCTTCTGTTTTTACTTCATTTGAGAAATCCACGGGTACACAAGTTAATCCGATTACATATAGTTATCCATAATTTATCAAGGGTTTACCCGCGGTCGTGGGTATCCATGGGCACGTATTAGTTATTATGTATTTATAAAAACCCCAGGTTTGCCCGTGGGTCATGGAATCCCATTGGTCACGGGCATCGTCAAAAAGCTAATGCGTTGGTGGGTAGACGGGCTCTGACTGACAAATAAAATCATAACAAATAGCATGTTTGTTTAGTGTTAGTAATATCTTATGTTAATATTAGATTTTGTTTAGTATATATGTACTTAGATGTGGTAATATTGATCCATTTGTTGTTGTGAACACCTTGATTAGTTAGTTTTGCAATAGCGAGCTTTGTTGTGAAGTTTGCAACAACTATAGTAAATGCATGTTGGTTAGAATATGTGATAAATACATGTATTTTTGGTCTAACATAGTAGTAGTTTGGTTGACAGTTGAAATTTTGTCGTAATTATTTTTTATTGATTGGGTTTGTGATGTTGTTGATTAAATTGGCAGAGATAATAAAGTCAATAAATGTAGTACAGCTTATCATCTGGGTTCAGCATGCATTATCGTCATTGACAGCACTTAGTCACAAAAATTCTTCAACAATTAAAAAGGTAATATTTTGGTTTCTTTCTTTTGGAGCTTGTGTTATACATGAATGTGACTAATATCTACTTCTTTATTTTTATTGATCATAAACTTAATATGGGTGTCCAAATGGGTGGGTCCTAGAAGTTTTGTTTGTGAAAATGATGGTACCTCCGCAGTTTAACATAATGGGTCTTGGCTTGAACCCGATAATACCGAGGACGAATTGAATTAGTACTTCCTTGAAAATATTATCAAAGACGAATTGAATTAGTACTTCCTTGAAAATATTATTTGAATTCAACAATACTTTTTAAAATTTAAATATTGTTTTCAAACCTGTGTGTGGGACCAACGTCTTTGGGATAAGATGCCCAATAAAATGGTATGTATTTATAGATTTTTTGAAGAAGATAAATCTTTCGTTGTTATGATCTTGTGTGTTTTACTTTAAGACTGAATTAGTGGTTCATATTTTATTGAATTGAATTGAAATTGAACTAAGAAAGTATGTAAACTGTTCTATTGTACTAATGTGATGGTGGAAATCAAATATATTATATTAGTTTTAAGAATGAATTTTTGGTTCAATTTTGATGTTCATGGTTTTATGATAGGTTATTGGAAGTTTTTGATGACATTACATTTGGTAAGATTGGTTTTATGATAGGTTATTGGAAGTTTTTGATGACATTACATTTGGTAAGATTGTGAATCAAAACTACGCATATAAATTTAATGAACATACGATTCACAGTCAGTGCCAGGGATGATATATGGAATGTCAACATCGCACTCGCCAGGAAGATTTGCGAGATTTTCGGGTTTGATGCGAGAGTCCGATCCATAAAGATTATCGATGCATTCGCAAGCAAACCGCATGTCAGTGCCTGTTTCCGCAACACGTTCCAGGCCCTTAATGCTATCGCAGCATGCCGGTCGCACCTCACCGCCGCTAGTTAGGTACTTTTTGCATGGCACAAAGTAGCTCACTACTTGACCACAATTTTTAAAGGCCTCCATATAGGGCATGGAAATCGCTATATATATGCAAACAACAATAACACACAAAGGCTTCATAATCACCCCTATGTGGTTTTGGTGTAACAATATTTTATTTATGAAGGGTACTTAGTATTTATATATAATAATTTTTATCTCTACTGTTTTAAAAAATAGTCCAAATAAGAAAACTTCTATAAAATCGGCAAGGATCAATCGTCATCAATCGATATCGATAGTCTTCTATCTTACTTATCCGGTAAGTTAATTCCACGTGTCAAGCTACCACATCCCCTAAACATTTATCTATTTTTTCCTTAATTCTACAATTAATCACTAATTTTCACTAATTTTCGTATGCTGACACGTGTCCCGAAGTAATTAACACCTCTAATAACACAAAAGATTAATATCCGCAGGTTAAATCGATGTTAAAAAAAAAAACATACCCAAACCCTAAATTGGAAACGAAAAAATTCATCTATAACAATTGATCGAATATCGTTTGCGAAATATTTTTCAATTTACGATTTAACAAAATTGTTCATATCATTACGATGTAACAAAATTGTTGTTTTCATTACGATTTAACAAGTTGTTTTGAATCAAATTACCAAAATCATGAACAACTAGATTTGATTACAATTAACAAGTTGTTGTTTTGATCTTACGGTTTCTTATTTTCTGCAATTCGAATGTCATTGGTGATTTTATATTACGAAAATAGGGTTTTTATTTGACCCTAATTGTTGGGTTCTTCAATTAGGGCTTTTCGTTATTGGTAACCGATTAGGGTTTTTATTTTACCCTGATTGTTAGTTGGACCTATAATTGTTCCCTGATTTTCTTTTGTCTCTTTTATGAGGATTCAGTTAATGGTTATCATTACAGAATTGATTTTGTGCAGGTTGAAAGTTGGCGAAGAGGTGTTGAGTTGATTTCTAGGTTATTCGGTTTTAAGCTGACCATGTGTGCTTTTCAACTACAAAGGTGATTGAATGGGTGAAGGATTTAAGGAAAATAAGAGTGTATCAGTTGTAATTATATCTTTTTACCTCAACTAGCACTGTTATATTTATAACATAAGTTTTTTTTTATCCAACTCCATCACCTATATCTCAGATAAAGGGTTCAATGTTTGATGTGAATATTAAATAGATAGAAAGCTGTAGTTATAGGTATCCCTGTAATAAACTAAAAATGGTGTTTTTTGTATAATTGACATTTCTGGCTTTGCCTTGACAAAGACATTAATATTGGCATCTCACAATGATTACAGTTGCAGAATATGACAGGTATAGTGGCATAATATGCTCGATCATGGCTAAGGATAGCTCAAGAAGCAGCAAGAAGAGGTAACATCTTATGAAGTGAAAGTGGCAACTTTAACTAATTAGTTACGTATAAGTAGGTTCAGGTAATCGGGTTATTGTTGTATGTAACGAATCGAGTTAATAGTTAGCCACAATGAAAATTGGGTCGAATGGATCACAAGTCGCCCGAAGTTCTTATAATGTTCCATTCTAATGCAATCGTTGATCCATATTGGTTGATTTTTCACATGCTGACTTTTATTTACTTCTTATAAACGTGTATTTAGTTAACTTCTACTAATACCCAGATTGCTATACTTGATTTTGTGATTTGTCTTTTTTTTAAGTGTAAATGACTGTAAATTAGCGTGTTATGTTTGCCTATATTGACACGTATCATGAGGTGATGCTCAAGTAGTAAAATGTGTACCTTAGTTGCAACTAAATGTCAACTAAACTAAAAGAATCATACAATGAAACTACAACTAAATGGAACCTGAAATAAGTGTGTTTGTAATTATTTTGGACAGTAGTTGCAACACATGATGCTTGACTGATAAGGCTAAAAAGGAACATATATTTCATAGCAATATCCCTCCTAAATAATAGGTTTTCATATGTAATTGTATTATATTTTCATTGTAATTGTTTAAATAAATAAGTGTGAAGAAAAAAGGCGAAAACGAAGATTTGAAGACACAAACGTCCAAAAAGCTCAAATGTTCAAGATACAATTCAAAAGGTTCAATTTATTGATGAGAAACGTCTAAAAATGACAAGAGTACAAGTTACAAAACGCAAAGTACAAGATATAAAATTATACGCAAGGACGTTCGAAAATCCGGAATCGGGACATGAGTAAACTCTCAACGTGCGACGTAACTGTGCAAAAATTACAAGTCAACTATGCACATAAATAAAATATAATATATAAATAATTCTTAAAAATTATATATATATTATATTATTATTTAATAACGTCGACAAGAAAAGATCCAAAATGATGTGAGCTGGAATATCAAACTCCACAACTCGCGGAGTTTGAAGGCCAAAAACTCCACGACTCGCGGAGCTGCCAGATTCTAAAATGCCTATAAAAGGCCACGAGCTTCTGCAGTTTTAAAAATATATATAAACATAATATATATATATATATATATATATATATATATATATATATATATATATATATATATAGTATAGATTAGTGTTATATTAGATTAGTTTGGGTTATGTAAAAGTTATTTTTACGGGTTTTAAAGTCGGAGCTCTGTCCGTGTACCACTACGCGATAAATAATCAATGTAAGCTATGTTCTCCTTTTTAAATTAATGTCTCGTACTTAAGTTATTATTATGCTTATTTAAGACGAAGTAATCATGATGTTGGGCTAAAATATCTAAAATTGGGTAATTGGGCTTTGTACCATAATTGGGGTTTGGACAAAAGAACGACACTTGTGGAAATTAGACTATGGGCTATTAATGGGCTTTATATTTGTTTAACTAAATGATAGTTTGTTAATTTTAATATAAAGATTTACAATTGGACGTCCCTATAAATAACCATATACACTCGATCGGACACGATGGGCGGGGTATTTATATGTACGAATAATTGTTCATTTAACGGGACACGGGAATGGATTAATAGTCTATGGACTTATTAAAACAGGGGTGAAATTATGTACAAGGACACTTGGCGTAATTGTTAACAAAGTATTAAAACCTTGGGTTTCACGAAGTCGATATCCTGGTGTAAGTATTAAACAAAGTATTAAGACCTTGTTACAGTTTAAGTCCTCAATTAGTTGGAATATTTGACTTCGGGTATAAGGATAATTTGACGAGGACACTCGCACTTTATATTTATGACTGATGGACTGTTATGGACAAAAAACCAGAAATAAATATTAAATAATCCAGGACAAAGGACAATTAACCCATGGGCATAAAACCAAAATCAACACGTCAAACATCATGATTACGGAAGTTTAAATAAGCATAATTGTTTTATTGTATTTTTCATCGTACTTTTATTTACTCGCTATTTTATTTAACGTCATTTATTTATTGTCATTTATTTTTCGCTACTTTAATTATCGTCATTTATATTTTGCATTAGGTTTTAATTGTAACTTAAAATATAAAATCGACAAACCAGTCATTAAACGGTAAACCCCCTTTTATATATTATTAATATAATATATTTTGTACAAATATAATTGTTTAAAAATATAGTGTGCAATAAGCCCGCTCTCTGTGGAACGAACCGGACTTACTAAAAACTATACTACTCTACGATTAGGTACACTGCCTATAGTGTTGTAGCAAGGTTTAAGTATATCCATTCTATAAATAAATAAATATCTTGTGTAAAATTGTATCGTATTTAATAGTATTTTCTTGTAAAATTTAATAGTATTTTATACCCCTCTGCTTTGACATCAAGTTTTTGGCGCCGCTGCCGGGGAACTCGGCAAAACGCTATATTTTTAATTATTTTTGTATAAATATATTTATGCATCTTTTTAGAAAAACAATATAAAATTTTAAAAAAAAAAACGTTTTTCAATCTCCGCGACTTGCGGAGTTTTTCTGGTACGGATCACCGCGACTCGCGGAGCCACCCTGACAGGCGCACCCAGGAACCCTACTTCGCGTTAATTACGGAGTTTATTATTATTATTATTATTTAAACCCTAAATAGGTTTTATTTATTTAATTAGTTAATTTAGTTTTTATTTAATTTGTATATTTAGTTTATTTAGTTTTATTAAATTATAAAATTAACACTTTTATAAAATAAATAATATAAAAATAGTATTTTTATAAAAATTGTACTTTTTACAACTTTTAGATTAATTTTATATTTTGTACCTTTTTATTTGTTTTTGCGTAATTTTTGTATTTTTCGCTCGTATTTAGTTTTAAGTCATAGTTTTTGCCGTAGTTATTTTTATTTCTAGATTTTTAGGCTTTGCCATAAAATCCCTTAAGAGCTTTTTCTTTAGACTAAGATTTAGGTGCTTTAGAATTTTGCGTCGCGTTTTTTATATTTTAGTACCTTTTTAAGTTATTACCATTTGGGATATAGTTTTTCTTTTAAGCTTTAATATTTTTAGACGGAACTTTTAATTCTTAGTTTTTAATTCCTTTTAAGTTTCGACGTTTTTCTTTTTTATTTTTATTTTTTGACGTTTTTTTTCGACGCGCACCCTTTTTCTTTCTTATTTCTCGACACGCTAGTTTTTAGGACTTAGAAATTTTCTCTACTTCTTCTCTAATAATTCCAAACGAAAAATTATTTTAAGTGGTTAAATTGATAGACATCCAAATTTTCTGCTTCGTAGTAATAGTTGGATTTGTTAGTGGCTGAGTTGCGAGCTTCCGATTTAAAGGGTTCTTGCTCCCTGCTGCATCTATTGGCTATTCGAAACGTGGGCAAAAGCAGAAAAGTCTATTAATTTGATAACTTATATAATTTTTATTTATAACTAATAGGATAATTAAAATTTGGTAATAAGTGTAGTATGAAAAATCTCGAAGATATTTTGGAAACTCTTTACGACATACGAAATCAATACTCTCAACCGAGTGTTGATGACAATTCGTTCGGTCAATCTTGGATCACGAATGACGAAACAATAACTGGTTGTGAAATCTGTGGAGATTATCACTCAACATGGGAATGTTATTATTACGTTCCTATGGAAAATTACGCACCCACGGAACCTGAATGGGATGATTATGAAGAATACAATTCAAATTGGGATTATTCCCAAGAATATTTCCAAACTCAACAACCAGTAGACGAGGAAAATTACGTGTCTGAAAATTTATTAGACAATATGAAAATCAAACTCGAAGAACTCAATGCTCAAAATGAACAAATGAGAGAGTTTGTAAACCGGCAAGCTGAAACTCTATCAGATTACACACCTGTTGATATGAGGAGTATTGTGCAAGAAAATCTCATATTATCGAATTTTGATGAATTCGAGAGCTCCGAAATCACCAATTATCCCGATGATACTTTTTATTCAGTCTTACCAATTTCACAACATATCGACACATTAGCCTCTACCGACGAAATCATCGATCCATCAATGGATGAAGAAGAAGTAAGGGTGACAAATTGGTACTCTTGGAAAAATGATAACGTTGAAAATTTTACCCCCGAGACCAAAATGGTGGGACCAATAAGAACCGTTAAAGAAGTTGAATTTGCTTCGATCCCGAAATTCACCATTCCACAACCTTCCAACCCAATATTCTCAATAAACGAGTCATCTACCGAAGATGAACTACGAGCTGTAATAGATAATGACACCTCGGATTTCACCCAAATGGGTAATAGAGGTGAAAACTTTGATCCCGAGAATAAACGGAAGGAAATGTTAGGAATTATCCACCCTATAGTATGTATGTCGGTGTATATCGATCCATTTGACCAAGAACCAGAAAAGAGATATATCCATTTACTAAAAGCTACACTTAAAAAGAATTAAGTAGTGACAATCGGGCGAGTCTAAACTTTAAACCCATTGATATATTATACACCACCCGAGATGTAAATAACTGGCTCACTACTCTAATTCGTGGAACTTATTCTACCGACTTCAAATGTCGTAAGCTAAGTGTGGGGAAGTCTAACCTCACTTAACGTTAAATTCGGGGTTCGGGTTAGTGCATAACTCGTTAATAAAAATGCACGATTAGGGTAAAAGACGCATTTTCAAAAATTATCAAACAGTTCAGAAAAGCAACCGTTTTTGAAGAAAAACATGTGTGATAAAACAAGAAGGAATGAACGATGAGGCGCGCCATCTATCATTCGATGAGCTTTGTAATTACAAAATGGGTATTTTTATCACTTTTCTACACTAATCACCCTCATGAATTTATAATTATAGTCTGATTTCATGTAAATGAGGGCATTGCATAATCTCAAGTGTGGGGAAGGGTTATAAATTCTCTCGGGTTTGCACTTGGTTTATTTGTCAAATTTTGTGAAAATTTGAAAAATTTTCAACTAAATGATTTCAAAATCATGTTTATACATATTTATGAACGATAAAACTAGGTGTTAATTCCGAAATTATTGTTACCTCGAAAAGGACATAAATTGAGAAACAACTAAAACGCTTGAATTTATTTATTAAGATATAAAAAGACGCATGAAAAAAGCCAAGTGTGGGGAGAATGTACCAAGTTATTCAATTAAAAAACTATCTATCACATGTTTCCGTAAAGTTATTGCAGGTGCTTTTGTTTTGGACTAAATTAACTGTTTTACCCGATGAAAGAAAAGAAAAATGGATCTACACGATGAATCAATTCCATCATTAAAAGGAAGTAAAGTCTTCCGAAAAAGACACGCGCTTCTTGATTTAGGTCAGGAAGTTGTCGTCCAGACCAGCTGTAGGTTGACGAAAAATCTAGAAAAGTCATCTCTAAAATCAGCAGGAAATCCACGGACCTCAGCATCAAATAGGGTCGCCAAGTGGTCAAACTTATCCTAACCATGAGAGGATCTGTCTCGTAAAATGGGGAGGGCGCCGTGCAAATTAGCTTGATAAGACTAATGAATCAGATCCCCAGAAAGGATAATCTCCTTAAAGATTAAAAATCAGCTTTTAAGCCTGATATTACTCAATCATTGAGATTGACTTTAAAGATTGAGAAGTACAAACTCATGGAATTCAATGATATCTAAACTCGAGCTTGAACGAGAAAATATTTTGATCAAATTAAAACCGATTTGTTTTCTGAAAACCCATTTTCAATGCGTTCATTACCATTGAACGTAAAATCCTGAGAATTCATTGGAATTCATTAGGTCACCTGAACCAAATCGGGTGTCAACCGTAAGAACGGTGGTTGCATAGCATGGTCGAAGACAGGACCTTGTGACAGACCGAAAAAAATTATAGGATGATCTTTACTATTGCTCCTACAAAGTATAGTACTAGCATCCGACACGTTTATAGACCATAATCAAAAGCATGTCACAGGACATTGCCTTAACAGTTGCTTGTTCATCGCTTTCCTTTACAACCGGACGGTAGTTTACCGAAAGGTAATATACGGAGCAAGTATACTGGACGTGTTGCTTTCCTAATACAAGGTTAGCAAGTGGGTGACACAAAACCATAAGTTTTGAGCTAAAATTTTCAAATCTGAAACCCACAAAACCCACAAAAATATTTTGCAACACCGGTGAAGGGTTATTCCGGAAAACTTATCCAGGGTAAAAGCTAGATTGAATTTTCAAAGATCAAATGTTTTCATAAAGATCCAATTTCCTTAAGGATCTACATTTTCATAGTCATGTGGGACTGTAAACCGCCTTTCAAATGTGCACTTTGCTTTGAAAACCGAAAGTAAATCGGCTATTTAATTGCAAGTGTCGTTGACCTAAACCCGAGGCAACTGTGGATGACACACCCACCTTTAACCATGGTTCTATCGTTACTATCATTGTTTATACCACCATATCAAAATCACTAATGTACAAAGTATGATGAATAAAAAAGTGATTCATGTATGTTTTTATTTCAAGTTTTGTATTGCTTGAGGACAAGCAACGTTCAAGTGTAGGGATATTTGATAAGGCTAAAAAGGAACATATATTTCATAGCAATATCCCTCCTAAATAATAGGTTTTCAAATGTAATTGTATTATATTTTTATTGTAATTGTTTAAATAAATAAGTGTGAAGACAAAAGGCGAAAACGAAGATTTGAAGACACAAACATCCAAAAAGCTCAAATGTTCAAGATACAATTCAAAAGGTTCAATTTATTGATGAGAAACGTCTAAAAATGACAAGAGTACAAGTTACAAAACGCAAAGTACAAGATATAAAATTATACGCAAGGACGTTCGAAAATCCGGAATCGGAACATGAGTCAACTCTCAACGTGCGACGTAACGGTGAAAAACTTACAAGTCAACTATGCACATAAATAAAATATAATATATAAATAATTCTTAAAAATTATATATATATATTATATTATTATTTAATAACGTCGACAAGCAAAGATCCAAAATGATGTGAGCTGGAATATCAAACTCCACGACTCGCGGAGTTTGAAGGTCAAAAACTCCACGACTCGTGGAGCTGCCAGATTCTAAAATGCCTATAAAAGGCCACGAGCTTCTGCAGTTTTAAAAATATATATAAACATAATAATAATAATACTCTGTAGTATAATATAAATAAAAATATATAATATATATATATATATATATATATATATATATATATATATATATATATATATATATATATATATATAGTATAGATTAGTGTTATATTAGATTAGTTTGGGTTATGTAAAAGTTATTTTTACGGGTTTTAAAGTCGGAGCTCTGTCCGTGTACCACTACGCGATAAATAATCAATGTAAGCTATGTTCTCCTTTTTAAATTAATGTCTCGTACTTAAGTTATTATTATGCTTATTTAAGACGAAGTAATCATGATGTTGGGCTAAAATATCTAAAATTGGGTAATTGGGCTTTGTACCATAATTGGGGTTTGGACAAAAGAACGACACTTGTGAAAATTAGACTATGGGCTATTAATGGGCTTTATATTTGTTTAACTAAATGATAGTTTGTTAATTTTAATATAAAGATTTACAATTGGACGTCCCTATAAATAACCATATACACTCGATCGGACACGATGGGCGGGGTATTTATATGTACGAATAATTATTCATTTAACCGGACACGGGAATGGATTAATAGTCTATGGACTTATTAAAACAGGGGTGAAATTATGTACAAGGACACTTGGCGTAATTGTTAACAAAGTATTAAAACCTTGGGTTACACGCAGTTGATATCCTGGTGTAAGTATTAAACAAAGTATTAAGACCTTGTTACAGTTTAAGTCCTCAATTAGTTGGAATATTTGACTTCGGGTATAAGGATAATTTGACGAGGACACTCGCACTTTATATTTATGACTGATGGACTGTTATGGACAAAAAACCAGAAATAAATATTAAATAATCCAGGACAAAGGACAATTAACCCATGAGCATAAAACCAAAATCAACACGTCAAACATCATGATTACGAAAGTTTAAATAAGCATAATTGTTTTATTGTATTTTTCATCGTACTTTTATTTACTCGCTATTTTATTTAACGTCATTTATTTATTGTCATTTATTTTTCGCTACTTTAATTATCGTCATTTATATTTTGCATTAGGTTTTAATTGTAACTTAAAATATAAAATCGACAAACCAGTCATTAAACGGTAAACCCCCTTTTATATATTATTAATATAATATATTTTGTACAAATATAATTGTTTAAAAATATAGTGTGCAATAAGCCCGCTCCCTGTGGAACGAACCGGACTTACTAAAAACTATACTACTCTACGATTAGGTACACTGCCTATAGTGTTGTAGCAAGGTTTAGGTATATCCATTCTATAAATAAATAAATATCTTGTGTAAAATTGTATCGTATTTAATAGTATTTTCTTGTAAAATTTAATAGTATTTTATACTCCTCTGCTTTGACATCATTGACCTACTACTTAAGTCTTTACTATGTACATGTTTGCCCAGTATGAGATAACTTTTGTGCAGCCATTGTGTTCAGTTAACAGGTAAAAACTTTTTACGGGCTCGAGCATGGTGTTATTTCGATCATCCGTCAATTGAAATTAAAAATGGTTATTTGATACTCCTTATATATGTCGTGATCTATGCCTCTTCTGTTTTTACTTCATTTGAGAAATCCACGGGTACACAAGTTAATCCGATTACATATAGTTATCCATAATTTATCAAGGGTTTACCCGCAGTCGTGGGTATCCATGGGCACGTATTAGTTATTATGTATTTATAAAAACCCCAGGTTTGCCCGTGGGTCATGGAATCCCATTGGTCACGGGCACCGTCAAAAAGCTAATGCGTTGGTGGGTAGACGGGCTCTGACTGACAAATAAAATCATAACAAATAGCATGTTTGTTTAGTGTTAGTAATATCTTATGTTAATATTAGATTTTGTTTAGTATATATGTACTTAGATGTGGTAATATTGATCCATTTGTTGTTGTGAACACCTTGATTAGTTAGTTTTGCAATAGCGAGCTTTGTTGTGAAGTTTGCAACAACTATAGTAAATGCATGTTGGTTAGAATATGTGATAAATACATGTATTTTTGGTCTAACATAGTAGTAGTTTGGTTGACAGTTGAAATTTTGTCGTAATTATTTTTTATTGATTGGGTTTGTGATGTTGTTGATTAAATTGGCAGAGATAATAAAGTCAATAAATGTAGTACAGCTTATCATCTGGGTTCAGCATGCATTATCGTCATTGACAGCACTTAGTCACAAAAATTCTTCAACAATTAAAAAGGTAATATTTTGGTTTCTTTCTTTTGGAGCTTGTGTTATACATGAATGTGACTAATATCTACTTCTTTATTTTTATTGATCATAAACTTAATATGGGTGTCCAAATGGGTGGGTCCTAGAAGTTTTGTTTGTGAAAATGATGGTACCTCCGCAGTTTAACATAATGGGTCTTGGCTTGAACCCGATAATACCGAGGACGAATTGAATTAGTACTTCCTTGAAAATATTATCAAAGACGAATTGAATTAGTACTTCCTTGAAAATATTATTTGAATTCAACAATACTTTTTAAAATTTAAATATTGTTTTCAAACCTGTGTGTGGGACCAACGTCTTTGGGATAAGATGCCCAATAAAATGGTATGTATTTATAGATTTTTTGAAGAAGATAAATCTTTCGTTGTTATGATCTTGTGTGTTTTACTTTAAGACTGAATTAGTGGTTCATATTTTATTGAATTGAATTGAAATTGAACTAAGAAAGTATGTAAACTGTTCTATTGTACTAATGTGATGGTGGAAATCAAATATATTATATTAGTTTTAAGAATGAATTTTTGGTTCAATTTTGATGTTCATGGTTTTATGATAGGTTATTGGAAGTTTTTGATGACATTACATTTGGTAAGATTGGTTGGTTAAATGCAAAGCTTGAATGGTGTGCGGGTGATCAGATTCATATGGTTATTAGACATCTCAATGGATTAGTGAACTTGGATATCATATGCAAGTTCAAGATTTTGGTATATCTCACTGGATTAAATGCACTAATTGGGTTAAGGTCACAGTTAGTGTGTTCAAGAATTGGTTTTATCAGCGTATCAACATGAATTCATATCAGCATGATTGTATTTATAAGTATCGTTAATTCATATACAATTTTTAAATACAATCTTTTTTTGTGGATGAGTACCCGTGCATCGCACGGGCTCATAAATCTAGTATATAAATATGACATGAGATGGATGGCAATTTTAGTTTAGACCTTAAAACAGAGAGTATTGCCAATTTAAAATGATGATCAAAATTGAAGGCCATTAAAAAATGATGAGACATGTGAAATTGTCTTGTTTAGGTTTCGTGTAAATCGTATCATCATTTCCAAAATTGTAAACTCGTTTGTTAAGAGTCACTGTTAGGAGAAGTGACGGAGCTTGGACTCAAATTTGAGGGGACAAAATTATTTGCTACGTTAAATGCAGTTTAACATATTTAACATATGACATACATATTTAACATATGACATACCGATAAATATTGATGAACTAGTGAAATGACCCGTGAAATTACGGGTTCGTTTAAATGAAACAGTTTAACGATGTATTTTATGTATTAAGTGGACGTAAATGCTAAAGTCATTTAGTTTAATGACCTGTGGAACCACATATTTCGACTAAGAAACTTGTCATTGTTTTTACAAACATATTGATATACTTAACTTAGTCAAAATAAATGAACTACATTTATTCTCTCACCACTTACTTTCAATTTTGATCACAATTATTATTTTTCTTATCATAAAATTTACATTACAACATTTTATTGAGACATATATTTCGCATACATATGTAATGTAATTAATCCTGTAAAGAAAACCTATATTTGAATAATAATAATAATATAATAATACTCTCTCCGTCCGACTACAAGTATCCAGTTACTTTTTGCACAAAGTTTTAGAAAATTTCACTAAATTCATTCTCCACCAATCAGAAATCTTCCCTCTCCAGAATAACCTCTTCTGATTGATTGAAATTTATAGTTTCTATTAAAATCCTATAATGATGATGTTATTATTAAGCTATTTTCTTTGTTAAGAAAAAATCAAAAAGAAAAATAATAACGTTGTATATGTATGTAAATCAGTATTGTTATCTCATCATATTGTTGGTCAAAACAATAACTGAAGTGCTACTGGTGATGTGAGCAAAAGAAGTAAACAATTGTAATTAGTTAGATATACATATCAATTTTTTGACGAAAATTGATTTATAGTATCCATAGCCTATCAATTAAGAGAAATTAACAACAATAAAAAAAATTCCAGTCAGCTAAAGATATATAAAGATAACTAATAGTGATCACATTATGTATTTTCATCTTATATTAACTTTATACCGTTGAGGAGAATTAGATGATTAGCATGTATCGATTATGGTAGTTAATATCATAGTACATAGCTCGGAGATGAAAAAAAAGCAAGCATGAATAATTGTCGCTAAAAAAATTAGGGCATAAAGACGTATCACATTAAGAGCGAATAAATGAGTAAATATGATGAGTTTGTATGTTTAAAATGGGCTCATATGATATAATCAAATTTAAGTGGGTAAATATGTTATTATTAAATTTAAAAAGGGTATATATGATAAAAATCTTAAATAAATAATAAAATATTTAATTAATGTTAATGATATCATCAAGATGGCTTAGATTTTTTTCTTTTTATTTTTAATTTTTTCTTAACAAAGAAAATAGCCTAATAATGACATCATCATTATAGGATTTTAATAGAAACTATAGATGATGATCATCATATCTTGTAACAAAAGATCTTCAAATATGAATGGTGTTAACTATATGTAAGTTTTAGTACTTTTAAACATATGATATACCATATATGACATTTTTTAGCAAAAAAAACTAGAATTTATATAAAAATTCGGGGACATTGATTAAAAAGATGAAGCCTCGAAATAATTACAACTCATGCATTATAGCCTTACAAAGAAACAAACGACCTAAACTGCATAATAAACACAAAACTAAACACCTACATTACTAACCGTACATGAAACAATATAACCTATCACTGCACATATAAACCTAGATCCGAAAGAAACCGAAACATATAAACAATAAACCAAAAAACAACCACCACAACCGATCAAATCCCCTCAACGTTAAAGTTCCTCATCTCCTCTCCATGAACCTTACGAACCTTATGCTTTTTCCTATATTTTTGTGAAACCTTTAGAACCGTGCTCGAGCTAAGCAATCTCCCTTCAACGCAAACATCTTTAAGGTCCCTCTGAGCCTCCTCGAAAACATAGGAAAATTTGCTTGACAAAGAACCAATGACTGCACCACTTTGAAGCTCCTCCAAAGACCCGACATTGTTACGAAGCTCCAAATTCTGACCACCAATAACAACATTTTCCTTGTGTCCCCACCCAACATCACAAGAATGGGCCTTAAGCCCACTGTATCATCCAAAACTCCCACATGCCCAACAAACGAAGGCCCCACCTTGAAATTATCTTGGGTTAAGCAAGCCTCAATTGAGTCGGAGCACAAACCCACCGGGGAAATAGCGGAATCATAAGGGTTAAAAATATGCCCATATTCCACTAATAGTAATAGAATCTCCGACGAAGATACATCGACAGCAATCGAACCCACTTTAAAAACGGGCTTATTCACACCCTTATGATACTTCATATAGTGTTCATCATAAGGCGAGACATTAACCTCACCAATATTGTAACGACCCAACCCGTTATCCGACCAAAAACACGCTTTAAAAAAAATTGTGGGACAGTACATCTGGACGGCGTCCAGTTCTGAAGGACTGGACGGCGTCCAGTTCTGAAGGACTGGACGCCTTTTGGACGGCGTTCAAATGAACTAAAATATTCTGATCAGTTTTACATTTACACGCGAGCGGAAAACCCGCTTCCCGACACTTTCACACGAAAATACTTTCACGATATGTTATAATAATTAAAACTAAGAGTTTTCCACGATAAAACCGAGTTTTACGACACCGGGCCCACATCGGTCATTTTACGACTTTCGTACAAAATTTCAAGTCTTCGACCATGTGAGTTTTAACATAAACTAAAGACCGAGCATGGCAATTAGGGATACGCTACCCAATCCTAATTAATCCAAAAGCACGTCTTCTAAGCAACTACGCAAGTCCACTAGTTCTCACGCTTACCCGAGCCACCGCATCCATGCATATCTATAAAAATGTAAACAACGGGAGGGTAAGCTAATGCTTAATGAGTGAGAATATACTACATACATATATATGAATAAAATGGACACGCCACATGAATAATCAATTAACACATACCGGAGCATCCACGTATAAGGAAAACTAAGCATAACGTTCAACCGCTATATAACAAGCTAAATAAAGTAAGTTCACCAACAACGATATGAACAATGCCATCAAGCTACACCCGGAGGGCTAGCTACGTCATAACAATACGACAGTATATATATATATATATATATATATATATATATATATATATATATATATAACAATAAAGCGTAAAACGCCCAAGGTTAACCCCTTAAGCCAATACCAAAAGAAGATTGGCCGAACTACACGAGCCTTAGTAAATCCGCATTCACACGAGAATACTATCTTCAATACCACAACAACATCGAGGTTGGCCGAACTACACGAGCCTTAGTGAATCCGCAACCACACGAGATCGCTACCTCAATAAGATGACCGAAGTACACGCGTCATCGTGAAACCGCATCCACACGTGATCCACTTCTCCAATCACAACTCAATACCAACCCTTCGCCATTGGGGCTGTATAATCCACATCACAAGCATATGTGATAACGTACACACAAAGTGTGCACCTCGCCAAAGGTGGTCAACCAAAATGCACAACCGTGCCAATTGGACCTATTACACAAGTCCATCAAATCCACCTATATGTGAAGTGAGCTCTATAACCAAGAACCACTTCACCCGACCCGCACCCATCCTACACATACATATGCACATAGGATATTAACACTCACCTCGTCGTCTTTGATGAATGCAACCGAATTAATCCGCAACTCGCCAATGGAAAGTACCTATTCCATTATCACAATACAAACAACACAATTAGGGTGGATTTACAAACCAATCCAATTGACCCTTAGTGCAATTTCGACCCATTGCACTTCCAAGCACCAAGCCGCGTCCAAACCAACCAATAATCACTAACACAAGTGAGAATGGTCCTAATATGCCAATTAAACCCGAACACAAGTGTTAAACACTCGTCTTGCCCAAATTGACACATAAACCCTAATTTTGACCCATTTCAAAATTAATAAACCAAATACCCTCAAATGGGTTCCAACACTTCCATAATCACTAACACTAGTGATTATACCCATTATCAAAGCCTAATCATGGCCAAACGTCAACCAAACCAAAACCCGTCAAGTGACCACAAAAACTAGTCACCATAAACCCACTTCATCATCAAAAGGGTTTCACAATTAAACAAGCTAAAACCCTAACTTGAATATCAAATCTAACAAATGAAATTCGAAGTTTGAACTTACCAATACTACCACAACATAGCCGTGAATGAGATGAACAACTTTAATACCCGAGCTTTGGCGAGAATCCGACTCCTTCCTCTCCAAATCAAGCTCTCTCTCTCTCTAAACTCTTACTCTTTCACTAGATATGGATGATGTAGTGACCCGAACTTTTCCATGTTTATATATATATTAAATGAAATTGTTATTTAAATGATTAAGTGTTTCCAACATGTTAAGCAATCAAACTTGTTAAGACTTGATTAATTGAAATAGGTTTCATATAGACAATTGACCACCCAAGTTCACCGGTGATTCACGAACGTTAAAACTTGTAAAAACTATATGATGACATATATATGGTTATATATATATAGTTAACATGATATTATGATAAGTAAACATATCATTAAGTATATTAATAATGAACTACATATGTAAAAACAAGACTACTAACTTAATGATTTTGAAACGAGACATATATGTAACGATTATCGTTGTAACGAGATTTAATGTATATATATCATATTAAGAGATATTCGTACATCATAATATCATGATAATATAATAATTTAAAATCTTATTTGATATTATAAACATTGGGTTAACAAGATCGTTAACCTAAAGGTTTCAAAACAACACTTACATGTAACGACTAATGATGACTGAACGACTCAGTTAAAATGTATATACATGTAGTGTTTTAATATGTATTCATACACTTTTGAAAGACTTCAAGATACTTATCAAAATACTTATACTTAATAAAAATGCTTACAATTACATCCTCGTTCAGTTTCATCAACAATTCTACTCGTATGCACCCGTATTCGTACTCGTACAATACACAGCTTTTAGATGTATGTACTATTGGTATATACACTCCAATGATTAGCTCTTAGCAGCCCATGTGAGTCACCTAACACATGTGGGAACCATCATTTGGCAACTAGCATGAAATATCTCATAAAATTACAAAAATATGAGTAATCATTCATGACTTATTTACATGAAAACAAAATTACATATCCTTTATATCTAATCCATACACCAACGACCAAAAACACCTACAAACACTTTCATTCTTCAATTTTCTTCATCTAATTGATCTCTCTCAAGTTCTATCTTCAAGTTCTAAGTGTTCTTCATAAATTCTACAAGTTCTAGTTTCATAAAATCAAGAATACTTCCAAGTTTGCTAGCTTACTTCCAATCTTGTAGAGTGATCATCCAACCTCAAGAAATCTTTCTTATTTACAGTAAGATATATTTCTAATACAAGGTAATACTCATATTCAAACTTTGATTCAATTTCTATAACTATAACAATCTTATTTTGAGTGAAAATCTTACTTGAACTGTTTTCGTGTCATGATTCTGCTTCAAGAACTTTCAAGCTATCCAATGATCCTTTGAAGCTAGATCCATTTTTTTCATTTCCAGTAGCTTTATCCAGAAAACTTGAGGTAGGAATGATGTTTATAACATCATTCGATTCATACATATAAAGCTATCTTATTCGAAGGTTTAAACTTGTAATCACTAGAACATAGTTTAGTTAATTCTAAACTTGTTCGCAAACAAAAGTTAATCCTTCTAACTTGACTTTTAAAATCCACTAAACACATGTTCTATATCTATATTATATGCTAACTTAATGATTTAAAACCTGAAAATACGAAAAACACCGTAAAACCGAATTTACGCCGTCGTAGTAACACCGCGGGCTGTTTTGGGTTAGTTAATTAAAAACTATGATAAACTTTGATTTAAAAGTTGTTCTTCTGGGAAAATGATTTTTCTTATGAACATGAAACTATATCCAAAAATCATGGTTAAACTCAAAGTGGAAGTATGTTTTTCAAAATGGTCATCAAGACGTCGTTCTTTCGACTGAAATGAGTACCTCTTACAAAAATGACTTGTAACTTATATTTCTGACTATAAACCTATACTTTTTCTGTTTAGATTCATAAAATAGAGTTCAATATGAAATCATAGCAATTTGATTCACTCAAAACGGATTTAAAACGAAGAAGTTATGGGTAAAACAAGATTGGATAATTTTTCTTGTTGTAGCTACGTGAAAATTGGTAACAAATCTATATTAATCATATCCTAGCTAACTTATATTGTATTATATATGTATTCTAATATATTATGTAATCTTGGGATACCATAGACACGTATGCAAATGTTTTGACATATCATATCGACCCATGTGTATATATTATTTGGAACAACCATAGACACTCAATATGCAGTAATGTGGGAGTTAGCTATACAGGGTTGAGGTTGATTCCAAAAATATATATACTTTGAGTTGTGATCTAGCCTGAGACGTGTATACACTGGGTCGTGGATTGATTCAAGATAATATATATCAATTTTTTTCTGTACATCTAACTTTGGACAACTAGTTGTAGGTTACTAACAAGGACAGCTGACTTAATGAACTTAAAACATCAAAATGTATTAAAAGTGTTGTAAATATATTTTGAACATGCTTTGATATATATGTACATATTTGTTATAGGTTCGTGAATCGACCAGTGGCCAAGTCTTACTTCCCGACGAAGTAAAAATCTGTGAAAGTGAGTTATAGTCCCACTTTTAAAATCTAATATTTTTGGGATGAGAATACATGCAGGTTTTATAAATGATTTACAAAATAGACATAAGTACGTGAAACTACATTCTATGGTTGAATTATCGAAATCGAATATGCCCCTTTTTATTAAGTCTGGTAATCTAAGAATTAGGGAACAGACACCCTAATTGACGCGAATCCTAAAGATTGATCTATCGGGCCCAAAAAGCCCCATCCAAAGTACCGGATGCTTTAGTACTTTGAAATTTATATCATGTCCGAAGGAGGATCCCGGAATGATGGGGATATTCTTATATATGCATCTTGTTAATGTCGGTTACCAGGTGTTCACCATATGAATGATTTTTATCTCTATGTATGGGATGTATATTGAAATATGAAATCTTGTGGTCTATTGTTACGATTTGATATATATAGGTAAAACCTATAACTCACCAACATTTTTTGTTGACGTTTTAAGCATGTTTATTCTCAGGTGATTATTAAGAGCTTCCGCTGTCGCATACTTAAATAAGGACAAGATTTGGAGTCCATGCTTGTATGATATTGTGTAAAAACTGCATTCAAGAAACTTATTTCATTGTAACATATTTGTATTGTAAACCATTATGTAATAGTCGTGTGTAAACAGGATATTTTAGATTATCATTATTTGATAATCTACGTAAAGCTTTTTAAACCTTTATTGATGAAATAAAGGTTATGGTTTGTTTTAAAATGAATGCAGTCTTTGAAAAACGTCTCATATAGAGGTCAAAACCTCGCAACGAAATCAATTAATATGGAACGTTTTTAATCAATAAGAACGGGACATTTCAGATGAGAGTGTTTGTGTTGGTGAAAATA
The DNA here is from genome assembly GCF_046630445.1 of Rutidosis leptorrhynchoides. Lineage (NCBI taxonomy): Eukaryota > Viridiplantae > Streptophyta > Magnoliopsida > Asterales > Asteraceae > Rutidosis > Rutidosis leptorrhynchoides. The sequence goes on from NC_092335.1 coordinate 89,043,532, forward strand.
AGGTTGAATGAGCTTAACCTTGCCCATTTGTGGCTTAAAACCGGCCACCAAGTGAAATGACCAACATACCCCTTTTAAAATCTTAAAATTACACAGCTGGCACGACAGACCAATTGGACGGCGTCCAACATTCTGGATGGCTTCCAGTCCTTCTCTACTGGACGGCGTCCCCTAATCTGGACGGCGTCCATATAACTGAACAAAACTGAAACAGGAACAGGGTCTTACAAATATCAACCGCTTCAATGGCATGAGGAGAAAGCGGTCGTTCCCCATCATCTTTATTAACGTCCTTAACATGCATATTCAGAACAGAATCGTTATAAGTCGTAACAAAATCAGACGAAAAAGCTTATACCTTTAATTTCTCAGCCACCATGTCCGCGATCTCGTTAACCCAAGTATGACCTTTAACCAACGAAACAAAGACAAACTTCGCCGGAACAAGTTCATGAAATTGTTTCACGGACTAATTGGTTTTGATGTGGTAGCGGAGGGGTACGTGATAGTACTATATTTTACTACGAAATACGTTACAAATTACACAAGTTTTAATTATTTATTTACAAATGGGATATACCTAAACCTTGCTACAACACTATAGGCAGTGTACCTAATCGTAGAGTAGTATAGTTTTTAGTAAGTCCGGTTCGTTCCACAGGGAGCGGGCTTATTGCACACTATATTTTTAAACAACTATATTTGTACAAAATATATATAATTATATATAATAATATATAAAAGGGGGTTTACCGTTTAATGACCGGTTTGTCGATTTATATTTTAAGCGAAGCGTATAGTAAATGACGATATTTAAATAACAATAAAATAAATAACAATAATTAAAATGACAATAAATAAAAGTACGAGGAAATATGAAATAAAATATATTATGCTTATTTAAACTTCCGTAATCATGATGTTTGACGTGTTGATTTTAGTTTTATGCCCATGGGTTAATTGTCCTTTGTCCTGGATTATTTAATATGTCCGTCTGGTTTTTGTCCATAACAGTCCATCGGTCATAAATTTAAAGTGCGAGTGTCCTCGTCAAATTATCCTTATACCCGAAGTCAAATATTCCAACTAATTGGGGACTTAAACTGTAACAAGGTTTAATACTTTGTTTAATAATTACACCAGGATATCGACTGCGTGTAACCCAAGGTTTTAATACTTTGTTATCAATTATGCCAAGTGTCCTTGTACATAATTTCACCCCTGTTTTAATAATTCCATAGACTATTAATCCATTCCCGTGTCCGGTTAAATGAACGATTATTCGTACATATAAATACCCCGCCCATCGTGTCCGATCGAGTGTATATGGTTATTTATAGGTACGTTCAATTGTAAATCTTTATATTAAAATTAACAAACTATCATTTAGTTAAAAAAATATAAAGCCCATTAATAGCCCATAGTCTAATTTTCACAAGTGTCGTTCTTTTGTCCAAACCCCAATTATGGTACAAAGCCCAATTACCCCGCCTTTAATATTTAGCCCAACATCATGATTACTTCGGCTCAAATAAGCATAATAATAACTTAAGCACGAGACATTAATTTAAAAAGGAGAACATAACTTACATTGAGTATTTATCGCGTAGTGTTACGCGGACAGAATTTCAACTTCAAAAACCCATAAAATAACCTTTACATAACCCAAACTAACTAATATAAAACTATCCTATACTATATATATATATATATATATATATATATATATATATATATATATATATATATATATATATATATATATATATATATATATATATATATATATATATATATATATATATATATTATTTATTACAGAGTATTATTATTATTATTTTATATTTTTATCGAACGAATGCATGGCCTTTTATAGGCGTTTTGATTTCTGACAGCTCCGCGAGTCGTGGAGTTTTTGGCCTTCAAACTCCGCGAGTCGTGGAGTTTGAAAATACAGCTCACACAATTTTGGAACCTTGCTTGTCGACGTTATTAAATAATAATATAATATATATATATAATTTTTAATAATTATTTATATATTATATTTTATTTATGTGCATAGTTGACTTGTAATTTTTGCACCGTTGCGTCGCGCGTTGATAGTTGGCTCAGGTCCCGGTTCCGGATTTTCGAACGTCCTTAATTACAATTTAATGTCTTGTACTTTGCGTTTTGTAACTTGTACTCTTGTCATTTTTAGACGTTTTTCATCAATAAATTGAACCTTTTGAATTGTATCTTGAACATTTGAGCTTTTTGGACGTTTGTGTCTTCAAATCTTCATTTTCGCCTTTTGTCTTCGCACTTATTTATTTAAACAATTACAATGAAAATATAATACAATTACATATGAAAACCTATTATTTAGGAGGGATATTGCTATGAAATATATGTTCCTTTTTAGCCTTATCAAACATCCCACACTTGAGCGTTGCTTGTCCTCAAGCAATACAGAACTTGAAATAAAAACATACATGAATCACTTTTTTATTCATCACACTTTGTACATCAGTGATTTTGATATGGTGGTATAAACAATGATAGTAACGATAGAACCATGGTTAAAGGTGGGTGTGTCATCCACAGTTGCCACGGGTTTAGGTCAACGACACTTGCAATCAAATAGCCGATTTACTTTCGGTTTCCAAAGCAAAGTGCACATTTGAAAGGCGGTTTACAGTCCCACATGACTATGAAAATGTAGATCCTTAAGGAAATTGGATCTTTATGAAAACATTTGATCTTTTGAAAATTCAAGCTAGATTTTACCCTAGACAAGTTTTCCGGAATAACCCTTCAACGGTGTTTGCAAAATATTTTTGTGAATTTTGTGGGTTTTAGATTTAAAATTTTAGCTCAAAACTTGCGGTTTTGTGTCACCCACTTGCTAACCTTGTATTTAGGAAAGCACACATCCAGTATACTTGCTCCGTATATTACCTTTCGGTAAACTACCGTCCGGTTGTAAAGGAAAGCGTTGAACAAGCAACTGTTAAGGCAATGTCCCCTGACATGCTTTTAATTATGGTCAAAAACGTGCCGGATGCAGTTACTATCCTTTGTAGGAGCAATAGTAAAGATCACCCTATAGTTTTTCGGTCTGGCACAAGGTCATGTCTTCGACCATGCTATGCAACCACCGTTCTTATGGTTGACACCCGATTTGGTTCAGGTGACCTAATGAATTCCAGGTGAATTCCTAGGATTTTACGATCAATGGTAATGAACGCATTAAAAATGGGTTTTCAGAAAACAAATCGGTTTGTAATTTGATCAAAATATTTTCTCGTTGAAGCTCGAGTTTAGATATCATTGAATTCCATGAGTTTGTAATTCTCAATCTTTAAGATCAATCTCAAGGATTGAGTAATATCAGGCTTAAAAGCTGATTTTTAATCTTTAAGGAGATTATCCTTTCTGGGGATCTGATTCATTAGTCTTATCAAGCTAATTTGCACGGCGCCCTCCCCATTTTACGAGATAAATCCTTCTCATGGTTAGGATAAATCTGACCACTTGGCGACCCTGTTTGATGCTGAGGTCCGTGGATTTCCTGCTGATTTTAGTGATGACTTTTCTAGATTTTTCGTCAACCTACAGCTAGTCTGGACGACAACTTCTTGACCTAAATCAAGAAGCGCGTGTCTTTTTCAGAAGACTTTACTTCCTTTTAATGATGGAATTGATTCATCGTGTAGATCCATCTTTTCTTTTCTTTCATCGGGTAAAATAGTTAATTTAGTCCAAAACAAAAGCACCTGCAATAACTTTACGGAAACATGTGCTAGATAGTTTTTAATTGAATAACTAGGTACATTCTCCCCACACTTAGTTTCTTTCTTTGCCTTTTTATTCTCCTTTATTCCATTTTAAATGAATTCAAGCCTTTTAGGGTGTTTCTCAATTTATGTCCTTTTCGAGGTAACGATAATTTCGGTATTAACACCTAGTTTTCACCGTTCATAAATATGTATAAACATGATTTTGAATTCATTTAGTTGAAAAATTTTAAAATTTTCACAATATTTAGAAAATAAGCCAAGTATAAACCCGAGAGAATTTATAACCCTTCTCCACACTTGAGATCATGCAATGCCCTCATTAGCATGAAATCAGACTATAATTATAAATTCATGAGGGTGATTAGTGTAGAAAAGTGATAAAAAAAATACCCATTTTGTAATTACAAAGCTCATCGAATGATAGATGGCGCGCCTCATCGTTCATTCCTTCTTGTTTTATCACACATGCTTTTTTTCAAAAACGGCTGCTTTTCTGAACTGTTTACTAATATTTGAAAAAGCGTCTTTTACCCTAATCATGCATTTTTATTAACGAGTTATGCACTAACCCGAACCTCTAATTTAACGTTAAGTGGGGTTAAAATTCCACACACTTAGCTGACGACATGTGAAGTCGGTAGAATAAGTTCAACGAATTAAAATAGTGAGCCAGTTATTTACATCTCGGGTGGTGTATAATATATCAATGGGTTTAAAGTTTAGACCCACCCGATCGTCACTACTTAATTCTTTTCTAAGTGTAGCTTTTAGCAAATGGATATGTCTCTTTTCTGGTTCTTCGTCAAATGGATCGATATACACCGACATACATACTATAGGGTGGACAATTCCTAACATTTCCTTCTGTTTATTCTCGGGATCAAAGTTTTCACCTCTATTACCCATTTGGGTGAAATCCGAGGTGTCATTATCTATTAAAGCTCGTAGTTCATCTTCGGTAGATGACTCGTCTATTGAGAATATTGGGTTGGAAGGTTGTTGAATAGTGAATTTCGGGATCGAAGTAAATTCTTCTTCATTAACGGTCCTTATCAGTCCCTCCATTTTGGTCTCGGGGGTAAAATTTTCAACGTTATCGTTTTCCCATGAGTACCAATTTGTCACCCTTACTTCTTCTTCATCCATAGAGGCTAATGTGTCGATATGTTGTGAAATTGGTAAAACTGAATAAAAAGTATCATCGGGATAGTTGGTGATTTCGGAGCTCTCGAATTTATCAAAATTCGATGATATGAGATTTTCTTGCACAATACTCCTCAGATCAATAGGTGTGTAGTCTGATAGAGTTTCAGCTTGCCGGTTTACAAACTCTCTCATTTGTTCATTTTGAGCATTGAGTTCTTCGAGTTTGATTTTCATATTGTCTAATAAATTTTCAGACACGTAATTTTCCTCGTCTACTGGTTGTTGAGTTTGGATATATTCTTGGAAATAATCCCAATTAGAATTGTATTCCTTATAATCATTCCATTCAGGTTCCATGGGTGCGTAATTTTCCGCAGGAACGTAATAATAACATTCCCATGTTTAGTGATAATCTCCACAGATTTCACAACTAGTTATTGTTTCGTCATTCGTGATCCAAGATTGACCGAATGAATTGTCATCAACACCCGTTTGAGAGTATTGATTTAATTGATTTTGGATATCAAAAAGGGTTTCCATAGCCTTGTTTTCAAAATTTTCCATTTTATTGCGATGGCCAAATTTTAGCTACAATGTGGTGCATTTACTAATTATCCTATTAGTTATAAAAATAGAAAAACTTATATAAGTTTTCTAATTAATAGACTTTTCTGCTTTTGCCCACGTTTCGAATAGCCAAAAGATGCAGCAGGGAGCCAGAACCCTTTAAATCGGAAGCTCACAACTCAGCCACTAACAAATCCAACTATTACTACGAAGAAGAAAATTGTCAACGTCCATTAATTTAATCACTTAAATAATTTTTCTTTCCGTTTGAGATATTAGATAAGAAATAGAGAAAATTTCTAAGTCCTAAAAACTAAAGCGTCGAGAAATAAGAAAGAAAAAGAATGCGCGTCGAAAAACGTCGAAAAATAAAAATAAGAAAATAGCGCGTCGTAACTTAAAAGTCTAAAAATTAAATCTAAAAAGTTACGCCTAAAGGTCTAAAGCTTAAAGGAATTCTATATCCAAAATGGCAATAACTTAAAAGACACTAAAATTTAAAACGGCGTTGTAAAATTCTAAAGCGCCTAAATCTTAATCTAAAGAAAAAGCACTTAAGGGATTTTACGGCAAAGCCTAAAAATCTAGAAAATAAAAATAAGCTACGGCAAAACTAAATTTAAAATAAACTACGAACGATAAAAATAAAAATATTACGATTACACTAAATAAAAGGATACAAAATATAAAAATAAAAAGTGATAAAATTACTTATTTTTATAAAAATATTATTTTTATATTTATTTTATAAAATTATTAATTTTTATATATAATAAAACTAATTATAATTAATTAAAACTAAAACTAAATAATAAATTAATTAAACTAATTTAGGGTTTTAAAAATAATAATAATTAATATAATCCGTAATTAATGCGATGTAGGGTTCCTGGGTGCGCCTGTCAGGGTGGCTCCGCGAGGCGTGGAGTTTTAAGCCTGCAAACTCCTCGAGTCGTGGAGTTTGAAAGACGTTTTTTTTTTAAATTTATATTGTTTTTCTAAAATGATATATAAATATATTTATACAAAAATAAATTAAAAATATAGCGTTTCGCCGAGTCCCCGGTAGCGACGCCAAAAACTTGATGTGGTAGCGGAGGGGTACGTGATAGTACTATATTTTACTACGAAATACGTTACAAATTACAAAAGTTTTAATTATTTATTTACAAATGGGATATACCTAAACCTTGCTACAACACTATAGGAAGTGTACCTAATCGTAGAGTAGTATAGTTTTTAGTAAGTCCGGTTCGTTCCACGGGGAGCGGGCTTATTGCACACTATATTTTTAAACAACTATATTTGTACAAAATATATATAATTATATATAATAATATATAAAAGGGGGTTTACCGTTTAATGACCGGTTTGTCGATTTATATTTTAAGCGAAGAGTATAGTAAATGACGATATTTAAATAACAATAAAATAAATAACAATAATTAAAATGACAATAAATAAAAGAACGAGGAAATATGAAATAAAATATATTATGTTTATTTAAACTTCCGTAACCATGATGTTTGACGTGTTGATTTTAGTTTTATGCCCATGGGTTAATTGTCCTTTGTCCTGGATTATTTAATATGTCCGTCTGGTTTTTGTCCATAAAAGTCCATCGGTCATAAATTTAAAGTGCGAGTGTCCTCGTTAAATTATCCTTATACCCGAAGTCAAATATTCCAACTAATTGGGGACTTAAACTGTAACAAGGTTTAATACTTTGTTTAATAATTACACCAGGATATCGACTGCGTGTAACCCAAGGTTTTAATACTTTGTTATCAATTATGCCAAGTGTCCTTGTACATAATTTCACCCCTATTTTAATAATTCCATAGACTATTAATCCATTCCCGTGTCCGGTTAAATGAACGATTATTCGTACATATAAATACCCCGCCCATCGTGTCCGATCGAGTGTATATGGTTATTTATAGGTACGTTCAATTGTAAATCTTTATATTAAAATTAACAAACTATCATTTAGTTAAAAAAAATATAAAGCCCATTAATAGCCCATAGTCTAATTTCCACAAGTGTCGTTCTTTTGTCCAAACCCCAATTATGGTACAAAGCCCAATTACCCCGTCTTTAATATTTAGCCCAACATCATGATTACTTCGGCTCAAATAAGCAAAATAATAACTTAAGCACGAGACATTAATTTAAAAAGGAGAACATAACTTACATTGAGTATTTATCGCGTAGTGTTACACGGACAGAATTTCGACTTCAAAAACCCGTAAAATAACCTTTACATAACCCAAACTAACTAATATAAAACTATCCTATACTATATATATATATATATATATATATATATATATATATATATATATAATATATTTATTTATTATTTATTTATTACAGAGTATTATTATTATTATTTTATATTTTTATCGAACTAATGCATGGCCTTTTATAGGCGTTTTGATTTCTGACAGCTCCGCGAGTAGTGGAGTTTTTGGCCTTCAAACTCCGCGAGTCGTGGAGTTTGAAAATACAGCTCACACAATTTTGGAACCTTGCTTGTCGACGTTATTAAATAATAATATAATATATATATAATTTTTAATAATTAATTATATATTATATTTTATTTATGTGCATAGTTGACTTGTAATTTTTGCACCGTTGCGTCGCGCGTTGATAGTTGGCTCATCAATAAATTGAACCTTTTGAATTTAATATCTTGTACTTTGCGTTTTGTAACTTGTACTCTTGTCATTTTTAGACGTTTTTCATCAATAAATTGAACCTTTTGAATTGTATCTTGAACATTTGAGCTTTTTGGACGTTTGTGTCTTCAAATCTTCGTTTTCGCCTTTTGTCTTCGCACTTATTTATTTAAACAATTACAATGAAAATATAATACAATTACATATGAAAACCTATTATTTAGGAGGGATATTGCTATGAAATATATGTTCCTTTTTAGCCTTATCAGGTTTCAACAAAAGCAAACGATAACCTGGTGCTTAAAAGATTAGTCGAAAAACACACCACTTTCAAAACAACTCCAATCCGGCTAGCGAGTTCTTGATACTATCGGCCGATAAACTTAGCCGGAATACGTCACACCTTAACCCCCACACGTATCGGAAGAAAGCCTCCTCCTTTGTAGAAAGATGCACCACCACCTCGAAATCAGACACCGACACATGAGCAAGAACTTTGGAAAACTTAACCAAATCACCACACACTACAACAACACCATACGAATCAAACATGATGTAACTTGAAATCAAAACTTTACAATCGAAAAGATAACCCTTCATATTCTCTTCTAATAAAGGAAACGACTGAACAAGAAGAATGCTACAATCCAGGGACTCGACCACAACCCGATTTGGTTTCAAAGAAAGAGAGTTCTGAGAGTGCACATAACCATGGACAAACAGAAGCACCTTCACTCCGCCGTATTGGCCATCCGACAAAAATGGGATGACCAAACACTTTCGTTCCATTCATCGATTGAACCGTCGCCAAAGCATGTGAAGGGTCGACACAAGTAATGAAACCAAACCACCTATACTACTAGGACTTGATTTCCTTAATAAGCACGACCATACCGAATACTTAAGCACATTATGCGAAATCCTCTTTAACCTATAACACCCCGCAAAATTACCATCTGACGGCATGTTAATTCCGGTCCCACAGTTAATGAAATGTCCCGTTCTTATTGATTAAAAACGTTCCATATTAATTGATTTCGTTGCGAGGTTTTGACCTCTATATGAGACGTTTTTCAAAGACTGCATTCATTTTTAAAACAAACCATAACCTTTATTTCATAAATAAAGGTTTAAAAAGCTTTACGTAGATTATCAAATAATGATAATCTAAAATATCCTGTTTACACACGACCATTACATAATGGTTTACAATACAAATATGTTACATCGAAATCAGTTTCTTGAATGCAGTTTTTACACAATATCATACAAACATGGACTCCAAATCTTGTCCTTATTTTAGTATGCAACAGCGGAAGCTCTTAATATTCACCTGAGAATAAACATGCTTTAAACGTCAACAAAAATGTTGGTGAGTTATAGGTTTAACCTATATATATCAAATCGTAACAATAGACCACAAGATTTCATATTTCAATACACATCCCATACATAGAGATAAAAATCATTCATATGGTGAACACCTGGTAACCAACATTAACAAGATGCATATATAAGAATATCCCCATCATTCCGGGACACCCTTCGGATATGATATAAATTTCGAAGTACTAAAGCATCCGGTACTTTGGATGGGGTTTGTTAGGCCCAATAGATCTATCTTTAGGATTCGCGTCAATTAGGGTGTCTGTTCCCTAATTCTTAGATTACCAGACTTAATAAAAAGGGGCATATTCGATTTCGATAATTCAACCATAGAATGTAGTTTCACGTACTTGTGTCTATTTTGTAAATCATTTATAAAACCTGCATGTATTCTCATCCCAAAAATATTAGATTTTAAAAGTGGGACTATAACTCACTTTCACAGATTTTTACTTCGTCGGGAAGTAAGACTTGGCCACTGGTTGATTCACGAACCTATAACAATATATACATATATATCAAAGTATGTTCAAAATATATTTACAACACTTTTAATATATTTTGATGTTTTAAGTTTATTAAGTCAGCTGTCCTCGTTAGTAACCTACAACTAGTTGTCCACAGTTAGATGTACAGAAATAAATCAATAAATATTATCTTGAATCAATCCACGACCCAGTGTATACGTATCTCAGTATTGATCACAACTCAAACTATATATATTTTGGAATCAACCTCAACCCTGTATAGCTAACTCCAACATTCACATATAGAGTGTCTATGGTTGTTCCGAAATATATATAGATGTGTCGACATGATAGGTCGAAACATTGTATACGTGTCTATGGTATCTCAAGATTACATAATATACAATACAAGTTGATTAAGTTATGGTTGGAATAGATTTGTTACCAATTTTCACGTAGCTAAAATGAGAAAAATTATCCAATCTTGTTTTACCCATAACTTCTTCATTTTAAATCCGTTTTGAGTGAATCAAATTGCTATGGTTTCATATTGAACTCTATTTTATGAATCTAATCAGAAAAGTATAGGTTTATAGTCGGAAAAATAAGTTACAAGTCGTTTTTGTAAAGGTAGTCATTTCAGTCGAAAGAACGACGTCTAGATGACCATTTTAGAAAACATACTTCCACTTTGAGTTTAATCATAATTTTTGGATATAGTTTCATGTTCATAATAAAAATCATTTTCTCAGAATAACAACTTTAAAATCAAAGTTTATCATAGTTTTTAATTAACTAACCCAAAACAGCCCGCGGTGTTACTACGACGGCGTAAATCCGGTTTTACGGTGTTTTTCGTGTTTCCAGGTTTTAAATCATTAAGTTAGCATATCATATAAATATATAACATGTGTTTAGTTGATTTTAAAAGTCAAGTTAGAAGGATTAACTTTTGTTTGCGAACAAGTTTAGAATTAACTAAACTATGTTCTAGTGATTACAAGTTTAAACCTTCGAATAAGATAGCTTTATATGTATGAATCGAATGATGTTATGAACATCATTACTACCTTAAGTTCCTTGGATAAACCTACTGGAAAAGAGAAAAATGGATCTAGCTTCAATGGATCCTTGGATGGCTCGAAGTTCTTGAAGCAGAATCATGACACGAAAACAAGTTCAAGTAAGATCATCACTTGAAATAAGATTGTTATAGTTATAGAAATTGAACCAAAGTTTGAATATGATTATTACCTTGTATTAGAATGATAACCTACTGTAAGAAACAAAGATTTCTTGAGGTTGGATGATCACCTTACAAGATTGGAAGTGAGCTAGCAAACTTGAAAGTATTCTTGATTTTATGAAACTAGAACTTTTGAAATTTATGAAGAACACTTAGAACATGAAGATAGAACTTGAGAGAGATCAATTAGATGAAGAAAATTGAAGAATGAAAGTGTTTGTAGGTGTTTTTGGCCGTTGGTGTATGGATTAGATATAAAGGATATGTAATTTTGTTTTCATGTAAATAAGTCATGAATGATTACTCATATTTTTGTAATTTTATGAGATATTTCATGCTAGTTGCCAAATGATGGTTCCCACATGTGTTAGGTGACTCACATGGGCTGCTAAGAGCTGATCATTGGAGTGTATATACCAATAGTACATACATCTAAAAGCTGTGTATTGTACGAGTACGAATACGGGTGCATACGAGTAGAATTGTTGATGAAACTGAACGAGGATGTAATTGTAAGCATTTTTGTTAAGTAGAAGTATTTTGATAAGTGTATTGAAGTCTTTCAAAAGTGTATAAATACATATTAAAATACTACATGTATATACATTTTAACTGAGTCGTTAAGTCATCGTTAGTCGTTACATGTAAGTGTTGTTTTGAAACCTTTAGGTTAACGATCTTGTTAAATGTTGTTAACCCAATGTTTATAATATCAAATGAGATTTTAAATTATTATATTATCATGATATTATCATGTATGAATATCTCTTAATATGATATATATACATTAAATGTCTTTACAACGATAATCGTTACATATATGTCTCGTTTAAAAATCATTAAGTTAGTAGTCTTGTTTTTACATATGTAGTTCATTGTTAATATACTTAATGATATGTTTACTTATCATAGTATCATGTTAACTATATATGTATCCATATATATGTCATCATATAGTTTTTACAAGTTTTAACGTTCGTGAATCACCGGTCAACTTGGGTGGTCAATTGTCTATATGAAACATATTTCAATTAATCAAGTCTTAACAAGTTTGATTGCTTAACATGTTGGAAACATTTAATCATGTAAATATCAATCTCAATTAATATATATAAACATGGAAAATTTCGGGTCACTACAGTACCTACCCGTTAAATAAATTTCGTCCCGAAATTTTAAGCTGTTGAAGGTGTTGACGAATCTTCTGGAAATAGATGCGGGTATTTCTTCTTCATCTGATCTTCACGCTCCCAGGTGAACTCAGGTCCTCTACGAGCATTCCATCGAACCTTAACAATTGGTATCTTGTTTTGCTTAAGTCTTTTAACCTCACGATCCATTATTTCGACGGGTTCTTCGATGAATTGAAGTTTTTCGTTGATTTGGATTTCATCTAACGGAATAGTGAGATCTTCTTTAGCAAAACATTTCTTTAAATTCGAGACGTGAAAAGTGTTATGTACAGCCGCGAGTTGTTGAGGTAACTCTAGTCGGTAAGCTACTGGTCCGACACGATCAATAATCTTGAATGGTCCAATATACCTTGGATTTAATTTCCCTCGTTTACCAAATCGAACAACGCCTTTCCAAGGTGCAACTTTAAGCATGACCATCTCTCCAATTTCAAATTCTATATCTTTTCTTTTAATGTCAGCGTAGCTCTTTTGTCGACTTTGGGCGGTTTTCAACCGTTGTTGAATTTGGATGATCTTCTCGGTAGTTTCTTGTATAATCTCCGGACCCGTAATCTGTCTATCCCCCACTTCACTCCAACAAATCGGAGACCTACACTTTCTACCATAAAGTGCTTCAAACGGCGCCATCTCAATGCTTGAATGGTAGCTGTTGTTGTAGGAAAATTCTGCTAATGGTAGATGTCGATCCCAACTGTTTCTGAAATCAATAACACATGCTCGTAGCATGTCTTCAAGCGTTTGTATCGTCCTTTCACTCTGCCCATCAGTTTGTGGATGATAGGCAGTACTCATGTCTAGACGAGTTCCTAATGCTTGCTGTAATGTCTGCCAGAATCTTGAAATAAATCTGCTATCCCTATCAGAGATAATAGAGATTGGTATTCCATGTCTGGAGACAACTTCCTTCAAATACAGTCGTGCTAACTTCTCCATCTTGTCATCTTCTCTTATTGGCAAAAAGTGTGCTGATTTGGTGAGACGATCAACTATTACCCAAATAGTATCAAAACCACTTGCAGTCCTTGGCAATTTAGTGATGAAATCCATGGTAATCTTTTCCCATTTCCATTCCGGGATTTCGGGTTGTTGAAGTAGACCTGATGGTTTCTGATGCTCAGCTTTGACCTTAGAACACGTCAAACATTCTCCCACCTATTTAGCAACATCGGCTTTCATACCCGACCACCAAAAATGTTTCTTGAGATCCTTGTACATCTTCCCCGTTCCAGGATGTATTGAGTATCTGGTTTTATGAGCTTCTCTAAGTACCATTTCTCTCATATCTCCAAATTTTGGTACCCAAATCCTTTCAGCCCTATACCGGGTTCCGTCTTCCCGAATATTAAGATGCTTCTCCGATCCTTTGGGTATTTCATCCTTTAAATTTCCCTCTTTTAAAACTCCTTGTTGCGCCTCCTTTATTTGAGTAGTAAGGTTATTATGAATCATTATATTCATAGATTTTACTCGAATGGGTTCTCTGTCCTTCCTGCTCAAGGCATCGGCTACCACATTTGCCTTCCCCGGGTGGTAACGAATCTCAAAGTCGTAATCATTCAATAATTCAATCCACCTACGCTGCCTCATATTCAGTTGTTTCTGATTAAATATGTGTTGAAGACTTTTGTGGTCGGTATATATAATACTTTTGACCCCATATAAGTAGTGCCTCCAAGTCTTTAATGCAAAAACAACCGCGCCTAATTCCAAATCATGCGTCGTATAATTTTGTTCGTGAATCTTCAATTGTCTAGACGCATAAGCAATCACCTTCGTTCGTTGCATTAATACACAACCAAGACCTTGCTTTAATGCATCACAATAAATCACAAAATCATCATTCCCTTCAGGCAATGACAATATAGGTGCCGTAGTTAGCTTTTTCTTCAATAACTGAAACGCTTTCTCTTGTTCATCATTCCATTCAAATTTCTTCCCTTTATGCGTTAATGCAGTCAAGGGTTTTGCTATTCTGGAAAAGTCTTGGATGAACCTTCTGTAGTAACCAGCTAGTCCTAAAAACTGGCGTATGTGTTTCGGAGTTTTCGGGGTTTCCCACTTTTCAACAGTTTCTATCTTTGCCGGATCCACCTTAATACCTTCTTTGTTCACTATGTGACCGAGGAATTGAACTTCTTCCAACCAAAATGCACACTTTGAAAACTTAGCGTACAATTCTTCCTTCCTCAATACTTCTAACACCTTTCTCAAATGTTCACCGTGTTCTTGGTCATTCTTTGAGTAAATAAGTATGTCATCAATGAAAACAATGACAAACTTGTCAAGGTATGGTCCACACACTCGGTTCATAAGGTCCATGAACACAGCTGGTGCATTAGTTAAACCAAACGGCATGACCATAAACTCGTAATGACCGTAACGTGTTCTGAAAGCAGTCTTTGGAATATCATCTTCTTTCACCCGCATTTGATGATACCCGGAACGTAAGTCAATCTTTGAATAAACAGACGAGCCTTGTAGTTGATCAAATAAGTCATCGATTCTCGGTAGTGGGTAGCGGTTCTTGATGGTAAGTTTGTTCAACTCTCGGTAGTCGATACACAACCTGAATGTACCATCTTTCTTCTTGACAAACAAAACAGGAGCTCCCCACGGTGATGTGCTTGGTCGAATGAAACCACGCTCTAAAAGTTCTTGTAATTGGCTTTGTAGTTCTTTCATCTCGCTGGGTGCGAGTCTGTAAGGAGCACGAGCTATTGGTGCAGCTCCTGGTATAAGATCTATTTGAAATTCAACGGATCGATGTGGGGGTAATCCCGGTAATTCTTTCGGAAATACATCAGGAAATTCTTTTGCGACGGGAACATCATTGATGCTCTTTTCTTCAGTTTGTACTTTCTCGACGTGTGCTAGAACAGCATAGCAACCTTTTCTTATTAGTTTTTGTGCCTTCAAATTACTAATAAGATGTAGCTTCGTGTTGCCCTTTTCTCCGTACACCATTAAGGGTTTTCCTTTTTCTCGTATAATGCGAATTGCATTTTTATAACAAATGATCTCCGCTTTCACTTCTTTCAACCAGTTCATACCGATTATCACATCAAAACTCCCTAACTCTACTGGTATCAAATCAATCTTAAATGTTTCGCTAACCAGTTTAATTTCTCGATTCCGACATATATTATCTGCTGAAATTAATTTACCATTTGCTAATTCGAGTAAAAATTTACTATCCAAAGGCGTCAATGGACAACTTAATTTAGCACAAAAATCTCTACTCATATAGCTTCTATCCGCACCCGAATCAAATAAAACGTAAGCAGATTTATTGTCAATAAGAAACGTACCCGTAACAAGCTCCGGGTCTTCCTGTGCCTCTGCCGCATTAATATTGAAAACTCTTCCACGGCCTTGTCCATTCGTGTTCTCCTGGTTCGGGCAATTTCTAATAATGTGGCCCGGTTTTCCACATTTATAACAAACTACATTGGCATAACTTGCTCCGACACTACTTGCTCCGCCATTACTCGTTCCGACACCATTTGTTCCTTTCGTTCTATTAACCCCTGGTCCGTAGACCTCACACTTCGCCACGCTATGACCATTTCTTTTACACTTGTTGCAAAATTTGGTGCAGAACCCCGAGTGATTCTTTTCACACCTTTGGCATAGCTGCTTCTGATTGTTGTTGTTGTTGCGGTTATTATTGTTGTTGGGATGATTGTTGTAGTTGTTGTTGTTGTTGTTGTTGTTGTTGTTGTTGTTGTTGTTGTTGGGCCATTTGTTGTAGTTGCGATTGATGTTGCAATTGTTGGGATAATTGTTGCGATTATTGTTGTAATTGCTGTTGTTGTTGTATTAGTGATTCTTATCACCGTTTTCCTCCCACTTTCTTTTGACTTGCTTCACATTGGCCTCTTCAGCAGTCTGTTCTTTAATTCTTTCTTCAATTTG
The DNA here is from genome assembly GCF_046630445.1 of Rutidosis leptorrhynchoides. Lineage (NCBI taxonomy): Eukaryota > Viridiplantae > Streptophyta > Magnoliopsida > Asterales > Asteraceae > Rutidosis > Rutidosis leptorrhynchoides. Next base: position 89,059,924 of record NC_092335.1, read on the forward strand.
GTTCACGAGTTTGTGAGCCATTCTACATGCCTGTTGTATGGAGGTGGGCTCGTGTGAACTTATATCTTCTTGGATTCTTTCCGGTAATCCTTTCACAAACGCGTCGATCTTCTCTTCCTCATCTTCGACTGCTCCCGGACACAATAGGCACAATTCTGTGAATCGTCTTTCATACGTGGTAATATCAAATCCTTGGGTTCGTAACCCTCTAAGTTCTGTCTTGAGCTTATTGACCTCGGTTCTGGGACGGTACTTCTCGTTCATCAAGTGCTTGAATGCTGACCACGGTAGCGCGTACGCATCGTCTTGTCCCACTTGCTCTAGATAGGTATTCCACCATGTTAACGCAGAACCTGTGAAGGTATGCGTAGCGTACTTTACTTTGTCCTCTTCAGTACACTTACTTATGGCAAACACCGATTCGACCTTCTCGGTCCACCGTTTCAATCCGATCGGTCCTTCGGTTCCATCAAATTCCAAAGGTTTGCAGGCAGTGAATTCTTTGTAGGTGCATCCTACACGATTTCCTGTACTGCTAGATCCAAGGTTATTGTTGGTATGTAGCGCAGCCTGTACTGCGGCTATGTTTGAAGCTAGAAAAGTACGAAATTCCTCTTCATTCATATTCACGGTGTGTCGAGTAGTCGGTGCCATTTCCTTCAAAATAGTTAAATGGAACAAGTTAATCATACAGAATATTAAGAGTAGTTAATAGTATTTCGTAGCATAATATGAACTCATTTATAAAAGCTTTTTCTTCATATTAGCGTTTTATAAGTTTAAATTCGGGTAGTACCTACCCGTTAAGTTCATACTTAGTAGCTAATATACAATTCAACTACTACAATTCTATATGAAAAACTGATTATAATAATATTTCGCGTTCAAACTTTTATACAATATTTTACAAACTTACAATACCGCTTATTTTACATAAAGCATGAAATATAGCACACAATAACTTTGATACAAGATAGTTGTGAAGATAATTCTAGCTAGTACACAAGTCGTTCAGCAAAGGCAATAAAGACACGTAATTCATACGTCCAGAAACAAGTCATGCATTCTGGTTTTACTAGGACTACTTCCCATCGTTGGTCTTGTGCAACATAACCGTTATGGCCGTTGATAAGACAGCGTGTTGTAACGTCGTCAAAGGGACGAGGGTTACGTAATGTCCAACAGTCCCGTAATAATCTAAAAACCTCATTTCTTACCCCAATTACCGACTCCGTCACTTGTGGAAACGTTTTGTTTAATAGTTGTAGCCCGATGTTCTTGTTCTCACTTTGGTGAGAAGCGAACATTACTAATCCGTAAGCATAACATGCTTCTTTATGTTGCATGTTAGCCGCTTTTTCTAAATCACGAAGTCCAATATTCGGATATATTGAGTCAAAATAATTTCTTAACCCGTTGCGTAAAATAGCATTTGGGTTCCCCGCAATATATGCGTCAAAGTAAACACATCGTAACTTATGGGTTTCCCAATGTGATATCCCCCATCTTTCAAACGAAAGTCTCTTATAAACCAAGACATTCTTGGAACGTTCTTCGAATGTCTTACAAACTGATCTCGCCTTAAATAGTTGTGCCGAGGAATTCTGGCCGACTCTAGACAAGATTTCATCAATCATGTCTCCGGGTAGGTCTCTTAAAATATTGGGTTGTCTATCCATTTTGTGTTTTTAAACTGTAAAATAGACAAGAGTTAGATTCATAAAAAAATACTTATTAATACAAGCAATTTTTACATATATCATAAAGCATAAGAACACTATATTACATATATTACACCACACGAATACAACTATCTTATTCCGACTCGCTCGTTTCTTCTTCTTCGGTTTTGGTTCGTTTTGCCAAGTTTCTAGGGATATATGATGTTCCCCTAATACGAGCCGTCGTTGTCCACATTGGTTTAGAAAAATCTGGTGGTTTAGAGGTTCCCGGGTCATTGTTACAACTTAAGGACTTCGGGGGTTGACGATACATATAAAGTTCATCGGGGTTGGAATTAGATTTCTCTATTTTTATGCCCTTTCCCTTATTATTTTCTTTTGCCTTTTTAAATTCAGTTGGGGTAATTTCTATAACATCATCGGAATTCTCGTCGGAATCCGATTCATCGGAGAATTGGTAATCCTCCCAATATTTTGCTTCCTTGGCGGAAACACCATTGACCATAATTAACCTTGGTCGGTTGGTTGAGGATTTTCTTTTACTTAACCGTTTTATTATTTCCCCCACCGGTTCTATTTCTTCATCCGGTTCCGATTCTTCTTCCGGTTCCGATTCTTCTTCCGGTTCCGACTCTTCTTCCGGTTCCTCTTCGGGAACTTGTGAATCAGTCCACGAATCATTCCAATTTACATTTGACTCTTCATTATTATTAGGTGAGTCAATGGGACTTGTTCTAGAGGTAGACATCTATCACATAATATCAAACGCATTAAGAGATTAATATATCACATAATATTCACATGTTAAAAATATATAGTTTCCAACAAAATTTGTTAAGCAATCATTTTTCAAGTAAACACGGTCGAAGTCCAGACTCACTAATGCATCCTAACAAACTCGATAAGACACACTAATTCAAAATTCTGGTTCTCTAAGACCAACGCTCGGATACCAACTGAAATGTCCCGTTCTTATTGATTAAAAACGTTCCATATTAATTGATTTTGTTGCGAGGTTTTGACCTCTATATGAGACGTTTTTCAAAGACTGCATTCATTTTTAAAACAAACCATAACCTTTATTTCATAAATAAAGGTTTAAAAAGCTTTACGTAGATTATCAAATAATGATAATCTAAAATATCCTGTTTACACACGACCATTACATAATGGTTTACAAAAACAAATATGTTACATCGAAATCAGTTTCTTGAATGCAGTTTTTACACAATATCATACAAACATGGACTCCAAATCTTGTCCTTATTTTAGTATGCAACAGCGGAAGCTCTTAATATTCACCTGAGAATAAACATGCTTTAAACGTCAACAAAAATGTTGGTGAGTTATAGGTTTAACCTATATATATCAAATCGTAACAATAGACCACAAGATTTCATATTTCAATACACATCCCATACATAGAGATAAAAATCATTCATATGGTGAACACCTGGTAACCAACATTAACAAGATGCATATATAAGAATATCCCCATCATTCCGGGACACCCTTCGGATATGATATAAATTTCGAAGTACTAAAGCATCCGGTACTTTGGATGGGGTTTGTTAGGCCCAATAGATCTATCTTTAGGATTCGCGTTAATTAGGGTGTTTGTTCCCTAATTCTTAGATTACCAGACTTAATAAAAAGGGGCATATTCGATTTCGATAATTCAACCATAGAATGTAGTTTCACGTACTTGTGTCTATTTTGTAAATCATTTATAAAACCTGCATGTATTCTCATCCCAAAAATATTAGATTTTAAAAGTGGGACTATAACTCACTTTCACAGATTTTTACTTCGTCGGGAAGTAAGACTTGGCCACTGGTTGATTCACGAACCTATAACAATATATACATATATATCAAAGTATGTTCAAAATATATTTACAACACTTTTAATATATTTTGATGTTTTAAGTTTATTAAGTCAGCTGTCCTCGTTAGTAACCTACAACTAGTTGTCCACAGTTAGATGTACAGAAATAAATCGATAAATATTATCTTGAATCAATCCACGACCCAGTGTATACGTATCTCAGTATTGATCACAACTCAAACTATATATATTTTGGAATCAACCTCAACCCTGTATAGCTAACTCCAACATTCACATATAGAGTGTCTATGGTTGTTCCGAAATATATATAGATGTGTCGACATGATAGGTCGAAACATTGTATACGTGTCTATGGTATCTCAAGATTACATAATATACAATACAAGTTGATTAAGTTATGGTTGGAATAGATTTGTTACCAATTTTCACGTAGCTAAAATGAGAAAAATTATCCAATCTTGTTTTACCCATAACTTCTTCATTTTAAATCCGTTTTGAGTGAATCAAATTGCTATGGTTTCATATTGAACTCTATTTTATGAATCTAAACAGAAAAGTATAGGTTTATAGTCGGAAAAATAAGTTACAAGTCGTTTTTGTAAAGGTAGTCATTTCAGTCGAAAGAACGACGTCTAGATGACCATTTTAGAAAACATACTTCCACTTTGAGTTTAATCATAATTTTTGGATATAGTTTCATGTTCATAATAAAAATCATTTTCTCAGAATAACAACTTTAAAATCAAAGTTTATCATAGTTTTTAATTAACTAACCCAAAACAGCCCGCGGTGTTACTACGACGGCGTAAATCCGGTTTTACGGTGTTTTTCGTGTTTCCAGGTTTTAAATCATTAAGTTAGCATATCATATAAATATATAACATGTGTTTAGTTGATTTTAAAAGTCAATTTAGAAGGATTAACTTTTGTTTGCGAACAAGTTTAGAATTAACTAAACTATGTTCTAGTGATTACAAGTTTAAACCTTCGAATAAGATAGCTTTATATGTATGAATCGAATGATGTTATGAACATCATTACTACCTTAAGTTCCTTGGATAAACCTACTGGAAAAGAGAAAAATGGATCTAGCTTCAATGGATCCTTGGATGGCTCGAAGTTCTTGAAGCAGAATCATGACACGAAAACAAGTTCAAGTAAGATCATCACTTGAAATAAGATTGTTATAGTTATAGAAATTGAACCAAAGTTTGAATATGATTATTACCTTGTATTAGAATGATAACCTACTGTAAGAAACAAAGATTTCTTGAGGTTGGATGATCACCTTACAAGATTGGAAGTGAGCTAGCAAACTTGAAAGTATTCTTGATTTTATGAAACTAGAACTTTTGAAATTTATGAAGAACACTTAGAACTTGAAGATAGAACTTGAGAGAGATCAATTAGATGAAGAAAATTGAAGAATGAAAGTGTTTGTAGGTGTTTTTGGTCGTTGGTGTATGGATTAGATATAAAGGATATGTAATTTTGTTTTCATGTAAATAAGTCATGAATGATTACTCATATTTTTGTAATTTTATGAGATATTTCATGCTAGTTGCCAAATGATGGTTCCCACATGTGTTAGGTGACTCACATGGGCTGCTAAGAGCTGATCATTGGAGTGTATATACCAATAGTACATACATCTAAAAGCTGTGTATTGTACGAGTACGAATACGGGTGCATACGAGTAGAATTGTTGATGAAACTGAACGAGGATGTAATTGTAAGCATTTTTGTTAAGTAGAAGTATTTTGATAAGTGTATTGAAGTCTTTCAAAAGTGTATAAATACATATTAAAATACTACATGTATATACATTTTAACTGAGTCGTTAAGTCATCGTTAGTCGTTACATGTAAGTGTTGTTTTGAAACCTTTAGGTTAACGATCTTGTTAAATGTTGTTAACCCAATGTTTATAATATCAAATGAGATTTTAAATTATTATATTATCATGATATTATCATGTATGAATATCTCTTAATATGATATATATACATTAAATGTCTTTACAACGATAATCGTTACATATATGTCTCGTTTAAAAATCATTAAGTTAGTAGTCTTGTTTTTACATATGTAGTTCATTGTTAATATACTTAATGATATGTTTACTTATCATAGTATCATGTTAACTATATATGTATCCATATATATGTCATCATATAGTTTTTACAAGTTTTAACGTTCGTGAATCACCGGTCAACTTGGGTGGTCAATTGTCTATATGAAACATATTTCAATTAATCAAGTCTTAACAAGTTTGATTGCTTAACATGTTGGAAACATTTAATCATGTAAATATCAATCTCAATTAATATATATAAACATGGAAAAGTTCGGGTCACTACAGTTAACAGTTACGCCCTCTATATGAGACGTTTAAAGCAATCACATTTAATTTTATTTAAATTATTAACTTTCAAAAACTTAAGCCAATAATCCCAAAATAGAAACACTGTTGTGATCGTAACCACAAGCCAACAGTATTTAAACAGTATAAAAGTTTTAAATGCGAAGGTAAATAATGTTCTTTAAAATCAAATGCTGACTCCACAGCCAGTCATGCAGCAAACACAGCGGAAGCATACCTCTTAAGGACCTGAGAATAACAACACGCAAAAACAGGTCAACAAATAATGTTGGTGAATCTACAGGTTTAAAGTAATGTAACAGTATCTGAAAAATAGTTATCAGAAAAATAGTTTGATTTCCTTGACCACGAGATTCTATCGCTTGCATAAACCGAGCACCTGAATACTAGTAATTACCCGAGTATAGAAACTACTACACCCGACCTTACCTCGTAAAATGTTATACACTTGTTCAAATGTATTTAATGTTCAAAATAAATGCACCACTGCTTTTATAGTGGGTGAGGTTGTCAACCTAACGGATCCGTCCATCTAAATTGTGCTTACACCGATGGTATTAAAAGTATTCAAGCTAGAGGCTTTTTGAACAAACTCATTATGCATATGTGTAGTACTCATGTCAATATAAAAGTAATTGAAAATGTAAATATAACAGCGTGTATTCTCATCCCTGAAAACATGTAAAAAGCGGGACTGTAGACTCACCTTTGAATAAGCTCGGAATGAAAGACAAATGACTTGTACGGTTTAGACCCGAGTAATGTAACCTAAGTATACGTATGTAGGTTGGTCAATATATGTATCTTATATAAGTGTGGTTTCATAGTGTACGTTGTCTTATTGCTCGACTCGACGCGTTTCAAAGTAAAAGTCAACTATATCATGCAAGTCAAACAAAGTCAACCGAAGTCAAACCGAAAGTTAAACTTGGTCAAAGTAGTCAACTAAAGTCAACATCAGTAGGTTCATGTCAAATATTGGTCAATAAGTCAAACCTAAGTCAAATAATACGTTTTAGGTCATGAATGATCATTTTCACAATTTCAGTTTATCGTCATGCACAAAATTTATGAACACGTAGCATACTTAGCACATTATCTCATAGTACAAAATTCAAGTAAATATGAAAAACTCCAGATCATAAATATACTTAAAATCAATTCCAAAAAGTCCAGCCAGGGACTTATATGACAATTAAAAGTCAGGAATCATAAGGGATACATTTGAGGTTTGCCAGGTCAGTTTCTGACCGCGCACTGATTTCATTTTGGCTATAATCGGAGTTAGGAACATGAAATTGATACAATACTAGTGGCCATAGTTCAAGGACCAATCAAAGTAACACATATCAAAAATCTAGAAACTTTTGTTTAGCCAATTTGTACAGTTTATTCGTGCAAGTTGATCATTCAGTTTTCAGCTCAAATCAGAGTTCACATAAAGTATGGATCTATTGTGCCCAATTAATAAGGTTTTAGAGATTGACATAAACTAACAATAAGTCATATATCATGTTAAGTTTCATTTTCCAGAAGCATACATTCTCAAACAATACACAAAATTCACAGAGTACAAACCCGTGTGCAATTTACAGATTCAATTCTCATTTAGTTAGTCACATTCGTATACGATTATCTGAAGATCTAGATACAATTAGCCTATGATATCTACATGAAAGATGAATTAATTTTTGTATACTTTTCAAATATGCAAATATTTAATCACAGAAATTAACACATTTTATCATACAAGGTTATTTTCATGCAAGTGCTGTATAAAACTACATTTACACTAATTCTAGCATATATCGGGCTATACGTAAGCAAACGACATGATATCCTAGTCTAAATTGAGTGTTCTTAAATTATCTTTCCAGTGGTATAAGTCTCACATGCCAATTCGTTTTCTATCAATACCAGAATTTTGATCAAGCAACAAAAACACAACGATAATTCAAATCGACATAACTGAATCATACGGAAACGAGATCAAGCGAATCCAAAGCCTAAACTCAATAGTTTTTCGCAAGGAATCTGATTATAACATAATAATTAACATTTGGAAAACCTAATTTTTCTGATCAAACAAATACAAATTCATTTTTAAACCCTAGCGCATCAAACAATCAAAATAACGATTACAATTAACACGTACGCGTATAGACTTGAGCAATTGACAAAATAACTATGAAACTTTATAAAAATCATATTTTTAAGAATTAGGGTTCATGTAAATATACCTTAGATCACAAAATTGTTTATACCAATGGATAGAGAACGAGGAGATGAACGCGATTCGTGTATAACACTTTTGAAAATTTTGAAAGATGAAGGTATGGTGGTGATGGTGTTGGTCGATGATGGGAGGGAGCCAGGGAGAGAGTCGACTGCCTTTTTTTTTGTAAGGGTTATTATGCAGTAAAATTAGGTTAAGTCTTGTATTATATAGTTAGGGCCTAACACAAATTAGCATGGATTAGTCACTAGTGGCCCAAAGTGGAAAGAAAAGGGGTAGGATGGTGGGTTTTGGCCGATGGGCCCCATGGGAGTGTTCCCGGGCTCTCGTTTTGCAATCCCGTGTAATCGTGGTCCGTTTTAAGTGCCGTTTAGTCGTACTGAAGGCCCGGAATGCTAACCCGATCGTTAAACACAACCAATTGTTTTATTTATTAAAAACCCAATAAATTAAATATTTTAAAAAGTTAATAATTAATAAAATTAATTATTAAAATAAACCCGAGCGTTTCGTTGCTCAAAAAGCTTTTATCAAAATCGTATCGTTTTAATCGTATTTCATTATTCGAAATATTTATTTGAATTAATATCAACCCATATCAATTATTAAAACCCTCCGAAGATCAAGTACGCATTTAATACACGTAAACGCATAAAAGTTAAATAATCGTCGTTAAATAAACTAACAGAAGGTTAACGGAAGTAACGGAAAAATCATGGTTGTTACATTACCCACCTGTTATTGAAAATTTCGTCCCAAAATTTTAGTGATCGTCCGCTGAAGTGGTTTCCTCGGGAAACAATTACGGATACTTCAGCCTCATCTGGTCTTCACGCTCCCACGTGAACTCTGGTCCTCTTCTCGCGTTCCACCGAACTTTAATGATAGGAATTCTACTTTGCTTCAACAGTTTGACCTCTCGGCCCAAGATTTCAACAGGTTCCTCAATGAAATGAAGTTTGTCGTCGATACGTAGTTCCTCTAGAGGAATAATCAAATTATCATCGGCTAGGCACTTCTTTAGATTGGATACATGGAAAACGTCATGAATACCACTGAGTGCTTGTGGCAGTTTCAATCTGTAAGCTACTGGTCCAACTCTTTCAGTTATCTCAAACGGTCCAACATATCTAGGACTCAGTTTACCTCATTTCCCAAATCGTACAACACCCTTCCAAGGTGATACCTTAAGCATAACCTTGTCACTAATTTGGAACTCTATGTCTTTCCGTCTAACATCAACGTAACTCTTTTGATGACTTCGAGCCGTTCTCAATCGTTCCTGAATATGTAGGACCTTCTCAGTTGTCTCCTGAATAATCTCAGGACCTGTCAACTGACTATCTCCCAACTCGCTCCAACAAATGAGAGATCTACACTTCCTTCCGTATAATGCCTCGAAAGGTGCAGCTTTAATACTCGCATGGTAGCTATTATTGTATGAGAACTCATCTAGTGGTAAATACTTATCCCATCCATTTCTGAAATCGATGACACACGCTCTCAACATGTCCTCAAAAGTCTGAATAGTTCGTTCGCTCTGGCCATCCGTCTGGGGGTGATATGCTGTACTCATATCTAAACGGGTTCTCATTGCTTTCTGTAACGATTGCCAAAACCTGAAAGTAAATCTGCTATCGCGGTCGGATATAATAGATATAGGCACTCCATGCCTAGCGACGACTTCCTTAATGTAGATCTGAGCCAACTTCTCCATTTTATCAGTTTCCCTTATCGGTAAGAAGTGTGCGAACTTAGTGAGACGATCTACGATAACCCAAATAGTATCGTGACCTCCCACCATTCTCGGTAGTTTCGTGATGAAGTCCATGGAAATACCTTCCCACTTCCACTGGAGATCTCTGGTTGAGTTAATAATCCTGATGGCTTCTGATGCTCAGCCTTGACTTTAGCGTAAGTCAAGCACTTCCCGACATAGGTAGCAATGTCAGCTTTCAAGTTCGGCCACCAATAAAATGCCTTCAAGTCTTGGTACATCTTATCTGATCCCGGATGAATTGAGTATCTCGACTTGTGTGCTTCCTCCAACACTAGTTCTCTCAATCCACCAAACTTTGGTACCCAAATTCGGTTAGCAAAGTACCGTGTTCCGTCCTCCTTGATGTCAAACTTCTTATCCATTCCTTTGAGAAATTCAACATCAACATTCTCCTGTTCATGGCTTCTTGTTGTGCTTCGCGGATTTGTGATGTGAGATTCGTACGGACAACTATGTTAAGCGCTTTAACCCTAAGAGGTTTTTCTCTCTCCTTTCTGCTCAAGGCATCTGCCACAACATTCGCCTTGCCCGGATGGTATTGAAGTTCACAGTTATAATCATTAAGTAGTTCCATCCAACGTCGCTGTCTCATGTTGAGCTGCTTCTGATCGAATATGTGATGTAAACTCTTATGGTCGGTGAAGATAGTGAACTTAGTTCCAAACAGGTAGTGTCTCCACATTTTAAGTGCAAAGACAACAGCTCCTAAATCAAGGTCGTGCGTAGTATAGTTCTGCTCGTGAATCTTTAACTGACATGATCCATAAGCAATAACTTTATTTCGTTGCATAAGCACGCAACCCATTCCTTGACGTGAGGCATCACAATAAACCACAAAATCTTCACTTACCTCGGGTAGAGACAATACTGGTGCAGTTGTTAACTTCTCTTTCAACAACTGAAATGCAGTCTCTTGCGGTTCTGACCACTCAAACTTCTTGCCCTTATGAGTCAATGCGGTTAATGGTCGGGCGATCTTAGAGAATCCTTCAATGAATCTCCAGTAGTAACCAGCTAGAAACAAAAATTGCCTAATCTACGTTGGCGTCTTTGGAGTTTCCCAATTCTTAACCGACTCAATCTTTGCTGGATCGACCTGTATTCCATTGGCCCCTACAACATGGCCAAGAAATTGTACCTCTGCTAACCAAAAGTCACACTTAGAGAACTTTGCATACAACTGCACTTCTCTAAGCATAGTCAATATCGAGCGTAGATGCTGTTCGTGCTCTTCTCTGTTCTTGGAGTACACCAATATATCATCAATGAACACAATGACGAATTTATCTAGGTATGGCTTACACACACGGTTCATGAGGTCCATGAACACTGCTGGTGCGTTCGTCAAACCAAACAACATCACTGTAAACTCATAATGTCCATAACGTGTTCTAAACGCTGTCTTCGGGACATCAGCTTCTTTGACTCTCAATTGATGATACCCGGATCTCAAATCAATCTTCGAATAAAAACTGGATCCCTGAAGTTGATCAAATAAGTCATCAATCCTCGGTAGCGGATACCGATTCTGGACTGTCAGCTTGTTCAATTCTCTGTAGTCGATACACAATCTCATCGACCCATCCTTCTTCTTAACAAACAGGACTGGAGCTCCCTAAGGCGAAGAACTCGGTCGAATAAATCCCTTGTCTAACAACTCTTGCAATTGACTAGACAACTCTTGAAGCTCTGGGGGTGCAAGTCTGTACGGTGCGCGAGCCACCGGTGCCGCTCCTGGCACTAAGTCTATCTGAAATTCAATTTCTCGATGCGGTGGGAGACCAGGTAATTCCTCGGGAAAAACTTCAAGAAATTCCTTAACTATAGGAATGTCTTCGGGTCTCCTTTCTTCTGGTACAATTTGGCTTACATGAGCCAATAACGCGATACATCCCTTTCTCACATACTTCTGGACTTTCAAGCAGTTAATGAGATGTAATTGTGAGACATTCTTTTCACCATAAATCATCATAGGTTCACCGTTAATAATAGGAATACGAATAGCCTTTAGGTCACAGACCACCTCGGCTTTGTTATCAGCTAACCAGTCCATTCCAACCACAAGGTCAAAACTTCCCAGTTTAATAGGTATCACATTAATGCTAAAGGGCTTACTTTCTAACATCAAAGTACAATCACGATAAATGTGACAATCGCTCCAAATCCATATGGACGAACACGTCATTCATCGATTTCATTGCGAGGTATTTGACCTCTATATGATACGTTTTGTAAACATTGCATTCTTTTGAAAAGGCACACCATAAATGAATATTTAAATCAAAGGTTTTTGACATCTGATGATTTCTACATATAGAAAATCACCGTAAATAATAATTTACAATAGTACTTCCATTGACAATGCAGTCAAAATTAGATACATGGTGATGATTTGGTGAATGCAACGTTTCCTTGAAAAATATGACATGTACGACTCCATGCACATAGCTTGTCTAACATATAAGCAAACAGCGGAAGACTTCTAGGAACCTGAGAATAAACATGCTAACAAGTGTCAACACAAAGGTTGGTGAGTTCATAGTTTTAGTGTTTCGCATAATCTGTATATAAAAGTGGATCGCAAGATTTCAGTTATTTCATCCAGAAACGTTTATCAAAATATTCTACGAAATTGAGCACCCTGGTAGCTAAACTTAACGTATATATAATTTGTACCCTTTGTATAATCATCTTAATAATACATGCAAACCAACGTGTACGCTTCTCAAATAGCATACATCCGTTAAAAGGCTAGCGCTCTAGCTCAGACGGGGATATCAAGCCCTATGGATCCATATACTACTACTCGCGCCCACCAGTTCTTATAACTAGCAGTTACTAGTTACCAAAGCTAAGGGATTTTCGGTTCAAACTCAGTGTAGAATTTAGTATGTACTTGTATCCATTGCGTTTAAAATAAAGTGCATGTATTCTCAGCCCAAAAATATATATTGCAAAAACAATTAAAAAGGAAGCAAATGAAACTCACCTTAGCAGCATATAAAGTCGTCCACCAAAATGTGACCGAAACTCGGATTACCAAATAATCGTAGATCTCAACCTAGAGAACATATGTTGGTCAATAAATGTCTATCAAGCTAGGTCAGGTCATAGTGTATCACAATCCTAATGCTCAATATCGACATACAAAAGTTATCCAATGTTGTTTCAAAAAGTCAATTTTGACAATAGTTCAACAAACGAGACATACCTTATATAAGGATTCATTTACTCGGTTGGTAATATTTAAAAGTTTACTTTATCAATCTCCTAAACAAGTTGTTTAAATCTTAATTGCAGATTCAAAAGCAATTTCGATTAACGTCAATCATAATTCAGTTGATCATATCTTTTAATCCGTTCATCGAAACTATTCGATATCTAAATGAAAAGTTATTGATTTTTCGCCAGCTTCCCAAAAACATGTATATCATATACCTTTTACCAGTAGTATATGTATTTAATTAGTGATTCATTATAAACTGTTTAACGACAAAATTTAGTATACAAGCATGCATAAACATATATACTCGAGCACTAGACATGGATGCACTATTAATTTATAAAAGATAAAATATAAATGCTTACGTATCAATATTGTGATTCAATATTTCAGAAAAGTACGTAGACGCAACGAAGATGATAAACACTAGGTTTGACTTGAGAACAATACCCTTGAACATTATCCATAACGTCCATAGCTATAACCCATAGTTTTCTTATCTCTATCCCGCTCGAAAACCCGTTTTGAAAGTGACACGCCCATAACCTCGTCGTAATATTTTATGTAATAATATTACTAATAATAATAATAATAATAATAATAATAATAATAATAATAATAATAATAATAATAATAATAATAATAATAATAAATAATAATAATAATAATAATAATAAGATTAATAATAATATTAATCTTAATAATAATAATAATAATAATAATATAAATATAATACGAGAGAGATAGATAAGAGTTGGAGTGCATCAGAAATCAGAAAAACGCTCGAATTTATAGATATGGCCAGATACAGACTGCCATGTAATCGCATGGCCTTCAAGCACATTTCCCATGCGATCGCATGGGAAGGATTTACAGCTCACAAATTTTTGTCTCGTTGTTTGTCGACATATTATTTAATTATAAATATAATATAATTAATTTATATAATTAATTATATATTATATTAAATTCACGTACATAGTGGACTTGTAATTTTTGTTCCGATAAGTCGTACGTTGTCACTCGACTTATGTCTCAGTTCCGGTTTCTCGAACGCATTTTCGTACGCTTAAAAAACTAATACTTTATGTTTCGTGACACGTACCTTTGTCAAAATATAGCCTTAAATTATCCATAAACTGTACCACTCAAAGTATATCTTAAACTTTCGAGTGTTTTGGTCATTTACTTCTATAAATCATCGTCTCGCTATTTGTTAAAATACATTTTAAAATAGTGTTTACTGTAGCAATTCACTGTAGCAAATTCAATTTCACTGTAGCAAGTAGTGATTTTCGAAAACACTGTAGCATTTTGGGTACTGTAGCAATTTGAAAATACTGTAGCATACTGGTTCATCTTAAACGCTTTAGTTAACTTATCTGAATATCAATTGAATCAATAAACGAATGTTACTATCGTTTACTAAATAACTTGAAATTATATATATGTATATATCTTTTTAATATACATAAATCAGTTTTTAAAAACACATTAGAAGTTATTTATAAATAAATTTTAATAATAAGTATTTCAACTTATCATATATATTCAAATAGATATTTAAACCAATAAGTTTAATGTACGGTATCAAACAATTAATACATTGTTAACTTTTCAAGTTATAGTATATATGTATCTATTTACATATAATTGTTCGCGAATCGTCGAAAACAACCGAAGGGTATTTAAATATATAAAAGTAGTTCAAAAATTTTGAGATTCAGTTTTACAGACTTTGCTTGTCGTGTCGGAAATGTTAATCATACAAAGATTAAGTTTAAATTTGGTCAGAAATTTCCGGGTCATCACAATAAATCTTATCAGCTCTCATCAAGTTACCATTCCCTAGTTCTATGGAATACACGTTATCTAGGGGAGAAACAGGTTTCTTAACATTGTGAAAAATATCCTTAGATATAAAACTTCTATCGGCGCCAGTATCAAACAAAACATAAACAAGTTGATCATCAAGTGAAAACGTACCCGTGACTAGCTTTGGATCATCACGAGCTTCTGCAGAATTGATGTTGAACGCCCTTCCTCGAGCATTCCCATTGTTGTTCTTAGGACAGTCCTTCTTGAAATGACCCGGCTGTCCACAACCATAACAGTTCTTACCACCATTAGCATTGTTCGCGTTGCTTGCAGTGCTGTTGTTGTTGGTGTTGCCGTTGAGATTAACCTTGCAATCTTTTGACAAATGACCAAACTTCTTACACTTGATGCAAACCAGCACTTTGCATTCCCCACGATGGTGCTTTCCGCATCTTCCACACAATGGTAGTTTTCCCTTGTAATTCGTGTTGGATGAAGATCCCTTCTCAAAGTTACGGAGCATCTCTTGCTTCTCACCTCGGTTCTGTGCGAGACTCCCAACAATGTTCTCACTTCGTTTTCTTTTTCCATTAACTTCATTTCCTGTAACAGGCACCTCTTTTCCTTCCGATCGGCTAACTTGCTTCATCCTGTTTATTGCCATGTTGATGACTCCGAGTATTGTCTTTGGTTGATGGGAAAGGATAAAACCAAACACTTCCATCGGCAATCCCGACATGTACCTCTCGATTGCTCTTTCCACTGATGAGACCAAATGTGGGCAAAGCAACGATAGCTCCCGAAATCAGTTAGTGTAACTAGCAATGTCATTTCCAATGACCCTTAGGTTCAGAAGTTCATTTTCCCATCTTTTCCGCTCTCGTCGGGGACAGTATTTCTCAATCGTGCAATCAAAACTTGCAGCTATAAGAGCTTCCGTCACACGCTGGTTAACGAGTTCTTCCACTTGAGCCTCAAGCATTTCTGTAGTAAACATGGCCTCCTTCTACACAAACGATACATCGAGGTAAGATCAATGAAAAATAGAGTTATTAAAAATATACTAGCAACGAGTGTTGAAGACTAGTAAATAATAGTACGAAAAGATTCGCTAGTAGTGAGAAATAGTGATAGTAGTGTTAGTAGTAACACTAGTGGTAGTAGTAGTGGTACTAGTGTCATGTAGTGATAGTAGTGATAGTAACACTAAGTAGTAGCATTAATGACAATAGTAGTAGTATAGCATAACACAAGTATTATGATAATACAAAGTTACTAAATATAGAATATTACCGCATGCAATAAAAGATAATAGTTACTAATAGCATAAGCCACCATTAATATAAATAAAATCCAAGAGTGATAAACCAAATTCCAAAGTAGTAAACCAAACAATAAACATAATGTGCTAATAGCCCGATTTATAACCCCCGGTAAGTCTTATATAAAGAAAGTATGGCGGATGAAAAAGGAAAAGAAGCTCATGGTCAACGACCCTTCACTTCCTCTTCTGTCGGGTACGGAAGGCAGGTCCATCATTCCTTGGCGTATTACGTTCCGCCTCTAACGTAGCAACCCTAGCAGTCAAGGCTGCTATCAATCTCGCCATCTCAACGAACCTCGCTTCAGCCTCGTACATATAAGTATTTATACCTGTGACTCTTTCCTCCATTCTCTCAAGATCATCGGGGTGCGGATATGTCCTAGCAATATCGCTCAAGGCGTTAACACGATCAACAATATCCCTGTTACGGTTAGTATGAACCAAATCCAATGCATAAAGGTTCACGGGATGGTTAGGTATCCGATGCGGAAGGTGCTGGTGCTGGGGCTGGAGCATTCACCTCAGCCACACTGGAGTCGCTGTCACTGCTTCCTGAATCCTGTGACATCTAACTCATAGTACAAGAACACAAACAAAACAGATTAGTCAAGTAAATAACGTTAGTCACAAAGTACTCATGTAATGACTAAGTCCCGGTCGTAGTCTAGACTCATCAAGGCGTCCTAATGACCAAATCAGACACACTAATGCAAGTCCTAGTTTCCCTACGAACCGTTAGCTCTGATACCAACTATAACACCCCGCCAAATTACCATCTGACGGCGTGTTAATTCCGGTCCCACAGTTAACAGTTACGCCCTCTATATAAGACGTTTAAAGCAATCACATTTAATTTTATTTAAATTATTAACTTTCAAAAACATAAGACAATAATCCCAAAATAGAAATACTGTTGTGATCGTAACCACAAGCCAACAGTATTTAAACAGTATAAAAGTTTTAAATGCGAAGGTAAATAATGTTCTTTAAAATCAAATGCTGACTCCACGGCCAGTCATGCAGCAAACACAGCGGAAGCA
This sequence comes from Rutidosis leptorrhynchoides, assembly GCF_046630445.1. Classification (NCBI taxonomy): domain Eukaryota; kingdom Viridiplantae; phylum Streptophyta; class Magnoliopsida; order Asterales; family Asteraceae; genus Rutidosis; species Rutidosis leptorrhynchoides. Next base: position 89,077,257 of record NC_092335.1, read on the forward strand.
TACCTCTTAAGGACCTGAGAATAACAACACGCAAAAACAGGTCAACAAATAATGTTGGTGAATCTACAAGTTTAAAGTAATGTAACAGTATCTGAAAAACAGTTATCAGAAAAATAGTTTGATTTCCTTGACCACGAGATTCTATCGTTTGCATAAACCGAGCACCTGAATACTAGCAATGACCCGAGTATAGAAACTACTACACCGACCTTACCTCGTAAAATGTTATACACTTGTTCAAATGTATTTAATGTTCAAAATAAATGCACCACTGCTTTTATAGTGGGTGAGGTTATCAACCTAACGGATCCGTCCATCTAAATTGTGCTTACACCGATGGTATTAAAAGTATTCAAGCTAGAGGCTTTTTGAACAAACTCATTATGCATATGTGTAGTACTCATGTCAATATAAAAGTAATTGAAAATGTAAATATAACAGCGTGTATTCTCATCCCTGAAAACATGTAAAAAGCGGGACTGTAGACTCACCTTTGAATAAGCTCGGAATGAAAGACAAATGACTTGTACGGTTTAGACCCGAGTAATGTAACCTAAGTATACGTATGTAGGTTGGTCAATATATGTATCTTATATAAGTGTGGTTTCATAGTGTACATTGTCTTATTGCTCGACTCGACGCGTTTCAAAGTAAAAGTCAACTATATCATGCAAGTCAAACAAAGTCAACCGAAGTCAAACCAAAAGTCAAACTTGGTCAAAAAAGTCAACTAAAGTCACCATCAGTAGGTTCATGTCAAATATTGGTCAATAAGTCAAACCTAAGTCAAACAATACGTTTTAGGTCAAGAATGATCATTTTCACAATTTCAGTTTATCGTCATGCACAAAATTTATGAACACGTAGCATACTTAGCACATTATCTCATAGTACAAAATTCAAGTAAATATGACAAACTCCAGATTATAAATATACTTAAAATTGATTCCAAAAAGAATGGCCAGGGACTCATATGACAATTAAAAGTCAGGAATCAGAAGGGATACATTTGGGGTTTGCCAGGTCAGTTTCTGACCGCGCACTGATTTCATTTTCACTATAACCGGAGTTAGGAACATGAAATTGATACAAGACCAGTGGCCATAGTTCAAGGACAAATCAAAGTAACACATATCAAAAATATAGTAACTTTTGTTTAGCCAATTTGTACAGTTTATTCGTACAAGTTGATCATTCAGTTTTCAGCTCAAACCAGAGTTCACATAAAGTATGGCTCTATTGTGCCCAATGCATAAGGTTTCAGAGATTGACATAAACTAACAATAAGTCATATATCATGTTAAGTTTCATTTTCCATAAGCATACATTCTCAAACAATACAAAAAATTCACAGAGTACAAAACCGTGTGCAATTTACAGATTCGATTCTCATTTAGTTAGTCACATTCGCATACGATTATCCGAAGATCTAGATACAATTAGCCTATGATATCTACATGAAAGATGAAGTAATTTTTGTCTATTTTTCAAATATTCAAAGCTTTCATCACAGAAATTAACACATTTTATCATACAAGGTTATTTTCATGCAAGTGCTGTATAAAACTACATTTACACTAATTCTAGCATATCTTGGGCTATACGTAAGCAAACGACATGATATCCTAGTCTAACTTGAGTATTTTTAAATTATATTTCCAGTGGTATAAGTCTTACATTCCAATTCGTTTTCTATCAATACCAGATTTCTGATCAAGTAACAAAAACACAACGATAATTCAAATCGACATAACTTAATCATACGGAAACGAAATCAAGCGAATCCAAAGCCTAAACTCAATAGTTTTTCTCAAGGAATCTGATTTTAACATAATAATTAACATTTGAAAAACTTAATTTTTCTGATCAAACAAATACAAATTCGTTTTTAAACCCTAGCGAATCAAACAATCAAAATAATGATTACAATTAACACGTACGCGTATAGACTTGAGCAATTGACAACATAACTATGAAACTTTATAAAAATCAGATTTTTAAGAATTAGGGTTCATGTAAATATACCTTAGATCACAAAATTGTTTATACCAATGGATAGAGAACGAGGAGATGAACGCGATTCGTGTATAACACTTTTGCTAATTTTGAAAGATGAAGGTATGGTGGTGATGGTGTTGGTCGACGATTGGAGGGAGCCAGGGAGAGAGTCGACTGCCTTTTTTTTTTGTAAGGGTTATTATGCAGTAAAATTAGGTTAAGTCTTGTATTATATAGTTAGGGCCTAACACAAATTAGCATGGATTAGTCACTAGTGGCCCAAAGTGGAAAGAAAAGGGGTGAGATGGTAGGTTTCGGCCGATGGGCCCCATGGGAGTGTTCCCGGGCTCTCGTTTTGCAATCTCGTGTAATCGTGGTCCGTTTTAAGTGCCGTTTAGTCGTACCGAAGGCCCGAAATGCTAACCCGATCGTTAAACGCAACCAATTGTTTAATTTATTAAAAACCCAATAAATTAAATATTTTAAAAAGTTAATAATTAATAAAATTAATTATTAAAATAAACCCAAGTGTTTCGTTGCTCAAAAAGCTTTTATCAAAATCGTATCGTTTTTATCGTATTTCATTATCCGAAATATTTATTTTAATTAATATCAACCCATATCAATTATTAAAACCCTCCGAAGATCAAGTACGCATTTAATACACGTAAACGCATAAAAGTTAAATAATCGCCGTTAAATAAACTAACGGAAGGTTAACAAAAGTAACGAAAAAATCAGGGTTGTTACATTACCCACCTGTTATTGAAAATTTCGTCCCGAAATTTTGGTGATCGTCCGCTGAAGTGGTTTCCTCGGTGTGACGACCCGAAAATTTTCGACTAAATTTAAACTTTATCTTTATATTATTCTGACACGATAAGCAATGTTTGTTAAGTTAAATCTCAAGGATTTTAAACTATGTTTATACATTCATTTAAACCTCGACCAAATTCCAATGATTCATGAACCATTAAATGAACATATATGAATATGTATGTATATGTGTATATGTTATAAATTGAAAATGTCAATAAAGTATTTAAAAGTATAATGCTTTATATGAACGTATTTGTTTCAATATGATTATCGATGAAATTAAAAAAAATATATTAAATGATTGAATTATCAGAAACATTGAATTATGATTACAAGTCTCTGTTGAGAGGTCCACTATGATTTGAGAAAATCTATTCCTCTTAACGATATTCGGAATAATTTGTAAAGCTATTTATAAATAAAAATAAAAAGTGTCATTTACGAAAGTTAGACAAAAGCTAGTGGAGAATTGGTTTCCATAATATTCTATTAATCTATTTTCAAACGTACAAAAACGTTTTCAGTTTAAAAAAAACTTTATTATTAAAATGTATATAACTTTTATAAATATCTAGAATCACTTTTGACAACTCATTACTTAACCAGTATAATAAATATAACGATATTTATATTTTATTTCATTAAATATATATAACGATTTAAATTAATATTATATATATTTATACGCGTATTATACATACATAGTTTTTATACTTTTACTATACTTTAACTTTACATTTACTTTACTTTTACTTTACTTTAACTTTAATAATTCACTTTAATAATTCATACTTTAATAATTCACTTTAATAATTCATACTTTAATAATTCACTTTAATAATTCATACTTTAATAATTCACTTTAATAATTCATACTTTAATAATTCACTTTAATAATTCATGCTTTAATAATTCACTTTAATAATTCATAATTTAATAATTCACTTTAATAATTCAAAAATCTATTATATACTACATCAAATTCTAGATTTTATTTATCCGCTCGTTCAAACCAACAATCACCCCGGTGTAATAGAAGAAGTCAACGCGCTTCGCGCTCGAGTAGTGGCTTTAGAGAATATGGTGCAAGGGTTACAAACACCAACAAATAACGAAGTATTAATTCATAATTTCAATTTTATTGAATAAATACTCCGTAAAAGTTATGTAATTTCTAAAGTCTTTAGGAATTATTCAGTTCTAGTTTCAACCGTAAATCAAATGAGTTTAATTTAATATTAACTCATTAAATCTATGTTACATCTGAAGAAAATATGCACATATATATTTTCATAAAGACTGTAATAAAATTCTGTTGTACAAAATATTAATTGTGAAATTTTTTTTAACGGGTAGGTAATACCCGAGAGATATATAAATTCACAATTAATATGTTACATTTTTCGAATTTGATTAAGCAAATCATCAACTATACTCCCAAAATCTCACAATAATATACATTCTTGTATAGTAATCAAAACAACCATTCTCACCCAAATTTGATTACGCATTCTGATTTTGACAAATCAAAATCCAAGTCATGATTTAACAGAAGACATCACTCTTAAATTCCTACATCTTTCAAAGTTATACTTTGACTTCAAAACTGTGTTAGAACATCATATGTATATTAACGATTACAAACTGTGTTCAAACTCTCCGAAGTTTTCGAAGACACTTCAAACAATGAACAATCGAGATGATGATCCAACCATATATTACCCACATTTATGTACCTAAAAAGCTCTCGAAGCCAAAGTCATAGTTCGACGCGTATCCGTGTCAGACCCTTTGGCATTTATTAGCTAAAATGACTTTTCAATTCCTTTTCAAAGTAGACAGTTTTGTCACAGCTCTAGCAAGTCAACTTCAACTTTTCAGTCGGACTAGTCTTATTATAACCTCGATAGATACGTTGCCCTTTCGTCATCGTTACTTAGGACCTTTCATATCTCGCCACTTTAGCAATAAACTTACCAACAACTTCAATTATCTTTGACTTTTCGAAAAATCATTATATTTATTGAAATCACATCATTTACTCATTCGCATCTTGTAACAAGAATTGTCATACGAATCTTCGGAAAACAGTAACCAGTATTTTGAAATCTCGCAGCATGTCTGCGCCAACAGTTATATGTGTACGTAAAACGTCTATCTCCTGGACTTACCTACTTTGAATGTGAAGTTCTAAAAAATATTTTGAACTGCAAACTAGTTCTTGAAATGCTGACGAAGCATCAAAAACTGTAAACGATCGTAATTGTAAAAAGTTTTATGACAAAGAATAGTAAGGTGGTAAAGCTGAGAAAAAGAGAAGGTTTGGAACTGGAAAATGGATTGAACAGACTATGAAGGAGGCTGTGGACAAATCACAAAGACTAAATCTGCCTTCAAAGAATCCAAATGATTCGGTGCCTGCTAAAGTCATTAACGAATACCTTACTCTTTATTCTAAACCTTTACAGACAAATCTTCATCATCATCCATCAATATTAGAAATTCTAAGATATTATCATATCTTTCATTATAAATATCCGCGATATTTCTAAAGATATTTTCACAACTAATCTTATCTGAAGTCATTTATCTCTTTGCGCTATCAGTGTTACATCATATAAGAAACTATTAGTTTCTATATTCTATAAACTTTCGAGTTTAAATTATGAATGTTTTGAAGTAGTGTTGGGAACTGAAGCATGAGTTAGTATAATATAATGACACTTGATCAACGTGATTATATTACAGTAAGTCATGTTGAGTTTCTAATGGGACATGACGATTCACAGACCATGCCGTCATCATGTTCCATGTTACACGACTCTTGTATTCTATTTAATCTCTAAAAATATCAAGAATATATTTTCTTGATGATTCGGTCTTTTCAGGGTATTATGGTAAATTAACAAATCAAGATCGTGCCATTACCATTTCCTTCTTAGAACATTAACTATGTTCATTCTGAAATTCATATCTGCGAATACTGGACCATTACAAACGTTGCTTAATCGCAAGAAGAAGAAACGAAAGGACAAAACTCCAAAATAGAAATTGGAGTATAAATCGCAGCAAATAGAAGGGAGCATTAACTATGGATGTCAATGATTATAGAAGACAAAAGCAGGGGCTTTGAAATATAAGGAAAGATATAAAACCCAACAACCACCCAAAAAATTATAAACCGTATATATCGATGCATATAGCAATATAAAGACACGGAAGAACTAAAAACACTATAAAACCGAGAGTATAGTAGAAGTAAATAGATTCTTCCAGAGGCAGATGAAAAAGAAGAATGACAGATATGAAAGTGAGGAGTATATCGAGAATCAGTACTGGATGAAGCATATTGACAAATACTTTAAAATATGAGTTGACGGAGAAAGAATAGAAGGTGTGAGTTGTAAGGAAACGAAGGAGGTGGATTTATAGTGAAATACCCGACAGAGAAATCAAGATGGATTATCGTATTAATTCAAAGAGAATCATAATCTCGTTAATCACCGAAGCATCAAATCCAACATAGATTACAAAGATTTTCTTTAAATTCGGAGATCAATTGTGATGACGTCAAAAGATATGACGAATCACTATAATCTTATTTCCTTCATTTACGATAACTTCCCTCATACGCTTCGAGTAATCGAATTATTTTATCCATACTTCTTAGACATGACAAAACTTCATAATCGTTACGTCATAATAACGTTCTCATTGTTAGCCATAACGACCTCTATCAAATTTCGGGGACGAAATTTTTTTAACGGGTAGGTACTGTGACGACCCGGAAATTTTCGACTAAATTTAAACTTTATCTTTATATTATTCTGACACGATAAGCAATGTTTGTTAAGTTAAATCTCAAGGATTTTAAACTATGTTTATACATTCATTTAAACCTCGACCAAATTCCAATGATTCACGAACCATTAAATGAACATATATGAATATGTATGTATATGTGTATATGTTATAAATTGAAAATGTCAACAAAGTATTTAAATGTATAATGCTTTATATGAACGTATTTGTTTCAATATGATTATCGACGAAATTAAAAAATATATATTAAATGATTGAATTATCAGAAACATTGAATTATGATTACAAGTCTCTGTTGAAAGGTCCACTATGATTTGAGAAAATCTATTCCTCTTAACGATATTCGGAATAATTTGTAAAGCTATTTATAAATAAAAATAAAAAGTGTCATTTATGAAAGTTAGACAAAAGCTACTGGAGAATTGGTTTCCATAATATTCTATTAATCTATTTTCAAACGTACAAAAATGTTTTTAGTTTAAAAAGAACTTTATTATTAAAACGTATATAACTTTTATAAATATCTAGAATCACTTTTGACAACTCATTACTTAACCAGTATAATAAATATAACGATATTTATATTTTATTTCATTAAATATATATAACGATTTAAATTAATATTATATATATTTATATGCGTATTATACATACATAGTTTTTATACTTTTATTATACTTTAACTTTACCTTTACTTTACTTTTACTTTACTTTCACTTTAATAATTCACTTTAATAATTTATACTTTAATAATTCACTTTAATAATTCATACTTTAATAATTCACTTTAATAATTCATACTTTAATAATTCACTTTAATAATTCATACTTTAATAATTTATACTTTAATAATTCACTTTAATAATTCATACTTTAATAATTCACTTTAATAATTCAAAAATCTATTATAAATAGAATTCAATAGGTTTCATTATTTCATAGAAACTTGAAAATATATTTCTCTAAACTCTCTCAATCGAATTACATATATATATTTTCTTTGTATTATTTCAAGATATTATTAGTATACATAAAATACTACGACGGAGTTATATTCAGACGATTTCAAAATAAGTTTTCAAACAGGATAGAGCTAAGGAAATTATGGGTTATAGCTATAGAGGTTATGGGTATTGATCGAGGGTATTGCTCGTGAGGTCAACCTAACGTTTATCATTTTCGTTGCGTCTACGTACTTTCCTGCAATATTGAATCACAATATTGATACGTTCGTGAATCCGATACAAACCCTGCACTTTTTCAGTGTCATCATATACATAATTGCTATGAAATACAGTATTGTGAGTTTCGTTACTCCCTTTTTATATATATTTTTGGGCTGAGAATACATGCGCTGTTTTATAAATGTTTTACGAAATAGGCACAAGTACTAAAACTAATTCTATGTGGGTTTAAACCAGAAATATACCCTTAGCTTGGTAACATTAAACTACTTGTCTATGTATGGTAGGCGCGAATCCTAAAGATAGATCTATTGGGCCTGACAAACCCCATCCTGACTATGGGATGCTTTAGTACTTCGAGGTTATTTTAAACACACCTGATCTGGTGTACTTCAGAGGGTAAAACATGAACGTTAAGGCTTGTTACCGGGTGCCTACAACTTATAGAATACTTTTATACACTTGCGAGTGTACATATATTTATAAACGGAAATCTTGTGGTCTATTAATATATTGAAATGATTGTTATGATAAACCTGTGAACTCACCAACCTTTTAGTTGACACTTTAAAGCATGTTTATTCTCAGGTATTAAAGAAATCTTCCGCTGTGCATTAGCTCATTTTAAGGATATTACTTGGAGTCATTCATGGCATATTTTGAAAGACGTTGCATTCGAGTCATTGAGTTCATCAAGATTATTATTATGTCAATTATAGTTGGATGTATTATGAAATGGTGTGCATGCCGTCAAATTTCGTTGTAAAGAAAGTTTGTCTTTTAAAAATGAATGCAATGTTTGTAAAATGTATCATATAGAGGTCAAATACCTCGCGATGTAATCAACTATTGTGAATCGTTTATAATGTATATGAACGGGTCCTTTCACTCGGGAAACAATTGCGGATACTTCAGCCTCATCTGGTCTTCACGCTCCCACGTGAACTCTGGTCCTCTTCTTGCATTCCACCGAACTTTAATGATAGGAATTCTGCTTTGCTTCAACTTTTTGACCTCTCGGCCCAAGATTTCAACAGGTTCCTCAATAAAATGAAGTTTGTCGTCTATTCGTAGTTCCTCTAGAGCTTGATAGGAAATCCTTTTATCCCACCATACTTGTTATTATGATCTCCCAAACATTTCCGGAGTGCGTATCCAGAACTACCTTCGTCGACCTTAATTATTAACTTTAATAAATAAATAAAAATAAAAATTGTATTGAAATTTAATTAAAGATGGTATTACGTAAACAGTTGGGTAGCAGCCTCCTACCAATATGATCAAAACAATTCGGAATTAGACACATTAATAGCATTGTTTTACATGAAAGAAACTATTACTTTGTCAATTATTATCATGATAAGATAAACTAACATAGTCAATTATACCCATTGATTTAATTAAATTGAATGATGTAATAAAATCATTTCACAAGTAGTTTAAAAGTAATTGGTATTTTACATGCAAGGAAAGGCTTATAATTAAGATAATTAATAAAGATAAAAAAGGAAGCAAAATAAGAACGATAAAACCATTGTATAAATCAACCATGTTTAATTCAGGCGAAATTAATACCGGAATAATAATAAACTGAATGAAGGAGTCAATAGGAGTCGATGAGACCCGCTAATTTTCCTTGTTGAAACATAGAACTGTTACAAATATATGATATACTGTATATGACTAAACGTCTTCTGGTAACATTTACCAATGCTACACCTAGTATGACCTTAAGTCTTGTCTCAAAAGAATCATCGGTAGCTTGAACCTGTGTGGTTGATGAGGTCGATGGTGAGTGATGGTATGAGTTCCACATTTTTCTTGCCCTTGCATTTCAATTGGGTGTAAGGGCTGATCCTAAGTCTTAATTGTATCGCTTTAAAAGTGTCACCAATAAATGTAAATTATGATGTCAATCAACCAAGTCCTATTGTTAACAGTTGGATAATCATTACCATTAACTCATTTCATATAAATAGCAGTAAAACTTTAATGAAGAAGTTCTTACTTTAATTTAGCCATAGTAATAAATTCTCTTTTCCACTCCTATGGCATTTGAATATGTAATGGCCAACACACTCTGCTCTAGTCTTCAATCTATAATAAATCTTCATGCCTTTTTAATTGCGCTCAGATGATCTAATACGTGAGAAGCAATCAAAAAATGAAACCAACATCAAATATCTGCTCCATCAACTTATTATTTGACAAAAGTTATACAAATAATCCATACGCATGTCAAAATGGGCTATTTGTGTTGAACACAAAAAGAAAAAAAAAGAAAATAATTGAATTGTGTAAATTTGAAATGTCCCGTTCTTATTGATTAAAAACGATCCATATTATTGATTAAAAACGTTCCATATTAATTGATTTCGTTGCGAGGTTTTGACCTCTATATGAGACGTTTTTCAAAGACTGCATTCATTTTAAAACAAACCATAACCTTTATTTCATCAATAAAGGTTTAAAAAGCTTTACGTAGATTATCAAATAATGATAATCTAAAATATCCTGTTTACACACGACCATTACATAATGATTTACAATACAAATATGTTACAACGAAATAAGTTTCTTGAATGCAGTTTTTACACAATATCATACAAGCATGGACTCCAAATCTCGTCCTTATTTAAGTATGCGACAGCGGAAGCTCTTAATAATCACCTGAGAATAAACATGCTTAAAACGTCAACAAAAATGTTGGTGAGTTATAGGTTTAACCTATATATTATCAAATCATAATAATAGACCACAAGATTTCATATTTCAATACACATCCCATACATAGAGATAAAAATCATTCATATGATGAACACCTGGTAGCCGACATTAACAAGATGCATATTTAAGAATATCCCCATCATTCCGGGACACCCTTCGGATATGATATAAATTTCGAAGTACTAAAGCATCCGGTACTTTGGATGGGGTTTGTTAGGCCCAATAGATCTATCTTTAGGATTCGCGTCAATTAGGGTGTCTGTTCCCTAATTCTTAGATTACCAGAGTTAATAAAAAGGGGCATATTCGATTTCGATAATTCAACCATAGAATGTAGTTTCACGTACTTGTGTCTATTTTGTAAATCATTTATAAAACCTGCATGTATTCTCATCCCAAAAATATTAGATTTTAAAAGTGGGACTATAACTCACTTTCACAGATTTTTTACTTCGTCGGGAAGTAAGACTTGGCCACTGGTCGATTCACGAACCTATAACAAATATGTACATATATATCAAAGTATGTTCAAAATATATTTACAACACTTTTAATACATTTTGATGTTTTAAGTTTATTAAGTCAGCTGTCCTCGTTATTAACCTACAACTAGTTGTCCACAGTTAGATGTACAGAAATAAATCGATATATATATTATCTTGAATCAATCCACGACCCAGTGTATACATATCTCAGTATTGATCACAACTCAAACTATATATATTTTGGAATCAACCTCAACCCTGTATAGCTAACTCCAACATTCACATATAGAGTGTCTATGGTTGTTCCGAAATATATATAGATGTGTCGACATGATAGGTCGAAACATTGTATACATGTCTATGGTATCTCAAGATTACATAATATACAATACAAGTTGATTAAGTTATGGTTGGAATAGATTTGTTACCAATTTTCACGTAGCTAAAATGAGAAAAATTATCCAATCTTGTTTTACCCATAACTTCTTCATTTTAAATCCGTTTTGAGTGAATCAAATTGCAATGGTTTTATATTGAACTCTATTTTATGAATCTAAACAGAAAAAGTATAAGTTTATAGTCGTAAATATAAGTTACAAGTCGTTTTTGTAAAGGTAGTCATTTTAGTCGAAAGAACGACGTCTAGATGACCATTTTAGAAAACATACTTCTACTTTGAGTTTAACCATGATTTTTGGATATAGTTTCATGTTCATAAGAAAAATCATTTTCCCAGAAGAACAACTTTTAAATCAAAGTTTATCATAGTTTTAATTAACTAACCCAAAACAGCCCGCGGTGTTACTACGACGGCGTAAATCCGGTTTTACGGTGTTTTTCGTGTTTCCAGGTTTTAAATCATTAAGTTAGCATATCATATAGATATAGAACATGTGTTTAGTTGATTTTAAAAGTCAAGTTAGAAGGATTAACTTTTGTTTGCGAACAAGTTTAGAATTAACTAAACTATGTTCTAGTGATTACAAGTTTAAACCTTCGAATAAGATAGCTTTATATGTATGAATCGAATGATGTTATGAACATCATTACTACCTTAAGTTCCTTGGATAAACCTACTGGAAATGAGAAAAATGGATCTAGCTTCAACGGATCCTTGGATGGCTTGAAAGTTCTTGAAGCAGAATCATGACACGAAAACAGTTCAAGTAAGATTTTCACTCTAAATAAGATTGTTATAGTTATAGAAATTGAATCAAAGTTTGAATATGAGTATTACCTTGTATTAGAAAGATATCTTACTGTAAATAAGAAAGATTTCTTGAGGTTGTATGATCACTCTACAAGATTGGAAGTAAGCTAGCAAACTTGGAAGTATTCTTGATTTTATGAAACTAGAACTTGTATAATTTATGAAGAACACTTAGAACTTGAAGATAGAACTTGAGAGAGATCAATTAGATGAAGAAAATTGAAGAATTAAAGTGTTTGTAGGTGTTTTTGGTCGTTGGTGTATGGATTAGATATAAAGGATATGTAATTTTGTTTTCATGTAAATAAGTCATGAATGATTACTCATATTTTTGTAATTTTATGAGATATTTCATGCTAGTTGCCAAATGATGGTTCTCACATGTGTTAGGTAACTCACATGGGCTGCTAAGAGCTGATCATTGGAGTGTATATACCAATAGTACATACATCTAAAAGTTGTGTATTGTACGAGTACGAATACGGGTGCATACGAGTAGAATTGTTGATGAAACTGAACGAGGATGTAATTGTAAGCATTTTTGTTAAGTAGAAGTATTTTGATAAGTGTCTTGAAGTCTTTAAAAATTGTATGAATACATATTAAAACACTACATGTATATACATTTTAACTGAGTCGTTAAGTCATCATTAGTCGTTACATGTAAGTGTTGTTTTGAACCCTTTAGGTTAACGATCTTGTTAAATGTTGTTAACCCAATGTTTATAATATAAAATGAGATTTTAAATTATTATATTATCATGATATTATGATGTATGAATATCTCTTAATATGATATATATACATTAAATGTCGTTACAACGATAATCGTTGCATATATGTCTCGTTTCAAAATCATTAAGTTAGTAGTCTTGTTTTTACATATGTAGTTCATTGTTAATATACTTAATGATATGTTTACTTATCATAATATAATGTTAACTATATATATATCCATATATATGTCATCATATAGTTTTTACAAGTTTTAACGTCCGTGAATCACCGGTCAACTTGGGTGGTCAATTGTCTATATGAAACCTATTTCAATTAATCAAGTCTTAACAAGTTTGATTGCTTAACATGTTGGAAACATTTAATCATGTAAATATAGTTTTCATTAAACATATAATCATAGAAAGGTTCAGAAAAGTTCGGGTCACTACAAAATTAACCTTCATCTAAGACATAATATGATATAGTTGATTCTTTGACATTCCTTAAAAGAATACCTCCAGTTATTTGACCAACCTTTTAAATCATTAGTTGACTACAAGTTATATCTCGTTTGAAAGATAGATAAATAAATAAATAAATACATAATATCAAACAAAGCATGAAATTGCATGTCATTTTGCTATGACTAAACATATAAAGGTGAACCAGAAAACTAAACATATTTTCATTAACAATTCGTGACAAAGTCTGGTGTATAATATGAGATAGAGAAATAAGAATATACATGTGCATAGATGATCATTTCATTAGTACAACTTTTGTAGCTATTTCTTATCCATTACTTTATTCGTTTAAAATAGTAGCTGGAGGTCAAAGAAACCATATCAACTGTTACATGTTATCTAACTGTCATGACCCACCCACTTGACCACACTACTCCTAACACTTTCAAGTATAATCATATCATATAGTCATAGTCATTTTAATAAAAATATAAATGTAAATGCTATTGTGTTTTACCATATCAAGGTCTTCTTTAACTTCCGAGAATATCATCTATCAATTGCCTTAATGAATACTTAACGTGACTATGCCAATCAAAAGATATTCTTTTAATCAATTGAATGATCTCGACCTGCAGCAAGAAATATTTGCTTGAAAATGTTGTAACATCATAACTAAAACAGGAAAAGTACTATGAGAACATTAGCGGTCTAGGAAACTTGTACCTTACAGGCAAGATCTCCGATACGAACCCAGCAAAAATCCAGGCAAAGTAGTTTCCGAAGGGTACCCTAAAGATGTAACGACCCGGATTTTCCGATCGTTTTATACTTATACTTATAAGATTAATATTTACATAAAATAAACCTTACCAACATGATAAGCAATCTAAACTGTTGAGACTTATGTTTTTGAAAAGAGTTTCACACAACGTTTGACCGTCCAATTTGACCGATGATATCACGAACTATATAACACACGATAATTATACGATTATGTATATGTACATATCTATACATATTTAACATGATTTAAGGATGGTTTAACATTTCATTGTGAACTAACAACAATGAGTTATAAGTATACTTTGAGACCACAAACTTAAGTTTTCAAAACGATAACTATATGTAACGTTCTTTGACATATATACTTACAATCTATAATGTGTGGGTGATCTATGTCACCAATATGATTTAAGTGTAATGGGATTAATTTGTAACCAAAATAATCTTGATAAATATCGAACAAGTTTGGGGAAGTGTGGAGTGCACACTTGTTTGAACTTATCTTGATTATGATGGGGGTTCGGGGGCAGCGCCCCCGATAAGCGGGGTCCAAGGGGTGGAAACCCCTGGTGGGCTAACATTGCTTTATTAAAAATGTCTTAAAATTTTATTTTGGCCCGGTTTGACCCAAAAAATAAAAGCCCAGTTTTTGAGCCTCTTTTACAGTTATAAACCCGTCCATATTTGAATTCTTGTTCCGATTCCTCAAAATTTCTGCAAGTATATCTAGGGTATATGTAACCGTATCATACCTAGCTTCTATACGTATTTACTATTGGTATATACCAACAATAAACTTCAATGATCAGCCACTAGACATGATGTTACATGTGGGAACCAGCCATTTAACCTCATGTGTGACTTTTGTGCAAGAAAACAAACTAAATCTCCTATATATCCATCCCATAATCATGCTATTTTGCACACACACACATACAATTTCATTTCCAATTTTCTTTCAAGTTAATTCACTCCCTAATCTCTCTTCATTTACCTACTCAAGTACGTATCAATATAGTCATCAGATTTCAAGGAGATTACTTCCAATCTTTCAATCCCACTCCACCACTCTTTTGATTCCAAGATTTTTCTTACCTTTTCCAGTAGCTTTGTCCAAGTAACTTGAGGTAGTAACCTTATTCATAACCTTATTCGATTCATATTTATATAGCTATCTTATTTTGTGTTGTAAAATTTTAACAACAAGAACATAGTTTGAGTGATTTCAAACTTGTTCGCAAACTAAATAGATCCTTCTAATTTGATTTTTAAAAACACTTCAAGACCTGTAATATATCATATTATGACAAAATCAGATTAACCATATCTTGGCTAATTAACAGAATACTTATGATTTGATTTTATATATTTCAGGACCACCCGTAAACAACACGAGAAGATTAATCATAAGACCTCATGATTGTACGCAACACGTCATTTGACAACACGGTACTTTATGTACGCAACACGTCACTTGACAACATGGTACCATGGGTCGAGATTAATTCTGATCAATACGAATACGATGGTGTCTTTATTTATTTTATTTAAGCAACTAATTGTGGACCACTAACATCGGACTGCTAACTACGGACTAAGAAAATATTAAAAGTATTAAAAGTATATATATATATATATATATATATATATATATATATATATATATATATATATATATATATATATATATGTAACGATTACTTAAAAATAAAATATGTTGATATATTATATATATGGTTAGGTTCGTGATATCTATCGGAGACCAAGTCGTGATAAATACCTTCAAGGCAAAAGTGAGTATATAGTCCCACTTTTAAACTCTAAATATTTCGGGATGAGAATACATGCATTTTATGATTAACGTTATGGACACAAGTGATTAAAAATATATATTCTACGTTGAGTTGTACCACTGGCATACTTCCCTGTAACTTGGTAACTATTATTTACATGAGGTATTGTAAACGCGAATCCTGTTGATAGATCTATCGGGCCTGACAACCCTAACCGGACTGGACGACCAGTATTCAACGGTTGCACAGTACTTCGTTTCGGTGACTACACTTGGTACGGTGTAGTAAGATTTCATAATAAAGGGAATATGCGACGTTGATTAAATGTTAAGTATGGTTATCAAGTGCTCAACAACTTAGAATATTTTTATTAAAACGTTTATATATGAAATCTTGTGGTCTATATTTATAACGCTGACGGCATTAAACCTATATCTCACCAACTTTATGTTGACGTTTTAAGCATGTTTATTCTCAGGTGATAACTAAAAGCTTCCGCTGCAACATGTTGAATTTAAGCAAGATCTTGAGTATGCATATTTGTGTCAAAAATAAAACTGCATATCGGAGGATTTGTAATGTAAAATATGTTGGAGGTCGTATTGTTATTATCACATGTAAAGTTTGTAAGTCTAAGATTATCGCTAAACGATAATCATTATTAAGTTGTTTAAACCTTGTATTTGTAATAAAAGCTATGGTTTGTATTGTAAAAACGAATGCAGTTTTTGAAAAATGTCTCATATAGAGGTCAATACCTCGCGATGAAATCATATGTTATTGTATTCGTACTTATGGTTAAGGTCGGGTTATGACAAAAGACGATACATCTTGGCCCAATCTATCAACTGCAGTTAGGCTTGTATGAAGCTCAGAAAAATTTAAAATCCACATAACATCAGATAAGCAATCCACATAACTATATTAACTATATTAACATTCCACATAACTATATTAACTTGTCGAGTGTATTACACGAACATCAGATAAGAAATCCACATAGCTACATTAACTTGACAAAATTGCCTATTAAAATAAAAAACACACCTTGACTTGTCATACATCAAATTAGACTTCTTGCATACTTTGAAATCTTTCTTAAAATTGCAAACTTGCCGAACTTGTTTGACCTCCATAATATATAATAAAACTTAACCACAAGTTCTATTTTCTACATTTTTTACCATATAAACTAACCAATTGCTTCATTTGTGTTAAAAGAGATAAATTTTGACCAAGAACATCGCATATTCAGGAGTTTGACTGATCTGCAACTAAAAACAAATATTGTTAGTCTAAGAAGTGAAAGCATCAACAAACGACTCACTACATCAAAGTCTTAAATGTCGGTGCCTGGAACCAAGTACCAAAACTGCACAAATTACTAAAAAATGCACAAATTTATACAATACTGTAATTATAATTAGAATCCAAAACCTGCACAAAAGAGTTACACATTCATTTTAGGGGAAGTTCAATTATTTAAGTCTTAAAAAAACTCAAACTCATCAATAAAACTTTTAAGCTCTCTTTGATATAGACATTTCATCAAATAACAACAACAACAAAGCCCAATACCACATGAGTGGTGTATGGGGGAGGTGAGATGTAGACAATCCTTCCCTTATCCGAGAATAAAGATAAGTCATTTCTCCACCCAGAGTGAAACACTCTCAAGAGTAGAGAAAGTCATCCCTCTCTTTATTCGACGAATAAAGAGATTGCTTCCGAGAGGACCTCCGGCCTTAAGTAGGAAAAAGTATTTTTTTTTTAAAAAAATTATAAAAATACTAAAATAAAAATAATAATAGACGCCATGAAAATGGTAGAATCAAATTTACATGGGTTTTAAATCCTGCCTGGAATTTAATTTAGGCTCTAAGAGTCAGTCAAGTCGCCAATAAATCGACGATTGTTGTCGACTCAATAGAGCCATTAAATAAGTAGTGTGCATTATGTTACATTCAATATATAAAGAAGTCTTTGTTTCAGCCCCACTCATCATATACCCTGTAAACATATTTGAAGAAGATTCAAAAATTATTGACTAATATTCTGACTTACAAACAACTTTTGAAGGGAAAATCATATACAAAAGTATAGATCAAGAAGTCTGGTTATTTAAGTGTTGTAGCAGTCCATTTGGTAGCTATCTTTGCGCACCCACTTTTATCACATGTTGGTGTGCTCATTTTGTAACAATATTCGAGATAGATAGATTCTGATTTCGGTCTGCTGCAAATAGTACTCAACTGATGTAAATGAAAACTTGAAATACTAACCTTGATTTAGCAAAATATTAATCAAGAACACAAACCCTAGAAAACACTTATGGTACCGGGTGGTGGAAGTTGGTGACGTCGGCGAGCGATTACCGCTTACAAACCCTAGAAAAGAACATCGGGTGACGGGAAGTGTGACCGGTAGTTGATTGTAGTCACAGTGGCTAGCGATTGCAGCGGCATCTGCCAATGGTGGATGGAAATCGAGGGTGAGCTGGCGGTTGCGAAGGTGGATGGTGATTTGCGTTTCCTTTTGCTAATCGATTTTGTGATCGTCTCTTTGATTGTTTTTTTGATGCCTCGTGATTTTTGAACAGATTGTGATTTTGAAGGGTGTTTTGGTAATCAATTAATTGAATGTGAGAATTATGATGTCATTAGAAAGTTTTTTGAAAATAAATGGTTAAGATTAGTTAGGATTATCTTAATGTAGGGCTAGGATTAGTTATTTTTATTTAATATGATCTATTTTTACTTTTGTTATTATATATAGAAAATAGATTATTATTATTATTATTATTATT
The DNA here is from genome assembly GCF_046630445.1 of Rutidosis leptorrhynchoides. Taxonomy (NCBI): domain Eukaryota; kingdom Viridiplantae; phylum Streptophyta; class Magnoliopsida; order Asterales; family Asteraceae; genus Rutidosis; species Rutidosis leptorrhynchoides. The sequence continues at coordinate 89,096,068 of NC_092335.1, forward strand.
ATTATTATTATTATTATTATTATTATTATTATTATTATTATTATTATTATTCTTATTATTATTATTATTATTATTATATAACGTAAATCACATTGTATATGTTTTTTTCCATAAATTTGGATGAGAAGGATGCCCATACATGTCTGTACTACCACTTAATCGTTGCCACTGAATCGTAGGTATGCACTAATAAAATTAAAGATTAATTATCAAGTTTTAAATCATAAAAACTAAATGATTCTGTTACAAACACATTACACATGCATATGTCTAAAAATTTTGAACTAGCTGCCACAAAGGTATAATCAACATGGGTCTCATTCTAACCTGCAAAAATCATTCCAAAAATATCAATTAATTACAAAAACTTATTGTGAATCAAAACTACGCATATAAATTTAATGAACATACGATTCACAGTCAGTGCCAGGGATGATATATGGAATGTCAACATCGCACTCGCCAGGAAGATTTGCGAGATTTTCGGGTTTGATGCGAGAGTTCGATCCATAAAGATTATCGATGCATTCGCAAGCAAACCGCATGTCAGTGCCTGTTTCCGCAACACGTTCCAGACCCTTAATGCTATCGCAACATGCTAGTCACACCTCACCTCCGCTAGTTAGGTACTTTGTGCACGGCACAAAGTAGCTCACTACTTGACCACAATTTTTAAAGGCCTCCATATAGGGCATGGAAATCACTATATATATGCAAACAACAATAACACACAAAGGCTTCATAATCACCCCTATGTGATTTTGGTGTAACAATATTTTATTTATGAAGGGTACTTAGTATTTATATATAATACTAATTTTTATCTCTATTGTTTTAAAAATAGTCCAAATAAGAAAACTTCTATAAAATCGGCAAGGATCAATCGTCATCAATCGATATCGATAGTATATAAATATGACATGAGATGGATGGCAATTTTAGTTTAGACCTTAAAACAGAAAGTATTGCCAATTTAAAATGATGATCAAAATTGAAGGCCATTAAAAAATGATGAGACATGTGAAATTGTCTTGTTTAGGTTTCGTGTAAATTGTATCATCATTTCCAAAATTGTAAACTCGTTTGATAAGAGTCACTGTTACGACAAGTGACGGAGCTTGCACTCAAATTTGAGGGGACAAAATTATTTGCTATGTTAAATGCAGTTTAACATATTTAACATATGACATACCTATAAATATTGATGAATGATGATCATCATATCTTGTTGTTAACGGATATTAGACGTAGACAATATCTTATGTAATATCTAGCATTAAATGTAGGCATATCTATCCATATTTCATATTAAATGTAGGATCCCTGAAATCAAGGGATATGAGATCAGATCATGTACTATATATTTGGCCTCTTTGATCAATAAGAATCATGGATGAATTATAACATTCTAACATGGTATCAGAGGGTTTGATCCAAAACCTAGTCGGCCGAATGTGTGCCGCTTCTGCTGTACCACCCATCAAATCTTCCAATCAACCACCGAACCTTTAATTCGGTCTTCTATCTATCTTTCTTTTCTTTTTCAATTTCTTGCAAAAAGCATCCACATCACGGTTGAAATTTACACCGTCATCGCCCCACCGGAGCAGCAACATCACGGTTGAAATATACACCATTTCAGCTCCCGTTTTCTATATTTCTTTTTTTCAATTCTTGCAAAAAGCATCCAAACCACGGTTGAAATAGACACCGTCGTATCATCACCGGAGCAGCAACATCACGGTTGAAATATAAACTGTTTCAGCTCCAGACTTTTTAAACCATCACACACACACACATACACACACACACACACAAAAAGGGTGGCGACACTAATTGAAGCTGGTGAAAAATTGTTAATGGGTCTTCAATGAGATGTATTTCAATCATTCTCACTTTTATATTGATACGTATAGGAATTCAATAATCGAATATCAAGACAATTATTCATGTGACTCATTGTTGTCTTCCATTACCACCACATTATTTTCATAATTTCAAGATTGTGGGGCCCATTGTTGACTACCACACCCATTATTTTCTACCATAATTTACATTTCCATATATTCCATTATTTGAAGGAGTATTAGTTTATAATCGGCGTGAGGATGAGCCGCCTAGCTAGACTAGGTTCCAAACCTCGAAAAAAAATTAACAATAAGAATAATAATCTCTTCCGATAAAGACAGGTTATCATCGACAAAGTTCAATGCCCAAGTCCTGCTCAATCCTTAGGCAAAGCAAGCCACGACGTAAAAAAAAAACGTTACGGAAAAGGAAACGCAGTCAAGCAATACGCAACCACATCAACGAATATCAGTCTGCTCGGAAAGAAGAATGTTACAGTATTTAGTTTTTAGAGTTTTGATCCATCTGGATGAATACATTACATTTGGTTACATCGTGAGGTATTTGACCTCTATATGATACATTTTACAAACATTGCATTCGTTTTTAAAAGACAAACTTTCTTTACATCGAAAGTTGACAGCATGCATACCATTTCATAATATATCCGACTATTGTTGACTTAATAATAATCTTGATGAACTCAACGACTCGAATGCAACTTCTTTTGAAATATGCCATAAATGACTCCAAGTAATATCTCTAAAATGAGCAAATGCACAGCGGAAGATTTCTTTTGTACCTGAGAATAAACATGCCTTAAAGTGTCAACCAAAAGGTTGGTGAGTTCATAAGTTTATCGTAAACAATAAAATTCATCATTTTGATAGACCACAAGATTCAAATACAGTACACCTATCTCGTGTACGAAACCATTTTTCTTAATGCTTAGCAGAGTAGGTTCGTATCCTTTTCTCCCCCATAGGTTGCCTCGCGAATTTTTAAATAATCGTGCACATATCTCGTGCACAAAACTAATACACATAACCTGTGTATAAAAATCATTCTCTCAATACATAACATTCATTTCGATTTCATTGCTCAACATGGTAACCGACCTTAACATATAATGCGCATCAATAATATCCCCAAAACAGAATATCTCGTCTGTATAATATATAAACTTCGAAGTACTAAACACCACGCCCACTAGCTCTTACGTATAGTGAACATTCTGGGTGGGGGTGTTAAACCCGGTAGCTACCTTTAGGATTCGCGTGAATTAGGGTCATACCCGATTCTAATTCTTAGGTTACCAAGAAATAATAATCAGGGGAAAGTATTCACATCAATTGGTGGCAATTATCATGTCCACATAATTCAATAAAATCCACAGAACTTCTGTCTGTATAATAATTCATTCAAGGAATGTTTTGCTTGTGTCTATCTCGTCAAACATTTATAAAATCATTTCATGTATTCGCAGTTCAAAATATATTTCAAAAGCATTTAATAAAGAAGTTATAAAAACAACGCATGTATTCTCAGTCCCAAAAATGTAAAGAGTAAAAGGGAGCAAATGAACTCACTATACGATATTTTGTAGTAAAAATATGCATACGACTGAACTGAACAATGCAGGATTTGCCTCGGATTCACGAACCTATATCATTTGTATATATATTAACACACGTAATTGTAATCGAATAATTATATATATATTTATTAGTGATATTATTTTATAACTTATATGTTTCATTAATAACTTAATTAATTATATTTATTTCATATACCTTAAATAAATAATTAATATTTATTATAAAAATATTAATGTAGTTATTTTATATGTATTAAATATAGTTTTATATAACTAGTAGTTATATGATAAAATAATATTGATAATAAAAAGTTGTTTTATTTTATAATAATAATAATAGTTATAATAATAATAATGATACTAGTAATAATAAAAATGATAAAAATAATAATTTATTTGTTAAAAATAATAATGATAATTATAATAATAATTATTATTAAAATATTCATAAAATTAATATAATAGTAATTTTCATAAAATTAATAGTAATAATAATTTTAATGAGATTTATATCCTTTAATCATCATCATCATTATGTTATTCCATCATTAACATCATAACTATCATAATCGTCCTATATTCAACTCATACACATTCGTGTATCATAATCTTCATATTATAAGTATAATTATATTTCTAATTATATTCATCATGCTTTAAATAATAATAATAATAATAATAATAATAATAATAATAATAATAATAATAATAATAATAATAATAATAATAATAATAATAATAATAATAATAACAATAATTATAATAATTAATAAAAATAATAATAATCATATTAATAAAAGTAATAATAAAATAGTACAACCTTTGAAGAAAGGAGCTCTAAAAATAAAACGCCACTGCCCAGGCTCGAACCCTCGATCTCTCAAATAAGCACATACACTCCTAACCATTCCTCTATCTGTCACTTTCTAAATTATTTCACCGCTTAAATTTAGTTAACCCATAATCGTCTGACTTCTTCTTCTTCATTAAACTAACGACCCAATTCATCCTCAACTAACCTATTTATCATTTTCTTCTTCAGCCCAACAGTAACTAGTTAGATCTCGGCCCAAGAAATACTTAATCAAGTCCAATGGGCTTGACTTGAGTCTGTTTAGTTAAATAGAAAAATAAATGCAGCAGACTTGGATTGAACACAGGACCTCTTGTTTAACCAACACCACTTCTAACCATTCTTCCATCCGTTTCAATTCTGTTTTATAACCCAGACAAATGTGTATAACCGTTTATTAACTATTCCTCTTTTTCTTCCTAAAACAACACCCAGAACTATTCCTTATCTTCTTCACTTAATCAATTATCAATATCATTTTAACATCTTGATTATTATTATAACGGTATCATCACCTTTCTAACTTCATCATCGTCATTTTAACATCGTACATAATCATTATCTTTACCGTATTATCTATCATCTAAAATCATCTCGCCATCTTCATAATCTTCGATGCAACTCATCATCTTCAAATCATTACTACGGTTATTATCATCATCTTTTATATCATCGACATTCCTTTGTTGTTAAAACAGAAAATGGGTATGGAAAATGGAATGTAGTAGTCGATTGAAACAAAAAAAATAAAAAATAACGCAGCTGCAGTAGCTATCCATGGTTACCAACATGGTGGACTGTTCGAGCATAACAGCAGCAACAAACGTAACCAAACAGAAATAGAAAGATTGAGAGGCGATAGTTTGATGGTGGTTTTGTTGACTGGAAACAGTAGCAGAAGTGAGGCTACAAGTGGGGTGGTTTACGACTGAATAACAGCAGGTATAGCAGCCCCAGTCGAGCAATAGTTTGAGCAATGAAACAACAAGGTAGTGGATGTAGAAATGGGAAAATGGTTTGTGGTTATTCATGGAGGAGGTCACGGTGGTACTTGTTTTTGTTTGACGGAATAACAAAACAAAAAAAAATATATACAAAAGCCGTAGCAGTGTTTCACGATGGTAGTTGTTTTGGTGGTGGTGGTTATCTAGTGACGGTGTAAGGTGGCCGATGGTAGATATGATATGGGTGGTGATTGAGGGTGACGACGGTGGTCGAGAGTAGTCTCCGGTGGTGGGTGATATGGTAGCAGGCTGGTGACTCTTGATGATGTATCTATGTCATGAAATATGTATATCTATATCTATATCTCTTCTATCATGTAATATGTATTTATATATTATATATAGATAGATAGAAAGTAGATGGATAATGGTGCTGGAAAGCAAAAGAGAAACAGTAACGAATAATAAACTAATATGTGTTTGTAATATCACGGATGATTGCATATTTATATATTATTAAATAAACTACAAGTTAAAGAAAACGTGTGGTTAAACAATAATTTTATGAATTCATGAATTCAATATTTAAACAGTATAGCAGCCTAATATTTCTTTCTTTCTACCGACAGTTTTTCACGGACTATTAATTCGTACTCCGTTGTTACTCAGTGGCGAATCAAAGTCTTCTGAAAAATTCCATATTTTTAAAGCAACTATATTTATCTATTTTGGTCATTATGGTATAAAATTTGATCATTAACTATTAAATAAAATTACATTAATTATTTACTCCCAACCCCAAGTAAAATATAAAAAGTTTTAAAATTTATCTAATAACTTCTAAATGTATTATTAATAAGCCTATAATTTATAAAACTCATTTTCGGATCACCGTTTATTTTAAAATCACATAAATTTGTATTTAACTTGCTTAATAGCGATCGACTGACAAACGAGTGCTGTTATTGTTTACTAAATAAATTCGAAACCATATAAATATACATTCAATATACCTTACACATATATATAGATTTATTTTAATATCATATATTATTTTATTTACATTATTAATTAACTCATATAATATTTTAATTTATAATAATTAATATACATATATATATATATATATATATATATATATATATATATATATATATATATATATATATATATATATATATATATATATATATATATTTACACATAATGATTCGTGAATCTTCGGGAATAGTCGAAGGGTAATTGATTACGTGAACACAGTTTAAAGTTTTTGAAACATCAACATTACAGACTTTGCTTATCATGTCGAAAACATTAAATCATATAAATATTAAGTTTAAATTTGGTCGGAAATTTTCGGGTCGTCACAGTACCTACCCGTTAAAGAAATTTCGTCCCGAAATTTGATCGAGGTTGTCATGGCTAACAATAAAAATATTTTCATGACGAATATGAGTTGATAAATAGAGTTTTATCATCATTGAGTAATACGGATAAAATAATTCGATTACTCGAACAGTACGAATGAAGCTATCACTAAATAGTGAAATGAGAAAGACATGTTTCATCATAACTTTTGGCTAGTCATGGTTGAATTCCGGAATTCAAGGGAAAATATAGGACTATCAAGAAAATATGCTCTTGATATGTTTAGAGATTAGATAGAATGTAAGAGTCGTGTAACATGGCACGTGATGACGTTATGGTCTGTGAATCATCACGTTTCATTAGAAACTCAGCATGACTTAATATAATATAATCACGTTGATCAAGTGTCAATATATTATACTAACTCATGCTTCAGTTCCCAATACTACTTCAAAACATTCATATTTTAAACTCGAAGGTTTCAGAATTTAGAAACTAAAATAGTTTCTTTTATGATATAACACAGATAGCGCAAAGAGGTAAATGATTTCAGATAACAATAGTTATGAAAATATCTTTAGAAATATAGAGGATATTTATAATAAAAGATATGATGATATCTTAAAATATCTAATATCGATGGATGATGATGAAGATTTGTCCGTAGAAGTGTAGAGTTAGGAGCAAGGTATTCGCTAAAGATTTCATCAGAATCAGAATTATCAGGATTCTTTATGTACAAGTTTAGTCCTTGTGATTTGTTCAGAGTCTCCTTCATGGTTTACTCAATTCGTTTTCCAGTACAAATTTTCCAGTGAGTGTTTCCATCACTCCATTCTTTATCATCAAACTTTTGACTGTTAAGGCAGTCTTCAGTTTTCACTGCTTCATCACCTTTTTCAGAACTCAGAAAACTGATTCATAGACTAAAGCGCTTTTCAAAAATTCAGAATTGAAGTTCGTAAATCCAGGAGATAGACGTTATATGTAGGTATATTACTGATGATATAGAAACGCTACGATATTCGAGAATAATGATTGAAGATTTTCGATAGTTGGTATGGCAATTATTGTTACAAGATGTAAATAGGCACGTGATATGGTTATATTGATTTTTCGGAAAGTCCAAGATAGATGAAGTTACTGGTAAGTTTACTGCTAATGTGGTGGAATATAAACGGTTTCCCCGGTAACGATGATGAAAGGCAACTTATATATCAGGGTTATAATAAGGCTAATCTGACTGAAAAGTCGAAATTGACTTGCTGAAGCTGTGACAAAATTGGCTACTTTGGAAAGGGATTGCAAAGTTATTTTCGGTAATAACAACGTCAAAGGAGCTAACACAGATACGTGTTAGATGTTTACTCAGGTTCCGAGTGTTTTTAGGTGCATAACTATATGCATCAATCTTTTCTTCCGTAGATGAAATGAAGTTGGTTCATCCTCTCGATTGAGGTGTTTTCAAGAATCATGAAAGGTTTGAACGCAAATTCTAATCGTCAAGATACAAATGAGGTTTAAGATGAAGTCAAGTGGCAAACTTGAAGAAATGTTTAGTAACATATGTTATAATCAATATTTTAATTCATTTTAATTGTCCAATATTGGTAGTCCACAGTTAGTAGTTCCATAATTCATATGTAGTTTAATATATAATATTCGAATTAATTAATACGTATCGTGACCCATTGTATACATATCTCTGACTCGATCACAACTCAAAGTATATATATTATTTTAGAATCAACCTCAACCCTGTATAGTTAACTCGATCATTACCGCATATAGAGTGTCTATGGTTATTCCAAATAATATATATAGATGCGTCGATATGATATGTCAAAACCTTGTATACGTGTCCCGATATTTAAAATGCGTAAATAACAGTATTTAAATGACGATAAATAAAGTGCGTAAAATAAATAACAGACATTAAATGACGATAAATAAAATTGCGAGAATTAAAATTGCGATAATTAAATTGCGATAAATAAATGTAATAAGGAATTAACAGTTAGCTAGGATTTTGTTTGCGTGGTTTCTTAACCAAATTTCTCATAGTTAATTTGTTTGTTTCTAATAAATTTTATTTTTGTCCAATGTTTTCTTCATTATGCCACTTGTTGGATTCTGGTAAGTCAAAATCCAAATATGAAATTGAATGAAAATGGTTATTTTGTGGTGAACGGATTCGTATATCTGTGGATGTAAGTAAGATAGTAAATGACTGTTGAATCAGATTCGAAGAATGTACAGTGTAACTTATTAATGTGAAATCTAAATATTCCTCGGGTATTACCTACCCGTTAAAATATTTTCACCATTAACAGTTTGTACAAAAGAATTTTTAATTACAATCTTTATGAAAATATACTTACATATATATTTTCTTCAGATTGTAATCATGGATTTAATGAGTCAATATGATATTAAAATCATTTGATTTACCGTTAGAACGAGAATATATAATCTCTAAAACATTAGAGATTACATAATCGCCATGTCGAACAAAGATAAATGATGTAGAACGTCATGTAGAACGATGATTATACTCGAGGTACAGAATGAGATATTGAGGCATGGATTTTTGATGGTACTGGTGTTGTTACTGATAGTACTATTGGTGCCGATGATGTTGCTGAAGCTGGTACGTTTTGCACTATATTTTCCAAGGCTACAACTCGGGAGCGAAGCTCGTTGACTTCTTCCATTACCCCGGGATGTTTGACGGTTGGAACGAGCGGATGAATAAGGTTGAAAATTTTGGATATCATATAATCATTGCGACATATCCTGGAAATGAGGGTTAATATGGTGTTTCGGACAGGTTCACCGGTAAATGCTTCAGGATCTTCACCAAGAGGTGAATTTAGTTGGTGGAAAGAATCGCCTTCTTCTCGTCTCTATTGATTAAGTCAACTACGAACCCTTCAGATGAATTGGTGATGACTAATTAGTTGATCCATTCCGGTTACACTACTTTCGGAGCTCAGGTGAATATTCATATCGGAATAGCTATCGGAATCCGAGGGACTTGATCTAGTGGCGCGTTCCATTTCGTACGATTGAGTAAGGGTTTTTCGGTATGAAATGATTTTCGGCTATCGGATGGTATTCTAATTACATAGAATATCTATATATTGAACAAAAGATTTCGTAGATTACGGAGGAATTTACGGAATATGTCAGACAAGATTTACACTAACAGATACACTAAGATATGAATTAGCAGATACGCTAAGATATGAATTTTTGTCTGTACACTATTCATGAAATCCAGGCAGTAAGATATGTCAAGATTAAGAATGATAAGCAAGTGATTCCCTAAGAATGATAAGCAGGTAATTTTCGACATGAAATGATAAGCAAAACTTTTTGACATGCAGACACGGTCGAAGTCCAGACTCACTAATGCATCTTAACAACTATCAGTTAGACACACTAATGCAAGACCTGTGTGATGCCCCGTACAAAACCATCGTGTACGAATCATCAACAACAGGATCATTACAAGGTCAAATACTATATGTTGTTTCAAAATAAGTTTGCATTCATGAATAAAGGTGACGTTTTAACCAACGTCAAATGTTTAACAACCAAAAGTATGCTTCTACGAATACAAGCAATAATAGTACGTAACCCATAGGTCGTTACAAATACATCGTTTCAAAAGTAATATAGTTTGAATGCAAAATGAATGTTTCATGCGGTGACATCTCTAATAAGCGCAGCGGGTGTCTACAAAGCATGAGTAGTACAGCGGAAGCAAGCAAACCTTAAGCACCTGAGAAAAACATGCTTAAAGACATCAACACAAAGGTTGGTGAGCTATAGTTTAAGTATAACGGTAATGTAAGGTAGGCCACGAGATTTCAGTGCTTCAACAGCGTTTCAAAACAGTATGAAAAGTATATGTTTAACCGTGGGCACTTGGTAACTAACTTAACGTTTATCACCCCCTAAAAGTACATTTGGCGAGTGCGTATGTTTACGAAGTATTAAACACCCGTTAAATGCTAGCGCTACTAGCCCGAGTGGGGATGTCAAACCCTGTGGATCCATATCTAAGATTCGCGTTCATTGGTTCAAAGACCAATGACTAAACGTTACCGTGCTAAGGGGAAAGTTTATTTCGTTGTATAACCCACACATATATAAATTTTAAGTACTCATGCCTAGTATGTAAAACATAAAATGCGCATGTATTCTCAGTTCCCAAAATAGTTAAAGTAAAAAGGGATGCTATAACTCACAGTGGAAAGTAGTAAAAGTCGATACGCGAAAAGGTAAGCAAAGTGGTTGGTCCGAAAAGTCCTCAACCTAAGTCAAAATTTACTAATTCAGTAAATCGTTCCCAAAGGTTTAAATGTATGTAAATTAGGTCTTAAGTACCATCATCATTCATCATTAAACAAAAAGTGTAAAGTAAGTTTTAAGTCAAGACTAGGGTTTGAAATAAAGGCTGATTCGTTCAGTCACCACGACCACTATACAAACTGAAATGAGGTGAGACCAGTGGCCATGGCTCCGTATATGAGTCCCCTAGAGGCTGACCAATTTCCAGAACCAAACTCGTCTTCGTTTGACCGTGGTGATGGTTTAAGTGCCAGTAGGTCAGAAATTTCAGCACAACGTTAATAGGGTGTAGTGACTTTCGGGAGGCCATAGATCCTAAACCGTAACTCGGATTAAGACAAGGTCTAAATAGAAAATTATCTAATCGAACCGAAATAACTGAAAATCAACTTTACAGTAGCCCAGGTAGTCTGATAAGTTCCGAAAAACAGTAAGAAAGGTGTTTTGGTGGTTTCTTGGTGCTTGATGCTCATCACAGTTCTCATCCTTGATGCGTATAGCTTCAAGTGTACAACTCGTTGATGGGTTTGCATCATCTTAACTAAGGTTTGACCATAATAATACTAGTTTAAGTCTAAGATAAGTTGCACAACTCACTTAAGAGTTGTATGTAGTTTGATGAACCAAAGTTACAGCAAGATCTTAGATTCGACATATACATGAGTTACAAAAGTAATATTAAGCTACAAACTTGAAAGTAAACTAAATAAACAAGATCTTAAGTTGTAGAACATAGTTCTTAGTTAGATCTTGAAGATCCTAGACCCAAAAGTCTAGATCTAAAGTTCTTAAGTTAGATCCTAAGTTATAATACTTGGATCTTTACTTTAATGAAACCATAAGTTATGAAACTTAGATTTTCATCTTGAAAAGTGTATGTAAGCTCATAAGCTCTTGTTTACAACAAAATTAGAAGACCATAAGCTATAGAAACTTAGATCCAACACAAGTATATGAAGTTATAACTAAAAAGTTATACTTCCATGTTCTTTGAACTTACAAAGTTAACTTTGGTTCAAGAAAACTGAGATCAAGATTAACTAGTAATACTTGACCAAAATAACAACATCACAAACTTTAAAGTACTTACAAAAGAAGGAAAATAAACTAAAGTACAAGTATTATGTTCATGTTTTGTTTCATACTTAGGAAGATTCAAATCAAAGTTTGAATCTTAGGATTTAAGTCTACAAACATGAACACAAGTATGAATATGAAACTTATGAACTTTAAATCTTGAAAACATTTAAGTGTAGAACCATAAACTAGAAAGTTTAGATTTCTTGTTCTTGACTTCATCAAATAAAGATGGAAGTAACAAGATTTCATGAAGATACAAGTTAGAAAACTTGATCTTTAACAACAACAAATAACAAGTAAGTAATCACAAATAAAGAACAAGTAATTTATGAATGATGGTGGCAGTTTTTAGAGGAAGAAAAAGAGAGAAAGTGAAGCTTTGTTACTTACAAGTCTTGAAAGAGAAAAAAAAGAGTAAAAGAATGCAAGTAAGAGTGTGTGTGAAATGTGAAGTAATACACTAGTAATAAGTAACAAAAAAAAAAAATTTGAATCCTCCCTCCTCCCCATTGAAAATCACGGCCAAGGGTGCCAAATAGGGTAAGGTCAAACTCCAACTTTCTAACATGGGGATATGGTGAATGCTTGGAATGGTAATAAAGCTAAAGGGTATGGGAAAATGGTGTAAATGTGTAAGTAACTAGATTCCTCATGATTAATTAATCCTTGATCTTACTCTTAATAATTCATTAGCTTAATGTTGGGCTAACTAGTTGATAATGCTAAAAACGAACATATATTTCATAGCATTATTCCTCAAGAAAGACAAGCTTTTAGTTGCAATTGTTCTATTTACAAGTGATATTCGTTTAAATAATAAAAGGTGAAGACAAAAGACAGATTCGACGAATTGAAGACGCAAACGACCAAAAAGCTCAAAAGTACAAAAGACAATCAAAGAGGTTCCAATTATTGATAAGAAACGTCTCGAAATTACAAGAGTACAAGATTCAAAACGCAAAGTACAAGATATTAAATTGTACGCAAGGACGTTCGAAAATCCGGAACCGGGACCAGAGTCAACTCTCAACGCTCGACGCAACGGACTAAAAATTACAAGTTAACTATGTATATAAATATAATATAATATATAATTAATTATATTAATTATATATATATTATATATATAAAATAAATCGTCGGCAAGAAAGACTCCAAACATGGGTGAGCTGTAAAAGTAAACTCCGCGACTCGCGGAGTTTGAAGGCAAAAATGCCGCGAGTCGCGGAGCCCCAAAAGTCGAAAATCCATATAAAAGCAAACGAATTCTGATCGCAAAAACCACAAAAAAATCCATCCATCTCTCTATCTATATCGTATATATTTATATTTATATTTTAATTTTAATTTTAATTTTAATCCTAATAATAAGGGTATGTTAGCGAATGTTGTAAGGGTGTAAGTCGAAATTCTGTCCGTGTAACGCTACGCTATTTTTAATCATTGTAAGTTATGTTCAACCTTTTTACATTAATGTCTCGTAGCTAAGTTATTATTATGCTTATTTAATCCGAAGTAATCATGACGTTGGGCTAATTACTAAAATTAGGTAATTGGGCTTTGTACCATAATTGGGGTTTGGACAAAAGAACGACACTTGTGGAAATTATACTATGGGCTATTAATGGGTTTTATATTAACTAAACAATACCTTGTTAATTTAATATACAAACTTATAATTTGACGTATTTATATATAACCACATACGCTTGACTGGGTACGGTGGGCGGGATATCTATAAATACCAATAATTATTCATTTTACCGGATACGGAACTGGATTAATAGTTAATAAACTTGTTGAAACAGGGGTGAATTACATTCAAGGGTAATTGGTGTAATTGTTAACAAAGTAGTAAAACCTTGGTTTACACGCAGTCGATAACCTGGTGTATTCATTAAACAAAGTATTAAAACCTTGTTACAATTCGAATCCCCAATTAGTTGGAATATTTGACTTCGGGAATAAGAATAATTTGACGAAGGCTTTCGCTCTTTATATTTATGACTGATGGACTATTATGGACAAATCCGTATGGACATATTAAATAATCCAAGACAAAGGACAATTAACCTATGGGCATAAAACTAAAATCAACACGTCAAACATCATGATTACGGAAGTTTAAATAAGCATAATTCTTTTATTTCATATTTAATTTCCTTTATTTTATATTTAATTGCACTTCTAATTATCGCACTTTTATTTATTGTTATTTAATCGCACTTTTAATTATCGTACTTTTTAATTATCGCAATTTTGTTTTATCGCACTTTTATTTATTGCAATTTCATTATCGTTATTTATTTTACGCTTTAAATTAAGTCTTTTATTTATTTAATATTTTACATTAGGTTTTAACTGCGACTAAAGTTTTAAAATCGACAAACCGGTCATTAAACGGTAAAAACCCCCTTTATAATAATAATATTACTTATATATATATATATATATATATATATATATATATATATATATATATATATATGTATTCCTATAAAAGTAAACTAATATAGCGTTAAGCTTTGTTTAAAAAGATTCCCTGTGAAACGAACCGGACTTACTAAAAACTACACTACTGTACGATTAGGTACACTGCCTATAAGTGTTGTAGCAAGGTTTAAGTATATCCATTCTATAAATAAATAAATATCTTGTGTAAAATTGTATCGCATTTAATAGTATTTCCTGCTAAAATTTAATAGTATTTTATACCCCTTAGCTTTGACATCAAGTATTTTTGGCGCCGCTGCCGGGGAACTCTTAAACGCCGGAAGCGCAACGCTAATATAAAAAAAAAATTTAGTTTACTTTTATTAAAATTCGTTTTTATAAAAATACGTTTTAAATATTTGAAAATATAAAAAGAAAAATTTATATATTTTTAAAATTTTGTTAAATATTTAAGTTTTAGAAAGTTTCTTTATTTTTATTTTATAAAAATATAAGTTTTATTTAAGTATTTTGTTTTTATTTAAAACATAAAATCAAAAACCGAAAAAAAATATATATATATAATTCTAGTTTTAAGATTTTTATTTATAAAATTATAAAATATTTCTATTTTAGTTTTTAGATATAAGTTTTTATTATATAAATACTTTTATTAAAACAGAAAATTAAAAACAGAAATTAAAAAAAAAAAAAGGAAAAACGCGTAAAATTTCAAACTGCTCCAGAGTTGAATTTTGGAACCCCGCGACTCGCGGGGTTTGATGCATTAAATACCGCAACTCGCGGAGATACTCTGACACCGACAGAAACCCTAAACTGCATTTATTACGGATAATTATTAATTATAATTATTATTAACCCTAATTATTATTATTATTATTATAATTAGTTTTATTTTAATTTAAGTTTTATTTAATTTATATTTTAGTTTATTAAGTTTAATTAAATTGTAAAATTAATAGTTTTAATAAATAAATAATATAAAAATAATATTTTTATAAAAATTGTACTTTTTACAACTTTTTGTATATTTTTATATTTCGTCCCTTTTTAATCGTTTTAGCGTAATATTTGTATTTTTCGCTCATATTTAGTTTTAAACTTAGTTTTTGCCATAGTTATTTTTACTTCTAGATTTTTAGGCTTTGCCGTAGAATTCCTTAAGTGCTTTTTCTTTAGACTAAGATTTAGGTGCTTTAGAATTTTGCGACGCCTTTTTAAGTTTTAGTTTCTTTTTAAGTTATTTCCATTTGGGATATAGTAAGCTTTAATATTTTTAGACACCTTTTACTATGTACCAATTATCATTCCAATTAGTAATCTCAATTTGCGATTATAATTTTAAGTTAGTTGTAGTAATAAGGTTAGGTTAGTCAAGTATTTCTAAGTTTTATAAGTTTCTTTTATTTTTCCGTCACCTTTTATTTTTCAACCATTTTTCTTTTTCGACCTTTTTCGACGAGCTCTTTTTCTTTCTTATTTCTCGCTATTCTAGTTTTTAGGACATAGATTTTTATTCTACTTCTTATCTAAATTTCTTAAAATTACGAAAATTTATTTTAAGTGGTTAAATTGATAGACATAAAAATTTTCTGGTTCGTAGTAATAGTTGGATTTGTACGTGGACCGGGTTATTGGAGCCAAACAGTCCTCAATTATATTGAGACCAAACGAATCCTGCCCCTCTGCTGCATCTTTTGGCTATTCGAAACGTGGGCAAATCAGAAAAGTCTATTGATTGGATAACTTATTATAATTTTTCTTTCCTTTTAAAAAACTAATAGGATATTCAGTGAATGCACCGAGCAAGACGTTCACCACCTTTTGTACGTTCACCACCTATAACTAGATCAAGACATTTAGCAAATATAACCGCCGTTGATTTTTCTTTAGAATCGTCATCCGGTCGACCAAGTACTTCAGTTCAAATTTCCGATAATCCATTTTTTGAACCCGACCTCACAATTGAGAATCCGGAGAATATTCAGGAACGGTTCGTAGATCCTAAACCACTAAACTTTCCTCCGGAACCATCAATCATTCAAACAGAGATTGTTGAGGAACGAACCATTAAATCAGAATCCTCTAGTAATTCCGATTCAACAAATTCAATTATGGAGAATCTGGAACCTTTAAGTATGGAAGACCGAATGAGAGCTAAACACACTGGCCAAGGTCACGCAATTACTCATCCAGACATTAATGCGCCAGATTATGAAATCAAAGGACAAATTCTACACATGGTGACTAATCAATGCCAATTTAGTGGTGCGCCGAAGGAAGATCCAAATGAACATCTACGTACCTTTAATAGGATCTGCACACTATTTAAAATCCGAGAAGTGGAGGATGAACAGATATATCTCATGTTATTTCCCTGGACTTTAAAGGGAGAAGCCAAAGATTGGTTGAAATCGTTACCTGAAGGGGCGATCGATACATGGGATGTTTTAGTTGACAAATTTCTTAAACAATTCTTTCCTGCATCTAAAGCCGTAAGACTTCAAGCAGAAATTGTTACGTTCACACAGAAGCCGAATGAAACTGTATATGAGGCGTGGACAAGATATGGAAAGTTGTTAAGAGGATGTCCGCAACATGGTTTAGACACCTGTCAAATAGTACAAATATTCTACCAAGGATGCGACATCACTACAAGAAAAGACATAGATATAGCAGCTGGTGGTTCTATTATGAAGAAAACCGAAACTGATGCTTACAAAATTATTGATAACACTGCTTCCCACTCACATGAGTGGCACCAAGAAAAAGATATCGTTAGATCATCTAAAGCAGCTAGAGCCGATTCTAGCCATGACTTAGATTCCATTTTCGCAAAGATAGATGCTGTGGAGAGACGAATGGAAAAGATGACTAAAGATATTCACTCAATACGAATTAGTTGTGAGCAGTGTGGAGGACCACATTTGACAAAAGATTGTCTCAGTATTGAATTAACAATGGAACAAAGAGAGAATATTTCATACATAAACCAAAGGCCTGGAAATAATTATCAGAATAATTATCAACCGCCAAGACCGATTTACAATCAAAACCAGAATTATAACCGAAATATTCCATACAACAACCAACAAGGTCCTAGCAATCAACAAGTATCCAATAATACTTATAATCAGCAAAGACCTAATTTTCAAAACAAGCCACCACAACAAACCGATGATAAAAAGCCGAATTTAGAAGATATGATGACGAAGCTAGTTGAAACTCAAACGCAGTTTTTCACATCTCAAAAACAAACCAATGAACAAAATGCTCAAGCATTTAGAAATCAACAAGCTTCTATTCAAAATTTGGAACAAGAAGTAAGTAACCTAGCAAGGTTAATAGGTGAAAGAAAACCAGGAAGTCTACCTAGTGATACAAATGCTAACCCCCGGAATGAAACAGCTAAAGCCATTACCATAAGAAGTGGTACAACACTTAAACCACCTGAAATACCTGTAACTTCTGATGAAACTATTTCTACTCCACAAGAACCACAACCTAATCAAGATAAGGAAAAAGAACCGGTAGTTGAGAAGGTTAATGAAGATAACACAGCTAAGGATAAACCTTATGTTAAACCATACCAACCACCACTTCCTTACCCGAGTAAAATGAAGAAAGAGAAACTTGAAGCCGAGCAATCCAAATTCTTGGATATGTTTAAACAGATAAATGTAAATCTTCCTTTCATTGATGTGATTTCAGGAATGCCTAGATATGCTAAATTCTTGAAAGATCTAATCTCAAATAGAAAGAAAATGGAAGAACTCTCGGCTGTTACTATGAATGCTAATTGTTCAGCAGTGCTGTTGAATAAGATACCAGAAAAATTATCTGATCCAGGAAGTTTCACAATTCCATGTTTTCTGGGTAGTCTTAGTTCAATAGAAGCATTGGCAGACTTAGGTGCTAGTATAAATTTAATGCCGTATTCACTATACGCTAAACTAGACCTTGGAGAATTGAAACCAACAAGAATAAGCATACAACTAGCCGATAGATCAATAAAATATCCTAGAGGGATAATGGAGAACATGCTAGTTAAAGTTGGTACTTTAGTATTTCCAGTAGATTTTGTTGTTCTGGACATGGAAGAAGATTCTCAAGTTCCTCTCATATTAGGAAGACCATTCTTAAACACGGCTAAAGCAATGATAGACGTGTTCGGTAAGAAATTGACCCTAAGTATAGAGGATGAGAGTGTTACCTTTTCAGTTGATAGAGCAATGCAACAACCACAATCTACAGATGATACATGTTATTATATTCAAACTATAGATGCACATGCAGAATTATTAGAAGAATTTCCAGAATTACAAGGAACAGGAGAATGTTCTTTAGGAGAAGGTAATGAACCAATTGATGAAGCTGAAATGTTAGCTACACTAATAGCTAATGGATATGAACCAACAACAGAAGAAATTCAAATGCTAAAAGAAGAAGACATATATCGATACAAATCATCGATAGAAGAACCTCCGAAATTAGAGTTAAAGCCACTTCCAAACCATTTGGAATACGCTTATTTACATGGTGAATCTGAATTACCTGTAATAATATCGTCTTCTCTTACTGAAAATGAGAAATCACAACTCATTTCTGTGTTGAAAGCTCATAAACCAGCCATTGCATGGAAGATTCATGATATTAAAGGAATAAGTCCTTCGTATTGCACACATAAAATCCTTATGGAAGAAGGACATAAAACGTATGTGCAACGCCAACGAAGACTAAATCCAAATATGCAAGATGTAGTTAAGAAAGAGATTATTAAACTACTAGACGCAGGTCTAATTTATCCAATCTCTGATAGTCCATGGGTAAGCCCAGTTCAATGCGTGCCTAAGAAGGGTGGCATGACTGTCATTACAAATGAGAAAAATGAGCTTATTCCTACTAGGACTGTAACAGGATGGCGTGTATGTATTGATTATAGAAAATTAAATGACGCCACCAGAAAAGATCACTTTCCCTTACCTTTCATAGATCAAATGTTGGAAAGATTAGCCGGAAATACTTACTATTGTTTTCTAGATGGATTTTCCGGATATTTTCAAATTCCAATAGCACCCGAAGATCAAGAGAACAACACATTCACGTGCCCTTATGGTACTTTTGCTTACAAACGCATGCCATTTGGACTTTGTAACGCCCCTGCAACCTTTCAAAGGTGTATGATGACGATTTTTCACGACATGATAGAAGAATGCATGGAAGTTTTCATGGATGACTTTTCAGTCTTCGGTGATACATTTGAATCATGTCTAGTTAATCTGGAACGAATGCTTCTTAGATGCGAACAATCAAATCTAG
Source organism: Rutidosis leptorrhynchoides (assembly GCF_046630445.1). NCBI lineage: Eukaryota > Viridiplantae > Streptophyta > Magnoliopsida > Asterales > Asteraceae > Rutidosis > Rutidosis leptorrhynchoides. Next base: position 89,115,890 of record NC_092335.1, read on the forward strand.
TACTTAATTGGGAGAAATGCCATTTCATGGTTAAAGAAGGCATCGTTCTTGGACATAAAATTTCAAAAGAAGGAATTGAAGTGGATAGAGCTAAAGTAGATGTAATTGCTAAACTTCCACATCCCACCAATGTTAGAGGAGTTAGGAGTTTTCTAGGGCATGCCGGTTTTTACCGACGTTTCATAAAAGATTTTTATAAAATTGCCACTCCTATGAATAAACTCCTAGAAAAGGATGCTCCATTCATCTTTTCAGATGAGTGTATCAAATCTTTTAATATTCTTAAAGAAAAACTTACTAATGCGCCGATCATGATAACACCAAATTGGAATCTACCATTTGAACTAATGTGCGATGCAAGTGATTTTGCAATGGGAGCCGTTTTAGGACAAAGGATTGAAAAACGATTTCAACCTATATATTATGCTAGTAAGACGTTACAAGGAGCACAAAAAAACTATACAACTACTGAAAAAGAACTCCTTGCTATTGTCTTTGCTTTTGACAAATTTCGATCATATCTCGTTCTAGCAAAAACGGTGGTCTATACCGACCATTCTGCTCTTAGATACCTATTTTCAAAACAAGATGCTAAACCAAGATTAATCCGTTGGATCTTACTCTTACAAGAGTTTGATATTGAAATCCGAGATAAAAGAGGAGCAGAAAATCTCGCCGCTGATCATCTTTCTCGTCTTGAAAATCCCGAATTAGAAGTTCTAAATGAATCGGCCATACAAGACAACTTTCCTGATGAATATCTGTTGAAGATAGATTATAAAGAAATCCCGTGGTTTGCAGACTATGCAAACTACTTAGTATGTGGATTCCTTTGTAAAAGGATTATCGTAGCAAAGACGAAAGAAATTCTTCAGTGATATAAAACACTATTTTTGGGAAGATCCACATCTGTTTAAAAGTTGTCCCGATGGAATAATACGCCGATGTGTATTTGGAGATGAAGCTAGTAAAATATTAAACCATTGTCACACAGGACCAACAGGAGGGCATTATGGGCCTCAACTAACAGCAAGAAAAGTTTATGATGCTGGATTCTATTGGCCTACAATTTACAAAGACGCACACCTTCTTTGCAAATCCTGTGATGCTTGTCAAAGGGCCGGAAAAATAAGTCAACGTGATGAAATGCCACAAAATGTCATCCAAGTATGTGAAGTATTTGACATTTGGGGTATAGACTTTATGGGTCCATTTCCAAAATCTCATAATAATCTATATATACTCGTAGCCATTGATTATGTATCTAAATGGGCGGAAGCACAAGCTCTCCCAACTAACGATGCACGAGTTGTAGTCAACTTTTTAAAACGTCTTTTTGCAAGGTTTGGAACACCGAAAGCTTTAATAAGTGATCGGGGTACTCATTTCTGTAATAATCAACTTGAGAAAGTTCTTAAAAGATATGGAGTAACTCATAAAATCTCTACCGCATATCATCCACAAATAAGTGGACAAGTTGAAAATACCAACCGAGCCTTAAAACGTATTCTAGAGAAAACCGTAGGATCAAATCCGAAGGAATGGTCCATTAAATTGGAGGATGCACTCTGGGCTTTTAGAACAGCCTACAAAACTCCAATTGGAACTACACCTTTTAGACTTGTTTATGGAAAAGCATGTCATCTTCCAGTAGAAATTGAACACAAAGCATTTTGGGCTTTGAAGACATGTAATCTTGATTTACATGAAGCCGGACGTTTACGATTAAGTCAACTAAATGAATTAGAAGAATTAAGACATGAAGCATACGATAATTCGTTAATCTATAAAGAAAGAACGAAGAAATTGCATGATAAAAGAATCAGTAGTTCAAAAGAATTTAAAGAAGGAGACAGAGTTCTTCTTTTCAATTCACGATTCAAGCTATTTCCTGGAAAATTGAAATCAAGATGGTCTGGACCATTCATAGTCAAAAGAGTTTTTCCATACGGAACGATAGAATTAATAAATTCAAAAGGGATTGAATTTAAAGTTAATGGTCACAGAGTTAAACATTACATACATGGTCCGATGGAAGTCGACAACGAAGTTAATCACAATTTCGACACCACAGCTAACTAAGTGTGGGGAGAATCAAGTCTTTAAAGGATAATATGTATTTCTGTTAGAGTTAGATTGCCTGTTTTCGTGTAGTTCTCGAAAATGGAACCCGAATGGTCTTTCCCTAGCAGACCCTAAAGAACTAGTCTTCTCCCCCCATTCTGAATTTTTTATTTTTTTAGGTTTTTACAAAATGAAGACTGCCTGTGAACTAAACCATGGTCTAATGCTACACGCTTTGATCACTAAACGTAATAATGACATACTACCGAGTGAATTAGTATCAGTAATCAGAGAAAGAATGGACGGAGTTAGAAAAGAATCCAGATGCGAAGATAATAAGTTACAATTTGGTAAAGGAAAATCAAAATTCGCAGCTAAAAGAAGAGCACGACACCTAGAAAGATGTCACAAATGCGGAAAATGGTCACATGGAGGTAAATGTTCAAATAATCAAACCTATTCAAATACCGAATTTGTTACTTTATGCAGAGACGGACCATTCATATGTTTAGAAGAAAAGACACTAAATGCTCGAGGTTACGCCTATGTAGCTATGGAAAACCAATTAAACCGACTATCTTATGAATGGGATAGATCATATAACTAAGAAATCTATTTCACAGGTATGTCTGTACAGTTTTTATTTTTATTTTTATTTTTAACCTTTTGATAATAAACGCTAATTTGTTCGCTAAAAAGTATTAAATTGGTATTGAATAAAATTAGGTTTGGCGACCGAAATTATTGATATCATTCAAAAATTTATTACATCACTGCGAAATTTAACGTTTATTCTTAAGGTATAAATATCTTTAATCAATCAACCCAAAATATTAAAAAAAAAATTCGTCATGAGTTAAATTAGGTCTTGGAACCGAAATTACTTTACCGAAAAGAGGGGCGCATATTTTTGATAATATTTGATTGATTAAAGTGGGATAAAAAGCCAAAAAGATTTTTAATTTTATTTTTACCATGTTTTTAAAATTAATATATAAATCTTAAATTAATATTGTAAACTTTGTAAAAACAATATATTTAAAATTGTAAATATTTGAAAAATTAATATAAGTTTGATATGAATTTATAATATGAATTTTTAAATTAAGTTTGGTGTGAATTTTTAGTTTTTAAAATATGAAATTTTAATTTTATGCATTTCAAATTTTAAGTTTGGTGTGAATTTTTAATATTAATTTTGAATTTTATATTTAAGTTGTGTGAATTTAAAAACCAAAATTTACTTTATCTCATTAAGTTAAAAATATGATTTTTAAAATTCGTCGTAAGTTGAAGACTAGGTCTTTGAACCAAAATTGCTTTACCCAAGGGAGGGACGAGAACTTTTAATATCATTATTTTTAATCTTATTGAATTAAAGTATGCCAAAAACATTAAAAAACCAAAAATCTTAGCTTTTAAAACAATCGCTACAAAAAGACAAATTTTAAAATTTTGTCGAGGGACAGACTAGGACATCGATCCGAAACGACCTCGTCCTCAATAATAAGGAAAACAAAATTTTAAAAATTATTTACTTAATTGTTTTATAAGTTAAAGATTATATAAAAAAATAAAAAATTATACCAAACTCCGCGACTCGCGGAGTTTGAAGGCTTAAATGCCGCGAGTCGCGGGAGTACCGAAATACAGAAAAAATAAAAAGAGCTGCAAACTGATCAGTCCACACCCCCAAAACAGAAAACACTGCGAAAAACACTCCGAAAATACACGCAAAAATACCCCTAAAATCACAATTTTTAACCGTTAATCACCAAATCTTTTACTAAAATCATGTTGAGAAGGATGCTATCTAGAAATTACTCAAGAAAAACGGTAAATTTCTACACCTAAACACCATTTAATCCGAAATTTGGTGTTCTTGAGCAATTTTTTCCCCAATTTGATTTTGATGTTTTTTAGTGTAATTAGGCTTAAATTGTTTATGTATTATGCTTGTATAACCTAGATTGATGCTGTTTAACATGATTAGAAGCCTTAAACTTCAAATTTAGAGTAATCTAGGGTTTGTGTTCTTGAGCAAATTTGGGGCTTTTTGATATAAACAGGTTATGGCCGATTTTTGTCATGAATTGTTGCTAAATTAAGTAGTGTAACATGTCTAGGTAGTTAAATGATCCAAACTTTGAGCCTAAACATGATTTTGAGAATTAAAGTGGACTTTTTCAAAGTCTAAAATTCATGAACTTGATTTTTGAGAGATAATGCCATTTGAGACTTGTTTAATTGCTAGTAATGATTATTTTGACATGTTATTTGAGTTAAATGCTTATGAACTTGGCGAACATTTTCGTATATGCTTATTTGAAAAAGTGTAGATTTGATAAAAATGTGAAAATGAGCTTAAGTTTGATATAAATTGATCATGTCATTGTAATTATTTTGATTGATGATTTTGCTGACACTAATGCATATTTGGATGCACAAAAATTGTGTTTGATGTGTTTTGCAGACTGAAAGGGGTGAATCTTCATCCCAAGCCCGCAATGCTCCTGCTGAGAATGCGGAACAACAGGAGGTGGATAACTACTACAAGCAGGATATACCTCATCCAGTCATGACCTTTTCTGATATGCACTTGGAAGAGTTGCACCCGAACCTGAGATTTGACAGACTTTGGATAGATTATCCAAAATACCAAAGGGGTTTGCATACTCTTCATTCTAAGGTTGTTGAGGTACCGAGGGTCATAGAATGGGGACCCTTAGAAGCTGTAGAATTGGCCGGGCCAATTAGGGAATTACTTGTACAAAGGTATGGTAATTCTACTTTTAATGACTGGGTACGTTTATTCACCATGCGTAGACCTGTATATAAAGTATGGTGTGAAGAATTATTGTGTAGTATAGAGTTGAATGATCGGGTAACTAGTTTAACCGATCGATCTTTTATTAGATTTTTGTTAGGCAGTTCGATGCGCCACATGTCTTTACTGGACATGGCTCAGGCTTTACGTATATATACGCCTGAGGAGTTAGCATCTGCCGATTGTAGAGGGTTGATACTAAATGGTAGAAAGATAGATGAAAATTTTGATACGCACGGTGTGTGGAGTCAAATGACAAGCCATCACCGTTTCAAAGGGGGAAATTACTCTTATTTGGATATAGATAGAGCCGAATTAAGAGTGATTCATAGGTTTTTAGCTAATTCGATTACACAAAGGGGTAAGAACAAGGAAAAGGTAAATGAACAGGATTTGTTTTACCATATGTGTATTCGAGACCCACAAAGAGCTGTAAGTATACCATATTGTGTGGGTTATTATTTATCAGCTATGGTTAGGGGGATGAGACCGCATAGCATAATAGGAGGTGGTATTTTTATTACTTTGATTGGTGAATATCTCGGTGTGGATATAAGTCGGGGGGGATTATTAGTAGAAGAACCAGAACCCCGCGATACTATAGGTTTAAATGTATACCATCGTGCGAAAGTTTTGAAAAGGCGAAATAACGCCGCAGTACCATACCATGGTAGACATCCACAGGTTGAGAGAAACCAACAGCAAGGTAATGTAGGAGGGGGAAATGAGATGCAAGAAATGCAAAGGTTTATAGCTTCACAGGAGTACGAAAATGCTAGACAGAGAGCATTTGAAGATTGGCAAGTTCATCAGAACCAAATCATAGCTCATTGCCAACATATAGGTAGAAACTATATTCCTACACCGAAACCCATCTTCCCTCCCTGATCTATAGAGATGCAGCCACCGTATCCTACGTATAACCCTGCCGAAGCATTCTATAGCACCTATGGTTATGCCTGGAACCCCTATTGGTATCAATATCATCCCTAGTATACTTAGTTTTATTTATTTTGTAATTTGTAATGATTGATACGTTTAATACTTTTGTTAATATTGTAATAGTTTTTATAATTGTCTAACTTTTATTCTTAGATTTTAATAATTTTTGAATGTGGGGTAATATACCAAACTTCAAAAATATGTATATATGTTTGCAGTTTATCTTATGTACACAACAGGGTAAAACAACGTATTTTCAAAGACTGGCATTAAGTTCAGCAAAAGCAACTAATTTTGACTACAAGATGCAAAATATATGTGAAATAACAACAAGACGGAATGAACAAATGATGTGCACCATTTATCATTCAGCAAACAAATGCCAATATATTTGGAAACTTTGGTAAAAATTTAATCATTTTCACACAAATCACCCTCAATAATTTAAATTATTACTGATTTCTTGCAAATGAGGGCATTGCAAGATCTTAAGTGTGGGAAGGGGTTAAATTCTTTCGGATTTTAAAATTTTTTACTTTATACACTTGGTTACCATTAAAAATACTAGTAAAGCAGTAGTTGTATTAGAATCTAGTGCTCTCTGATAATAAAGAACAGCCCTAGTCTTATATACTGACTACCCAAATCTAGTAAAATTTTTCAAAATTTTCAATTAAATGAACTCAAAATCATGTTTATACATATTTATGAACGATAAAACTAGATTTTAACACCAAAATTATTGTTACCTCGGAAAGGACATAAATTGAGAAACAAACTAAAATGTTAAAATTCATTTAAAATGGAATAGAGGACGATAAAAAGGAAAATAAAAGCCAAGTGTGGGAAAATTTACCAAGTTATCTTAAACATATGTCACATATATCTGTAACAAATAACTGAAAATACTTTTGCTTTGGACTAAACTAAACTGTTTTACCCGATGAAAGAAAAGAAGAGATGGATCTACAAGATGAATCAATTCCATCATTAAAAGGAAGTAAAGTCTTTCGAAAAAGACACGCGCTTCTTGATTTAGGTCATGAAGTTGTCGTACAGACCAGCTGTAGGTTGACGAAAAATCGAGAAAAGTCATCACTAAAATCAGCAGGAAATCCACGGACCTCAGCATTAAACAGGGTCGCCAAGTGGTCAGATTTATCCTAACCATGAGAAGGATTTATCTTGTACAATGGGGGGGCACCATGCAAATTAGCTGGATAAGACTAATGAATCAGATCCCCAGAAAGGATAATCTCCTTAAAGATTAAAAATCAGCTTTTAAGACTGATATTACTCAATCCTAGAGATTGACCTTAAAGATTGAGAATTACAAACTCATGGAATTCAATGATATCTAAACTCGAGCTTGAACGAGAAAATATTTTGATCAAAATTACAAACCGATTTGTTTTCTGAAAACCCTATTTTCAATGCGTTATTACCATTGAACATAAAATCCTAGGAATTCACCTGGAATTCATTAGGTCACCTGAACCAAATCGGGTGTCAACCGTAAGAACGGTGGTTGCATAGCATGGTCAAAGACAGGACCCTGTGCCAGACCGAAAAATCATAAGGGTGAGCTTTACTATTGCTCCTACCAAGGATAGTAATTGCGTCCGACACGTTATAGACCATAATTAAAAGCATGTCAGGGGACATTGCCTTAACAGTTGCTTGTTCAACGCTTTCCTTTACAACCGGACGGTAGTTTACCGAAAGGTAATATACGGGACAAGTGAACTGGACATGTTGCTTTCCAAATACAAGGTTAGCAAGTGGGTGACACAAAACCATAAGTTTTAAGCTAAAATTTTCAAATCTGAAACCCACCAAACCTAAAAAAAAAAAAAAAAAAAAAAAAAAAAAAAATATTTTGCAAACACCGGTAAAGGGTTATTCCGGAAAACTTATCTAGGGTAAAAACTAGATTTAATTTTCAAAAGATCAAATGTTTTCATAAAGATCTAATTTCCTTAATGGATCTAAATTTTTATAGTCATGTGAGACTGTAAACCATATCGTTACTACCATTGTTTATACCACCGTATAGAAATCACTGATGTACAAAGTGTGAAGAATAAAGAAGTGATTCTAGTATTTCAAGACGATATTGCTTGAGGACAAGCAACGCTCAAGTGTGGGAATATTTGATAATGCTAAAAACGAACATATATTTCATAGCATTATTCCTCAAGAAAGACAAGCTTTTAGTTGCAATTGTTCTATTTACAAGTGATATTCGTTTAAATAATAAAAGGTGAAGACAAAAGACAGATTTGACGAATTGAAGACGCAAACGACCAAAAAGCTCAAAAGTACAAAAGACAATCAAAGAGGTTCCAATTATTGATAAGAAACGTCTCGAAATTACAAGAGTACAAGATTCAAAACGCAAAGTACAAGATATTAAATTGTACGCAAGGACGTTCGAAAATCCGGAACCGGGACCAGAGTCAACTCTCAACGCTCGACGCAACGGACTAAAAATTACAAGTTAACTATGTATATAAATATAATATAATATATAATTAATTATATTAATTATATATATATTATATATATAAAATAAATCGTCGGCAAGAAAGACTCCAAACATGGGTGAGCTGTAAAAGTAAACTCCGCGACTCGCGGAGTTTGAAGGCAAAAATGCCGTGAGTCGCGGAGCCCCAAAAGTCGAAAATCCCTATAAAAGCAAACGAATTCTGATCGCAAAAACCACAAAAAAATCCATCCATCTCTCTATCTATATCGTATATATTTATATTTATATTTTAATTTTAATTTTAATTTTAATCCTAATAATAAGGGTATGTTAGCGAATGTTGTAAGGGTGTAAGTCGAAATTCTGTCCGTGTAACGCTACGCTATTTTTAATCATTGTAAGTTATGTTCAACCTTTTTACATTAATGTCTCGTAGCTAAGTTATTATTATGCTTATTTAATCCGAAGTAATCATGATGTTGGGCTAATTACTAAAATTGGGTAATTGGGCTTTGTACCATAATTGGGGTTTGGACAAAAGAACGACACTTGTGGAAATTAGACTATGGGCTATTAATGGGTTTTATATTAACTAAACAATACCTTGTTAATTTAATATACAAACTTATAATTTGACGTATTTATATATAACCACATACGCTTGACTGGGTACGGTGGGCGAGATATCTATAAATACCAATAATTATTCATTTTACCGGATACGAAACTGGATTAATAGTTAATAAACTTGTTGAAACAGGGGTGAATTACATTCAAGGGTAATTGGTGTAATTGTTAACAAAGTAGTAAAACCTTGGTTTACACGCAGTCGATAACCTGGTGTATTCATTAAACAAAGTATTAAAATCTTGTTACAATTCGAATCCCCAATTAGTTGGAATATTTGACTTCGGGAATAAGAATAATTTGACGAAGGCTTTCGCTCTTTATATTTATGACTGATGGACTATTATGGACAAATCCGTATGGACATATTAAATAATCCAGGACAAAGGACAATTAACCAATGGGCATAAAACTAAAATCAACACATCAAACATCATGATTACGGAAGTTTAAATAAGCATAATTCTTTTATTTCATATTTAATTTCCTTTATTTTATATTTAATTGCACTTCTAATTATCGCACTTTTATTTATTGTTATTTAATCGCACTTTTAATTATCGTACTTTTTAATTATCGCAATTTTGTTTTATCGCACTTTTATTTATTGCAATTTCATTATCGTTATTTATTTTACGCTTTAAATTAAGTCTTTTATTTATTTAATATTTTACATTAGGTTTTAACTGCGACTAAAGTTTTAAAATCGACAAACCGGTCATTAAACGGTAAAAACCCCCCTTTATAATAATAATATTACTTATATATATATATGTATTTCTATAAAAGTAAACTAATATAGCGTTAAGCTTTGTTTAAAAAGATTCCCTGTGGAACGAACCGGACTTACTAAAAACTACACTACTGTACGATTAGGTACACTGCCTATAAGTGTTGTAGCAAGGTTTAAGTATATCCATTCTATAAATAAATAAATATCTTGTGTAAAATTGTATCGCATTTAATAGTATTTCCTGCTAAAATTTAATAGTATTTTATACCCCTTAGCTTTGACATCACTAGTCCATTAAGAAAGTAGGGTGGGCTTCCAAGTCCATATCAAATAATAAAAGCCCAAGTTCAAGTATGTAACTATTAATCCAATAAAGCCCAAGTAATTAACTAGTAACCTTAGTTAATTAAAAATGATTAATAAAAATTAATCATGAATGTAAATAATATCCGAAATATTATTCGTGAAAAGTACGTGTGTCACAAAGACAAGTCGGGACATGCAAAGTCATGTACGGTAATAAGTAAATGTAATAAAATACATTCATTAAACACAAGCATTAATAATAAATATTATTAATTAAACGTTGGAAAATCCAGGGTCGTTACATTACCCACCTGTTAAAGAAAATTTCGTCCCGAAATTTTAAACTGAGGTAGATGGAGGAGTTGGGAAAACGTGAGGATACTTCTGCATCATTTGATCCTCTCGTTCCCAGGTAAACTCAGGTCCTCGTTTGGCATTCCACCGTACTCGGACGATCGGAATCTTGTTGTATTTCAAAGTTTTGACCTCACGGTCCATAATTTCGATAGGCTCTTCCACGAAGTGGAGTTTGTCATCAATTGTAAGCTCCTCCAATGGTTTGACATGTTCCGGTTCAGCAAGACACTTCTTCAAATTCGATACATGAAAGGTAGGATTAACTGAGCTCAATTGAGTTGGAAGATCTAAACGGTAAGCAACGGGTCCAACACGCTCCAAGATTTCAAAAGGACCAATGTATCGCGCGTTTAACTTCCCACGTTTCCCAAAACGGATCACACCCTTCCAAGGTGCAACCTTCAACATTACACGGTCACCCACGTTGAATTCAAAGTCTTTACGTTTAAGGTCGGCATAACTCTTTTGGCGATCACGGGCAGTCTTGAGTCTTACTTGAATTTGGACAATCTTCTCAGTTGTTTCATGGACTATCTCGGGTCCGGTGATTTGCGTTTCGCCTACTTCGGCCCAACAAATAAGAGATCGGCACTTGCGGCCATACAACGCTTCAAAAGGTGCGGCATTAATACTCGAATGATAACTGTTGTTGTAAGAGAATTCGGCTAGCGGTAAATGCCTTTCCCAAGCCTTTCCAAAATCAATGACACATGCATGTAACATGTCTTCTAAAGTCTGAATCGTGCGTTCGCTTTGCCCGTCGGTCTGTGGGTGATACGCAGTACTCATGTCGAGACGGGTTCCCAAGGTTTCTTGCAAAGAACGCCAAAATTTGGAAGCAAAACGGGGATCGCGATCTGAGATGATCGATAACGGTACACCATGATGAGATACAACCTTTTTTATGTATAGTTGAGCGAGTCTCTCCATCGTATCCGTTTCCTTCATAGCTAAAAAGTGTGCAGATTTAGTAAGACGGTCAACAATAACCCAGATGGTATCGTATCCGCCCGTCATCTTTGGTAACTTCGTAATGAAATCCATTGTTATCCTTTCCCACTTCCATTGCGAGATTTCTGGTTGTTGAAGTAACCCAGATGGCCTTTGATGTTCGGCCTTAACTTTCGAGCAAGTCAAACACTTCCCAACATAAGTTGAAACGTCCTTCTTAAGAATAGGCCACCAATACTGTTCCTTAAGATCGTGGTACATTTTACCGGCTCCTGGATGAATCGAATATCTCGACTTGTGGGCTTCATCTAGTATAAGGTTCCGTAGATCTCCATAACGAGGTACCCAAATTCTTCCGGCATAGCATCGGAGTCCAGTTTCCTTAACTTTGAATCTAGAAACGAGAATGTTCAAGTATTCATGAGATATATTCTCCTCCTTGAGAGCCTCATCTTGGGCTGCTCGGATCTGGCTATTGAGGTTGGAGTGAATGGTGATGTTCAGGGCCCGAACACGAAGAAGTGTCATCCTCTCCTTTCGGCTCAAAGCGTCAGCTACAACATTGGCCTTGCCAGGGTGATAACGAAGTTCACAATCATAGTCGTTCAATGTCTCGATCCATCGACGCTATCTCATATTCAGTTGCTTCTGATCAAAGATGTGTTGGAGGCTTTTATGATCGGTGAAAATAGCGCTCTTAGTTCCATAAAGATAGTGTCTCCACAGTTTTAATGCAAAGACAACGGCTCCAAGCTCGAGATCGTGCGTTGTGTAATTTCGTTCGTGAATCTTCAGTTGTCGGGAGGCGTAAGAGATAACCATTGTGCGTTGCATCAGTACACAACCAAAACCACTTTTCGAAGCATCGCAATAAATGACGAAATCGTCACTGCCTTCAGGAAGTGATAAGATAGGTGCGGTGGTTAACTTCTTTTTCATGGTTTGAAATGCTAATTCCTATTCGGGTTCCCAAATGAACTTCTTCCCTTTGTGAGTCAGCGCGGTCAAAAGACGCGCAATCAGAGAGAAACCTTCAATAAATCTTCGGTAGTAACCAGCGAGGCCTAAAAATTGGCGAATGTGAGTCGGAGTAGTGGGGGTTTCCCACTTACTGATAGCTTCGATCTTTGCGGGATCAACCTTGATACCTTGATCACTCACAATGTGACCCAGAAATTGGACTTCCTTCAACCAAAACTCACACTTGGAGAATTTGGCGTAAAGTTGCTCTTGTCTCAAGAGTTCCAACAGTAGACGAAGATGTTGCTCATGTTCTTCTTCGCTTTTGGAGTAGATGGGGATATCATCTATGAAGACGATAACGAACTTATCCAGGTATGGCTTGCAGACACGATTCATGAGATCCATAAACACGGCAGGTGCGTTGGTTAAACCGAATGGCATCATGAGAAACTCATAATGACCATAACGAGTTCTGAATGCAGTCTTCATCACGTCGCTCTCTTTCACCCTCAACTGGTGATAACCGGTTCGCAAATCGATCTTGGAGTAAACGCTCGATCCTTGTAGTTGATCAAAAATATCGTCAATTCGGGGAAGAGGATACTGATTCTTAATTGTCAATTTGTTGAGTTCACGGTAGTCGATACACATGTGGAATGATCCGTCCTTCTTCTTCACAAATAAAACAGGTGTGCCTCAAGGCGAGAAACTTGGTGGGATAAGTACACGGTCTAGCAGTTCTTGTAATTGGCTCTGCAACTCTTGCATTTCGGAAGGTGCGAGTCGATAAGGTGCGCGAGCTACAGGTGCAGCTCCTGGCACTAAATTGATCTGAAACTCCACTACTCTCGGTGGCGGTAATCCAGGCAATTCTTCCGGAAAGACATCAGGAAATTCCTTCACAATCCACGCTCTTCACCTTAGTTTCTAACATTTTCACATGTGCTAAAACAGCAAAACGTCCTTTCTTCATGATCTTTTGCGCTTTTATGCAACTAATGAGATTCAGTTTCGAGCTACATCTCTCTCCGTAAATAATCAGTGGCTCACCATCTCCGTGTGGTATACGAAGAGCTTTATCTCCACAAATAATGTCGGCCCTTATCTTGGTCAACCAGTCCATACCGACAATAACATCAAAGCTTCCCAACTTAATGGGTATCAAGTCAATCTCGAAATCCACACCAGCTATGTTGATAATAGCTCCTTGGCGGATTTGGTCAACTTTCTCAAGTTTTCCATTGGCTACCTTGAAATGTCCCGTTCATATTGATTATAAACGTTCCATACTAATTGATTTCATTGCGAGGTTTTGACCTCTATATGAGACGTTTTTCAAAGACTGCATTCATTTTTAAAACAACCATAACCTTTATTTTATCAATAAAGGTTTTAAAAACATTACGTAGATTATTAAATAATGATAATCTAAAATATACTGTTTACACACGACCATTACATATGTTTTTTTAATGCAGTTTTTACACAATATCATTCAAACATGGACTCCAAATCTTGTCCTTATTTTAGTGTGCAACAGCGAAAGCTCTTAGTATTCACCTGAGAATAAACATGCTTTAAACGTCAATAAAATGTTTGTGAGTTATAGGTTTAACCAATATATATCAAATCGTAACAATAGACCACAAGATTTCATATTTCAATACACATCCCATACATAGAGATGAAAATTATTCATATGGTGAACACCTGGTAACCGACATTAACAAGATGCATATATAAGAATATCCCCATCATTTTGGGACACCCTTCGGATATGATATAAATTTCAAAGTACTAAAGCATCCGGTACTTTGAATGGGGTTTGTTAGGCCCAATAGATCTATCTTTAGGATTCGCGTCAATTAGGGTGTCTGTTCCCTAATTCTTAGATTACCAGACTTAATAAAAAGGGGCATATTCGATTTCGATAATTCAACCATAGAATGTAGTTTCACGTACTTGTGTCTATTTTGTAAATCATTTATAAAACCTGCATGTATTCTCATCCCAAAAATATTAGATTTTAAAAGTGGGACTATAACTCACTTTCACAGATATTTCCTTCCTCGGAAATAAGACTTGGCCACGGATCGATTCACGAACCTATACAAATATGTACGTATATAACAAAGTATGATCAAAATATAATTACAACCATTTTTATTATGTTTTAAAGATTTGAGTGTATTAAGTCAGCTGTCCTCGTTAGTAACATACAACTAGTTGTCCACAGTTAGATGTACAGAAATAAATCGATATATATTATCTTTAATCAATCCACGACCCAGTGTATACATGTCTCAGGCTAAATCACAACTCAAAGTATATATATTTTTGGAATCAACCTCAACCCTGTATAGCTAACTCCAACATTACTGCATATAGAGTGTCTATGGTTGTTCCAAATAATAAATATACATGGGTCGCTATGATATGTCAAAACATTTGCATACGTGTCTATGGTATCCCAAGATTAAATAATATATTAGAATACATGTATAATGCAATATAAGTTAGCTAGGATATGATTTGTATAGATTTGTTAAACATTTCCCGTAGCTAAAAAGATCAAAAATATCCAATCTTGTTTTACCCATAACTTCTTCATTTTAAATCCATTTTGAGTGAATCAAATTGCTATAGTTTCGTATTGAACTCTAATTTAAGAATACAAATAGAAAACATATAGGTTTATAGTTGGAAATTTAAGTTACATGTCAATTACTAAAGAGGTAGTCATTTCCGTCGAAAGAACGACATCTTGATGACCATTTTGAAAAACATACTTTCACTTTGAGTTTAACCAAGATTTTTGGATATAGTTACATGTTCATATGAAAAATCATTTTTCCAGAAGAACAACTTTTAGATCAAAGTTTATCATAGTTTTTAATTATCCAAACCAAAACAGCCCCCGGTTTCACTACGACGGCGTATATCCGATTTTATGGTGTTCATCGTGTTTCCAGGTTTTAAATCATTAAGTTAGCATATCATATAGATATAGAACATGTGTTTAGTTGATTTTAAAAGTCAAGTTAGAAGGATTAACTATTGTTTGTGAACAAGTTTAGAATTAACTAAACTATGTTCTAGTGATTACAAGTTTAAACCTTCGAATAAGATAGCTTTATATGTATGAATCGAATGATGTTATGAACATCATTACTACCTCAAGTTTTCTGGATAAAACTACTGGAAATGAGAAAAATGGATCTAGCTTCAAAGGATCCTTGGATGGCTTGAAAGTTCTTGAAGCAGAATCATGACACGAAAATAGTTCAAGTAAGATTTTCACTCGAAATAAGATTGTTATAGTTGTAGAAATTGAATCAAAGTTTGAATATGAATATTACCTTGAATTAGAAAGATAACCTACTGTAAATAACAAAGGTTCCTTGATCTTAGATGATTACTTGGAATGGATTAGAAAGCTTGGAAGTAGACTTGCAAACTTGGAAGTATTCTTGATTTTTATGAAACTATACTTATGGAATTTATGAAGAACACTTAGAACTTGAAGATGGAACTTGAGAGAGATCAATTAGATGAAGAAAATTGAAGAATGAAAGTGTTTTTAGGTGTTTTTGGTCGTTGGTATATGGATTAGATATAAAGGATATGTAATTTTATTTTCATGTAAATAAGTCATGAATGATTACTAATATTTTTGTAATTTTATGAGATATTTCATGCTAGTTGCCAAATGATGGTTCCCATCAGTGTTAGGTGACTCACATTGGCTGCTAAGAGCTGATCATTGGAGTGTATATACCAATAGTACATACATCTAAAAGTTGTGTATTGTACGAGTACGAATACGGGTGCATACGAGTAGAATTGTTGATGAAACTGAACGAGGATGTAATTGTAAGCATTTTTGTTAAGTAGAAGTACTTTGATATATGTCTTGAAGTCTTTCAAAAGTGTAAGAATACATATCAAAAAACAACATGTATATACATTCTAATGGAGTCGTTAAGTCTTCGTTAGTCGTTACATGTAAGTGTTGTTTTGAAACCTTTAAGTTAACGATCTCAATTAATGTTGTTAGCCCAATGTTTATTATATAAAATGAGATGTTAAATTATTATATTATAATGATATTATGATGTATGAATATCTCTTAATATGATATATACATAAAATATCGTTACAACGATAATCGTTACATATAAGTCTCGTTTCGTAATTGTTGAGTTAGTAGTCTTGTTTTTACATATGTAGTTCATTGTTAACACACTTAATGATATATTTAAATATAATTTTATCATGTTAAATATAGTGTATCAATATCTTAATATGATACATATATATTTAGTAGACGTTATCATAATGATAATCGTTATATATATCATTTCGAGTTTCTTAACTTAGTAATCTCATTTCTTATGTATATCACACATTGTTAATATACTTAGTGAGATACTTACTCATCATAATCATATATATATATATATATACCACAACATGTAGTTTTTACAATTTTGTAACATTCGTGAATCGCCGGTCAACTTGGATGATCAATTGTCTATATGAAACTTATTTCATTTAATCAAGTCTTAACAAGTTTGATTGCTTAACACATTGGAAACATTTAGTCATGTAAATATCAATCTCAATTAATATATATAAACATGGAAAAGTTCGGGTCACTACATACCTCTACAAGCATACTCTCCTTTAAAGGAACTAATGACCAATTTATCTTAGAGCAAAAGTGTCTACATACATAACTTCTATCGGCACCAGTATCAAATAGGATAGAAGCTAATAGATTGTTGATAGTGAATATACCTGTGACCAAGTCGGGGTTTTCACGATCATCCATTGCGTTTACATTGAATGCTCTTCCACGCGGTGGTCCGCCGTCCTTTCGCTTGTTGGGACACTCATTTCTATAGTGGCTCGTCTGTCCGCATTCATAACACTTTCTTAGTCCATTGGGGTTCGGCTTCCCAGTCATGGTGGTGATCTTGTAGTCCTTGCCAATATGCCCGGTCCTTTTGTACTTTTCACAGACAACATTACAGTACCCGGTATGGTGCTTGTAGCACCTCTTGCACTGTGGCAGACTACCCTTGTAGTTGGGGTTCGATTTGGTGTTCAGATTGGGGTTCCCACCGTTGTTGTGCCTCTTAACGGGGGTTTGATCATAGGCTCTCCCCTTGTTGTTGTCCCACTTACGCTTATCACTACTACCCGCTTTGGATTTTGCCTTTTCCGGTTCATCGATGATGATTTGGTTCATTAAGGTATGCACCATGCGCATTGCTTCCGGGACATTGGGTGGCTTAGACGAGGTGACATTTCCCTTAATGGACTTAGGAAGTCCCCACAAGTACCTTTCCATGTACTTAAACTCCGGGGTAACCATGGTAGGACACATCAGGGCTAATTCCAGATACCTACGGTTGTATCCATCGAGATCGTTTCCCATAACCTTCAACTGCATAAACTCAATCTCCATTTTCTGGATCTCTATCCTAGGGCAATATTCCTCAATCATGTCCCCCTTAAACTCTTCCCATGGAGTGGCATACGCCTCATCAATACCCTTTGCTTGAGCCAGAGTGTTCCACTAAGTTAGTGCGCCGTCTGACAGTGTACATGAAGCATACTTGGTTTTGTTCGCCTCTGAGCAGTTACTAACTCAAAACACATATTCTAATTTCTCAAACCACCTAGTGAGACCAACTGGCCCCTCAGTTCCACTAAAGTTGTGGGGCTTGCAGCTTTGAAACTCTTTGTATGTACACCCATTACGAATGGGCTGGATAACCGGTGGCGGTGGAGCTTGGGGGTTCATTTCCGCTAAAGCTACGGTGACTCGTTCATTGATCATTTCCTCGATTTGGGCTACGGTGGGTGTTGATCTTCCGTTGGCCATTGATGTTCTAAACAAAAATTTTGACTCAAGTCAAAATTCAGCATTTAATAAATAATAATACAGTATATGGTAACCAACATGGAATCAACACATCGCATGTTTATTAAATAATGCAAATAGATACAGATACCACAAAGTCATCATACGGTAACGTAAATAGAACATTGTACAAGAATTAAACAACACAAAGTTCCATTCATTAATAATAAGTTGCATACATCCGCATATGTTCGTACAATACATAAGTAAACATAAAAATACAAGTGAGATTACATAATGAAATCTAATACAAATGTCCTATGGTGATGGTGGGTGTAGGATGTCCATTACGTGGGACATCTGGTCCTCGAGCTCAGTTACCCGAGAACGGAGGATCTCCACTTCCCTTGTCAGTTCCTCTACAGAGGGAGATGGTGGGGCAGGCAGTGCAGTCGGTACGGGTGGTGCTGGTGGAGCTGGTGGTGCAGACAGTCCGACTCCAGAAGTAGAGGCTGCAAAGCGGTAAGGCTTACGGATGAAGGGATCAGCAAGATACGGCACAAGCCGCTTACGGGGGGTGACCCTAGTCCTCAGTCCATGTGCGTTAATGGACGATCTCCCTCCGTTAACCCCGGGAATAACAGTACCGTCAAAACGATACCGCTTCTTCGGCGAGGTAGAGGGTGGCTGCACGGGTGCTTCCTCGGGATCCTCGTCGGAATCCTCGTCACTGGAGTCATCAGAGGATGAGTCATCGGAATCATCTGGGGGTGGCTGCACGGGTGGCTCTCCTCGGGCGGCCATCATCAGTCAGTATCGGAAAGGTGGGATCGGCACTAAACGTCCATCAGGAAGGCGTCGGCACCAATGGTTATGCTCATTACGGACCGGACCTTCCCCAAGTTCCGCGGGAATCACAGCACCACCGGAATGGTGCTGTGGCTCCGAGGGTCCTGGGGCAAGTGGAGCTGGAATCTCCTGTAGGTCCTCGGCTCCGTCAGAGGTGATCACTGGGCCGGGTGCATGGCTACTGGCTCCGGAGGATGAATCGCCGGAGTCGCTGGAAGGTGTAGATGACGGGATCGAGTCAGCAACAACAGTAGGTGAGGTGGCCGATGAGTCTGAGTCGCTCTCCAAGTGGATGATAGTGGGCGGGGCATCCGACATCTGAACAAGGAAAAATAACTTTTTCCATGTCAGTAAGTCATAAAGCAAGCACGTATTAGGCAAGGTAACTATGACAGTCTAGATCATGTATAGCAGTAAGTAGCATGGCAATAATAACAAATCGTACAGAAGTATCATGCAATCGAAGCATATAGTAGCATGCAGTAGAATAAACATGTAGCAGTATACGGCATATAGTAGCAAAAGTAAGCAGCAGCATGCAGTGTGTTCCGCAGAAACAAGTAAACTAGCAAGTTGTAGATTAGTCCTATTAGTGAATCCTACTCGGGTCGGTCTAGACTCACAAGTGCAACCTAATTCCCTACAACCAATGCTCTGATACCAAATGTAATGCCCTGTACAAAACCATCGTGTACGAATCATCAACAACAGGATCATTACAAGGTCAAATACTATATGCTGTTTCAAAATAAGTTTTCATTCATGAATAAAGGTGACGTTTTAACTAACGTCAAATGTTTAACAACCAAAAGTATGCTTCTACGAATAGCAAGCAATAATAGTACGTGACCCATAGGTCGTTACAAATACATCGTTTCAAAAGTAATATAGTTTGAATGCAAAATGAACGTTTCATGCGGTGACATCTCTAATAAGCGCAGCGGGTGTCTACAAAGCATGACTAGTACAGCGGAAGCAAGCAAACCTTAAGCACCTAAGAAAAATATGCTTAAAACGTCAACACAAAGGTTGGTGAGCTATAGTTTAAGTATAACAGTAATGTAAGGTAGGCCACGAGATTTCAGTGCTTCAACAGCGTTTCAAAACAGTATGAAAAGTATATGTTTAACCGTGGGCACTTGGTAACTAACTTAACGTTTATCACCCTCTAAAAGTACACTTGGCGAGTGCGTATGTTTACGAAGTATTAAACACCCGTTAAATGCTAGCGCTACTAGACCGAGTGGGGATGTCAAACCCTATGGATCCATATCTAAGATTCGCGTTCACCGGTTAAAAGACCAATGACTAAACGTTACCGAACTAAGGGGAAAGTTTATTCCGTTGTATAACCCACACATATATAAAGTTTAAGTACTCATGCCTAGTATGTAAAACGTAAAATGCGCATGTATTCTCAGTTCCCAAAATAGTTAAAGTAAAAAGGGATGCTATAACTCACAGTGGAAAGTAGTAAAAGTCGATACGCGAAAAGGTAAGCAAAGTGGTTGGTCCGAAAAGTCCTCAACCTAAGTCAAAATTTACTAATTCAGTAAATCGTTCCCAAAGGTTTAAATGTATGTAAATTAGGTCTTAAGTACCATCATCATTCATCATTAAACAAAAAGTGTAAAGTAAATTTTAAGTCAAGACTAGGGTTTGAAATAAAGGCTGAATTCGTTCAGTCGCCACGACCTCTATACAAACTGAAATGAGGTGAGACCAGTGACCATGGCTCCGTATATGAGTCCCCTAGAGGTTGACCAATTTCCAGAACCAAAATCATCTTCTTTTAACCGTGGTGACAGTTTAAGTGCGAGTAGGTCAGAAATTTCAGCACAACGTTAATAGGGTGTAGTGACATTCGGGAGGCCATAGATCCTAAACCGTAACTCAGATTAAGACAAGGTCTAAACGGAAAATTATCTACTCGAACCGAAATAACTGAAAATCAACTTTATAGTAGCTCAGGTAGTCTGATCAGTTCCAGAAAACAGTAAGAAAGGTGTTCCGGTGGTTTCTTGGTGTTTGATGCTCATCACGGTTCTCATGCTTGATGCGTATAGCTTCAAGTGTATAACTCGTTGATGGGTTTGCATCATCTTAACCAAGGTTTGACCATCATAACACTAGTGTAAGTCTAAGATAAGTTGCACAACTCACTTAAGAGTTGTATGTAGTTTGATGAACCAAAGTTACATCAAGATCTTAGATCCGACACATACATGAGTTACAAAAGTAATATTAAGCTACAAACTTGAAAGTAAACTAAATAAATAATATCTTAAGTTGTAGAACATAGTTCTTAGTTAGATCTTGAAGATCCTAGACCCAAAAGTCTAGATCTAAAGTTCTTAAGTTAGATCCTAAGTTATAATACTTGGATCTTTACTTTAATGAAACCATAAGTTATGAAACTTAGATTTTCATCTTGAAAAGTGTATGTAAGCTCATAAGCTCTTGTTTACAACAAAATTAAAAGACCATAAGCTATAGAAGCTTAGATCCAACACAAGTATATGAAGTTATAACTATAAAGTTATACTTCCATGTTCTTTGAACTTACAAAGTTAACTTTGGTTCAAGAAAAATGAGATCAAGATTAACTAGTAATACTTGACCAAAATAACAACATCACAAACTTTAAAGTACTTATAAAAGAAGGAAAATAAACTAAAGTACAAGTATTATGTTCATGTTTTGTTTCATACTTAGGAAGATTCAAATCAAAGTTTGAATCTTAGGATTTAAGTCTACAAACATGAACACAAGTATGAATATGAAACTTATGAACTTTAAATCTTGAAAACATTTAAGTGTAGAACCATAAACTAGAAAGTTTAGACTCCTTGTTCTTGACTTCATCAAATAAAGATGGAAGTAACAAGATTTCATGAAGATACAAGTTAGAAAACTTGATCTTTAACAACAACAAATAACAAGTAAGTAATCACAAACAAAGAACAAGTAATTTATGAATGATGGTGGCGGTTTTTAGAGGAAGAAAAAGAGAGAAAGTGAAGCTTTGTTACTTACAAGTCTTGAGAGAAAAAAAAAGAGTAAAAGAATGCAAGTAAGAGTGTGTGTGAAATGTGAAGTAATACACTAGTAATAAGTAACAAAAAAAAATTGAATTCTCCCTCCTCCCCATTGAAAATCACGGCCAAGGGTGCCAAATGGGGTAAGGTCAAACTCCAACTTTCTAACATGGGGAGATGGTGAATGCTTGGAATGGTAATAAAGCTAAAGGGTATGGGAAAATGGTGTAAATGTGTAAGTAACTAGATTACTCATGATTAATTAATCCTTGATCTTACTCTTAATAATTCATTAGCTTAATGTTGGGCTAACTAGTCCATTAAGAAAGTAGGGTGGGCTTCCAAGTCCATATTAAATAATAAAAGCCCAAGTTCAAGTATGTAACAATTAATCCAATAAAGCCCAAGTAATTAACTAGTAACCTTAGTTAATTAAAAATGATTAATAAAAATTAATCATGAATGTAAATAATATTCGAAATATTATTCGTGAAAAGTACGTGTGTCACAAAGGCAAGTCGGGACATGCAAAGTCATGTACGGTAACAAGTAAATGTAATAAAATACATTCATTAAACACAAGCATTAATAATAAATATTATTAATTAAACGTTGGAAAATCCAGGGTCGTTACAACGTGGTTCGCTAAGACTACCGCTCTGATACCACCTGTAGTGACCCGTCCTGATCTATTTGGACGAATACATTACATTTGGTTACATCGCGAGGTATTTGACCTCTATATGATACATTTTACAAATATTGCATTCGTTTTTAAAAGACAAACTTTCTTTACATCGAAAGTTGACAGCATGTATACCATTTCATAATATATTCGACTATAGTTGACTTAATAATAATCTTGATGAACTCAACGACTCGAATGCAACGTCTTTTGAAATATGCCATAAATGACTCCAAGTAATATCTCTAAAATAAGCAAATGCACAGCGGAAGATTTCTTTTGTACCTGAGAATAAACATGCTTTAAAGTGTCAACCAAAAGGTTGGTGAGTTCATAAGTTTATCGTAAACAATAAAATTCATCATTTTGATAGACCACAAGATTCAAATACAGTACACTTATCTCGTGTACGAAATCATTTTTCATAATGCTTAGCAGAGTAGGTTCGTATCCTTTTCTCCCCCATAGGTTGCCTCGCGATTTTTAAATAATCGTGCACATATCTCGTGCATAAAACTAATACACATAACCTGTGTATAAAAATCATTCTCTCGATACATAACATTCATTTCGATTTCATTGCTCAACATGGTAACCGACCTTAACATATAATGCGCATCAATAATATCCCTAAAATAGAACATCTCGTCTGTATAATATATAAACTTTGAAGTACTAAACACCACGCCCACTAGCTCTTCCGTCTAGTGAACATTCTGGGTGGGGGTGTTAAACCCGGTAGCTACCTTTAGGATTCACGTGAATTAGGGCCATACCCGATTCTAATTCTTAGGTTACCAAACAATAATAATCAGTGGAAAATATTCACATCAATTGGTGGCAATTATCATGTCCACATAATTCAATAATAGTCCACAGAACTTCTGTCTGTATAATAATTCATTCGAGGAATGTTTTGCTTGTGTCTATCTCGTCAAACATTTATAAAAGCATTTCATGTATTCGCAGTTTAAAATATATTTCAAAAGCATTTAATAAAGCAGTTATAAAAGCAACGCATGTATTCTCAGTCCCAAAAATGTAAAGAGTAAAAGGGAGCAAATGAACTCACTATACGATATTTTGTAGTAAAAATATGCATACGACTGAACTGAACAATGCAGGGTTGGCCTCGAATTCACGAACATATATCATTTATTCATTTGTATATATATTAACACACGTAATTGTAATCGAATAATTATATATATATTTATTAGTGATATTATTTTATAACTTATATATTTCATTAATAACTTAATTAATTATATTTATTTCATATATCTTAAATAAATAATTAATATTTATTATAAAAATATTAATGTAGTTATTTAATATGTATTAAATATAGTTTTATATAACTAGTAGTTATATGATAAAATAATATTGATAATAAAAAGTTGTTTTATTTTATAATAATAATAGTTATAATAATAATAATGATACTAGTAATAATAAAAATGATAAAAATAATAATTTGTTTGTTAAAAATAATAATGATAATTATTATAATATTCATGAAATTAATATAATAGTAATTTTCATAAAATTAATAGTAATAATAATTTTAATGAGATTTATATCCTTTAATCATCATCATCATCATTATGTTATTCCATCATTAACATCATAACTATCATAATCGTCCTATATTTAACTCATACACATTCGTGTATCATAATCTTCATATTATAAGTATAATTATATTTCTAATTATATTCATCATGCTTTAAATAATAATAATAATCATCATATTAATAAAAGTAATTATAAAAGAGTACAACCTTTGAAGAAATGAGCTCTAAAAATAAAACGCCAATGCCCAGGCTCGAACCCACGATGTCTCAAATAAGCACATACACTCCTAACCATTCCTCTATCTGTCACTTTCTAAATTATTTCACAGCTTAAATTTTGTTAACCCATAATCGTCTGACTTCTTCTTCGTCATTAAACTAACGACCCAATTCATCCTCAACTAACCTATTTATCATTTTCTTCTTCATCCCAACAGTAACTAGTTAGATCTCGGCCCAAGAAATACTTAATCAAGTCCAATGGGCTTGACTTGAGTCTGTTTAGTTAAATAGAAAAAAAAATGCAGCAGACTAGGATTAAACACAGGACCTCTTGTTTAACCAACACCACTTCTAACCATTCTTCCATCCGTTTCAATTCTGTTTTATAACCCAGACAAATATGTATAACCGTTTATTAACTATTCCTCTTTTTCTTCCTAAAACAACACCCAAAACTATTCCTTATCTTCTTCACTTAATCAATTATCAATATCATTTTAACGTCTTGATTTTTATTATAATGGTATCATCACCTTTCTAACTTCATCATCGTCATTTTAACATCGTACATAATCATTATCTTTACCGTATTATCTATCATCTAAAATCATCTCGCCATCTTCATAATCTTCGACGCAACTCATCATCTTCAAATCATTACTACGGTTATTATCATCATCTTTTATATCATTGACATTCCTTTATTGGTAAAACAGAAAATGGGTATGGAAAATGGAATGTAGTAGTCGATTAAAAAAATATATAATGCAGCTGCATGGTTACCAACATGGTGGACTGTTCGAGCATAACAACAGCAACAAACGTAACCAAACAGAAATAGAAAGATTGAGAGGCAATAGTTTGATGGTGGTTTTGTTAACTGGAAACAGTAGCAGAAGTGAGGCTGCAAGTGGGGTGGTTTACGGCTGAATAACAGCAGGTATAGCAGCCCCAGTCGAGCAATATTTTGAGCAGTGAAACAACAAGGTAGTGGATGTAGAAATGGGAAAACAGTTTGTGGTTGTTCGTGGAGGAGGTCACGGTGGTACTTGTTTTTGTTTGACGGAATAACAAAACAAAAAAAATATACAAAAGCCGTAGCAGTGTTTCACGATGGTAGTTGTTTTGGTGGTTATGGTTATCTAGTGACGGTATAAGGTGGCAGATGGTAGATATGATATGGGT
Organism: Rutidosis leptorrhynchoides; assembly: GCF_046630445.1. Taxonomy (NCBI): domain Eukaryota; kingdom Viridiplantae; phylum Streptophyta; class Magnoliopsida; order Asterales; family Asteraceae; genus Rutidosis; species Rutidosis leptorrhynchoides. The sequence continues at coordinate 89,141,576 of NC_092335.1, forward strand.
GGTGATTGAGGGTGACGACGGTGGTCGAGAGTGGTCTCCGGTGGTGGGTGATATGGTAGCCGGGTAGTGACTCTTGATGATGTATCTATGTCTCTTCTATCATGTAATATGTATTTATATATTATATATAGATAGATAGAAAGTAGATGGATAATGGTGCTGAAAATCAAAAGAGAAACAGTAATGAATAATAAACTAATATGTGTTTGTAATATCACGAATGATTGCATATGTATATATTATTAAATAAACTACAAGTTAAAGAAAACGTGTGGTTAAACAATAATATTATGAATTCATGAATTCAATATTTAAACAGTATAGCAGCCTAATATTTGTTTCTTTCTACTGACAGTTTTTCACGGACTATTAATTCGTACTCCGTTGTTACTCAGTGGCGAATCAAAGTCTTCAGAAAAATTCCATATTTTTAAATTAACTATATTTATCTATTTTGGTCATTATGGTATAAAATTTGATCATTAACTATTAAATAAAAATTACATTAATTATTTACTCCCAACCTCAAGTAAAATATAAAAAGTTTTAAAATTTATCAAATAACTTCTAAATGTATTATTAATAAGCCTATAATTTATAAAACTCATTTTTGGATCACCGTTTATTTTAAAATCACATAAATTTGTATTTAACTTGCTTAATAGCGATCGACTGACAAACGAGTGATGTTATTGTTTACTAAATAAATTCGAAACCATATAAATATACATTCAATATACCTTACATATATTTATATTTATTTTAATATCGTATATTATTTTATTTACATTATTAATTAACTCATATAATATTTTAATTTATAATAATTAATATATATATATATATATATATATATATATATATATTTATTTATTTATTTATTTACACATAATGATTCGTGAATCTTCGAGAATAGTCGAAGGGTAATTGATTACATGAACACAGTTCAAAGTTTTTGAAACATCAACATTACAGACTTTGCTTATTGTGTCGGAAACACTAAATCATATAAAGATTAAGTTTAAATTTGGTCAGAAATTTTCAGGTCGTCACAACATTTGCCTTGCCCGGATAGTAACGAAGTTCACAATCATAATCATTCAATGTTCCGGTCCACCGTCGTTGTCTCATGTCGAGTTATTTTTGATCGAAAATGTGTTGTAGGCTTTTGTGGTAGGTGAGAACGGTACTTTTTGTTCCATAAGGATAGTGTCTCCACATTTTAAGTGCAAGGACAACGGTTCTAAGTTCGAGATCATGTATCGTGTGGTTTTGTTCGTAGGTTTTCGATTGTCGAGAGGTATAAGCAAATAACTTCCTTTCATTGGTTTCGAGGCATCGCAGTATACAATAAAATCATCATTGCCTTCGGAAAAAGATAAGATATGAGCGGTGGTTACTTCTTCTTTAAAATTTGAAATGTCGACTCTTGTTCGGCGGACCAAACGAATTATTTTCCTTAGTGAGTTAACGAGGTTAAAGGACGAGCAATACGGGAAAATTCGGAAATGAATCTTTGGTAATAACTGACGAGATCCAAAAATTTACGAATATGAGTCGGAGTCGTGGGGGTTTCCCAATTACGTATGGCTTCGATTTTCACGAGATTGACTTGACATGGAGTTGTTCTTTTCTCAAGAGTTCGAGCATAAGATGAAGATGTTGTTCGTATTCTTTTCAAATTTGGAGTAGATTAAGATGTTGTCTGTGAATACGATAACGATTTTGTCTAGATAAGGCTTGCATACGCGATTCATAAGATCCATAAATACGACCGGAGCATGGGTTAAACTGAGCGGCACCATAAGAAATTCGTAACTACCGTAGCGAGTTCGGAAAACGGTTCTGGAGACATCTTCTCCCTTAACCCTCTATTGAGGATAAACGGAATGGAGGTCGATTTTAGAATACACACGAGGTCCTTGTAATTGGTCAAGAGGTCATCGATGCGGAGATGAGGATATCGGTTTTTAACCGGTAATTTATTTAGTTCACGATAATCGATATACATTCTTAGGGAACCATTTTTCCCTTTTTGATGAATAGGATTGGAGTTCCTTATGGTGGATGGCTAGGTTGGATAAAACCACGATCAAGTAGTTCTTGGAGCTGGCTTTGTAATTCTTGCATTTCGGATGGAGTGAGTCTATACGGTGCACGTGCTACATGTGCGGCTCCTGGTATAAGATTGATTTGGAATTCAACGGCCTATGAGGTGGAAGTTTCGGTAGTCCCTCGGAGAGAACATCAAAAAACTCACTGATAATCGGTATGACTTCGATACGCTTTTCATCGGTCTCAACTTTCTTAACGTTAGTAAGAATTGTAAAACAACCTATACGAAGGTTTTTTTTTCAACGTTGAGGCACGAAATGAGGTTGAGCCCGGTGCAACCCTTCTTTTTACAACGATCAAGGGTTCACCGTTCTCGATAGAAATACGAATGGTTTTGAGATCATAAGGAATGTTGGATTTTGTCTTGGATAACCAATCCATACCAATACTTACATCGAATTTTTATAGGTCTAGAGGTATAAATTTGATTTTTGTATTCTTTACTACCCATCATTTTGAGCCATTGGGACTTTGGTATGACTTATCGTAATATAACCACGTCGATCAAGTGTCGTTATATTTCGTTAGTTCATACCTCCATTTCAACACCTCTCCATATGGTTAAGTTTATGTAATCGTGAAGATTGCAAGTGAATAAGGTGCCATGACGTCTTTAACAAGACTCGTATTTAATCGAAAAAGTTAGTGCAATCTCTGAAAATGTGTTTCCCGCGGGAAATGTATAACTGATTGTTCACGTCGGATCGTTCAAAGTCAATTAGTGGTATCCGTAAGTATAAAGAGAGAAATGAATCATGGTAACGAGTAGTACTTAACAGTAGTGACAGTAGCAACGAATAATGATATATAGTGAAGAGCAATAGTGAAATATCAGTAGTGAGTAGTGAGTAGTAACCGCAATGGATGAGAAAGTTGTGACGACCCGGAAATTTCCGACCAAATTTAAACTTAATCTTTGAATGATTCCAACACGATAAGTAAAGTCTGTAATATTGAAGTCTCAAAAATTGTGAACTATTTTCATGTAATCATTTAGCTTTGGACTGTGCCCGACGATTTACGAACAATGGTGTGTAAATAAATATGCCAATATATATATATATATATATATATATATATATATATATATATATATATATATATATATATATATATGTGTGTGTGTGTGTGTGTGTGTATAAGGGAAAGGATATATAACAATCTGAAAATATAAAATAAATATTAGAATTTAATATGTAAAAAAAAAAAGGATACAAAATAATTAAGTGTAAATTTAAAATAAATCTATATATGTAAACATATATGATTTTTATGATTAATTATATTGTAATATATATATAAAATGTATAAATATTAAATATTCAATATATATTATTATATATATGATTATGATTATTAAATATTACATAAGGTATGATATTAACTACAAGTTGCAATATAATTACTACAATAATATTATTATTACTTTCATTATTATGATTAATATTAATATTAATAGCAATATTAATATTAATGTTAAGATCAGTATTGGTTATTTTATTATTTTTATATAATATATGGAATTTTACACATGTAATTTGTTATATTATCATTACTAATAGTTGTATACTAATATTATTAATACTTCATTATTATTAGTAATATTAATATCAATGTTAATATTAATATCAATGTTATTAATATTACTATATATAATATTTAGATAAGAAATTTGATACAATTAGTGTGTTAAAAATTAAAAATTATTATTATCATTAATAATATCATTGTTATTATAATTAATAGAAAAATTATAATTATAATTATTATTATCATTATTATTACTAAAAATTATAAATTTTTATTTCTTTTATCATTAGACTTATTGTTATTGAATGTATTTTGATATTGTTATTATTATTATTAGTAAAAAAAATTTTAATAAAATCAATATTATTATTACTAATTAATTTTTAATATTAACTAAAGATAATTAAAAATCAATTAATTCATACCATCTGTTTTAATCACAATCAAAATGCGATTCATTTTTTTGTTTCTGTCTGCAAATGGATTTCAATTCGTACCAATCAAAGACCTGCTCCATAATCCAAACAAAATCAGTTGCAAATCATTATCAAAATTTTATTTATTTATTTATTTATTTATTTATTTATTTATTTTGTTCCTGAATTACACGCTTGTCGACTTCTTTATACTATAAAAAGATCGATTCCTGATGTAAATGATACCCAATGATTTTACATTATCACTTATCAATTTCAAATACCCTTAACAGCTCCCATTTAATTGAATTAAAACCGAAAATCCAAGTAACACCGATAGTCCTCTGCTTTGTGTACCTTTTACCAAATTCTTTGAATTATTAACATTTTTAAAAATCTATAAATGCTATTATGTTATAAATCTTCCACTTAAACTATCTGAAAAATTTCAAGTCTCAATTTTCAGTATCGATTTTCAATTTTTGAGCCAAAGTTTATGTTTAAAAAGTCAAACTAAGTGTTCATCGAAAAATTTGGATTCGTTATGATGTTTCAATTCAAATTGATATTTCAGAAAGTTTATAGGAGTGAAATGCAATCTTTTTCATGTTATAATCGTGGCCTATATCGGTCTCTAGTATTGAATTCGATTTTGAGTTTAAAAAGTGTTCTTCAATTTTTTTTCTTTTAAAAAAAATGGATACATCAGGTACTGCTGTTAATTTTTTTTTATTTCACTTAAACTGATCATGTCTGTTTTAAATGAAGAACATAAAATATTTAGTCATCGATTATTTCAAATGTTAAAGCCTTGATCAATCCAAGTTGAAGACGATGATGAATAAAATAAAACAGAAAACAAATCGGGGTTAAGTATAATTAGGTTCAGTATTATTTCAGATTTTGGGCAACAGCCCAACTGGTTTGACGTGTGTGCGAGTATTCAGGAGGTCTTGGGTTCGAGTCCCGGCTTGGGCTATTTGCTATCTTTTTGAGCCTTTAAGGTAGTAATCATTATTATTATTATTATTATTATTATTATTATTATTATTATTATTATTATTATTATTATTATTATTATTATTATTATTATTATTATTATTATTGTTATTATCGTTGTTGTTGTTATTGTTATTATAAATTATTATTGTTATGGTTATAAGTATTATTATTATTATTATTATTATTATTATTATTATTATTATTATTATTATTATTATTATTATTATTATTATTACTATTATTATTATTATTGTTGTCAGTGTTGTTAATAGTAATTATTATTATTATTATTGTTTTGATATGATAAGTATTATTATTATTAACTTTATTATTAAGATTATTATAATTATCATTAATGGTATTATTATTATTATTATTAACATAAATACCATTCTTAACAATATCATTATTATTATTAGTGTTATCATTATCACTATTATCTTTAGTAGGAAAATTATTAAGGTTATTATCATTATCAGTATTAGTATTATTATTATTACCATTATTACTAAAGTAACTTTATTTTCAAACCTGTCGTTTTTGTTAAAACTAATATTATCATTAAAAGTAACATCTTTACTATCATTATTATTAATAGAAGTATGATCAATATCATTATTATTAAAAGTATTATGATTATGACAATAACAGTTTTAAAGATATTATTAAGATTGTAAGTATGTTTTTAATCAAATTAACAAAGTTTATATAATATTCATATATAACATGTTAGGTATTTTTATTAAAATACTAATCAAATATATATATCAATATAACTATATAAATATTGAACATTTTGAATATATACAAACTAAATAAGTATTATATATAATTTAACATATAATATATAAACTTGTTCGATTACGATTATATATTTTAATATATATACAAATGATATAGGTTCGTGAATCCAAGGCCAACCTTGCATTGTTTAGTTGTTCAATGTCGTTATATGTATTTTTACTACAAAATACAATACGGTGAGTTTCATTTGCTCCCTTTTTAAATGCTTTTGCAATATATATTTTTTGGGAATTGAGAATACATGCGCTGATTTTATATCTATTTTATGAAATAGACACAAGTACTCAAAACTACATTATATGGTTGGATTATTAAACCGAATATCGCCCCTTCAAGTCTGGTAACCTAAGAATTAGGGAAATGACCCCTAATTGACGTGAATCCTAAAGATAGATCTATCGGGCCCAACAAGCCCCATCCAGGGAATGGATGCTTTAGTACTTCGAGGTATTATTTAGTATATTAGCTGCGCGCTGTATACTTGGGGATATTCTATATGCATCTTGTTAAGGTCGGTTACCAGGTGTTCAATCCATATGAATGATTTTTATCTCTATGCAGTTTGCGAAATGCCTGATATAAGATGTTTATTTATGGAAAAATTGAAATCTTGTGGTCTATTAAAATTATGGAAATGATTATTATGATAAACTAATGAACTCACCAACCTTTTGGTTGACACTTGAAAGCATGTTTATTCTCATGTATTAAAGAAATCTTCCGTTGTGCATTATCTCATTCTAGAGATATTACTTGGAGTCATTCATGACATATTTTAAAAGACGTTGCATTCGAGTCGTTGAGTTCAACAAGATTATTATTAAGTCATTGATAGTTTGGGTATATTATGAAATGGTATGCATGTCTGTCAACTTTCGATGTAATGAAAGTTTGTCTTTTAAAAACGAATGCAATATTTGTAAAATGTATCATATAGAGGTCAAGTACCTCGCGATGTAACCAAATGTAATGTATTCGTCCAGTTGGATTAGGACGGGTCATAAAAGTTGGTATCAGAGTGGCGGTCTTAGTGAACCAGGTCTTGCATTAGTGTGTCTAACTGATAGTTGTTTAGATGCATTAGTGGGTCTGGACTTCGACCGTGTCTGCATGTCAAAAGCTTTTTTTATCATTTAGTGTCGAAAAGTATTTGCTTATCATCCTTAAAGTCTAGACACGTCTTACTGCCTCTATTTCATACACAATGTATAGATAAATTCATATCTTAGTGTATCTGATATTGTTACCTTTGCTTGACAGCTTCCATAGATTCCTCTGTAACTTATGGGATTTTAGTATTATATATGCATATGTAAATTATGTATTGCAGGGTACTAATCTACATCCTATAATCTATTTATTATCGAAAATCCTTCATCTGATCGTATGAGATGAATCCCTCAACCAGTTCGAGTCCCTCAGATTCCGATAGCTATTCCGATAGTTATCCCGACAGCTATTCCGACATGGATGTTCACCTAAGCTCCGGAAGCAGCGTCACCAGCATGAATCAACCAATCAGTCATCCCTAATTCATCTGATGAGTTCTTGATCAACCTAATCAATGGAGACGAGAAGAAGGCGATCCTTTCCACCAACCAAATTTCCCTCTTGGCGATGAACCTGAAGCACTTACCGGCGAACCAGTCCGAAACACCATTTTCATCCTCATTTCTAGAATATCTTGCCACGATTATATTCTATCTAAAATTCTAAAACTTATTCATCCGCTCGTTTCGTCCGACAAACACACCGGAATAATAGAAGAAGTCAACGAACTTCGCGTTCGAGTAATCAATTTGGAAAATATGGTGCAAAACGTACCAGCTTCAACAACATCACCGACATCAACCGCACCACCAACAATAGCACCCGTACCATCAACATCACACGCCTCAACATCTCATTCAGTACTTCGAGTATGATCTTCGATCTACGTATCGTTCTACCTCATTTATCTTCGTACGACATGACGATTATGTAATCTCTAATGTTCTAGAGATTATATATTCTTGTTCTAACAGTAAATCAAATGAGTTTAATATCATATTGACTCATTAAATCCATGATTACATCTGAAGAGAATATATATGTAAGTATATTTTCATAAAGATTGTAATTAAAAATTCTTTTGTACAAACGATTAATGGTGAAAATATTTTAACGGGTAGGTAATACCCGAGAAATATTTAGATTTCACATTAATAAGTTACACTGTACATTCTTCGAATCTGATTCAACAATCATTTACTATCCTACTTACATCCACAGATATACGTATCCGTTCACCGTAGAATAACCATTTTCATTCAATTTCATATTTGGATTTTGACCTATCAGAATCCAACAAGTGGCATAATGAAGAAAACATTGGACAAAAAAAATAAAATTTGTTAGAAATAAACAATTTAACTATGAGAAGAATTTTGATAAGAATCCACGCTAACTGTTCCTAGCTAACTGTTCCTAGCTAACTGATTAATTTCGTATTACATTTATTTATGGCAATTTAATTATCGCAATTTAATTATCGCAATTTATATTCTCGCAATTTTATTTATCGTCATTTAATTTCTGTTATTTACTTTACGCACTTTATTTATCGTCATTTAATTTCTGTTATTTATTTTACGCACTTTAAATATCGGGACACGTATACAATGTTTTGACATATCATATCGACGCATCTATATATATTATTTAGAATAACCATAGACACTCTATATGCAGTAATGTTTGAGTTAGCTATACAGGGTTGAGGTTGATTCTATAATAATACATATACTTTGAGTTGTGATCGAGTCTGAGACATGTACACGGGGCACGATACGTATTAATTAATTCGAATATTATATATTAAGCCATATATGAATTATTGGACTGTTAACTGTGGACTATCAACTGTGGACTACTAACATTGGACAATTAAAATGAATTAAAATACTAATTATAACATATGAAACTAAACAATTCTTCAAGTTTGCCACTTGATTTCATCTTAAAACTCATTTGTATCTTGACAATTACAATCTCCGTTCAAACCTTTCACGATTCTTGAAAACACCTCAATCGAGAGGATGAACCAACCGCACCTCATCTACGGAAGAAAAGATTGATGCATATAGTTATGCACCTGAAAACACTCGGAACCTGAGTAAAAGTTTAACACGTATCTGTGCTAATTCCTTTAGTGTTATTATTACCCAAAATAACTTGGTGATTCCTTTCAAAGTAGCAAATTTTGTCACAGCTCCAACAAGACAACTTCGACTTTTCGTTCGAAACAACCTTATTATAACTTTGAAATATATGCGTGCTCTTTTATTGTTACCGGGAAACCTTTTATATTCCACCATATTACCATCAGCGTTTAATCATCTAAAAACACAATCCTCCTGAGACCCTCGAATTGATAACCGATGATTCAGATATCGTAGCATTAAATGCAGAGGAAATAGAAAAATTGTAGATGGTCTAAACGGCCAAAGGTTTGATGATAAAGAATGGAGTGTTAGAAACGCTCGATAGAAAATTTTGGTACTGAAAAACGGATTGATCAAACCATGAAGGAGACCAAGGACACGTACAAGGAACAAATCCTATATTCAAAGAATCCATGTAACACTGTATCCAATGAAGTCTTCAACGAATATATTGCTCCTTATTCTTGTTAAAATATTGCGAAAAATCTTTCTTCATCAACTTTCGAACTTAGAAATTCCAAAATATCATCATAAATATCTTCGATATTTCTGAGGATATTTTCATAAATATTCTCGTCCGAAATTATATACCTCTTCGTGTTTTCTATATTCCATTATATTGGAAACTTCTGTAAAATCTAAGTATAAATTATGAATGGATTCTGGAGAAATATTAAGAATTTGAGCATGAGTTAGTATAATATAATGACACTTGGCCAACGTGATTATATTACAGTAAGTCATGCTGGAAGTTTTAATGAAACATGATGATTCACAGATCATAACGTCATCATGTGCCATATTACACGACTCGTTCTATCTGTTCAATCTCCGAACATATCAAGAAAATATATTCTTGATAGTTCTATCCTCAGTAAATCTGGTAATTCGAAAAATCAAATCGTGAGAATACGTTCCTTCATACTTAGAACGTTATAATCATCCGAAACTCTATACCTATGAATTATGGACCATTATTCGCTTGACTAAAGTCGGGAAGAGAAAACTAGAGCATGGAGCTCCGAAATGTAAGGGAGAATATAAAGCCCGATAATAACACATAAATTACAAACCGTGGATATTAATACGAATAGCAATATAAAGACACGGTATAATTAAGAATAGAATCACCCAAGGTAATAGTAGAAGTAAACAGATTTTTCTGGTAAAAGATTGAAAAGAAGGATGACAGAAATGATAATTAGAAAAATATCAAGGATTAGAACAGAAATAAGCATTTTCATAATCTTTTGGATGTATGAATTAAGAAAGAAAGTATAGGAATGGTGAAAACTAATGGAACGGAAAAGGTAAATTTATAAGGGAAATATCAGACGTAGTAATCGGGACAGATCATCGCATTTAATTAAAGAGATCCTAATTTCCTTAAATCTCGAAGAATCAGATCTTATAGATTTCCAAGATTTTCTTTTGAATCCCTTGAATTTCAGAATTCAACCATGACTAGTCAAAAGTTATGATGAAACATGTTTTTCTCATTTCACTATTTAATGATAGCTTCACTCGTACTCTCCGAGTAATCGAATTATCCTATCCATATTACTCAACAATAATAAAACTCTAGTTATCAACTCATATTCGTCAGGAAAACATTCTTATTGTTAGCCATGATAATCCCACTCAAATTTCGGGACGAAATTTCTTTAACGAGTAGGTACTGTGACGACCCAGAAATTTCCGACCAAATTTAAACTTAATCTTTAAATGATTCCAACACGATAAGTAAAGTCTGTAATATTGAAGTCTCAAAAACTGTGAACTATTTTCATGTAATCATTTAGCTTTGGACTGTGCCCGACGATTCACGAACAATGGTTTGTAAATAAATATGCCTATATATATATATATATATATATATATATATATATATATATATATATATATATATATATATATATATATATATATATATATATATATATATATATATATAAGGGAAAGGATATATAACAATCTGAAAATATAAAATAAATATTAGAATTTAATATGTAAAAAAAAGGATACAAAATAATTAAGTGTAAATTTAAAATAAATCTAAATAAATCTATATATGTAAACATATATGATTTTTATGATTAATTATATTGTAATATATATAAAATGTATAAATATTAAATATTCAATATATATTATTATATATATGATTATGATTATTAAATATTACATAAGGTATGATATTAACTACAAGTTGCAATATAATTACTACAATAATATTATTATTACTTTCATTATTATGATTAATATTAATATTAATATCAATATTAATATTAATGTTAAGATCAGTATTAGTTATTTTATTATTTTTCAATATATAATATATGGAATTTAACACATGTAATTTGTTATATTATCATTACTAATAGTTGTATACTAATATTATTAATACTTCATTATTATTAGTAATATTAATATCAATGTTAATATTAATATCAATGTTATTAATATTACTGTATATAATATTTAGATAAGAAATTTGATACAATTAGTGTGTTAAAAATTAAAAATTATTATTATCATTAATAATATCATTGTTATTATAATTAATAGAAAAATTATAATTATAATTATTATTATGATTATTATCATTATTATTACTAAAAATTATAAATTTTTATTTCTTTTATCATTAGACTTATTGTTATTGAATGTATTTTGATATTGTTATTATTATTAGTAGTAATTTTTTTTAATAAAATCAATATTATTATTACTAATTAATTTTTAATATTAACTAAAGATAATTAAAAATCAATTAATTCGTACCATCTGTTTTAATCACAATCAAAATGCGATTCATTTTTTTGTTTCTGTCTGCAAATGGATTTCAATTCGTACCAATCAAAGACCTACTCCATAATCCAAACAAAATTAGTTGCAAATCATTATCAAAATTTTATTTATTTATTTATTTATTTATTTTGTTCCTGAATTACACGCCTGTCGACTTCTTTATACTATAAAAAGATCGATTCCTGATGTAAATGATACCCAATGATTTTACATTATCACTTATCAATTTCAAATACCCTTAACAGCTCCCATTTAATTGAATTAAAATCGAAAATCCAAGTAACACCGATAGTCCTCTGCTTTGTGTACCTTTTACCAAATTCTTTGAATTATTAACATTTTTAAAAATCTATAAATGCTATTATGTTATAAATCTTCCACTTAAACTATCTGGAAAATTTCAAGTCTCAATTTTCAGTATCGATTTTCAATTTTTGAGCCAAAGTTTATGTTTAAAAAGTCAAACTGAGTGTTCATCGAAAAATTTGGATTCGTTATGATGTTTCAATTCAAATTGATTGTTCAAAAAGTTTCTAGGAGTGAAATGCAATCTTTTTCATGTTATAATCGTGGCCTATATTGGTCTCTAGTATTGAATTCGATTTTGAGTTTAAAAAGTGTTCTTCAATTTTTTTTCTTTTAAAAAAATGGATACAGCAGGTACTGCTGTTAATTTTTTTATATTTCACTTAAACTGATCATGCCTGTTTTAAATGAAGAGCATAAAATATTTAGTCATCAATTATTTCAAATGTTAAAGCCTTGATCAATCCAAGTTGAAGACGATGATGAATAAAATAAAACAGAAAATAAATCGGGGTTAAGTATAATTAGGTTCAGTATTATTTCAAAAATTGGGCAACAGCCCAACTGGTTTGACGTGTGTGCGGGTATTCAGGAGGTCTTGGGTTCGAGTCCCGGCTTGGGCGATTTGCTATCTTTTTGAGCCTTTAAGGTAGTAATCATTTTTATTATTATTATTATTATTATTATTATTATTATTATTATTATTATTATTATTATTATTATTATTATTATTATTATTATTATTATTATTATTATTGTTATTATTATTATTGTTATTGTTATTGTTATTATAAATTATTATTGTTATGGTTATAAGTATTATTATTATTATTATTATTATTATTATTATTATTATTATTATTATTATTATTATTATTATTATTATTATTATTATTATTACTATTATTATTATTATTGTTGTCAGTGTTGTTAATAGTAATTATTATTATTATTATTATTATTATTGTTTTGATATGATAAGTATTATTATTATTATTAACATTATTATTAAGATTATTATAATTATCATTAATGGTATTATTATTATTATTATTAACATAAATACCATTCTTAACAATATCATTATTATTATTAGTGTTATCATTATCACTATTATCTTTAGTAGGAAAAATATTAAGGTTATTATCATTATCAGTATTAGTATTATTATTATTATTACCATTATTACTAAAGTAACTTTATTTTCAAACCTGTCGTTTTTGTTAAAACTAATATTATCATTAAAAGTAACATCTTTACTATCATTATTATTAATAGAAGTATGATCAATATCATTATTATTAAAAGTATTATGATTATGACAATAACAGTTTTAAAGATATTATTAAGATTGTAAGTATGTTTTTAATCAAATTAACAAAGTTTATATAATATTCATATATAAAATGTTAGGTATTTTTATTAAAATACTAATCAAATATATATCAATATAACTATATAAATATTGAACATTTTGAATATATACAAACTAAATAAGTATTATATATAATTTAACATATAATATATAAACTTGTTCGATTACGATTATATATTTTAATATATACACAAATAATATAGGTTCGTGAATCTGAGGCCAACCTTGCATTGTTTAGTTGTTCAATGTTGTTATATGTATTTTTACTACAAAATATAATACGGTGAGTTTCATTTGCTCCCTTTTTAAATGCTTTTGCAATATATATTTTGGGGAACTGAGAATACATGAGCTGATTTTATATCTGTTTTACGAAATAGACACAAGTACTCAAAACTATATTATATGGTTGGATTATTAAACCGAATATCGCCCCCTTCAAGTCTGGTAACCCAAGAATTAGGGAAATGGCCCCTAATTGACGCGAATCCTAAAGATAGATCTATCGGGCCCAATGAGCTCCATCCAGGGTATGGATGCTTTAGTACTTTGAGGTATTATTTAGTATATTAGCTTCGCGCTGTATACTTGGGGATATTCTATATGCATCTTGTTAAGGTCGGTTACCAGGTGTTCAATCCATATGAATGATTTTTATCTCTATGCAGTTTGCGAAATGCCTGATATGAGATGTTTATTTATGGAAAAATTGAAATCTCGTGGTCTATTAAAATTATGGAAATGATTATTATGATAAACTAATGAACTCATCGATCTTTTGGTTGACACTTGAAAGCATGTTTATTCTCAGGTATTAAAGAAATCTTCTGCTGTGCATTATCTCATTCTAGAGATATTACTTGGAGTCATTCATGACATATTTCAAAAGACGTTGCATTCGAGTCGTTGAGTTCAACAAGATTATTATTAAGTCATTGATAGTTTGGGTATATTGTGAAATGGTATGCATGTCTGTCAACTTTCGATGTAATGAAAGTTTGTCTTTTAAAAACGAATGCAATGTTTGTAAAATGTATCATATAGAGGTCAAGTACCTCGCGATGTAACCAAATGTAATGTATTCCTCCAGTTGGATTAGGACGGGTCATGAAAAAAGTTTTACCACACTTGTCGATAGAAATCCGGGACGGTGGCGAATAAGATGGGAGACAGAATTGCCAACTAGTTTAACGAATGAAGTCGCGTCATCCGTACGCGTATAAATTTTGAGTTTACGTGTTTTACCAGAAAACGGTAGAATACGGATTCGCATGAGACTTAGGTACAATTAAGAAGTTCACCGTAGAAAGTTTCAAGTATTAATGCACAAGTAGTCAAGTAAGTGCTATCTATAACAAATGTATGTCAGAATGCAATGGCTAACTATCCGGTTGTAGTCTAGATTCACTAATGCGTCCTAACGACTCTGTCAGACACACTAATACACATTTTAGATCCCTACAAACAACACTCTGATACCATCTGTAACGACAGATGGGGTAGAAACCCACCCAGTGCCTTTCCAGCTAACCACTTGGTGACCACTGAGCGTAGCTCAGACACTGATTTTACGGCCCGCATTTCTGCCAAACTGCCAACCCTCCTACAAAGGGACCGCAAGGGGTAAGAGCCAATGCTTCGTCATAGGTTACACTGTGAGAACCCCCTCTACGATTAACCCGCCAAAAAGCATAGTCCGTTTGGGTGCACGGCGTGACAGTCGGCGCGCGTGACTACCTTTACGGCTAAGGTTAAACCAGCTCTGATACCATCTGTAACGACCCAGCTAAATCGTCTTTGACGACGTCGTTAACTTAGGTCCCGTTACGTGGTCATAGTCCCTATATGAGACGTGTTTGACCAAAATTATGTCGCGTTCATTTGAATCGTACAAGACTGTAAAGTTTAGTTTACCAAACGGTTCGACAACCAGTTAAGTTTACAAAAGTAATAAAGTATAATTGAAATATCTTGCGACATAATAAGTTTGAAAATCACGGTTGCTATAAATAGCGTAAGTATGTATGCTTTAAGTTTGAATCCAAAGGTGCTATCACTAGCGTATGCATGTATGCTTGACCCCAAGCAAGTATTCAAAGTATGCGGAAGCGTGTATCAAGTAGCCAAGTATAAACCTGAGAAAACATGTAGAAAACTGTCAACGAAAAACGTTGGTGAAATCATAGTTGTATTTTGTAAAGTATGTTTTTGAACCACAAGATTTAGTATCCAAGCGTATACATCTCAAAAGATGTTATTTGTATCACGAGCACCCAATTACCAAAGCTTAACTGAATCTCACCTCTGCATAATAGTGTTAGAACATACACTATTCTGATAAAATTATATTTCATTCGCTAACGGTAGCGAACCGTCCGAATGAGGGTTCGTTAAACCCGTATGGCCACACAACATAAGTTCTCGCTTACACCCTACAAGTGTAACTAATGATAATTGGACTTGAGGATTTTCGTTCTAACTCATACATATCTTTGCTTTCGTATTTGTGTTCAAAGTATAAAAGTATAAACCGTATAAAATTTATACAAAGTATATGTTTCTCAGCCCACGAGTTAAAATTATAAAAGTTATTGAAAAGGTGGGACTATGATCTCACCGTAGTTGCATGTCAAAGTACTTGTAATTAAACGTTGTGCAATGAAAGTTGCTTAGCCTTGACCTAAACAACTAAGTCGTATCAAATACCGGTTACGACACGAGGTCGGTCGAAATGTGTTCAATTAGTCCTATGGCTCGTTACGACTCGTTTAATATAGCATGTGAATCAAGTTATCAAGTTTCATGCAAGAATCAAGTATAAAAGAAAGATTAGAACGATTGCATAAGTATTTGGTTAAGTTTGACTAAAAGTCAAACTTGGTCAAAGTCAAAGTCAATGGAGTCGGGTCGGGGATCCGACAATTTTTCTAAGTTAAATAATCATATATGAGCATGTTGGCCAAGTTTCATGTTAATCGGAGGTGCGTAGCATAGTTAGAAATAAACGAAAATTTACAAAGTTGGACAGCCCCTTGCAGTTCATCTGGACGGTGTCCAGAATGGCTAGACGGTGTCCAGCAGTGAAGGATTGGATGGCATCCAAAATTGGAACGGCGTCCAAATGAACTACAGATTACTGATGCTAAAAATTTTGACAAGTCTCGAACCAAAACTCAAACAACCACAAATTGTGAACCGAAAACACTTAAAACATGTATCTTATATCGTTGGATAGGTATTTTGACAAGGAATATAACTAAACACATATCATCAATCAAGTTAATCATTTACAACAATAAAAACCTCGTCGAATGATCGTTAAAAGTTCATTATTCAAGTTTCAAGTTCGTAAAACGCATTTCATGATTCGGGAACCCAATTTACACATACAATATGCCGTTTCGTAGGTAATTACGCATACAATACAACTAAACACTTACAAATAAAATTTAAAAGCATTTAATGCATCAAAAGTTCGTTTTAAGATCTATCAAACCCTAATAAAAAATCATGAATTCAACAATTTTGTAAATGAAGTTTTTCTAAATCAACCTACATACCAAAACGAAGCTAATGATGCTAGTAACACATTTAATACATGAACTTTAACATTTAAACAACATTTAATCATCTAAAATCAAAGATTAAACTAACCCATTTTCATATTCAAGCTAGTTTATGCAAAACAACAAGATCGAGCAAATAAATCACATATTCATGCTAGACTCGAGCCATAGACACTAACTAACACCATTTCAAGTCTATAAATCGAATTTAGAGAAATCCAGAGTTTTTAGAAACTTACCCAAAAAAGATGAAGTTAGTATCAAAACGTAGAGGATGACGAGAGGATCACGAATATGTAATTTGTTTTGATGTTTGCTTGCTTGAATTGATTTAGATGATGAATGAATGATTTAGGTGGAAGTGTGTGTTCTTGAATTAGAGAGAAAAGGGTGGGAGGTGGAAGATGAAATGAATGGTGGGAAGGTGGGTTGACTAGTTGACCTAGTCAACTAGTTTGCCCACTTGGCGACTTAAGTCCCTCGAGTTTAAAAGCGGGTACGTGAATTAACCAAACGAATTATTTTAAAACGCTAGAGTAAACGAGAGGTATTATAATTAAACAACGTGAATATTATAAATACTAAGTAACTGAAGATACGAATCTAGATACGAAGAGTATTATATAAAAATAAAAAGACGGGCGTTAAAATAATTTAACGGAAAAATGCAGGATGTTACAATAAGGCGAGACAAGAACCTCACCAATATCAACCGCTTCAATGGCATGAGGAGAAAGCGGTCGTTCCCCATCATCTTTATTAACGTCGTTAGCATGCATATTCAGAACAGAATCGTTATAAGTCGTAACAAAATCAGACGAAAA
Source organism: Rutidosis leptorrhynchoides (assembly GCF_046630445.1). NCBI lineage: Eukaryota > Viridiplantae > Streptophyta > Magnoliopsida > Asterales > Asteraceae > Rutidosis > Rutidosis leptorrhynchoides. The sequence continues at coordinate 89,159,528 of NC_092335.1, forward strand.
AGATTATACCTTTAATTTCTCAGCCACCATGTCCGCGATCTCGTTAACCAAAGTATGACCTTTAACCAACAAAACAAAGACAAACTTCGCCGGAACAAGTTCATGAAATTGTTTCACAAACTAATTGGTTTCAACAAAAGCAAACGATAACCTGGTGCTTAAAAGATTAGTCGAAAAACACACCACTTTTAAAACAACTCCAACCCAGCTAGCGAGTTCTTGATACTATCGTTCGATAAACTTAGCCGGAATACCTCGCAACTCAACCCCCACACGTATCGGAAGAAAGCCTCCTCCTTTGTAGAAAGACGCACCACCACCTCGAAATCAGACACCGACGCATGAGCAAGAACTTTGGAAAACTTAACCAAATCACTACACACTACAACAACACCATACGAATCAAACATACTGTACCTTGAAATCACAGATTTACAATTGAAAAGATAACCCTTCATATTCTCTTCTAATAAAGGAAACGATTGAACAAGAAGAATGCTACAATCCAGGGACTCGACCACAACCCGATTTGGTTTCAAAGAAAGAGAGTTCTGAGAGTGCACATAACCATGGATAAACAGAAGCTCCTTCACTCCGCCGTATTGGCCATCCGACAAAAATGGGACGACCAAACACTTTCGTTCCATTCATCGATTGAACCGCCGCCAAAGCATGTGAAGGGTCGACACAAGTAATGAAACCAAACCACCTATACGACTAGGATTTGATTTCCTTAATAAGCACGACCATACCGAATACTTAAGCACGTTATGCGAAATCCTCTTTAACCACCCAATGAAAATAATATCACCCTCAGGTGAAACTGAAGGTGAGTCATCAACATCAAATTTAACCAGATCCTCCACGGGAACAGTAACTCCTCCATAGAATGAAGAAATTTCGGCAACGGAAGGGTCGTGTAACGATCGCTCCAAATCCATATGGATGAACACGTCATTCATCGATTTCATTGCGAGGTATTTGACCTCTATATGATACGTTTTGTAAACATTGCATTCTTTTAAAAAGGCACACCATAAATGAATATTTAAATCAAAGGTTTTCGACATCTGATGATTTCTACATATAGACAATCACCGTAAATAATAGTTTACAATAGTACTTCCATTGACAATGCAGTCAAAATAAGATACATGGTGATGATTTAGTGAATGCAACGTTTCTTTGATAAATATGCCATGTAAGACTCCATGCACATAGCTTGTCTAACATATAAGCAAACAGCGGAAGACTTCTAGGGAACCTGAGAATAAACATGCTAACAAGTGTCAACACAAAGGTTGGTGAGTTCATAATTTTAGTGTTTCGCATAATCTGTATATAAAGGTGAATCACAAGTTTTCAGTTGTTTCATCCAGAAACGTTTATCAAAATATTCTATGAAATTGAGCACCCTGGTAACTAAACTTAACGTATATATAATTTATACCCTTTGTATAATCATCTTAATAATACACGCAAACCAACGTGTACGCTTCTCAAATAGCATACGTCCGTTAAAAGGCTAGTGCTCTAGCTCGGACGGGGATATCAAGCCCTATGGATCCATATACTACTACTCGCGCCCACCAGTTCTTATAACCGGCAGTTACTAGTTACCAAAGATAAGGGATTTTCGGTCCAAACTCAGTATAGAATTTAGTATGTACTTGTGTCCATTGTTTTTAAAATAAAGTGCATGTATTCTCAGCCCAAAAATATATATTCCAAAAGCATTTAAAAAGGGAGCAAATTAAACTCACCTTAGCAGCATATAAATTCGTTCATCAAAATGTGACTGAAACTCGGATTACCAAATAACCGTAGATCTCAACTTATCAATATTGAGATTCAATATTGTAGGAAAATATGTAGACGTAACGGAGATGATAAACACTAGGTTTGATTCATAAATATATCCCCAAACATTACCCATAACCTCCTTGGCAATAACCCATAATTTTCTTAGCTTCATCCGGCTCAAAAACCCGTTTTGAAAATAAAAATAAAATTGATGCGGAGTAAATATAAATAAAATGATATGGAGTAATATGAAAATTATGATGCGGATGATATGCATATATATATATATATACATATATATAATATAATAATATAAATATAATAATATAATAATAATAAACGTGTTAAACAGTGTAGCCGAATCAAAATATGTCGACAAAAATAAAATTACGCGTTTCGTGTAAAGATACCAAATTCTGCGTAATCTTTTGAAACATTACGCCTTTCGCGTAGATAGGTATGCGATCCGCATAAGGTGTCTTCACGAAAGTTGTAAATTTTTGAGTTATGGACGTCTGGACACTGGAATCACCCTTTTTCGAGTCAGTATGATTTAGTTATGATTTTTCTCGTGCAAGTGCGCAGGTTTAGTGATTTCCATCATTTTAACTTGAAATCTTGAGATGAAATGTTGTAGTCTTTTAGTGCTCATTAAAAACCTTTATTTTATCTCTATTTTTATTTTCATATCATTAAAAATCCATAAAAACATTTTAACAATCAAATTCTATTATATCGAAAAAAATGTTTTCGTACGTTTGAAACTAAATCAAATAATACTATAAGGTTTAGTTTTCCAAAACTACTTATATTCAAAATCACTTTATTAAAAGGTTTAAATAATAGAAATTATTATATCATAAAATATTTTCATTTAATAAAGTAAAATCATATAATATATACGTCATAATGGTTTCCAGTTTTTACTTACAGTTTATTCGTGAATCGTAGGGTTAAGTCCTATGAACAATTAAACGTATGAAATTATTTTAAATCAACATATCCATTTGCTTATCTTGTCGACATCCATTTACATTTCATGTTCTTACTATTAATTTTATGGAAGTTAAATAATTAACTTATCAAGAGTCATGAGAAAGTTATTGTAAAGCATGCATTGAAAATTAAGCAGGAATCTCTACTAACTTTTGTCCAGTTACCGTTAATTGACACTTTGTCCTTACTCGAAGGTCACTTTACCATTTATTCTGAATATCGTTAAAAATGAATGATTTCCTAAATCAACGTGGACCTTACAACAGAGACCCGTAATAATATCATAATCCTTAAGGGACTCAGTAAATATCTTTTAATTCAATCGTTTGGCCTAATCTTTTAACTTCATAGCTAAATATATTATTCAGATAATCAAACCAATAAGTTTAATGCACAGTATCATTTACTTAACACTTTGTTACGTTTTCAAGTTATAGTATATGTATCAATTTACATATAATTGTTCGCGAATCGTTGAGAACAATCGAAGGGTAATTGAATAGTTCAAAAGTTTTGAGATTCAGTTTTAGAGACTTTGCTTATCGCGTCGGAAATATTAATCATACAAAGATTAAGTTTAAATTTGGTCAGAAATTTCCGGGTCATCACAGTACCTACCCGTTAAAGAAATTTCGTCTCGAAATTTGAGTGAGGTCGTCATGACTAACAATAAAAATGTTTTCATGCCGTATATGTGTTGATAAATAGAGTTTTATCACCGTTGAATAATATGGATAGAAAAATCCGATTATTCTAAGCGTATGAGAGAAGTTATCGTAAAAGAGTGAAATGAAGAATAGAGATTCGTCTTAACTCTTGACGTATTAACGATTGATTTCCGTAATTTAAGGAATAGAAAATCTTCATAATCTAAATAAGATTTTATTCTTAAGAGTTTAAGGAAATTAAGATTTCTTTTAATTAAATGCGTAATTTGCCTTGATTGCTATGTTTGATATTTCGCTATAAATTGACCTCTTCCGTTTCATTATTTTCATCACTCTTACATCTTCTTCCTCATTTCCTATTTTCAAAAGATTGTGAAAAATGCTTCATCCAGTTCTGATTCTTGATATACTCCTAACTTTCAAATCTGTCATTCTTCTTTTTCATCTGCCACCGGAGGAATCTGCTTACTTCTACTTTGCTCTTGGGGTTATAATGCTTTTAATTCTCCCGTATCTTTATGTTGTGATAAACATTGATATACACGGTTTGTAATTTATGTGTTGTTATCAGGCTTTATATTCTCCCTTATATTTCAAAGTTCCTGCTTCTGTCTTCTATAATTATTGTCATCCCCAGTTAACGCTTTCTTTTATTTGCTGCAATTATACCCCAATTTCTATTTCGGAGTTTTGTCTCTTCGTTTCTTCTTCTTGTGACTAAGAATTGCTTGTAATGGTCCAGAATTCGCATATATGAATTTCGGAATGAACATTATTAATGTTCTAAGAATAAAATGGTAATGGCACGATCTTGATTTGTTAAATTACCAGAATACCCTGGAAAAGACAGAATCATCAAGAAATATTTTCTTGATATTTTAGAGATTAACTAGAATACAAGAGTCGTATGACATAGCACATGATGACGTTATGATCTGTGAATCATCACGTTCCATTTAGAAACTCAGCATGACTTACTGTAATATAATCACGTTGATCAAGTGTCATTATATTATACTAACTCATGTTTTAGCTCCCAACACCACTTCAAAAATATTCATATTTTAAACTCGAAGGTTTCAGAATTTAGAAACTAAAATAGTTTCTTTTATGATGTAACACAGATATCATAAGGAGAAAATTGATTTTCGATAAGAATGATTATGGAATTATCTCCAGAAATATGGAGGATATTTATAATGAAAGATACGATGATATCTTAGAATTTCTATTATCAGAGGATGATGAAGAATATTGTCCGCAAGGGTTTAGATTCGGAAGCAAGGTATTCGTTAATGGCTTCAGCAAATACTGAATCATTTGGATTCTTAGAAGGCAGGTTTCGTCCTTGTGATTTATCCACAGCCTCCTTCATACTTTGCTCAATCCGTTTTCCAGTTCCAAACCTTTTCTTTTTCTGAGCTTTGCCAACACACTATTCTTTATCATCAAACTTTTTAATGTTAAGGTCGTTTACAGTTTTTGTTGCTTCATCAGTACTTTTCAAAATTTCGAGAACTATTTGCGGTTTAAGGTGTTTTTCAGAAACTTCACATTCAGAGTCTGTAAGTCTTATAGGTAGAAGTTATATGTATATATATAACTGTTGGCATAAAATTGCTACGAGATTCAAAATACTGATTGCTAGTTCCCGATGAGTCGTATGGCAATTCTCGTTACAAGATGCAGATGAGTAAATGATAGGGTTCTGATAAATATAACAATTTTTCAGAAAATCCTAGATCATTATGGTTGCTGATAAGTTTACTGCTAATGTGGTGGAATATGAAAGGTTCTCCAGTAACAATGGTGAATGGGTAATCGTTATAATAAGGCTTATTCGAATGAACAATTGAAGTTGGTTTGTTGGAGCAGTGACAAAGTTGTCTATTTTTAGAAGGAATTGAAAAGTTATTTTAGCTAATAAATGCCAAAGGGTCTGACACGGATACATATTAAACTATGACTTTGGTTTCGAGGGTTTTTCAGGTACAAGACTGCGGTTAACATGTGGTTGGATCATCATCTTGATGATTCATTATTTGAAGTGTCTTCAGGAATTTCGAAGGGTTTGAACATAGATTGTAATCGTTAATATTCATATGATGTTCTAGGATTTTGAATGATGCAAATACTTTTCTGGGTTCTATGAATAGAAATGATGTTCTAGCATAGTTTTGAAGTCAAAGTATAGCTTCGAAAGATGTAGAAATCTAAGAATGATGTCTTTTGTTAAATCTTGACTTGGATTTTGATTTGTAAAAATCAAAATATGTAATCAAATTTGGATGAGGATGGTTGTTTTGATTTTTATAAAAGAATATATTTTGTTGTGAAAGTAGTGAGTATAGTTGATGATTTGTTGAATCAGAATCGAAGAATGTAACATATTAATTGTGAATTTATATATCTATCGGGTATTACCTACCCGTTAAAATATTCTCACCATTAACAGTTTGTATAAAAGAATTTTCTTAATTACAATCTTTATGAAAATATACCTACATAGATATTTTATTTAGATGTAATCATGGATTTAATGAGTTAACATAATATTAATCTCATCTGGTTTTCGACTAGGACTAGAATATATAATCTCTAAAACTTTTAGAAACTACATATTCTCTGCAGAATATTTCTTCGATGAAGTTATGAATAAATACTTCATCGATTGTTGTTGTTGGTATTCCTTGGTATCTATGGTGCGTATGACGTTGATGTTCGAGGTACAGATTGTGATGTTGAGGTGTGGAATGCGGATGTTGTTGTTGGTGGTGGTAATGATACTGTTGGCGTTGATGATGGTGATACTGTTGATGCTGGTGATGCTGCTGGTGCTTGTAACCTTTGTACCATATTCTCTAAAGTCACCACTCGAGCACGAAGCTCGTTGACTTCTTCTACTACACCGGGATGATTGTCGGTTCGGACGAGCAGACGAATAAGATTTAGAATGTGAGATAGTATATAATCATGACTAGATACTCTGGAAATGAGAGAGAAAATGGTGTCTCGAACAGGTTCGCCGGTAAGTGCTTCAGGTTCTTCGCCAAGAGGGCAATGTGGTGGATGGAAGGGATCACCTTCTTCTTGTCTCCAATGATTAAGTAGACTACGAACTCATCCCCAATTCATCCAGAATAGATGATGGCTAATTGGTTGATCCATTCCGGTTACACTGTCTTCGGAATTCAGGTGAATATCCATATCGGAATAGCTGTCGGAGTTTAAGGAATTTGAACTAGATACGGGATCCATCTTGTATAATTAGGGAGATGATTTTTGATATGAATTAGATTATTGAATTTAGTTTGGTATTCTTCAATACATATTTTACATATGTATATATAATATCAAATTCCATAAATCACTGAGAAATTTTCGGAAGGTGTCAGGAAAAGTTTACAGTAACAAATACGCTAAGATATGAATTTTTGTCTATACACTATTTATGCAATAAATGCAGGAAAACGTGTCTAGACTTAAGAATGATAAGCATGTAATTTTCGACAAGAAATAATAAGCAAAACTTTTAACATGCAGACACGATCGAAGTCCAGACTTACTAATGCATCTTAACAACTATCAGTTAGACACACTCATGCAAGACCTGGTTCGCTAGGACCAACGCTCTGATACCAACTGTGACGATTGCTCCAAATCTATATGGACGAACACGTCATTCATCGATTTCATTGCGAGGTATTTGACCTCTATATGATACGTTTTGTAAACATTGCATTTTTTTGAAAAGGCACACCATAAATGAATATTTAAATCAAAGGTTTTCGACATCTGATAATTTCTACATATAGACAATCACCGTAAATAATAGTTTACAATAGTATTTCCATTGACAATGCAGTCAAAATAAGATACATGGTGATGATTTAGTGAATGCAACGTTTCCTTGATAAATATGCCATGTAAGACTCCATGCACATAGCTTGTCTAACATATAAGCAAACAGCGGAAGACTTCTAGGGAACCTGAGAATAAACATGCTAACAAGTGTCAACACAAAGGTTGGTGAGTTCATAGTTTTAGTGTTTCGTATAATTTGTATATAAAGGTGAATCACAAGTTTTCAGTTGTTTCATCCAGAAACGTTTATCAAAATATTCTATGAAATTGAGCACCCTGGTAACTAAACTTAACGTATATATAATTTATACCCTTTGTATAATCATCTTAATAATACACGCAAACCAACGTGTACGCTTCTCAAATAGCATACGTCCGTTAAAAGGCTAGTGCTCTAGCTCGGACGGGGATATCAAGCCCTATGGATCCATATACTACTACTCGCGCTCACCAGTTCTTATAACCGACAGTTACTAGCTACCAAAGCTAAGGGATTTTCGGTTCAAACTCAGTATAGAATTTAGTATGTACTTGTGTCCATTGTTTTTAAAATAAAGTGCATGTATTCTCAGCCCAAAAATATATATTGCAAAAGCATTTAAAAATGGAGCAAATGAAACTCACCTTAGCAGCATATAAATTCGTTCATCAAAATGTGACTGAAACTCGGATTACCAAATAACCGTAGATCTCAACTTATCAATATTGAGATTCAATATTGTAGGAAAATATGTAGACGTAACGGAGATGATAAACACTAGGTTTGATTCATAAATATATCCCCAAACATTACCCATAACTTCCTTGGTAATAACCCATAATTTTCTTAGCTTCATCCAGCTCAAAAACCCGTTTTGAAAATAAAAATAAAATTGATGCGGAGTAAATATAAATAAAATGATATGGAGTAATATGAAAATTATGATGCGGATGATATGCATATATATATACATATATATAATATAATAATATAAATATAATAATAATAAACGTGTTAAACAGTGTAGCCGCCTCAAAATATGTCGACAAAAATAAAATTACGCGTTTCGTGTAAAGATACCAAATTCTGCGTAATCTTTTGAAACATTACGCGTTTCGCGTAGATAGGTACGTGATCCGCGTAAGGTGTCTTCATGAAAATTGTATATTTTTGAGTTACGGACGTCTGGACACCGGAATCACCTTTTTCGAGTCAGTATGATTTAGTTATGATTTTTCTCGTGCAAGTGCGCAGGTTTAGTGATTTCCATCATTTTAACTTGAAATCTTGAGATGAAATGTTGTAGTCTTTTAGTGCTCATTAGAAACCTTTATTTTATCTCTATTTTTATTTTCATATCATTGAAAATCCATAAAAACATTTTAACAATCAAATTCTATTATATCGAAAAAATGTTTTCGTACGTTTGAAACTAAATCAAATAATACTATAAGGTTTAGTTTTTCAAAACTACTTATATTCAAAATCACTTTCTTAAAAGGTTTAAATAATAGAAATTATTATATCATAAAATATTTTCATTTAATAAAGTAAAATCATATAATATATACGTCATAATGGTTTCCAGTTTTTACTTACAGTTTATTCGTGAATCGTAGGGTTAAGTCCTATGAACAATTAAACGTATGAAATTATTTTAAATCAACATATCCATTTGCTTATCTTGTCGACATCCATTTACATTTCATGTTCTTACTATTAATTTTATGGAAGTTAAATAATTAACTTATCAAGAGTCATGAGAAAGTTATTGTAAAGCATGCATTGAAAATTAAGCAGGAATCTCTACTAACTTTTGTCCAGTTACCGTTAATTGACACTTTGTCCTTACTCGAAGGTCACTTTACCATTTATTCTGAATATCGTTAAAAATGAATGATTTCCTAAATCAACGTGGACCTTACAACAGAGACCCGTAATAATATCATAATCCTTAAGGGACTCAGTAAATATCTTTTAATTCAATCGTTTGGCCTAATCTTTTAACTTCGTAGCTAAATATATTATTCAGATAATCAAACCAATAAGTTTAATGCACAGTATCATTTACTTAACACTTTGTTACGTTTTCAAGTTATAGTATATGTATCAATTTACATATAATTGTTCGCGAATCGTTGAGAACAATCGAAGGGTAATTGAATAGTTCAAAAGTTTTGAGATTCAGTTTTAGAGACTTTGCTTATCGCGTCGGAAATATTAATCATACAAAGATTAAGTTTAAATTTGGTCATAAATTTTCGGGTCATCACAGGCCGTTGGGGTCGAAGGTAGGGAAAGGGATGAAGTTTTCAAGGTGGTTGAGGTAGGGATGGCAATGGCCACCCGATCCGCTGGATATCCACCCGATCCACCCATTTCGTGATGGATATGGATGAACTTAAATGGATATGGATACGGATATGGATGAACCTAAATGGATATGGATATGGACATGGATGAAAAGTTTCATCCATGGATATATCCATTACCACCCGAAATACATATACGAATACATTAATATAGATATATACTTATATATTTACCATTAAAAGTTCATCTACTGTTAGATTTACATTTTATTTTCAACCCTATAATGAAATAACTATAATATATTATAATAAAGCACGTGTATCTAACAAAATAAACTTACACATTTCATATTTCAGTTTTCATTATCTATGTTTTATAATAAATTTAACAAATATTGTTATATCTTCGACAAAGATTACACATTCTTATGGATATATTTTAAGTATGTCATGTTATATCTAATTTTGCTATAATACGGTTTTATTTTAATCGCATATTCGAAAATATTATAAATTTTATTTTAATGTCCATTGAATATCCATTAACCCGCTTAATCCATTGGATATGGATATGGATGGATGACCTGAAACTAAATGGATATGGATGAACAAAAACTAAATGGATATGGATATGGATACGACATCACCCGCTCCATATCCGATTCATTGCCGTCCCTAGGTTGAGGGTGGTGATATTATCGTTGTGTGTGTGTGTGTATTTGTGTGTGTGTAGGGGGGGGGGGGAGGGGATGATATAGTGAAGTTAAAAGGATTGTTGGATTTTGAATTTGGATCGGCTGTCATAATGGACAAAGTGAGTGGATTTTTTGATTTGTTTGATAACCCGTAAACTACCCAGTTAGATTAATATCCATTCGATCTTAAGATTAATGTCTAATTATGTTATTTGATTTTTGATAATCATTCTTTTTAAATTTTAACTTTGTTTATATATTTTTATTGGTATTGTATAATATTGATAGCTGAGTTGTAATCCCTTGAATCCAACAATTTGCTTAAAATATAACGGACTAATCAAAGCATGACATGTGGCGCGACAATCACATGTGATTGAAAAAAAATATTTTTATTTTAAATTTTTTTCGATTTTTTTTTTAAATTTAGCAAGTCAAATCCAGTCACATGTGATTCTGCATGTCAAATTCAATCACATATGATTGGACAAAAAAAAAAGTTCAAATTTTTTTTTTTTTCAAAAACATGTGATTGAATTTGACATGCAGAAGCACATGTGATTTACTGCATGCCAAATCCAATCACATGTGATTGAAAAAATAAAAATAAAATTTTCGAAAAAAAAAATTCGAATTTTTCTTCTTCTTTTCAATCAGATGTAGTTGTCGTACCACACGTTGCATTCTGATTAAAAGTTTATATTTATTATGTTTTCTCTTAATTACTTGACTAAGTAATTTTAATTACAAATCGCAAATTGAAAATTTTGTGACACAAACAAAAATCAAACTTTAAGTTAAATAAGTTAAATTAAATTAAATTAATTTCAGAAGCCAAAATACTGAAAATAGTACGAAGAATGCCTTGTTAGTTCCTTTTCTTTCCGCCTCTCCCATTTCGCTTAAACCCTAATTTCACACTTCCATTTCTCGTTGCCGCAGCTTTATCGCTTTAGCTACATCGATTCGTCTACCAGGTAATCCAAACAAAATGTTATCTTTTTACCAATAAATTCATTATATTAGTCTAATTGTTTGCATAAACACAACTAAATCTTGATTAAATCTGAGTATCAGGTTCATTGATTTTGGTTCGATGTACGTACTTATGTTATTTCTAGAACCCTAATATTCTGTTTACAATTTTTATAACTTTTGTTTACGATATCAGGTTCGTGTTATCTGTCATCATTTGCAGTTTGTTTAATTCTGTTTGTAAATGTGATTGTCGTTTAATATCTAAAACACGATGCATTCTTTGTTTGTACTGAAGGAAGTTGTAACACATGCGCCTGGTATGGCTATGACACACTAAATTTAGGGTTTTAATAGCTGACTCACATGTCTACTGTCAACATCATGAGCAAATCACAAGTTTCAAAAGCCATTATCAGCCGGCTAAAGCCTGTCGATTCTTTTTCGAGATCAATTTCTACTTCACAACGATGGCGACATATTCAATCCAGACAAAACAGTGTATTTACTATGAATCACATTGAATCCTCGCTTCCTTCGAATCATAATCAGAATGCGAATCGATTTTTTGCATCAATGGCCGGCTCTTATGGTGATAGAGTTGTTAGAAACCTTTTAGCTGAAGTTGAGAGGGAAAAACAGAGGGAGAGAGAGCAGAGACAAAAAGCTGGTTTGGGTACAGCTGATATTGATGCTGAAGATGATGAGGATTACATGGGTGTGGGCCCTCTCATTGCGAAATTGGAGAAGGAGAATCAAAAAGTTGTTGACCCTCGTATACTTAACATGAGGGAAGAACCCACTGATTCTGAAAGTGAAGAAGATGATCATAGGTTCACTCATGAAGCCATTCAAAAGAGACAAGAAATCATGGCCAAGAAACTCAAACGTCATGAGGAGCTTCTTAGGGAATACACTAAATCTGGTATGTACGTTTCTTGATCTTTAAATATTGTAGTCATTTAGCTCTTCTTTGTTAAACGATCTTTTTGATCATACTTTGTATTTTGTGATGATTTATCATATATGATCAGAAAATATTGATGATGCTTTCAAGTTGATGTATAAAATTGACAAATTCGAGGAGAAACATTTGCCCCTGCGGCCTGAGTACCGTGTGATTGGTGATCTGATGAACCGACTGAAAGTAGCAACAGGCAAGGAAAAATTTCTTCTCCAACAAAAGCTGAATAGAGGTATCAGATTAGTTAAATGGAAAGAAGCTTATGATCCTAATAACCCTGCAAACTATGGAGTCATTCAAAACATGCAGTCACAGTATGATCATAATGATGAATCTGATGCTGAAAAGGATAAGCTACTGAAAGGTCCACTAGATGAGGATGATGAGGAAGAATTTGATGATATGAAAGAGGCTGATAATATACTGTTAGAGAAGATAAATGCCATTGATCGACAGCTTGAAGAAAAATTAGCACAGCTGGATCATACTTTCGGAAGAAAAGGTAAGGTTTTGGAGGAGGAGATACGAGATCTTGCTGAAGAGAGAAACTCGCTGACTGAGAAGAAAAGAATACCCCTTTTCAGAAAAGTAAGGCGATTAGCTTTCGTTGAGTTAATTATCTGTTATTTCTGTTTATATATTAGTTGCTGTATTATAATAATATTGGAGGTGGCAATTTCAAACCAATACCCTAAATGATTGGGTAGATTCAAGATATGTTTTTTTTTCTTAACGGGTCAAATGGGTAAAAATAGAAAATTAAAGGGAATGGGCCAAATAGCTTAAACATTCTCCCAAATGTATTTTTAATGCATAAAGCCTTCTAATTCTTTCTAATAATAAAGAAAGTTAGCTTTTTTCCTTTGTTCTCCTGAATAATGTAAGTTGTGTAGCTTATTTTCTTCTACATGTGACTTATAATTCACCCATATGTATTGCATATATCATGGTTAGAAACAAATAAAGTTCTTTTTGGTTGATGACAGGGTTTTGATGTGAAACTCATTAATGTTAATCGGACAACCAAAGTTACAAAGGTATGACATTTTAAGCTATATCTTTGTTTATAAATTGAAGACGTTTACAATTGTGTTTTTTTTTCTTTTTTTTTTTTAAATTTTATTTTATGTAGGGAGGACGGTTATTCAAGTATACTGTAATGCTTGCTTGTGGGAATTATCACGGCGTCATTGGTTTTGCGAAAGCGAAAGGCCCAGCAGTTCCCAGTGCGGTTCAGAAGGTAACTTTGTTTCTATAAATTGTATTTACAACAACTAATTTTTTTATCGTATATTTATTACATTATATCAGAACCAAGTAAATAGGCACAATCTTTTTATTAATCATATGTTTCAATATATTATATATCTGATCAATTATATGTTGCAATACATTGATTTCACCACAGGCTCAAGAGAAATGTTTTCAGAATCTTCACTATGTGGAACGACATGAGGATCATACAATTGCACACGCCATTCAGACTTCCTATAAGAAAACCAAGGTTTGCTACCATATTAACACTTCTTTAATCCCTTTGAGAAATGGATAATTTAAATGAGCTCTGTTTATGTTTTTTTTAGGTGTATCTTTGGCCCGGCCCGATTCAAGGTGGCATGAAGGCGGGAAGGACTGTTCAAACCATCTTAAATCTGGCTGGTTTGAAAAATGTGAAGTCTAAGGTAACACAGCTCAATTGTTGTTGTTATTCATATTCATTTTATTTATAAATAATGGGTTATAACCCCTTGCTTTTGTAGGTCGTTGGGTCGAGAAATCCACATAACACAGTGAAAGCTCTTTTCAAGGGCTTGAATGCGGTAAGTTGGATAATGATAATATATAAGTCTTGCAAAATTCGCTAATCGGGATTAATCGGTCTGGACCTTGGAGGGATTAATTGGGGATTAACTGGGGTTAATCGGATTTTACTTGTTTACATGTAAATAATAAATTTAAAGAATATATGCAATAAAATTATAACAAAAACTAGTCACGGAGTAGATCATATCAATCTATTTGAATTTCTTAAACCAAATGTTATAAATTTTGTTTTGGAATCAAAGTTAACTCCTGGCAGCCTATCTATATCAAATCTTTTTTTTCCTATTTTTGTTTGCCTCCTAAAAAAATAGAAGCAAGACAGTTAATAACGTACAAGTCCTCCATGTTTTTTGAACTGTCCTATTTGACCTTGTACAATACAAGGTCTAATCCGACCGTTTTCCTCTCTTATGACACTAATCTACTTTTTGAAACATGTGCCCAAAATAAATGATGGATTTATCAAAATATAAATGTTGGATTTATCAATATAAATGTTGGATTTATCATTGCCTAAAACTTTATTATGCCTATTAAACTTGTTAAAGATATGAAGTAACCAGAAAGGGCTTGCTTCATAAATAAATGGGTCGATATTGTCACTTGTATTTGAACATATTCTTTTGAGGGTTTTATATCTGCAACACCATATTAGTATTTCTTTGACATTTTGATTTTATTCATATTTGCAGATAGAAACTCCTAAAGATGTGCAAGAGAAATTCGGACGGGTTGTTGTGGAATCATATTTGCTATGATGAGTTGATTGAAATTTTAGAACATTAGGTAATCTCCTACACATGGATGAAAAACCACAACAACAAAATAAGCTAGCGAATGAACAATGGGGACCAGTTTTTATAGTTGACATCGACCTTTTGATTCGTGTTTACAAGACATGAACGCGAAAGCCTTTTTTTTACTGCTTGTTAGCTTTGATTATTTGGCTTAATCATTAGTATGGACTGGAAGAGTGTTATATGTATCTCTTCCTTTTTCCTGTCAGTTGCTGCAGATTGTGACTTCACTTTCGCTTAATTCTTTGTTTATGAATTGTTTAAGGGTAAAGTATTAATACTCTTAGTTACACCTATTCTTAATACGTGATAAAAGCAGCGAGATATATACAATACAAGATTATTATATTGATAGCACACCATGTATGACAATAGTCATATGTTTTTATGCATTACTTATTATTATTTATGCGATAGCAAACGTTGATACACTATACCCAACATACATATTATATAACTTGTAATTTATTAAGAGAAAACAAGATTTTCACATTTATTTCATTATAGTTATTTCTTGTCGATACTTTAATTCTCGCTCACTCGATGAAAGTGTTTTTTTTCCATATATTTCCATGCGTTCAACATAAAGCTCACGTCAACCTGAAAAATCCAACCATTTGTATCGATCAATCAAATTGATTAATTACAATTTCTATACAAATAAAATGTGTTTCAAATAATTAGAATCAAATAAATCGTCATAACTTGTAGGAAATAAAATATATATAGTTTTGGCGTACGTACTTGTTGCAATCGGTATCAAGGCTAATCTTGTAAGGAAAGTTTACACTACAATTGCTAGGAAGGGCAACAGCGTTATCAGATTTGATGTTAGGCTGCTTTTTGAAAGCTTTCTTCATACACTTACAAGCCATTTTCTTATCATGACGAGTTACCACGGCGGATTGTAGTCCCTTAACACCGTTGCAACATTCTTTAGACGCCGCATTGCCACCTTGGAGATAGCTAAGGCACGGTGACAAATTTTTCGTTACATCTTTACATGTAAGAGCCACGGTACAGGGTGTCACCACCACCATACAAACCACCACAACACATAAGACTTTCATCGTCATGCTTGCCATTGTAGAACAAGTAGTACTATTTATTTATAATGTATTAGTTGTTCGTGTAGACTATGTGATGGATGGTACCATGTATATATAGGGAGACTATACTCGTGCGAGAGTATTAATACATGTATTCAACTTTTTTTATCATTATTATATAAAATTATTATCAGCCAAGAAATAAAAGCATTTTCTATTCTATGAAGGCGCCTAGCTCGCCCTCCCATGGACCGTGTTGCGATATGTCTCGATTACACAAGTGCGAGGACGAGAAAATGAAGCGAAAACTAGCAATTGCAAACACCTCTTTTTTCATTTCGTTTTTGTTCGTTCAATTTTTTCTGTAGATACACAACAATTCATACAAATTTAACACACAATAACTTCCAGTTTTACTCTCTTTTTACATATTCATAACACAAAATGGTACCGAAAAAATAAACCAAATCCAAAACCAAAACTATCCCACAAATCCAAACTAGTCAAGCTAATGAATTGATATGTTTAACTATTTGATAGAAACATACACGTATTCGCAACAAGGTAATCTTCCAACCCACTTGCACCAAACTTCGGTTTCGCGGCTTATGCAAGTAACACATCATACATGTCATTGTAGAACCTAACACAACAATTTCATTCATCCTGAATCTCAATTATCAAACTCCTTATATTCCATCTTTACCTAAAGACGAAGACGATGACGATAATGATGTTGACACATTTCAAGAAACTCAACTCGAGCCTGAGCCCGAGCCCGAACCAGAACCCGCAAGCGATCGCAAAGGCAGGAAAGTGAAATGTCCTAAACAACCATGGAAACACGAAGAAATGAAAATTTTAGCCGGGTGTTTTATGCGCGTTTCTGAAAATTCACTGACTGGAACCTCACAAACCTCAATCTCATTTTGTGGGATGTACGTACGCAATACAACTCTCTTGTCAGATTCAACGATGAGCCGATCAAATTAGCGGGGAATGAAACAAACTACAACGTGATGTCAAAATAATTAACGCAATCCACAAAAAACTACAACACAACATTGGTAGAGTTGTGTTGGAGGGGAAGATCTTATGAGACACACACGCAAAAAATTCAAACAACAAACGAAAAGAAATTTAATGTACAAAAATTTGTGGCGCGTACTTAAAGACTAAGCGAAGTTTTTTTTGCATTTTAAGGTCTTATGCCCACAAAAGAAAGAAAGTTCAACCCGATAACCTCTTCCCAAACGCGCAAGAGACTCTAGAAAATGAAGCCGAAAACGTACCGAGCCCGACTTTGTACAAGAGTTTATTTAATAAGGATGTGATGCGACGTCCACTTGGTTGAACCAAAGAGTCAAAGAGATTCGTATACATCGGATGCCGCTTCTCGTAGATCTTCTGAGGGAACGCGTCAGAAGATAGCTGAGTCCGCAGAAGCTGCTGCACTAGTTACGAAACAAACAACGAAAAAGCTAGCGGAAGAGGCTGAGAAGCGTACGATGTTTAAGGGTTTGAACCTTATTTCAAAACCGGTATCACGCTACTTACTTCCCGACGAGTACAATATGATGATGAGAGCTTGGGCAAGGATCAAGAAAAGATATGCGAAGCAACTTGCGGAGGAGTCGGACGAATCCGAGTAGTTTTAATATTTTTAATTATGTTGTATTTTTAGTTATGTGGTACTTTAATTTATTAGTGTAATGTTTCAATTATGTTTTATTTAGATTGTAATTTTATTTTTATTAATGAAAATAAGTATGTTTTGTTATATAATTATGTTATTATTTATTTTACAGAAATTAAAAAAATTTAGGAAGTATATTACAGTAAGGAGTATTTAGTTCTGAGTTAGTCTCAATAAAAAATTGATGATGTGTCATCAATTTTTGAGTTAGTCATGAAAAGTAAATATTATGGTTGAAAGTGACTTTAGTAAGCATTTTTTAGTTCTAGGATTTCATCGTCAACATACGTACCCACTATGCAATGTGTTATAAATCTTTAAAAATCGCAATTATTATTACACTACATCATTATATTACGTAAAATGAATTTTCGCTTAGAAAGTATGCATTAAAAGAAGATCAAAATTGGAACTTCATTACATTGTTTAATCAATGAATCGTGTGAAATTAGCCATCTTCCAAATCTTTAGTAATTAATATAGTTTTCATACCCGATTTTTCACAAATGTGTTTTCTAAGAGAAATCTTGCGACCTCTATACGAATACCACAATAGAAAGTTTGGTACATAAAAAAAAAAAAATACTTTATCATTCTATTTTTACACTCGCTTCAAGGGTTTCTGTTTGGAAAGAAAAGAAAAGAATCAAAAAGAAATAAAAAACGTTTAGGTATTTCTGAGTTTTATTAAGAAGAGAAAGGAAATGAAGTGAAAAGATTATTGTTACCAAATCTTTTCAACGCTTCCTTCCAAATCGAAATTGAATTCTTTTTTTCTTTCATCTTCTCTACATTTTATTTCTTTCAGCAAAAAACAAGGAAACACCATTTCTTTTTACTTCATCTCTTCCTTTTGTGTATCTTGGAGGGCGGAGTGTGGTGGTGGTAGGCGGGTTAAGGTTGTGAGAGGGGTTGCGGTTGTCATGGTTTTCCCTTTTCAGATTGTATTCTCTGGTTACACCCTCGGGGTTCACCCTCGGGGTTGTGCCAGACGACAATCTCCCTGTTAAAAATTTGGTTTCAACTTAGGGGGCGGGATAGGTGTTTTTGCGGCGTATCATTTCTTGAGAAGGCTTTGCGTGACTTGCGGCGATCATGATATTTTTGTTTCTAATTTCCACTGTCATTGCGACTTTTGGCGCACTCTCGAAGGGCCAGTGATCAGGGGAATGGTTTACTTTATTAGGTTTGTTAGGTGGCTGATGGTGTTCTCCCGTCCGTTATATGTGTTTGTTACTTTTGTCGTGTTTAGTTCAATCAATCATTAGGTTATCCTTTGTTTATGCTATCATTAGTTTAGTTTCTTAGTAAACATTATTCCACCCTGTAGTGGGGCCAATTTTTAGGTTAATTTTGTTATACCACTTGATTGGTTTGTTTTGAATTTTTTAATGTATCAGTTGTACTTGTTTGATCTTCGAATATATTAATGTTACCATTTTAAATCCGAGCTATCTCAAAATACGTGTTTCATTTTTGGTATCATCAAGAAAAAACGTGAAATTTTATCAGTCAAAACTTTGTTAAATATTTTGAAACTGAAATTGTTATCAAATGAATACTGAAGAGGTGCAACAACTAACTGACGATGTGCAATAAGTAAGGTTGAGGGGAAAGTGACTTGGTCAAGTTCTAAAAGTCGAAAAGGTTCTTCTGCGGCAGAAAAAATTGGTTTGGTTTGATTTTGGTTGCTTCGATTTAGTTTTGGGTTTTTATTGTCCGATGTGGTGTTTATTTGTTAGTCTTTTTGGATTGTGGTTGTATTTGTTGTTTTTATGTTGTTTTGTTCTCTTTTTTGATCCGTCAGGGTGATTGGCTTTGTTTCTTGTTTTGGTTGTTGTGGTTAACTTTTACCTATGGTTTGGCTCTACTTAAGATAGCGTTTAGTCTTAGCGTTATGCTTCGTGTAGTTTTCTTGCTTCGAGCCTGTCGTTATGTGTGGATGTGAATTTGTTGCAGGTTTTTGTCTTTTTTCGATGATAGAGCCTTGTTATATAGTTTTCGTTTTTTTTCGTCAAAAGGTTGTGTGATGACCCGGAAATTTCTGACCAAATTTAAACTTAATCTTTGTATGATTAACATTTTCGACACGATAAGCAAAGTCTATAAAACTGAATCTCAAAATTTTTGAACTACTTTTATATATTTAAATACCCTTCGATTGTTTTCGACGATTCGCGAACAATTATATGTAAATAGATACATATATACTATAACTTGAAAAGGTAACAATGTATTAATTGTTTGATACCGTACATTAAACTTATTGGTTTAAATATCTATTTGAATATATATGATAAGTTGAAATATTTATTATTAAAATTTATTTATAAATAACTTCCAATGTGTATTTAAAAACTGATCTATGTATATTAAAAAGATATATACATATATATAATTTCAAGTTATTTAGTAAACGATAGTAACATTAATTTATTGATTCGATTGATATTCAAATAAGTTAACTAAAGCGTTTAAGATGAACCAGTAAAACACTAATTTGCTACAGTATTTTCAAATTGCTACAGTACCCAAAATGCTATAGTGTTTTCGAATGATACAGTAAAAATTGACTTTACTACAGTAACTTTGCTACAGTAAACACTATTTTAAAATGTATTTTAACAAATAGCGAGACGATGATTTATAGAAGTAAATGACCAAAATACTCGAAAGTTTAAGATACACTTTGAATGATATAGTTTATTGATAATTTAAGACTATATTTTAACAAAGGTACGAGTCACAAAACGTAAATTGCGAGTTTTCTAAGCGTACGAAAATGCGTTCGAGAAACCGGAACCAGGACATAAGTCGAGTGACAACGTACGAGTCATCGGAACGAAAATTACAAGTCAACTATGCACATGAATTTAATATAATATATAATTAATTATTTATATTATATATATTATATTTAAATATGTCGACAAACAAAACAACAAAAAAATTGTGAACTGGATTTTGGGGCCATGCGATCGCATGGAAAATAGACATAAAACCCATGCGATCGCATGGGGTCAGATTCCAGGCCACATCTATAAAGCTCGCTTATTTTCTGCCGAATCCATTCACTTTTATCTCTCAATCTCTTAATCTCTCTACATATATATTTATATTATTATTATTATTATTATTATTATTATTATTAAGATTAATATTATTATTAATCTTATTATTAATCTTATTATTATTATCAATAGTATAATAATTATTAATATTATACATAAAATACTACGACGAGGTCATGAGTGTGTCACTTCAAAACAAGCTTTTCGAACGGGATAGAGCTAAGGAAATTATGGGTTATAGCTATGGAGGTTATGGGTAATATTCGTGGGTATGTTTGCAAGTCAAACCTAGTGTTTATCATCTCTGTTGCGTCTACGTACTTTCCTGCAATATTGAATCGCAATATTGATACGTGAGCATTCATATCTTATCTTTTATATATTAATAGTGTATACATGTCTAGTGCTCGAGTATATATATTTATGCATGCTTGTATGCTAAATTTCGTCATTAAACAGTTTATGATGAATCAAGAATTAAATACATATATTACTGATAAAAGGTATATGATATGCATGTTTTTAGAAAGCTGGCGAAAAATCAATAACTTTTCATTTAGAAATCGCGTAATTTCGATGAACGAATCAAAAGATATGGTCAACTGAATTATGATTGACGTTAATTGGAATTGCTTTTGAATCTGCAATTAATATTTAAACAACTTGTTTGTAAGATTGACAAATTGAATTTTTGAATATTACCAACCGAGTAAAAGAATCCTTATATAAGGTACGTCTCGTTTTGTTGAACTATTGTCAAAATTGACCTTTTGAAATGACTTTGGATAACTTTTGTATGTCGATCTCGCGCATTATGATTGTGATACATTATGACCTGACCTAGCTTGATAGACATTTATTGACCAACATATGTTCTCTAGGTTGAGATCTACGGTTATTTGGTAATCCGTTTTTCGATCACATTTTGGTGAACGACTTTATATGCTGCTAAGGTGAGTTTCATTGATCCCTTTTTAATTGCTTTTGCAATATATATTTTTGGGCTGAGAATACATGCACTTTATTTTAAACGCAATGGATACAAGTACATACTAAATTCTACACTGAGTTTGAACCGAAAATCCCTTAGCTTTGGTAACTGTTAACTGCCAGTTATAAGAACTGGTGGGCGCGAGTAGTAGTATATGGATCCATAGGGCTTGATATCCCCGTCCGAGCTAGAGCACTAGCCTTTTAACGGACGTATGCTATTTGAGAAGCGTACACGTTGGTTTGCGTGTATTATTAAGATGATTATACAAAGGGTACGAATTTTATATACGTTAAGTTTAGTTACCAGGGTGCTCAATTTTTGTAGAATATTTTGATAAACGTTTCTGGATGAAACAACTGAAATCTTGTGATCCACTTTTATATACAGATTATGCGAAACACTAAAACTATGAACTCACCAACTATTGTGTTGACACTTGTTAGCATGTTTATTCTCAGGTTCCTAGAAGTCTTCCGCTGTTTACTTATATGTTAGACAAGCTACGTGCATGGAGTCTTACATGGCATATTTATCAAGGAAACGTTGCATTCACCAAATCATCACCATGTATCTTATTTTGACTGCATTATGAATGGAAGTACTATTGTAAACTTATTTACGGTGATTGTCTATATGTAGAAATCATCAGATGTCGAAAACCTTTGATTTAAATATTCATTTATGGTGTGCCTTTTCAAAAGAATGCAATGTTTACAAAACGTATCATATAGAGGTCAAATATCTCGCAATGAAATCGATGAATGACGTGTTCGTCCATATGGATTTGGAGCGATCGTCACAGGTTGACTATTAATATATGATGGAACAACAATGATTTGTCTATATTAATGAAAAATGTATAATAAAACTGTAACTCTTGCATTTAACGAAGGTGTTATCATTAAGAGACTCGAACTCACAACCTCAAAGTTGATGAGTTACCGTCACCCCGGAACAAGGTATGGCAATGAGTGTGAAAAAATTGGTTACGTGTAGGTATGCGCTCCGTGATGAGCGGATAAAATCATAAATTCTTACGCTGACACGGGTACATGTGGAAAATTGTACCATTGACGAGTCATGAAAAAGTCCCAGGTATGCATTATCTATCACTGGTCAAATCTGATCCTCTTACTTAATCGACCAACGAGTATACGTGCCATTATTAAAATTAAATTTCTCATTACTTGTAATAAGATGATAGATTACTGAAAAATAATATATACTTCCTCCATCCGATACTATATGTCATATTTTAACTATTAATATTCTTATTTTTCAATTTCTACTTTAGATATTTTTGTTTATGATATACTACATTCGTCCTACTACAAGAGTCCTTTGTTGACTTTATAAAACCATTAATTGTCAATTTTAACTTTAAATATTTTTATTTGTGTTATATAATATTTAAGTAAAATTATATGAATGAATTGAGTTTTAAATGTGTTTTCGTTCATATAATTTTCATCAAATATTATACAATATAAATAAAAATATTTCCAATCAAAGTTGACAAAGAAATATTTGAAAAGTCGACCGAAGACACTTGTAATGTAATGGAGGAGTATAATATTTAGGAAAAACGATATGAAAAAGTTGAGTTCGAAAAGTGTTTTTATTGATATAATTTTAACCAAGTATTATATAACACATATAATAAAACTAATTGAAAGTTGAAAAAAAAAAAAATTTAAAAGTCAAAATATCACACCTATTGTGGGCTTGAGGGGGAGTATATATTTTTTAATTTTAAGTTGTTGCATTAGCTTGTTTATTATAGTTGACTTGTATATTTCTATAATCTATGGGTTTGCGCGCAGGTCATGATTTTTGTGTGTTATGGGAATGAGTGAAAATTGTAACCTGTTAATGGCTACGCGGACCTCGACAGGTAATTTTTTTGATGTGCAGAACGACAATCCGTACAAGCCTCAAGGGACTATATAACCATGTGCATATCACGAGAACTTAGTATAGGAAAAATCACGAGGACTAAACCAACAATTTTGAATAGATTTTAGTGCCAATTTTAATAGTTTCGTATTTAAAATTTTAAACTCATTTGATGAGATAGCTCAAAATTACAATAATGAACATTTTAAATGGAAGGAAAGGTGTATGTTCGGACAGTTTATGATTTAAATTATTTATAATCGATGTGAATAAAAATGTTTTCAAGAAAAATAATTGAGAACTACTAACTAAACAAAATTTGTTAAAAGCAAATCAAATCCATCCAAATATGAAATCGCTTTATTTTTCTGCCTTTTACATGGTTTTTTAATCACATTTGTTATGTTATGTATGGAAGAAAATATAAAATTGGATTGCTTACAAAATTATAAATAAATATGAGTGATACACAAGCACAAAATAATATATTGGGTGCTCTCGTAATGGATAATCTTATTATTAAAATTAAGAATGTCATGTACATGTATTAATACTCTTGCACGTACATACGTGTATATATAGTCTCCCTATGATTTCATGGTACCATCCATCACTAACTTTTATACACGAACTACAAATACACTACTTAATTGTTCAACAATGGCATGGATAACGATGAAGGTCTTATGTGTTTCGGCGGTTTGCATAGTGGTGGTGACACCCTATACGGAGGCGGCGGAGACTTTTAGCTGTTATGATTTTCAAACAGCTTTGTACCCATGCTTTCCGTACCTGTGGAGTAACACTGATGTTGTGTCTAAAGAATGTTGTGACGGGATTAAAAGACTTGACACTAATTATGAGAAAGTTATAAGTAAGAAGATGCTTTGTAATTGTTGGTAGATGCTTTATAAAAGAAACACTACCATCAAAGTTGACAACGCTGTCGCCCTTCCTAGCAAATGTAGTACGAGTATAAATAACGTTCCTTTTCAACATAACTCCTAATACCAATTGTAACAGGTACTACACGTACGTCAACACTATACATTTCTTGATTTTTCTTATAACCTTGTAGACGATGATTCTATGGATCTTAGGTCGCTTGAACTCTAAACTAAAGGCGGAACATAATAGAATAGAGGTAAATCGAGATACGGGTCGTTTCGGGATCGAATTGGTCGAACCTAGAGCAAAACCTAGATTAGATCGACTCCTAGACGATGCATTTCGGTGGTATTCGGTGTTAGGGTTCTCTGGAGACGAAAAACAACGACTTGGAACAAATGGGACGAGTAACCTCACCAAAGAAGTCTAAACCCGTATATATACTGCAAGTCAGACACACTCGGTCGAGTGTGTCTGTCAGTCGGTCGACTGACTTACACAGTCGGTCGAGTGTGTACACACACTCGGTCGACTGTGTGCAGTTTATCATATTGATTATTTAATTAATTAAGAACGCACAATCACCATAGTAATCAATAGTCACTAGTAAATAACATTATTACATAACCGAATGTACTAAACGTAAGAATAAACTACGGCTGGGGATTCATGCACCAACAAACCCCCCCTAAGACCTAGCCGTAGAATAGAAAAATTCGATTATCAATCAGTAAATGGATCTGTCACCCAGTTCTTCAAATAGCAAAGTTTCACAACCCTGCAGTACTGTTCAGCCTGCACATGATTTTCTGGGCGATACAGCATCCGATTGTAGTAAAGGGTAAACATATCTTCCTCACAGCAGTTTCGCAACCAAACTGGATCTAGAACCCTTATACTATCATTTTCATCTCCACCATCCTTGTCTAACACAATAACTGCTTCCTCTGAGCGTTCATCATAATACCACCAATGAAAACGAGGACTGAAGTGCTGCGGCATCTTTCTCAAAGGAACCTTCCGCATATACTTCACAGGTCGATATTTTACTATCTTCCTTATAACCCCTGTTTTCTTGTTCGTTCGATAAGAAATCTTCGGAAACTGGGGACGAAAACCTAAGAAATTAGGTGAATGATATGATCTCCTTATCTTACGAACCAAAACATCAGGAATTCCACTATAATCCTGATATAACATCTTAAGCCTGGCCACCTGCATAAACTCAAAATAAGGTAACGTTTTGAATTCAAATGGAGACTTGATATAATCCACTCCATATTCTTTCTTGATCGCATACATATCGAATTCTTTAATATAGGCCCAGGCTATGATCTTTCCTTTAGCACGTAAACTTTCACAGTGCTCGATAAACTTCAAAAACTGCGGCTCTACTTCAGGTTTCATCACATACTTCCTAATCCGCATCAGAATCTTCCATTCTTCTTCCAACACTTCAACCTTTTCTTTGTTGATCTTCACCGGCAAGAAACCTTCTGGTAACACACTTTCTTGTTCCTTCTGTTCCTTTTCTTTACATTTTCTGTTCAAAAGCTCATCATTCATCTCAAAATAATCAGCAAAAGTTGGAAGATCATCACCAACTCCTTCATAACGAGGATAAGGCTCAGTTGGCTCATCCTCAATAACAACCTCATCAAAACTGTTATCACTTTCATCAAAAACATCAGTATCACTCATTTCATCAACAAAATTCTGAGCTCCTGATGTCGAAGCCTCAGTTGCAGCTTTTGATGTAGCGTCAGCAGATTCCTTAGCTTCTCGCTCTAGACGCTCCATCAATTCCTGCTCAGTTTCGGTCAGATCCTGAGGGATCTCCCCTTCTTCTAAATCATTGTAAACAGTTGTATGATTAAGACAATCCTGCATAGCTAAAAATTCAGAAACTGTTATAACTTGAAGAGGAGTTACATACAGCGGGTTATCCTCCATGTAGCCTTTAGCAACTTCAACATCTCTGTCCTCTTTTGCCTCACCAAAAGTACCAAATGGATCTGGTTCATCATCCTCTTCTTCAACCACAATCCTCTTCTTCCATTCGTTCAATCTATCCGTCCGATCTCGGTTTTGTGTCTGAAGAGATAAAATTTCTCCAGCCTGACTTTCCATATTTTTCTCCAGCTCACCAATCTTCAACCTCAATGCAGACATCTCAGATGTTGTCTTCTTCTTATCTTCATCAACAGCCTTTTGGAACTTAGCAAAATCCGCAGACAACTGAATCAACTTTCGGTTAACAATTCCTGTCATATCACCTGCAGTAGTCTCAGAACGTTGAGAAGTTTGAACTTGGTGAGAAGATGTAGTTTGTTGTAGTTGAGTGGGAGGAGCTTGAGTAGACCCACCAGTAGCTGGACCAGTCTGAGCAACCTTCGGATGGGACTTTGTTATGGAAGACGAACTTCCATCTTTAACCAAAATCTTCAAACGTTTCTGTCTCCCTCTTGTTGACACCTTGGGAGCTTCAGCTAACTTTCGTTTCACTAAATCCACTTGACTATCATCAAGCGCTGTTACATCATCTTCATCAACCAATCGAGGACCAGTTGGTTTTGGTGGAGGCTGATTCACCTCTTCTTCACCTGCAATAGTAATATCAGTCTCATCCCCTGAATTACTGTTTTCATGTCGGCAACTCAAGACTTCTGGACACACGTAGTTCTCATTAACCAGATGACCAATCAACCCTTTCTCCGGTACTTCCACTCGGCTCTGCAAAAACCGGTTGAAAGATTGATCATTTAAATGATTCTGCTTTAGTTCATCCTCAGGTATCTTTACCAACCCTTGAACCTGCTTCTCTAGCATAATCTGAAGAAACCTCGGGAACACCAGATGAACTTTCCTCTTCACATTTAGAACCATCGCATCAAATATCACCTGTGAAAAGTTAAAATCAGCGTTCAAAACCAACGCAACAAACATTGAGCTGTATTTTGCTGTCATCTCATCAAAACCTCCTTGCATTGGGCTCAAACATCTAAGAAGAACGTATGTAAAGTATCGATACTGCCTTGGAAGTTTTGTACGTTTAACAGATTTAGTTATGTCACCAGTATAACCACATCTCTTTAAACACCTTCTAACCTTCAGAATCGGCAAATCAGTTGGCATATTATCATTGTCCGGAAACCCTAAATCTTCCCTGATAGTCTGTACAGAAATACGAACAATCGTGTTGTTGACAGAACTCAATATCACCTTCTTGTTATCTTCAGTAACAACTTGTGCAACCTCCCAGAATTTTCTCTGATGAGAATAATACGGAGTGCACTCAGCAGTAATAGCTTTAAAGATCCTGGAACGTTTCAAGAAAGCAATGATCGGACCAAAACCTCCTCTTTGGGCCTCCGAACCCTTTTCATCAACACACGCAAGTACGTTTGTATCTTCTCGACCAATCAGACCCGGTAACTAAGAAGATAATGGGATTCGTGGTTCACGTTCTTCATCAGACATCTGCTGTTGTTCTTGAGACATAGTGAATAGCTGAAAAAACACTCAAAACAACATAACGAATAAGCATTTACCTCCATGTATCATGGGGTATCTAATGAATTATATGAATCAATGAATTAACAAACATAACAAACACATTAAATAAAGCACACAGTTACGTCATCCAGAAGTTATTGTTTATTACACACCATAGTATTAAGGCTAACAAGCTAGCCTAACCAAATGACAAAACAACCATAAATAAACATAAGCACATGAAATCATAAGCATGAGAACTATCCTTCAATAACTTCCTCTGGAACCTGATTCCATTCATAATTCGTGTCCTCATCCAGATCAATCTCATCAAATAAATGATTTAAAAGTACTGCATAAGGAAATGGTTTTTTCTCATCATCCAAAGTATCCTTCATGACATTAATGACTATCTGACCAAAATTCACCTTGATACGTTCCATAAGACAGTACAATAGAACAGCCTCAGTTCCAGATAGTAAATCATCATGAGGATCTCTAAACACCACATTCCTTTTGATAATTCTCATGTTAAGCATCAAGTCATCCCTAACATCGCTCTCTCTGACCTCAATTCTGCTAGAACCAATCACATATCCTGGCTTAGTGATGTGAGAAGCCACCCCACCGGCATCAAACTTGCTAGAAATCCTCCTAAGATCTTTACTAGAGCAGTAAATCTTGGCTCCCCAGTAATTCAATAGAAGGTTATCTGCAAAGTCATCTATGGTCCACTTATAGTCAACACCAAAGAAATTAGCCTGAACATGCTTCTTCTCTATGGTCACACTAGAATAGAACTCTTGGATTAGCTTAGGACAGTAATGATTCCCAATCTGAAGAAACGTCAAGCAATCTAAACCTTTCCACTGATCCTTCGTGAACTGGGTTGCTACAACTTTGGTCTCTACGAGGATAGGCCTATGTTCGGCCAATGCTTTCCTACGTTCCAGATCATACTTCCAAGTTCCACTTAACCTACTACTTGGACCTGACATTCTAAAAGCAAAACTATGCAACACATTCAGTTTAAACATGATATCATAATAAAACAATCAAAAATAGTAAAATCTCAAAAATTAGGGTTTCTATACACTCGGTCGAGTGTGGATACACACACGGTCGTGTGTGTTTTGGAATGGTTGAATATGTGAACTCACTCGGTCGAGTGTGTCGCACACTCGGTCGATCGTGTTCATCAGATCTGAGACCTCCAATTTTCCAAATCGATCAAATCTGTTGATTTTGCTACAAGATCTGGTCACAATAACATCTAAACATGCCGACTAACAAGTTCATAACATTAATTATAACAGATTAAGTCTTAACATCGTTCGATTTGAGTTTTGCACTTCGAATATAAAATCAAAGATTATGAACAAACTAAAACGAGTTAGAATACCTAGTTAGTGGCGCTGTAATCACAAGAGAAAGATGTATGTAAAAAGCACGATCAAAAACTCCTTCTTTAGCTTCGAAAAATCTAGGTAAAATCCGCTCAAAAACACCAAAGTGTTCTGAGCCGTTCGAGACCCCAGTCCATTTATACTCACAGACACACTCGGTCGAGTGTGTCTCTCACTCGGCCGTGCGAGTAAACATACTCGGTCGAGTGTGTTATGCACAAAACTCATTATTTAAAAACTTGATCGGTCGAATGATTGACACATACGGTCGTGTGTGTACACTTACTCGGTCGAGTGTGTAGCCTCAATCGGTTGTCTGTCTTTAGGGTTTACAACTTAGGGAATTTCGATTTCAATTTCACAAAACCTTACCTATTCCACCCCCTCTGGGACTGATCTCCACAGTATATATTTAACACGCTTTGTACCTTTATGTTCCAAACAAATTGGTTTCAAAATTAGCTAAAAATATAGAATTCCTTTCACAGTAAACCTTTCCGAGAACTGAGTTGCTTGACATAATACACTAAACAAGGATGCACATGCAGCTAATCTAATTCATGTAATCAAATATGGACATTCCAGATAGGAAAGCATATGCAAATTCATAAAGCAAACTACTGTACAAGATCCAGCAAATCATGATTAGCAAATAAATGAAATTATCAGCGTAAGAATAAATAATACTACTTATCATGAAGCCCAATACGAAAAGCATAACATATGTTTTTGTGAGTTAACATATCACACTAACTTAATCTTATGATTCGGGGATCAGAACTGAACTAAATTGACATGTAATTTCACGCTTCATTCATTAAGTACTTGATAAAGCATATACAAAACAACTTTCAAACATATCAATAAACATTTACCAACTTTCACCCTAGACTTCGATGATCACGTTATATTAATTACATTAACATTTTACAATGTTAGATTTCGATCACGAAGTCAGTCCTCATTTGAGATCGCACGATGTTTCAGGTAGAACAATTGAGCACAACATGTTGACGCTGTCCTCTTATCACATCAATGTACTTTCAATCTGATTGAACGGAATCATCTCACGATGTTTCTAGCAACCCTGTCAGCCATGAGCTTCTACCTTAAACTTACACTTTTCGTTTCAGATAACCTTGTGAATCTCAAATTTATTGCATACTTTGTTAAAGACGCATACCGGCCGCTATAAACCCCATACTTAAACAAAAATCGTATGATGTATGATGTTTGATGGATGGAAGTGATAAATATATTTGAGTGATGGAACGCTAAGATATCCTCCAGAAGATATTCCCTCTATCCAGGTCAATAGGCACAATCCCATACCACAGATAAAAGAAGTAAAATTCACTAATTAAGATGTGAACTGAATGATTTAAGTTCTCTATATCTGATGATCTGATAAATTCTCCCCCTCGGATGTAGATAACTAAATCGTTCATAATAAGTCTCCAATTGGAATATATGTTGTCGCAGACATAGAAAAACGAGGAATCTCTGAAGCTTTGTTCAATTCTTGATCCATGATTCTCTTGCATCTAGGTGGCGCATCAAATTATTTACAACCTTAAATGAACAAACACAAACAAACCATAATATATTTTTTTTATGTTGCCTTTTCTCCATAAATAAAACAAACAAAATAAATAAATAATTGAATACAACTATACATGATGATGATGCACCACTGTCTTTGACTTTATAGTAACTGCACAGAAAACCAATCTTCTGACATTGAAATCTAGAACCCGATGACATTGCAATATACAAATCATTCTGTGTCTGTAATACAAGACTGCACTTCTCAACCCTTCAAGAGAAAACACCTCCCTTTGGGTATCCGATATGTACGTTGTTGGATTTCGGTCCAAGTAATAAAGGTAAATAGAAACAAGTATGCATCCTAGACAAAATATGCTCACCTTGGGGACTCACAAAATTATCCTTTGCTACCAAGTATAAATCGTAGTAGGGGAGACCTCAACCGTCTGTTAAGTTTCTGAACAATCATTTCTCAGTACATATTCAGTGATAAGTAGGTGACTACCCTCAACCGCTGTAGACTTTTCCATGATTTCCTTATCATGATATTTACGCTTTGTTCGTGTGATCATCTCTATCTAGAATTAGGCCAATAAAGTCTACTAACACATTATCAATCATTCTATATTACTTGTATTTCATAACTTACATGTCAGTTCAGTATTGCAATCACTTCCCACAAACATAACAAGCAACTCATTTTCAGGTTTTTCAATTTTTATTTGTTTTTCCATTTTTCAATTTTTATTTGTTTTTCTGGTTTTTCTGATTTTTATGGCTTTTCTATTTTCTCTGTACAAAAGTATAAATTTATCTAAAAACATAAGCAAACATGCAGAAATATCAGGAAAAACTAATCTATCATGCAAATGAAAAGTAAACATGCAAATGACCTACCAACGACTATGCAATGTTACACATACTATACAAGATGTTGCAAACCCTTCACAACTCAGTCTCTTGGTTTGGCTCCTCTGTGTTAGGAACCTCCGTTTCAAGAATCACATCAGAAAGAAATTTAATACCTATTACGTTTAACAAGTAATTAAAACGCGGTTTATCAAAAGCTTTTATGAAAAGATCAGCCCTCTGGAACATAGTGTCTATCTGCACAACATCTATCAACTTTTTCTCATAGCAGTCTCTAATGAAATGGTATTTAATCCCTATGTGTTTCGTTTTAGAATGATTTACAGGATTTTTAGTGACAGCTATGGCAGCAGTATTATCAACATAATTAGGAGTGTTAGAAATTTGCAAACCGTAGTCACGTAGTTGCTGTTGAATCCAGATGACCTGTGATGTACAGCTGGCCGCGGCAATGTATTCTGCTTCACAAGTAGACTGAGCTACTGCTGTTTGCTTCTTACACTGCCATGTAACTAGTTTGCTGCCAAGGAACTGACAACCTCCTGATGTTGACTTGAAATCCTTCTTGCATTCTCCATAGTCAGAATCACTGTAAGCTGTGAGATCAAACCCATCCTCACAAGGATACCA
This sequence comes from Rutidosis leptorrhynchoides, assembly GCF_046630445.1. NCBI lineage: Eukaryota > Viridiplantae > Streptophyta > Magnoliopsida > Asterales > Asteraceae > Rutidosis > Rutidosis leptorrhynchoides. The sequence goes on from NC_092335.1 coordinate 89,191,949, forward strand.
TAACCCTAAACTCGGTGTATCTTTCAAATACCTCATAATCTTCTTAACCACTAACATATGATGAACATTAGGATTTTCCTGATAACGAGCACACAGACAAACCACAAACATGATATCTGGTCGAGAAGCTGTAAGATACATTAGAGAACCTATGATAGCCCTGTATAACGTTTGGTCTGTGATGACTCGGGAATTTCCGACCAAATTTTAAACTTAATCTTTATTGATTTCGACACAATAAGCAAAGTCTATAATGTTGAGTCTCGAAAACTTTGAAACTATGTTCATGGATTCAGTTAACCTTTGACTATTTCCAACGATTCATGAACAATTGATTGAAAATATATATATATATATATATATATATATATATATATATATATATATATATATATATATATATATATATATATATATATATATATATATATATATATATATAAACAAAAGTATATATAATAAATTGAAATAATAAGTTATAATTTATTCATTAGAATTGAACATGTAAAATAATATACAAGGTAATAAAGAAATTGTTAAAATAAAAATATATATTTAAAGGTATATGATTTCTATAAATAAATATTATAATATGAATATTGGTATATATATAAAAAGTTTCACTATTACACATTATATATACAATTAATAAATTATACATAATTAATAATATGTAATATTAATATATTAAATGAAAGTTGGATATATAGTTGATATATTAATACATTATTTTCATAAATGTTAATATCAATATTAATAATATTATTATAAAAATTAGATACATTAAATTACTAATATTATTGTTATCATTAAAAATATCATATTTAGTATAATCAGTAGTAAAATTATGATTTTAGTTATTATCAAGAGTATTGATGTTAATAGTTACCTTTATCATTAAAAATCATTATTATTATATTGATAATTATTATTATCATTATTTATCAATATTAATAATGGTATTATTATTATTTATGATATTGATATTATTCTTAGAAAATAAAACAATTTATTAATATTATCATCAACAATATCGTTATTATCCTTTTCTGATTATTAATATCATTATTATTATTATTATTACTAATATATTATATTTCTATTTCTAATATTATTATTATTAACATTTTTACCATTAATTAATATTATTGTTAATAACATTATTGTTACAAATATTATTTTTATTATTTATTATTAGTAACTGTATTATAAGAATGTTTATAACTAACACTCAGTCCGTGATTTTTTTTTGGAAATCAAATTATTGAATTAGGATACAAACAAATGCAGTGAGAGTCTTTATCAGTTTCATTTTTTTCCTCTAGTCCCTGTTCAATGATGGAAGACTGCCGATAATCATTCGATATATCAATTGGTCATTTTTTTATTTCTTTGATTAGTAAACCATAGACTCCTCACTATCATTATCTATATCAGCTGGATAAACAGATGTATACAGTTAATATATATTTTTATTATTTTTATTATTTTTTTTTCTTCTTCTTCAACGATACCTCTGTACAAACTATTTTTTTTCTTTCAAAATTCGAAGTAGAAACAATTGTTAAAATCCATTATTGCAGAGTTGTTAGTAATAATTCATGTAATCTACCTGCATAATTTCAACTTCAAATTCATCATATTGATCGAGAATTTTGGAGTCAAAGTTTTGAAAATAAAAGTCAAACTTTTTGTTCTTAGTAAAATTTGAACTCGTTATAACGATTCATGTTAAATTGATGTTTCTAACAGATTGTACGAGTAACTTGAAACTTACTTTGTGTTATAACATTTTTACAAAACGTTCTAAAAATCATAATCCCTATTTTTTTTATTCGTGACCAGCGGCAGCAGCTTTACGCTGATATATATATATATATATATATATATATATATATATATATATATATATATATATATATATATATATATATATATATATATATATATATATATATATATATTTTGTTGTTGTTAATTAAATTCATGTATTACATAATATTCTGGTTCGTTGTTGATTTCTAAAACAAATAAAGTTATTACGAATAGGATTAGTATTCAGTTGATTGACTCATGAAGTAGATGAAGAACAAAAAAAAGGGTTATATTAATTCTAATTAGGTATAATTCAGAAAGACAAAGATGGTTGACTGGTTGAGTGATGTTTGGGTGAGCAGGAGGTCGGGTGTTCGAGTCCCTCATGGAGCAATGTATTTTTTAGGCCAAATTACTTGAAGGTAGTTTCATTTTTTTTTTCCTATTATCATTATTATTATTATTATTATTATTATTATTATTTGTTATTGTTTCTATTATTATGATAATTGTTATTTTTATTACTCTTAATATTTAGAAATAGCATTATCATTAATCAAATTATAAGTATTATCATTATCTTTATCATTAGTATAAGGATAATAAATACAAGTAAGATTACTATTATTAATAATATCAATACTGTTAGTATTACAATAACTAATATCATATTAGTATATATAAATATTAGAAACATTATTTAACGATAATAGTTTTAAAAGTATTATTAAGATTACTATAAACTTTATCATTAATATTATTATTATTATTATTATTATTATTATTATTATTATTATTATTATTATTATTATTATTATTATTATTATTATTATTATTATTATTATTATTATTATTATTATTATTATTATTATTATTATTATTATTATTAAACTTATTATCATTCTTATAAAATTTTTATTTTGTTATCACTAAAATTATCAATATACCATAAAAAGACATTTTTATATAAAAATATATTACGTTATACTTTTATTACTAAAAAGATATTAACTAAGTTATATCAATTAATATATAAATATATACTAAAGTTTAATATATAGTTTTATTTATTAATGATAAATAATAGTTATATAAGACATATAAAATAAATATATTAAACTTATCTAAATAACATATAGTATAACGAGTATATTACTAATAACAAATATATATATATATATATATATATATATATATATATATATATATATATATATATATATATATATATATATATATAATTGATCGATTACAATTACGTGTATTAATATATCCACAAATAATATAGGTTCGTGAATCCGAGGCCAACCCTGCATTGTTCATTATTGTTATATGTATTTTTACTACAAAATACATTATAGTGAGTTTCATTTACCTTTTTACCCTTTATATTTTTGGGCTGAGAATACATGAGCAATTTTTATAAATGTTTTTACGAAATAGACACAAGTAATCAAAACTACATTATATGGTTGAATGATCGAAATCGAATATGCCCCTTTTTATTAAGTCTGGTAATCTAAGAATTAGGGAACAGACACCCTAATTGACGCGAACTCTAAAGATAGATCTATCGGGCCCAACAAGCCCCATCCAAAGTACCGGATGCTTTAGTACTTCGAAATTTATATCATGTCCGAAGGAGGATCCCGGAATGATGGGGATATTCTTATATGTATATTGTGAATGTCGGTTACCAGGTGTTCAATCCATATGAATGATAATTTTGTCTCTATGCATGGGACGTATGTTTATGAGAAATGAAAATATGAAATCTTGTGGTCTATTAAAATTATAGAAATGATTATTTATGTTAAACTAATGAACTCACCAACCTTTTGGTTGACACTTTAAAGCATGTTTATTCTCAGGTATTAAAGAAATCTTCCGGTGTGCATTCGCTCATTTTAGGGATATTTCTTGGAGTCAATAATGGCATATTTCAAAAGACGTTGCATTCAAGTCGTTGAGTTCATCAAGATTATTATTAAGTCAATTATAGTTAGATACATTAGGAAATGGTATGCATGACGTCAACTTTCGATGTAATGAAAGATTGTCTTTTCAAAAACGAATGCAATGTTTGTAAAATGTATCATATAGAGGTCAAGTACCTCGCAATGTAACCAACTGTTGTGAATTGTTTATAATCGATATGGACTTCGTCCGGATGGATTGGGACGGGGTATGACAGTTGGTATCAGAGCGGAGGTCTTAGCGAACCAGGTCTTGCATTGGTATGTCTAACTGATAGTTGTTAGGATGCCTTAATGAGTCTGGACTTCGACCGTGTCTGCATGTCAAAAGTTTTGCTTACCATTTTTGTCGGAAATCATCTGCTTATCATCCTTAGGAAATTACCTGCTTATCATTCCTAGTCTAGACACATCTTACTACAATGATTGCATGAATAGTGTATAGACAAAAATTCGTATTTTAGCGTATCTGTTAATTCATATCTTAGCATAGCTGTTACTGTAGACTTTACCTGACAGCTTCCGTAGATTCCTCCATAACTTATGGGATTTTAGTATTATATATGCATATGTAAATTATGTATTACAGGGTACTAATCTACATTCTATAATCTATTTCTTATCGAAAATCCTTCATCTGATCGTACGAAATGAATCCCACAACCAGTTCGAGTCCCACAGATTTCGATAGCTATTCCGATAGTTATTCCGACAGCTATTCCGACCTGGATATTCACCTATATTCCGAAAGCGGTGTCACCAGAATGAATCAATCAATCAGTCATCCCTAATTCATTTGATGAGTTAGTAGTCGACTTAAATAATGGAGACGCGAAGAAGGCGATCCCTTCCACCAACCGAATTCACCTCTTGACAATGAACCTGAAGCATTTACCGACGAACCTATTCGAGACACCATTTTCAGTCTCATTTCCAGGGTAACTCGACAAGATTATATTCTATCCACAATTCCGAACCTTATTCATCCGCTCGTTCTGACCAACAATCATCCTGGAGTAATAAGTCAACGAACTTCGCGATCGAAAAATCAATTCGGAGAATATGGTGCAAAATGTACCAGTTTCAGCAACATCACCAGCACTAACAGTACCATCAGTAACAGCACCAGTACCATCAACAATCCATGCTTCAATATCACTATCTGTACCTCAAGCATAATCATCGTTCTACGAATCGTTCTACATAAACTATCTTCGTCCTTCATGGCGATTACGTAATCTCTAATGTTTTAGATATTATGTACTCTAGTTCTAGCCGTAAGCCTAATGAGTTTAATATCGCATTGACTCATTAAATCCATGATTACATCTGAAGAAAATATATATGTATATATATTGTTTCATAAAGACTGTAATTAAAAATTCTTTCGTACAAACTGTTAATGGTGAAAATATTTTAACGGGTAGGTAATACCCGAGGAATATTTAGATTTCACAGTAATAAGTTACATTGTACATTCTTCGAATCTGATTCAACGGTCCTTTACTATCCTATTTACATCGACAGAGATACGTATCTGTTCACCGCAGAATAACCATTTTCATTCAATTTTATATTTGGATTTTGACCTATCAGAATCTAACAAGTGGCATAATGAAGAAATAATGGACACAATAAAAATTGATTAGAAACAGACTAATTGACAATATGAAACTTTGTTAAGAAACCACGCTAACAAAATCCTAGCTAACTGTTAATTCCATATTACATTTTATTTATCGCATTTTAATTATCGCAATTTTAATTCTCGCAATTTTATTTAACGTCCTTTAATTTCTGTTATTTACTTTACGCACTTTATTTATCGTTATTTATTTTACGCACTTTAAATATCGGGGCACGTATACAAGGTTTTGACATATCATATCGACGCATCTATATATATTATTTGGAATCACCATAGACACTCTATATGCAGTAATGATCGAGTTCTCTATACAGGGTTGAGGTTGATTCTACAATAATATATATACTTTGAGTTGTGATCGAGTCTGAGACATGTACACGGGTCAAGATATGTATTAATTAATTCGAATATTATATATTAAAATATATATGAATTATTGGACTGTTAACTGTGGATTATCGACTGTGGACTAATGACATTGGACAATTAAAATGAATTAAAATATTGACTATAATATATGAAACTAAATAATTCTTCAAGTTTGCCACTTGATTTCATCTTAAAAGCCATTTGTATCTTGACAATTCTAATCTGCGTTCAAACCTTTCATGATTCTTGAAAACACCTCAATTGAAAGGATGAACCAACCGCACTTCATCTATGGAAGAAAAGATTGACGCATATAGTTATGCACCTGAAAACTCCCGGACCCTAAGTAAAAGTTTAACACGTATCTGTGTTAGCTCCTTTGGCATTGTTATTACCGAAAATAACAATGCAACTCTTTTTCAAATTAGCCAATTTTATCACAGCTTCAGCAAATCAACTTCAACTTCCATTCGAATTAGCCTTATTATAACCTCGATATATAAGTTTGCCTTTCATCATCGTTACCAGAGAACCGTTTATATTTCACCACATTAGCAGTAAAATTACCAGTAACTTCAATGAATTTGGACTTTCTGAAAAATCATTATATTCATTGAAACCCCATCTTGTATTCATCTATACCATGTAACAATAATTGCCATACCAATTACCGGGAATCAGCAATCAGTATTTCGAATCTCGTAGCATTTCTACATCAATAGTTATATATATACATATAACAATTATCTCCTAGAATTACGATCTTCAATTCTGAAATTTTGAAAAGGCACCCAGTTTACGAATCGATACTCTGAATGTTGAAAAAGCTGAATGAAGCAGCAGAAACTGTAGGCAACCGTAAACGACCTTAGTCATCGAAAGTTTGATGATAAAGAATAATATGTTGGAAAAGCTCAGAAACGTAGGAACTGGAAAACGGATAGAGTTAACCATGAAGGAGACTAAGGAAAAATACAAGGACCAAACCCTATATTCAAAGAATCCAGGTAATTCTAGATCCAATGAAATTGTTAGAGAATATCTTGCTCCGAAGTCATGTTAAAAATCTTGCAGAAAAATCTTTCTTCATCAACCATCGAACTTAGAAATTCTAAAATATCATCATCAATATCTTCGTTATTTCTGAGGATATTTTCATAAATATTCTTGTTCGAAATTATATACCTCTTCGTGCTTCCTGTTTATCATTATATTGGAAACATTCAATAGAAAATTTGGTACCGAAAAGCAGATTATGCAAAACTATGAAGAAAGCCGTGGACAAATCACAAAGAATAAGTTTGACTTCAAAGAATCCAAATGATTCAATGTCTGCTAAAGTCATTAGTGAATATCTTGCTCCTTACTCTAAACCCTTGCAGACAATAGTTTCTATCATCCTCTGATCTTAGATATTCCGAGATATTATCGTATCTTTCATTATAAATATCCTTCATATTTCTGAAGATATTTTTATAACTATTCTTATCTGAAATCATTAATCTCTTCGTGCTATCAGTATTACATCATATAGAAACTGCTAGTTTCTATATTCTGTAAACTTTCGAGCTTAAAATATGAATGTTATTGAAGTAATGTTGGGAACTGATGCATGAGTTAGTATAATATAATGACACTTGATCAACGTGATTATATTACAGTAAGTCATGCTGAGTTTCTAAATGGAACATGATGATTCACAGATTATAACGTCATCATGTCCATGTTACATAACTCTTTCATTCTGTTTAACTTCCGAACATATCAAGAAAATATATTCTTCATAGTCCTATCTTTTTCCTTGAATTCTGGTAATTTGACAAGTCATATTGTGTTATTATCGTTTCTTTCTTAGAACATTAACAATGTTCATTCTGAAACTTATATCTGCGAATTCTAGATCATTACAAGAGACGCCAAATCGCAAGAAGAAGAAACGAAGGGACAAAGCTCCGAAATAGAAATTGGAGTATAAATCGCAGCGAATAGGAGGGAGTATTAACTATGGACGACAATGATTATAGGAAACAGAAATAGGGACATTGAAATATAAGGAGAGATATAAAGCCCGATAACAACACATAAATTACAAACCGTGTATATCAATGTTTATAGCAATATAAAGACACGGGAGGATTAAAAGCACTATAACCCCAAGGGCGAAGTAGAAGTAAGCAGATTCTCCTGGTGGAAGGTGGAAAAGGAGAATGACGGTTGTGATAGTAAGAATAAGGCAAGGAACAGAACTGAATTTAGCATTTTCATAAACTTTTGAATTTGGGAATTAGGTATAGGAATGGTAAAAGTAATGGAATGGAAGAAGTTAATTTATAGTAAAATATCTGATAGAAAAATCAAGGCAGATCTCCACATTTAATTATAAAAATCTTAATTTCCTTATTCGCCGAAGAATCAAATATTTTAGATTTCGAAGAGTTCCTTTAAATCCCTTGAATTTCAGAATTCAATCCTGTCTACGTCAGAAGACATGACAAATCTATACTTACTCATCTTACTCTTTTGTGATAGCTTCATTCGTACCCTTCGAATAATCGAATTATTTCATCCTTATTACTCAATGATGATAAAACTCTATTTACCAACTCATATTCGTCAGAAAACATTTTTATTGTTAACCATGATCACCTCACTCAAATTTCGGGACGAAATTTCTTTAACGGGTAGGTACTGTGATGACCCGGGAATTTCCGACCAAATTTTAAACTTAATCTTTATTGATTTCGACACGATAAGCAAAGTCTATAATGTTGAGTCTCGAAAACTTTGAAACTATGTTCATGGATTCAGTTAACCTTTGACTATTTCCAACGATTCACGAACAATTGATTGAAAATAAATAAATATATATATGTAAATATGTATGTATATATATGTATATGTATGTATATATATATATATATATATATATATATATATATATATATATATATTTATATATAAACAAAAGTATATATAATAAATTGAAATAATAAGTTATAATTTATTCATTAGAATTGAACATGTAAAATAATATACAAGGTAATAAAGAAATTGTTAAAATAAAAATATATATTTAAAGGTATATGATTTCTATAAATAAATATTATAATATGAATATTGGTATATATATATATAAAGTTTCACTATTACACATTATATATACAATTAATAAATTATACATAATTAATAATATGTAATATTAATATATTAAATGAAAGTTGGATATATAGTTGATATATTAATACATTATTTTCATAAATGTTAATATCAATATTAATAATATTATTATAAAAATTAGATACATTAAATTACTAATATTATTGTTATCATTAAAAATATCATATTTAGTATAATCAGTAGTAAAATTATGATTTTAGTTATTATCAAGAGTATTGATGTTAATAGTTACCTTTATCATTAAAAATCATTATTATTATATTGATAATTATTATTATCAATATTAATAATGGTATTATTATTATTATTATTATTTATTATATTGATATTATTCTTAGAAAATAAAACAATTTATTAATATTATCATCAACAATATCGTTATTATCCTTTTATGATTATTAATATCATTATTATTATTATTATTACTAATATATTATATTTCTATTTCTAATATTATTATTATTAACATTTTTACCATTAATTAATATTATTATTAATAACATTATTGTTACAAATATTATTCTTATGATTTATTATTAGTAACTGTATTATAAGAATGTTTATAACTAACACCCAGTCCGTGATTTTTTTTTGGAAATCAAATTATTGAATTAGGATACAAACAAATGCAGTGAGAGTCTTTATCAGTTTCATTTTTTTCCTCTAGTACCTGTTCAATGATGGAAGACTGCCGATAATCATTCGATATATCAATTGGTCATTTTTTTGTTTCTTTGATTAGTAAACCATAGACTCCTCACTATCATTATCTATATCAGCTGGATAAACAGAGGTATACAGTTAATATATATTATTATTATTTTTATTATTTTTTTTCTTCTTCTTCAGCGATACCTCTGTACAAACTATTTTTTTTTCTTTCAAAATTCGAAATAGAAACAATTGTTAAAATCCATTATTGCAGAGTTGTTAGTAATAATTCATGTAAGCTACCTGCATAATTTCAACTTCGAATTCATCCTATTGATCGAGAATTTTGGAGTCAAAGTTTTGAAAATAAAAGTCAAACTTTTTGTTCTTAGTAAAATTTGAACTCGTTATAACGATTCATGTTAAATTGATGTTTCCAACAGATTGTACGAGTAACTTGAAACTTACTTTGTGTTATAACATTTTTACAAAACGTTCTAAAAATCATAATCCCTATTTTTTTTTATTCGTGACCAGCGGCAGCAGCTTTACGCTGATATATATATATATATATATATATATATATATATATATATATATATATATATATATATATATATATATATATATATATATATATATATATATATATATATATATATATTTTGTTGTTGTTAATTAAATTCATGTATTACATAATATTCTGGTTCGTTGTTGATTTCTAAAACAAATAAAGTTATTACGAATAGGATTAGTATTCAGTTGATTGACTCATGAAGTAGATGAAGAACAAAAAAAGGGTTATATTAATTCTAATTAGGTATAATTCAGAAAGACAAAGATGGTCGACTGGTTGAGTGATGTTTGGGTGAGCAGGAGGTCGGGTGTTCGAGTCCCTCATGGAGCAATGTATTTTTTTAGGCCAAATTACTTGAAGGTAGTTTCATTTTTTATTTTTTTTCCTATTATCATTATTATTATTATTATTAGTTATTGTTTCTATTATTATGATAATTGTTATTTTTATTACTCTTAATATTTAGAAATAGCATTATCATTAATCAAATTATAAGTATTATCATTATCTTTATCATTAGTATAAGGATAATAAATACAAGTAAGATTACTATTAGTAATAATATCAATACTGTTAGTATTACAATAACTAATATCATATTTGTATATATAAATATTAGAAACATTATTTAACGATAATAGTTTTAAAAGTATTATTAAGATTACTATAAACTTTATCATTAATAATAATAATAATAATAATAATAATAATATTATTATTATTATTATTATTATTATTATTATTATTATTATTATTATTAAACTTATTATCATTCTTATAAAAAATTTATTTTGTTATCACTAAAATTATCAATATACCATAAAAAGACATTTTTATATAAAAATATATTACGTTATACTTTTATTACTAAAAAGATATTAACTAAGTTATATCAATTAATATATAAATATATACTAAAGTTTAATATATAGTTTTATTTATTAATGATAAATAATAGTTATATAAGACATATAAAATAAATATATTAAACTTATCTAAATAACATATAATATAAATATATATATATATATATATATATATATATATATATATATATATATATATATATATATATATATATATATATATATATATATATAATTGATCGATTACAATTACGTGTATTAATATATCCACAAATAATATAGGTTCGTGAATCCGAGGCCAACCCTGCATTGTTCATTATTGTTATATGTATTTTTACTACAAAATACATTATGGTGAGTTTCATTTACCTTTTTACCCTTTATATTTTTGGGCTGAGAATACATGCGCAATTTTTATAAATGTTTTTACGAAATAGACACAAGTAATCAAAACTACATTATATGGTTGAATGATCGAAATCGAATATGCCCCTTTTTATTAAGTCTGGTAATCTAAGAATTAGGGAACAGACACCCTAATTGACGCGAACTCTAAAGATAGATCTATCGGGCCCAACAAGCCCCATCCAAAGTACCGGATGTTTTAGTACTTCGAAATTTATATCATGTCCGAAGGAGGATCCCGGAATGATGGGGATATTCTTATATGTATATTGTGAATGTCGGTTACCAGGTGTTCAATCCATATGAATGATAATTTTATCTCTATGCATGGGACGTATGTTTATGAGAAATGGAAATATGAAATCTTGTGGTCTATTAAAATTATAGAAATGATTATTTATGTTAAACTAATGAACTCACCAACCTTTTGGTTGACACTTTAAAGCATGTTTATTCTCAGGTATTAAAGAAATCTTCCGGTGTGCATTCGCTCATTTTAGGGATATTTCTTGGAGTCAATAATGGCATATTTCAAAAGACGTTGCATTCAAGTCGTTGAGTTCATCAAGATTATTATTAAGTCAATTATAGTTAGATACATTAGGAAATGGTATGCATGACGTCAACTTTCGATGTAATGAAAGATTGTCTTTTAAAAAACGAATGCAATGTTTGTAAAATTTATCATATAGAGATCAAGTACCTCGCAATGTAACTAACTGTTGTGAATCATTTATAATTGATATGGACTTCATTCGGATGGATTGGGATGGGGTATGACATGGTCCACTGCAGCACCCTCACAATCAGGTGAAATACCATGGTTCACAGACAACGGAGTGTTAGCCGGTCTTTCTGCTTCCATTTGAAACCTCTTCAGAATATCAGCAACATACTTGGTTTGATGCAAGAAGTTGCCTTTATCTATCTGAGCTACCTGTAGACCCAAGAAAAACTTAATCGTTCCCATTGAACTCATCTTGAACTTCTGCTGCATGACTTTCTCAAACTCATCAACCATACCCTGATCTGTTGACCCGAATATGATATCATCAACATAAACCTGCACTAACATAAGATGTTGTCCCTTCGTTTTGATGAAAGGTGTCTGATCAATAACACCTCTCCGAAAACCGTTTTCAATCATGTAATTGGACAACGTTGCATACCATGCTCGAGGAGCTTGGTGAAGACCATAAAGTGCCTTATCAAGTCTATAAACCTTTTCTGGGAAATGCGGGTCTTCAAAACCGGGTGGTTGTTCAACAAACACCCTTTCATTGATCTCTCCGTACAAAAACGCGCTTTTAACATCCATCTGAAAAACTTTAAAACCCATGAAGGATGGAAAGGCCAAGAAAATCCTGATTGCTTCCAGTCGTGCAACCGGAGCAAAAACCTCATCATAGTCAAGTTCAGGGATTTATTGATATCCCTTTACCACCAATCTAGCTTTGTTTCTGATAACTATACCCTGTTCATCCTTCTTGTTCTTCAAAACCCATCGAAGACCATAGGGCACACAACCATGCGGTGGATTGACTAGTTTCCAAACCTTCAAATGTTTAAACTGTAATAGCTCCTCTTGCATTGCACTAACCCACTCATCATACTTCAGTGCCTCATAAGCATCTTTCGGTTCAATTTGACATACATAGCATGAGTGAGCATGCACAAATATCCTACCTGTCTTATTCAACGAAGAATAAAATGCTGTTACCACATTCGCACTTTCAGTCTGAAAATCATCTGCTGCTGTTGAACTACTATTAATCACAGGGACCTCTGATGTGGTCGGAACCTCAGAAGTTGATGCCTCAGTTGTTGTACTTTGGGGAATACTAATATGAGGAATTCCTCGTGCATCCACATAATAATCCTGTAGACGTTTAGGCGGTAAAATAACACGATTGGATCTTCTCACACCTCCTGCTTTAGTTTGCTGTTCAGGCACTGTCACAGTTGGTGGTTGATTATATAGAGGATTAAGATGTTCCTCTGTCAATCGTGATCGGTTAACTTCCTCATCATCTTCAAGGTCACTATCGTCATCTGTATATACTACCCCGTCTTCATTTGAATCAAAAGTATCTGTCACTCTCTGTGGATTAGGTTGCAAGCTAGAATCCGGATTCTGAACCTGCGATGGAATAGTAACAACATTCTCAGTTGAGTTTTAAGAATCAAACAAAACCTGAGTTAAAATCTCCTCCTCTGTAGCATAGGGTGGAAGATTGAATGAATCAAACAATTTATCATATTCAAACTGCCAAGCGAACCCTTTACTGACACGAGGTGGAGCATTGCGCTGAATATCCATGTAACAACCCAACATTGATTTACCAAAAACACGACACAAAAAAAAAAAATCTGTGACTGCCCATCTGGACGGCGTCCAGAAATCGGGACGGCGTCCAGCCTTTACAACTGGGACGGCATCCAAGGATTTGGGACGGCGTCCCAATGAACTAAAAAGTACTGATCAGTTTTTGTTTACACGCGAGCGAAAAACTCGCTCTCCGACACTTTTCAACGAAACCATTTTCACAATATGACATATTAAGTAAAACTAAGATATTGCCACCATAAAAACAAGTTTTACAACCCCGGGCTCACAATGACCCGTTTTACAAATTAAGTAGCAGTTTCGACCCATTTATCTCTTTAGACGGATTAGAACTCTACAACCCAACCCGATACCAAGAGCACAATCCCGGGGACTACTAAAACCCCCATCCGCGTCCAATTATCCGAAAGCTACCCCATCAAGCCCAACCGCTCCTGCACGTCTAGTCTAAAAACTAGCTAGCATCAATAACACAATACCTGTAAAAAGGTAAACAACGAGAGGGGTAAGCCGAGGCTTAGTGAATGCAATAATTATACACATACATATATAATATACCTACTTGCAAACACTTACACACATACCGCATACATGCTAGCAACACGATTAGCTTATCATCACAATTACAAGCTATAACCTCCAATAATCAAGCTAGCATAACAAAAGCATATATAATATGAACAAATATAATATGCTTACGCTACAACACAAATAACCATGGTTAACCAATAGTACAAGGGAACGGCGCTCGCGAAAACGCCATCGGTGTTCATAACATCCGTTAGGGCACTTAACACCTCGCACCACTAACCCCTAGGGTGGCACCTTAACACCTCGGCACATCACCCCGAGTGGCATCTTAACACCTCGATGCAACACCCATTATTTTATGGAGTGGTGTCTTAACACCTCGACACTACACTCCTAGGTGGCATCTTAACACCTCGATGCTACACCCGAGTGGCATCTTAACACCTCGATGCTACACTCTTCACGTGAAACATGGTGTCTTAGCACCTCGACACTACACATTTCACGCTACAACAAAAAGATACATTATATACCTACACATATAATTATTCCACTCACCTTATCACGTCGGTGGTGATTTAGCACTTCCGTATGCTTCGAGCAAGGTACCTAATACAAAAGTACACATTCAATACACAACTTGTGGAATTAACCACAATACTCACTCACACCCAAAACCGCCCATAAAATGGCCAAGACTCATCTTTAATTACTAAAACTAGTGATGTAAGTCTACTAACACCAATTAACACAAACTTAGGGTATTTCATACCCATTACCCAATTAGGTTAACCTTAACTCATTTAACCCATTTCAACACTTATACATACCATTTTAGCCAAACGTGACCCATTTACAATTCTTCCATCATTAACAAGTGTATTAGTGACTAACCAATACAATATAACACTTACCACTTCAATTCACATGGCCAAACCCTAGATCATAGCTATTAGGGTTTTCCTTATCTCAACATAACCCAAATTCACCCATTTTACCCCCAAATGGGTCTTACAAGTTCGAACACTCCTAAAATCACTAATACTAGTGATTATACCCCACTTACAAACCTTAAACATGCTTAAATCATTAACCAACCCAAATCCCGCAAAATATCAAAATAGTGGGTTTCCATAAACCCTCTTCATCATCTAAAAGGGTTTTACAAATAACAAGCTCAAACCCTAAATGTACACAAGAATCTTAACAATGAAATTCAGAGTTGAGACTTACCAATACTACCAAAATGTAGCCGTGAACGAAAGGAACAACTTTAACTCTCGAGCTTTGACCCGAAACGCTCATCTTCTTCACCAAACCAAGCTTTCTCACTCTAAATTAACCCTCTCTCTCTAAAATAAGATGAGAGTGTTTTGTGTGGGTGAGAATGAGCTCCAAATGGAGTTCTAGATCATTTTTGATGATCCCAAATCGACCCCAAGTGAAAAGACCCAAATACCCCTTTTAATTTGAGTAAAATAGAGCTGCTGGCCCGTCAGGCCTTCTGGACGGCGTCCAAAAAGCTTGGACGGCGTCCTAACCTTCATTGTTGGACGGCGTCCTAAAGTCTGGACGGAGTCCCAATGAACTGAGTCTGAAACTGAACTTGTTTTGGTCGTAACTCTCAAACCGTAATTCCGTTTTCGACGAATCAAATATCGTTGGAAACGTAATGAGATTTACTATCCAATGGTAAGGTTTTAGAACATCAACTCTAACTTTATTTGGGATCCAAATATACACTTACATGCCTCGTATTTCGAATGACGCTCGAAATAACGTGTAACTGAAAAACGGGTGTTACAACTCTCCCCCACTTAAATTGGATCACGTCCTCGTGATCCGCACAAACACTAGAAGTTAAGCACTTCTCCCACGAACATTTCCGCTTCCAACGCGGAGTCACACAAGTAGTAAACTCATCCGAATCCTCGCTTCATGCACTAACGCATCATAATACCACAATATTGGGTAATCAACCCACGAGTCGAAACAACCGTAACCGTTGCTCCTACGCCGAGTATCCAAACTCATACCATACACTTCACAATCGTCCTAAGAGTAGAACAATTTGTCGACAAACATCGTCGTCACGCCTCACGATCTTACGAAACACAACCAAGCCCGACATCCATAACATCTTCTACAAATTCGAAGATCTAACCACACGCTAATAATCACTAGCGTGCCCTACCGCAATAAACGATATCTCATACACTCAACGTCCAGAATTTCCATTTAGGAAAATACGAAAATCACTACATATACCTTCAAGTTCTCTCGGCTACAACTCGCCACAAGCTACGTCCGTAACCATATCACTCAATCAGTCAATCCGCACACGACCAATCCGTCACTGGATTAATCCAGGACAAAAATAATACACCACGAATTAGACGAAGCATCAACACATCGTCATAGGGTTTCTCTTCTGAACCATACAATACGGCTTCCTAGTACTAGCATAGAAGCTATTCGTATACCAAAATCCCGTCAACGGCGAATCATCATCACAAAATTTCCGCAATTCGCCACACGACTCACAAAAATATTCACCACGCCGGGTGAACTTTCCTACCTAGACCGTCCGTTAAGGATGGTCTCAACATTTCAATGCAACTAACAGTCGCATCACTAGGGAGCACACTCTCGCAAACAAACAACATCTGCGTGTCTCGATGTGAGACAATCAGAATCGACACTCTCCGCCTCACATTCGTCCATAAAGTGGAATAATCCACTGACAATCTTCACGATTGCATTTCCCGACAGGGAAAATACGATATTCGCCATGATATCGAACTCATTCTCATTCAATTATACTGTCCGGGTTTCATGATAACCTAGATTTTTCACTACGGGAGCACGCGCAACGACACTTCATTCTCTCACTCCGGGATCTCAAACTTCACATTTGGTCTCATACCGCACATTGGTACTACACGACCACCTTACATAGGAAGTCTTACACTTCCTTCGATCCCAATCATTACAATCTTCACGCATAACATTCCAGAGTTGTAACTCACAATCGTAAAGCACGATCTGGAGTCGACATTAGCAACCTGTCACTCTTCCTCGTTAGGAACTCCGAATACATATTGAGGCTTAGCACGGTACGCTATGACATTTCACTATACATAACACCACTGGAGTTTTCCTCGGGCGACAGTAAAAACTCCCCCACTTAGGATTTATCTCCCTATTCTCACCGCCAAGATGATAACATCCCGCGGAATTGTAATTCCACGTCACACCTGACCATTCTCGCCGTTGGTCATACACCTCAATTCACCGCAAATTCGTTTTAGGCTCTCAGAGCCGACATGCACAATCACTTGAGACGTCGTACACGCGATGAAATCGCACCTTCATACCACAATTCACAACTAACCACCTTAATCATTCGAAAAGCAAACTCCACCAAAGTCTTACATATGCCTCTAAGCCTAGGCATATGTCACGCCGCTTACTTAGTCATGATTCTCAGTCGAGATCACCCGACCTTCCACTTGACGAATCGTTATCAACAATTGCTCACTCTCATGGAGAAGAGTGACCAATTCTGACACCATAATTGCGTCCACCACAATATCAACACTTCATCAAAACCCTTCGGACTAACCGACCATTAAGTCCGTCACCGGCTCACCGGTCATCTTTACCCGTCTATCACTTAAGAGCAACAAGATTTGCTCACCCGTCACTTCATAAGAAGTATTCGTCACAATGCTCTTAAACTTCGACTTTCGTAACCGTCAAATTACCATCACCCGTCGATCACTATTATAATCTCCGATGCTTCCAAGGGTATCTCATGGGCACCCTAAGCACAAAGTGATCACACCACTACCGGAGTTGAACATTACACTAGCAGGTATAAAAAGGCACCTGACGCAGTGTCATACAGACTCCCGCCACAACCTACTAAATTTTAGAACTCGATCTTTAGGTTCCATACACCCGATGTCACCCGTCTCTCTATAATAATGACCCGAAGTCATACATACCCGACAAACCTTACGGTTTATCGTCTTATCGAAGGTTCCTAGCGATCACACGCTACCCGCAATTTTCACAAGGCCAAAACGATATAGCCTAACGAAACCCTTCATCTAATACTAAGGAGATGCTTGAGAACACCAAGTCTTACACCCTTCCACCTATCGGCACAGTCACAACGACAGGGGTATTCCGTTAGGAATGTTACCCTATAATCCACAACACACCAACACACTATCGTAAACATCATCATATGGGTCCCACTCCCATGAGTTTAATGAACCGAAGACTCCTCGATTCGCCAATTCCAAGGCGACTCACAATTAGAATCCTAACACGATTCTCTACCCACACACTCTACCGAGTGTAACTCAAAACTACAATCATTAGACTTGTCGCATTCCATTACGGAATTCAAGTCCTCTTCGCACACACGCAAGCGTAAATCGGTCATCCTAGTTACGATGGGTAACTAAAACCAATTACAATCTCAATAATGCACCCACTACTTAGGGTGGCTAAGCACGCACCAAACTCGTGAGTTTGCTCACTCACTTAACTAAGCGAATCCACCATAACACTTCTCGACTCGTAACGAACCCGATGTGACTACAAGCACATCATCCGACACAACTATCACCTAGGAACCAAATAAAAGATTCCTTATTTATCCCGAATATACCCCAACCATGCCACGTTTCCTCCGCTCGGTACTCGTCATGTCATGCTTGATGTCAAGATACACTTTCGTAATAATGGTGATCGGTCACTATTACAAATGCGTACCTTACCATTTTCACATGGTCACGCAAAGTACTTTACCCGGACTGACACAACATTCACACAAAATAACACGCGATAACTCCTAGTACCCGAATGACCAAAGTCCTTACCGTGAACTTGATCACTCAAAACCGCCAAACATACGAATCTCCCCAATAGATTCATCCCTAGGATACCGCACAAAAGATACCTGTATATATACACCTATATACAACATAATAATAAACGTACACAAGTACACCACAACGAAAAGTCAACCTACAACCTAGGTGACTATCACTAAAACAACGTCCAAGTTCGCCTACTTACCTTAGGCACTAACAATCTAAGGCACTAATTTACTCACGAAATAAAGCCCCACATCATCACACTTTGGACAAAAACAAGTCCTAGTTAATCACCTACTCTAAGGCACTAACAAATCTCAATCCGACCCGTACTCCTACAAGTCTCGCAAATAACGCACAACCGCCAATAAGTCTAAGACTAGGCACCTATTCCAAGGTCACCTAATTCCCTTAGACTATGCTCTGATACCACTTGTAACAACCCAACATTGATTTACCAAAAACATGACACACAAAAAAAAAAATCTGTGACTGCCCATCTGGACGGCGTCCAGAAATCGGGACGGCGTCCAGCCTTTACAACTGGGACGGCGTCCAAGCATTTGGGATTGCGTCTCAAATAACTAAAAAGTACTGATCAGTTTTTGTTTACACGCGAGCGAAAAACTCGCTCTCCGACACTTTTCAACGAAACCATTTTCACAATATGACATATTAAGTAAAACTAAGATATTGCCACCATAAAAACCAGTTTTACAACCCCGGGCTCACAATGACCCGTTTTACAAATAAAGTAGCAGTTTCGACCCATTTATCTCTTTAGACGGATTAGAACTCTACAACCCAACCCGATACCAAGAGCACAATCCCGGGGACTACTAAAACCCCCATCCGCGTCCAATTATCCGAAAGCTACCCCATCAAGCCCAACCGCTCCTGCACGTCTAGTCTAACAACTAGCTAGCATCAATAACACAATACCTGTAAAAAGGTAAACAACAAGAGGGGTAAGCCGAGGCTTAGTGAATGCAATAATTATACACATACATATATAATATACCTACTTGCAAACACTTACACACATACCGCATACATGCTAGCAACACGATTAGCTTATCATCACAATTACAAGCTATAACCTCCAATAATCAAGCTAGCATAACAAAAGCATATATAATATGAACAAATATAATATGCTTACGCTACAACACAAATAACCATGGTTAACCAATAGTACAAGGGAACGGCGCTCGCGAAAACGCCATCGGTGTTCATAACATCCGTTAGGGCACTTAACACCTCGCACCACTAACCCCTAGGGTGGCACCTTAACACCTCGGCACATCACCCTGAGTGGCATCTTAACACCTCGATGCAACACTCATTATTTTACGGAGTGGTGTCTTAACACCTCGACACTACACTCCTAGGTGGCAT
Organism: Rutidosis leptorrhynchoides; assembly: GCF_046630445.1. NCBI lineage: Eukaryota > Viridiplantae > Streptophyta > Magnoliopsida > Asterales > Asteraceae > Rutidosis > Rutidosis leptorrhynchoides. Next base: position 89,212,601 of record NC_092335.1, read on the forward strand.
CTTAACACCTCGATGCTACACCCGAGTGGCATCTTAACACCTCGATGCTACACTCTTCACGTGAAACATGGTGTCTTAGCACCTCGACACTACACATTTCACGCTACAACAAATAGATACATTATATACCTACACATATAATTATTCCACTCACCTTATCACGTCGGTGGTGATTTAGCACTTCCGTATGCTTCGAGCAAGGTACCTAATACAAAAGTACACATTCAATACACAACTTGTGGAATTAACCACAATACTCACTCACACCCAAAACCACCCATAAAATGGCCAAGACTCATCTTTAATTACTAAAACTAGTGATGTAAGTCTACTAACACCAATTAACACAAACTTAGGGTATTTCATACCCATTACCCAATTAGGTTAACCTTAACTCATTTAACCCATTTCAACACTTATACATACTATTTTAGCCAAACGTGACCCATTTACAATTCTTCCATCATTAACAAGTGTATTAGTGACTAACCAACACAATTTAACACTTACCACTTCAATTCACATGGCCAAACCCTAGATCATAGCTATTAGGGTTTTCCTTATCTCAACATAACCCAAATTCACCCATTTTACCCCCAAATGGGTCTTACAAGTTCGAACACTCCTAAAATCACTAATACTAGTGATTATACCCCACTTACAAACCTTAAACATGCTTAAATCATTAACCAACCCAAAACCCGCAAAATATCAAAATAGTGGGTTTCCATAAACCCTCTTCATCATCTAAAAGGGTTTTACAAATAACAAGCTCAAACCCTAAATGTACACAAGAATCTTAACAATGAAATTCGGAGTTGAGACTTACCAATACTACCAAAATGTAGCCGTGAATGAAAGGAACAACTTTAACTCTCGAGCTTTGACCCGAAACGCTCATCTTCCTCACCAAACCAAGCTTTCTCACTCTAAATTAACCCTCTCTCTCTAAAATAAGATGAGAGTGTTTTGTGTGGGTGAGAATGAGCTCCAAATGGAGTTCTAGATCATTTTTGATGATCCCAAACCGACCCCAAGTGAAAAGACCCAAATACCCCTTTTAATTTGAGTAAAATAGAGCTGCTGGCCCGTCAGGCCTTCTGGACGGTGTCCAAAAAGCTTGGATGGCGTCCTAACCTTCATTGTTGGACGGCGTCCTAAAGTCTGGACGGAGTCCCAATGAACTGAGTCTGAAACTGAACTTGTTTTGGTCGTAACTTTCAAACCGTAACTCCGTTTTCGACGAATCAAATATCGTTGGAAACGTAATGAGATTTACTATCCAATGGTAAGGTTTTAGAACATCAACTCCAACTTTATTTAGGATCGAAATATACACTTACATGCCTCGTATTTCGAATGACGCTCGAAATAACGTGTAACTGAAAAACGGGTGTTACAATCCACCTCATAACGTTCTTCCACACGCCTAAACTCAGTGTTATACACCCGTTTGTTTGGATTCCCATATCCCAAGAAGATACCAGAGATCACCTTTGAATTGAATTTCCCTCCAGCGTCTCGTACCAGAATAGTACAAGGTGCACCAAAAGGTTTAAAATGTTTGATTTTAGGCTTTCTCTTGTGCAACAGCTCATAACACGTTTTACCGTGTCTCTTCACCGCTAGAACTCTGTTCATCACATAACAAGCAGTACTCACGGCTTCTCCCCAGAAAACAATTGGAAGACATGAATCAGCAAGCATAGTTCTTGCTGTTTCGATTAGAGTCCTATTCTTTCGTTCAGCAACACCGTTTGATTGAGGTGTATAAGCCGGACTGAACTGTTGTTGTATCCCCTTCTCATTACAAAATAGCTGCATCTGAATGTTCTTAAATTCTGTACCATTATCAGTACAAATCTTTCTTACCTTCAAGTTATATAGACTTTCGAGCTTCAGAATCAACACTTTAATATGCTCAAACGTGTCTGACTTGAGTTTCAACATCACAACCCACGAAAACCGAGAATACTCATCTGTAACTACCAAGCAATATGATTCTCCAGTGAGAGTTTTACAATTAACTGGACCAAAAAGATCCATGTGTAACAGCTCCAAAGGAATATTGACAGAATGATGCTTTTTGGTAGTATGTGACTTTCTAGTTTGCTTCCCCTGTTTACACGGAAGACAAACCTCAGGAATATGAAAACTTTTAACATTCACACCATCAACTAATCCATTGTGGACTAGATTATTCATCTTCCTTAGACTCAGATGACCCATACGCTTGTGCCAAATAATCGACTCCTATTCAGTAGCTTTAGAGACAAAGGCCTGATGGCCTGTAGCTGCCTTAACATGATCCTTATGCATATCAAGGATATAGAGATCCTTGCACCTCGGAGCAGTCATCAGAATCATGTCCTCCGGAATAACGAACTCTTTTCTCAAAATATAACAAAACTTATCATCAAAAGAAACAGTATATTTCTTATCAGTAACTTGTGAAACGGAAAGCAGATTGTTCGACATCTGCTCTACATAGTTAACTTTATCAAAGCTGACATTCTCATTAGCAATAACACCCTGAGCAGTAATAAATCCTCCTTCACTACCTGCAAAAGAAACTGGTCCTCCATCCACTGTTTTCACACTAGAAAGCAGGGACAAGTTCCCTGTCATGTGCCTGGACGCCCTACTATCAACAATTCAAGTACTGCAGCGTGGATTGTAGGCGACCTTCACACTAAAATAAGAGGATTAGTTAGAGAGGGCCACCCATGCCAGAATGGCAGTGGGTTTCCCATCAACACCAACAACTGGCAACTCCACCCATTGTCCTTTAGATCCAGAAGGACCTTCAGGATGTTGAACACTCTTAACTTCTGATTTAGGTTTCCAAACTGTGTTATTCGGTAATGGTTTTCTATAATAATCATTAGTTTGAAAAACCTTTTTATCATTTGTTTGCATTGAAAAAGAATTAAACTCTGGTGAAGGTGATCTCCTATTATAGAACTGATTTGGACTAAAATCAACCTTCCTTCTTGGTGTCTGTCGAATGGGTCTACAATTCATTGCCCTGTGTCCCAACCTCCCACAATTGAAGCATTTAATATTATTAAAATCATGAGAATTAAACACTTTGCGTCTAATTGGTGAAAACTGTCTCCTAGGTGGTTCAGTATGTTATCTAGTCGTAGGGGATGACGAGACTTGTTGTTTAACAGTCTGTAAACGACCAGGCGGAACATACTTGGACACACTCCCAGATTTGGAACTTGCCTCTGTTGGTGATTGTTCTACCTTAGGACCTGATTCATCTATTCTGCCCTTACTGAAAAACTTAGGTGACACTCCCTGGGTGTTCTTCTTCTTATTCTGTTTGGGAGTCACGGTTTTCTTAGACTGAGCCTTTTGACTCTCAGTCATCTTACTTGCATTAACAGGATTTTTCAGAATGGTAACTGGTTTAGTGACAAGCTCAAATGGTTTGCTGTCTTTCTCAGTGTCGATATCAGTATCTGACTCTGTTTCATAGACAACATCTATAGGCTTCTTCGACTCAACTATCTTAACAGTACTCTCAACAGGTGCTTCTTTAGGCTTACCATATTCTAGTTCTACAACAGGACCCTTACTTTTCTCAACTGGTTTGTTAATATACTCACCTAAAAGTGGCGGGGCAACCTGGTTGTAACCTAAACACTGCTGTTTAGGAGGATTCAAAGTCTGTTTCACATAAGACATCCTCTGCCAATTGTCGATCCTAGCTTTTTCAGACTCGTATTTCAACTTAAATGAATCCCTTTCAGCCTTAAGAGTCTCTACCTGTCCCAAATACATGGTAATCACTTTTCCATCATCTATAACCATTGATTTTAAGTGACCCACCTGATTTTCTAAAGACTTAATCACATCAACATAGTCTTTCTATTTATTAAGGTAGAAAAGCGCATCATCATAGTTCTTTTTATTAGTCTGATTCTCCAAACTTAAATTCTTAAGGTCAACTCTAAGCTTAGGACAAGTCTCACATGTAACAGATATCTCATTAAGCTTGGAAATTACACACTCGAGCCTCTCAATTTCCTGTTCATAATCAACGCATCTAGAACATTTAGAAACTAAATCATTACATACCTTATCGTTATCGGATGTGTTGGCCATAAATGCATAGTTATTGCTTCCAACCTGAGTGTCTTCATCTGATTCTGACTCAGACTCTGAACTCATACTGTCCGCGTAATCAGCTTCATAACCTCCTTTGTTCTCGCTTTTGTCTGAACACACTGGACTCCAAACTGTAACAATCTTCTCGTCACCACTCTTAAGATCACAATTGAGCAAGTGTCCCAACTCTTGTCTGAACCAAGTACCAACATGACAACTTCTTTCTTCATCCTCATCGGAAGAATCAGTTGAAAACTCAAAATCTGATGTAGCGACCCCGACAAATCGTCAAGTGACGGCGTCGACTACGTAGGTCCCATTACCTGGTCATAAGTCTTTAAAACAGACGTTTGACCCAAAATATGTCGCATCCATTCAAGTGTAAAGATTGTTTCAAAGTTTACAAAGATAATTGACCACAAGTTAAGTTACAACGTTATAAGTACAAATGAAATCTATGCGACACAGTTTAAATAAGTTCAAAAGATGCTCCAAAGTGCATGTATACTCGACATCCAAGCAAGTATCAAAAGAGTGCGGAAGCATGTATCACTAAGCATTCATAACCTGAGAAAACATAGAAGAATCTGTCAACGAAAACGTTGGTGAAATCATAGGTTTAGTAAGTATTAAACGTTGTTTTTGAACCACAAGATTTTGTATTTCCATAACGTAGATTATCCAAATCATTTGCATTCCAAAAGTGTTGTTATACGCGAGCACTCAATTATCAAAACTTAACCAACGTTACCCCATCACACAGTGCTAGAACCCACACTAAAACACAAAAATATATTTCATCCGCATAACGGTAGCGAACCGTCCAAATGAGGGTTTGTTAAACCCGTATGGCCACACAATATAAGTTCTCGCTTACACCCTGCAAGTGTAACTAATGATAATCGAATTGAGGCATTTTTGTTCTAACTCGCACGTGGAATGTTTGTTTTCACACTTGTGTTCAAAACATAAAAGTAAGTAGTACAAGATGTAACAAAGTATATGTTTTCTCAGCCCATGATTTAAAAGTATAAAAGTTGTTGAAAAGGTGGGACTATGATCTCACCTTGAGCGCAAGAGTTAATAAAGTACTTCAATGAGTAAACGCGTGCAAAGACAAGGCTAGTCTTGACCTAAACATATAGGTTATATCAATAACGGTAAACACAAACGGTCAAAGATGTTCAATTAGTCCTATGGCTCGTTACGACTCGATTATGTAGCATGTGAATCAATTAGTCAAGTTTCATGCACGATACAAGTAACTAAGCATGTTAGAACGATCGTATAATTGTTTGGTTAAGTTTGACTAAAAGTCAAACTTGGTCAAAGTCAAGGTCAACGGGGTCGGGTCGGGTATCCGACAATTTTCCCATGATGAGAAATCATTTATGAGCAGAATGGCCAAGTTTCATGTTAATCGGAGTTACGGTTAAGCGGGAAACATTTTGTGAAAGGAAAAATAAAAAAAAAAAATGAGCTGGGCATATGCGCGGCGCGCTATGGGTTGCGCGGCGCGCACCCAAGTGTAAATCCTGGTCAGAACTTAACCACGAAGGCAAACATCTGGGATTTCTAAATCTCCGCGGCGCGCGGGTATATGCGCGGCGCGCAATACCTGGGAAACATGCAGTTTGCAGAAAAATGGTCCAAGTCACGAACCAAAACTCAAATTAACACATTTTATGAACCGAAAACATCCAAAATGCATACTATATATCGTTGGAAAGGTAATTTGACAAGGAAAACAACTAAACACGTTTCATCAAACAAAAACATCAATTTCAATAACTGATTTTCCGTCAAGTGATCATTAAGAATCCATTTTCAAAGTTTCAAGCTCATCAAATGCATTTTAAGTTTCGGGAATCCAATTCACACATGTGATATGCCGTTTTGAAGGTGATCAAACACACATTGTAACAAAACACTTAACAACAATATCTCATAGCATTTGACGCATCAAAAGTTCATGTAAAGCTTATCAAACCCTAATCCAAGTTCACAAAATCACTAATCATGTTCTTGGAGTTTCCTAAATCAACATATACATCAAAACGAAGCTAATGATACTAGTAACACTTTTAAAACATGCACTTTAACAATCTAACAACATTTGATCATCCAAAATCAAGGATTTAGCAAGTAATTTTCATATTGAACTAGTTACACCAAAAACAACGAATCGAGCATACAAATTACATACACGACATCACGATGAGCCATAGACCCTAATTAACAACTTTATAAGTCAAGAACATGAATTTAAAGAAAATCTAGTGATTTTAGAAAGTTACCCAAATTTGATGAAATCGGTATGGAATCGAAGAGGAAGATGCAAGGATTCCAAATATGTAATTTGTTTGGATTGAAGCTTGATCGATTTGAAATGGATGATGATTTCCTTTTTGAAGGATTGAGAGAAAATGGAGAAGTATGAAAAGAAATTGGAAAAGAAATGAAAAAGAAAGATGGGGAGGAGGTTGACTAGTCAAAGTGCTAGTCACCTCTTTGTCTTTTTGGCAAAACTAGTCCCTCTAGTTTGTAGTCGGGTGCGGGAATTAACCGAACGAATATTTTGAATTACACGGGAGTACGGGAGATGTTATAATCCAATAACGAAAATATTTTAAGAATGTAGCTAATGGAGGATACGAATCGAGATACTGAGGATATTAAATAATAAAATAAAAAAAAAAGACGGCGTTAAAAATAATTTAACGGAAAAATGCAGGATGTTACATTATCCACACCTCAAAAGAAATTTCGTCCCGAAATTTAGTTGGAAGTAATAATCGATGCCTCTCACTCGAGACCGGAGATGTCAATGCTATGAATAAGTGAAGGTACGTCCTTGAGTGTTCTCATGAATTTGGATAGTTAGGGTTTCACGTTGTATTAAGGTTTAGTTTTTACGATCCCCGGTTTCAACTGGTTTTCCTATGAAGAGTAGTTTGTCATCGATAGTTGATGTATCTAGCAGGATTGCACGTTCCTGTTCCGCAGGACACGTTTCTAAGTTTGTTACACGAAATGTAGGGTAAACGGAAACTTAATTGAGTCGGAAGTTCTAAACGGTAGGAAGAGGTTCCAATACGCCCCAAGGTTTCAAAAGGTTCAATATTGCGGATATAGCCTTTCTCGATTTCCCAAAATGGATTACACCCTTCCAAGGTGCGGTTTCTCAATATTACGCGGTTACACACTGGGTTTGGTGAGGTTTTCATCTAAGTTTGGTATAACTCTTCTGGCGACAATGGGTTGTCTCGAGCCCTTCTCGGACTTGAACGATCTCAATTGTTGTTTCTTGATGGAGTTCAGATTTTGGTGGTTGATGCTTTGGTTAAATGAACAGGGGTATGACATTAGCGGTCATATAGGGTTTCGGAAAGTGCGTGTGAACACACGGGTGGTATCTACTGTTGTAAGAGTGATCTACTAACGGTGACAATACGAGTTTGTGACATGTCTTTCCAAGACGTAAATCGTTCGTTTGCTCGGTTCGTCGGTTTGTGGGTGGTACGCGGTACTCATGTCTAAGCGGGTCTCCAAGGTTTCTTGCAAAACTAGAAGTGAAACGAGTATTTCGATACGTGATAATTGACAAAGATGCACCGTGTTGGAATAGAATCTCTTAATATACGTTTGAACAAGTTAGTTAGGGTTCGAAAATGTTCGTTAGAACTATTCACCCTCGTGGCGAATACTATTGTAATATGAAGAGTTTCTCTATCCATGGAGAAATGTTACAAGGAGTTTCCTTAAACGGAAATGCGAGCGATAAAGATAGGAGTGAAATGAGGACTTAGAATAGGATGAGCTTACATCTCGGGGTTGCCATAACGTGCCTCTAGTTGTCAAAAGTTGAAGTCTGAAAGAGAAACGAGGTGGTACACGTAGTTGTATAGTTCGGGGTTGAATAATAGTTGACCGATTATCAGAAACACAAGGGCGTTAAGTCAAAGAAGAGTGAAGTATCGTTGGATTGTGTGTTATCTTAAATTCCAGTAATATTAGACGGTGACGGTGAAATAACAGAGGTAGGTAGTGTGGTACGGGATGACGAGAAAATTGATCGGATCCACAATTTAGTATTCGAATTCTTCGTGCAAAATAACGAATTTTAGTTATGTTGATTTTTGAGACGAGAGAGTATGCCTTTCGGCGTTCAAGTAGAAATATTTCCATGTTTGAGTTCCATCTGTTGCTATACGATTTTAACTAGAATTGTTGGTGTGAAGAATCACGCTCAAGGTTCGAACACGGAGAGGTTTAAAGTTTTCCTTAGTGAGTTAACGAGTTTAAAAGTCGTGTAACACGAGAAAAGTCAAAAATGAATCTTCGGTAAAAATAGACGAGATCTAAGATTTTACGAATACAAGTCTGAGTTGGGAGAGTTTCCTGATTACATGTGGCTTGATTTCGAGATTGATTGTAATGCCTTGACCATTAACATCATGGTCTAGAAAATTGGACTTCGTTCAACAGAAATTCTCACTCAGAGACTTTGGTATAGAGTTGCTCTTTTCTCAAAAGTTCGAGCTTAAGATGGTGATGTTGTTCGTTTTCCTTCTTTACTTGAATAAGTTAAGATGTCATCTATAAATACGATAACAGATTAGTCTATATGAATTTGCATACGCGGTTCAAGAGGTTTATGGATACGGGCGAGCCCTAAATAAATCAAACGGTACTAAGAGAGATTTACAACTAACGTTGCGAGTTCGGAAAGTGGCTTAGGAGACATCGTCTCACTTAACCCCCAATTGATGATAACCGGAACGGAGGTCGATTTGGAACATACGAGATTCGTGCAAATAATCATGAGGTCATGGATGCGAGGGAGAGGGTATCGGTTTCCAACCGAAAATTTCTTAGTTCACAATAATCTATACATAAATGTAGGGCAACAATTTCTCCTTAATGAATAGGTTTTGAGTTCCTTAGTTCTATTGGTGTCGAGTTCAATTTCTTAACGTATATCCTCCGATAATATTTATAGGCACACAATATTTTCCGTTGGTCGGTTAAATCGCCTAAATAGTATCTAGGGGAAAAGATGGGGTGCAAAGAGCACGAGTCAAAGACTCGGTTATAGAACGTCTAGCGGTAACCGAATCGAATAAGTATGAAATATACGGTTTGTTGTGAAGAAACGTACCCGTGACTAGTCAATCGTCGTCTCGGGCATCCTAGGTGTCGATGTTGTAAGTTCAACGGCGTGCGTTGGGGTTGATTTTCTTATTTGGGCATTCATTCCTAAAATGACCCGTTTGGCCACATGCGTAGTAAGTGACCGACTTTTGTGTGTTGGGTCCCTTTCGAGGGACGGGGGTGGCACTTCCACAATGTTTGGCGATGTGACCACTTCCTTGGCGCCGGTGGCGAAACCTGCCACATCCTTCAAAGTGATGCTTGTGGCATTCGTTACAAAAAGGTAGTTTTCCGGCATAGCCTTTCTTGTCGTTGGAGGTGAAAGGCTTCTTGGCGGGGTTGTTGTGGTTGTGGTTGCTTGATTGAGAGGCTCTCCATGTTCTTTTATTGCCGCTCGATTGGTTCTCGATCATTGGTGTCGGCGCTTCTATTTCATTCACCGTTTCTAAAGTTTGGCGGGCCATTGTTAAAGCCCCTTGTAGGTTAATGGGTTGGGATGTCATTACCCCGTGTTGAATGCTCTTAGGGAGGCCATCCATGTAAAGTTCGACTCTTAGGGATTCGGGAGTCATGAGATTTGGACACATTGAGACTAGTTCGGTAAACCGTTGATTATAAGCTTCGAGGTCATTCTCGACCGTTTTTAAATTCCTTAGACCCTGTTCGAGCCTTCGAGTCTCGTCGCGCAGAAAATATTCGGTGATCATTCTTTCTCTTAATTCGGTCCAAGAGAGTGTGTGGGCTTCATCGATACCCACTGATTGTACATACGAGTTCCACCATGAGAGAGCAACACCGGTGAAAGTGAGAGTGGAAAACTTGACCTTTTCTTGGTTTCGACAACCGCTCGTATCAAAAACGGTCTCCATTTGTTCAAACCATCGGGTGAGAATAATCGGTCCTCCGGTTCCATCGAAAGTGGGAGGGTTGTACTTCATGAAGTTCTTGTAGGAGCAACCTTCGCTTGGATTACCGGCTCCATGATTGGTGTTGTTGGAAAAGTGATCGGCCACGGCCGTACCCACGGCGGTGGTTATCATTCGTTGAAGAGCTTGTCCTAGAGTTTCGGGAGGGGTATTGTGTTGACCTTGGTGAGCCATTGTTCCTTTATGAGACAAGAATATCGTTGGTTAGTATTTTCAACAATACTAACCGTGGCATGGAATAAGGATAGAGAGAAAATTTTCCTTGACTCGCCTTAAATTCTCTATGTCATAATGTCGGAACGTCCATGTGAATCACCGTAATATAATCCCGGAAATTATATTACCCTGATTCTCATGTGCATTTAACATTACTTCATAAAGTCAAGGTGGCGCATCAACAAAATTTATCAACGTAAGATCAAGATCGAATACGAGTTAGATATGATAGAAGAGTTCGAGTATAAATGCACAATTAGTCATATAATTCCTACTTCAGTCTATATGCCGGTTGTAGTCTAGATTCACCTATGTACCCTATGACTCGGGGTGGACACAAATGAACTCTAAATCCCTACAACCAAGGCTCTGATACCACTTGTAGCGACCCCGACAAATCGTCAAGTGACGGCGTCGACTACGTAGGTCCCATTACCTGGTCATAAGTCTTTAAAACATACGTTTGACCCAAAATATGTCGCATCCATTCAAGTGTAAAGATTGTTTCAAAGTTTACAAAGATAATTGACCACAAGTTAAGTTACAACGTTATAAGTACAAATGAAATCTATGCGACACAGTTTAAATAAGTTCAAAAGATGCTCCAAAGTGCATGTATACTCGACATCCAAGCAAGTATCAAAAGAGTGCGGAAGCATGTATCACTAAGCATTCATAACCTGAGAAAACATAGAAGAATCTGTCAACGAAAACGTTGGTGAAATCATAGGTTTAGTAAGTATTAAACGTTGTTTTTGAACCACAAGATTTTGTATTTCCATAACGTAGATTATCCAAATCATTTGCATTCCAAAAGTGTTGTTATACGCGAGCACTCAATTATCAAAACTTAACCAACGTTACCCCATCACACAGTGCTAGAACCCACACTAAAACACAAAAATATATTTCATCCGCATAACGGTAGCGAACCGTCCGAATGAGGGTTTGTTAAACCCGTATGGCCACACAATATAAGTTCTCGCTTACACCCTGCAAGTGTAACTAATGATAATCGAATTGAGGCATTTTTGTTCTAACTCGCACGTGGAATGTTTGTTTTCACACTTGTGTTCAAAACATAAAAGTAAGTAGTACAAGATGTAACAAAGTATATGTTTTCTCAGCCCACGATTTAAAAGTATAAAAGTTGTTGAAAAGGTGGGACTATGATCTCACCTTGAGCGCAAGAGTTAATAAAGTACTTCAACGAGTAAACGCGTGCAAAGACAAGGCTAGTCTTGACCTAAACATATAGGTTATATCAATAACGGTAAACACAAACGGTCAAAGATGTTCAATTAGTCCTATGGCTCATTACGACTCGATTATGTAGCATGTGAATCAATTAGTCAAGTTTCATGCACGATACAAGTAACTAAGCATGTTAGAACGATCGTATAATTGTTTGGTTAAGTTTGACTAAAAGTCAAACTTGGTCAAAGTCAAGGTCAACGGGGTCGGGTCGGGTATCCGACAATTTTCCCATGATGAGAAATCATTTATGAGCAGAATGGCCAAGTTTCATGTTAATCGGAGTTACGGTTAAGCGGGAAACATTTTGTGAAAGGAAAAATAAAAAAAAAATGAGCTGGGCATATGCGCGGCGCGCTATGGGTTGCGCGGCGCGCACCCAAGTGTAAATCCTGGTCAGAACTTAACCACGAAGGCAAACATCTGGGATTTCTAATTCTGCGCGGCGCGCGGGTATATGCGCGGCGCGCAATACCTGGGAAACATGCAGTTTGCAGAAAAATGGTCCAAGTCACGAACCAAAACTCAAATTAACACATTTTATGAACCGAAAACATCCAAAATGCATACTATATATCGTTGGAAAGGTAATTTGACAAGGAAAACAACTAAACACGTTTCATCAAACAAAAACATCAATTTCAATAACTGATTTTCCATCAAGTGATCATTAAGAATCCATTTTCAAAGTTTCAAGCTCATCAAATGCATTTTAAGTTTCGGGAATCCAATTCACACATGTGATATGCCGTTTTGAAGGTGATCAAACACACATTGTAACAAAACACTTAACAACAATATCTCATAGCATTTGACGCATCAAAAGTTCATGTAAAGCTTATCAAACCCTAATCCAAGTTCACAAAATCACTAATCATGTTCTTGGAGTTTCCTAAATCAACATATACATCAAAACGAAGCTAATGATACTAGTAACACTTTTAAAACATGCACTTTAACAATCTAACAACATTTGATCATCCAAAATCAAGGATTTAGCAAGTAATTTTCATATTGAACTAGTTACACCAAAAACAACGAATCGAGCATACAAATTACATACACGACATCACGATGAGCCATAGACCCTAATTAACAACTTTATAAGTCAAGAACATGAATTTAAAGAAAATCTAGTGATTTTAGAAAGTTACCCAAATTTGATGAAATCGGTATGGAATCGAAGAGGAAGATGCAAGGATTCCAAATATGTAATTTGTTTGGATTGAAGCTTGATCGATTTGAAATGGATGATGATTTCCTTTTTGAAGGATTGAGAGAAAATGGAGAAGTATGAAAAGAAATTGGAAAAGAAATGAAAAAGAAAGATGGGGAGGAGGTTGACTCGTCAAAGTGCTAGTCACCTCTTTGTCTTTTTGGCAAAACTAGTCCCTCTAGTTTGTAGTCGGGTGCGGGAATTAACCGAACGAATATTTTGAATTACACGGGAGTACGGGAGACGTTATAATCCAATAACGAAAATATTTTAAGAATGTAGCTAATGGAGGATACGAATCGAGATACTGAGGATATTAAATAATAAAAAAAAAAAGACGGCGTTAAAAATAATTTAACGGAAAAATGCGGGATGTTACATCTGATAGGTCTCGAGCTTAGCGAAACTTATCATACAATCGATCTTTAATCCTCTTTCTGAGGCATAACTTCATAATCTCCTCAGCTCTTTTCATTCTAGCATCACATTTGCACACATAGCAGGCGTAATTCGGATTATCTTTTCCAGTACAACCTGCAATTCTCCTAGCAATTCTTTCTTCTTCAATTTCAGCTTCAGTTTTACCTACAAACACAACATTAGCTTTATGTATATCTGCCGTGTTGGACCAGTCACACACTTCATCAGCATACGTGGTCGTCAAGGCCTTAGATTGAATAGACCCCGAAGATTCTTTCTCAACAATAACATATTGTGGAGTAACTAAAATGGTTGTATTGTGAAAAGGATCAGAAAAACCAGTCTTGGGTGGCCTCGTGCAAGTCTTCTTAAAATGACCAAGATCATCACAATTGAAGCACCTAACCTTTGACATATCAAAACCAAACTTCGAATCTCGATTCAAACTCAAAGACCTCTGTCCGGTTTTCTTCAAGTACTTCCTAGCCCGTCTCACAATGCTACCCATGCAATAAAGTATATCCATCCTTTCAAGATCGTCCTCATCAATCTGATCATAGTCTTCATTTCAAGATGACTATTAATCACTTGTCCACTAATCATATCGTTGTATGAGTTAACAACAATAGCTGCCAAAGCCATATATTCCTGAATCGATTCGATGGGCCTCTTCTTGATATTCTCAGTTTGAAACACAGGAGTCTAAGTTTGAGTTTGTTGTGAAGGAGAATTCTGAGTCTGAGCTTGTGATTTAGCATTAAAGTAACCAGACTGAGATTGTGGAGCAGACATTTGAGAAGCATTTGCTGTAATATAGGCTGTTTGTAATGGAGCATGACCAGAAGATGAAGCCAAAGTGGATGCAGAAGCAGCTACAGAACCAAGTCTCTTCCTCTTAGCTTCTACCTGAATATCCTTCTCCATCAACTTAGAAGTAAAAGCTGTCAATGTTAACGTACGACCTGATGTGCTGTACATGTTCTGAATCTTTTCAATCTCATGGTCCCACTTTTCTGGAAGACCATCTTTCAACACCCTGACTGCCTTATCATCAGGTACATCAATCCCATAATCCGCCATCTCTGCTACCAGTAAACGATATCTCTCCAAAGTTTGGTCCAGTGACTCTGATGGAAGAGCAGCAAATGCCCTCCATTCATCCTTCAAAACCTTACCTTTTGTTGCCAGATAAATAGCCGTACCCTCTGTTGCAGATTGAAGGGCCAACCAAAGAGTATACGCGGTCTTGTTACGGTTTTTGAACTGCTGGAAAATGTCCTTTGACAACGCTTGCGTTAGCTGAGCATAACATCTACACTCAAGATTATATTATTCACGCTCTGTAGGACTAAACTGTTGAGTTTCTTTGGGTTCACCATCACATCCACAAGGCCAAACAAATGGATTCTCAATACATTCCTAAAGTCTCGAGTCAACACCATTTAAGTAAATAACAAACCTAACTTTCCAGTCCAAGAAATCATTAAGATTGTCAAGTCGAGGTACTTTATTTGTCGATCCAGATTCACTTTCGTTAAGTAACATTTTTTGTAGTCCAGGTGCAATTACTAACACGCTGTATTCATTTATCACTTGTTCATTAGTGTCCGACATGTTAACTGATTAAATTTGAAAATAAAAGATTAATTACGATTCTGATTCAGTCACACGGTCGACTATCTCTGACACACGGTCGACCGTACAAGACACACGGTCGACTGTATAAGACACACGATCGATTGTACGTCTCACACGGTTGATTGTCTAACAAAATTTTGGCAGCACTTCGTTAATATATAAGCCTTGGGTATTGCAAACTCACACGGTCGATTGTCTTACTATCACGGTCGATTGAAATTCTCACACGGTCGAGTGACTTACTCACACGGCCGACTGACTTAAGTAATCTGACACGGATCTAGTAAAACTCACACGGTCGGTTGAAATCCTCACACGGTCGATTGTCAGGACACACACAGCCGAGTGTGTTCTTGACAGAAGCTGGTCGACTATTAGGGTTTTCTAGACAAAAATCGATTTTGCAATCGATTATGGATGGAAAACTCAAAAACAACACGTAGATAATGAAAATAAGCACTCCAGAAACACCTTTTGACAATAAAAACACTAACAATAACGTGTAAACACAGATTAATAGACAAAAAACCTAAAAACACCAAAAACACAAACTTTGACCCAAAAACGATTTGATCAAGCAAAAACCAGAGACTCCATCTCTGATACCACTTTGTAGACGATGATTCTATGGATCTTAGGTCGCTTGAACTCTAAACTAAAGGCGAAACACAATAGAATAGAGGTAAATTGAGATACGGGTCATTTTGGGATCGAATTGGTCGACCCTACAGCAAAACCTAGATTAGATCGACTCCTAGACGATGTATTTCGGTGGTATTCGGTGTTAGGGTTCTCTGGAGACGAAAAACAACGACTTGGAATAAATGGGACGAGTAACCTCACCAAAGAAGTCTAAACCCGTATATATACTGCAAGTCAGACACACTCGGTCGAGTGTGTCTGTCAGTCGGTGACTTACACAGTCGGTCGAGTGTGTACACACACTCGGTCGACTGTGTGCAGTTTAACATATTGATTATTTAATTAATTAAGAACGCACAATCACCATAGTAATCAATAGTCACTAGTAAATAACATTATTACATAACCGAATGTACTAAACGTAAGAATAAACTACGGCTGGGGATTTATGCACCAACAAAGCTAGCTAGGCTGAGCTAATTAATTAGAAGCTAGGTTATTAAAGTGATGTAGTTGCGTTTTAATTTGCAGAGATTATCTTTTTTTTTCTTCTGAACGACAACTTTTTTGAAATCGGTAGATCATTTATTTCAACGACTCTCATCATTTGCACGTATCACACGCGTTCTGCGAAAACCCGAACCCGATCGACGGTACCCGGGAACACATCCAAGCGGGCAGTGTTTCTGGGTAGAGGTCCGTGAACTAATTTGGTAAAACCCCCTATAGGATCAATATTGA
Source organism: Rutidosis leptorrhynchoides (assembly GCF_046630445.1). Lineage (NCBI taxonomy): Eukaryota > Viridiplantae > Streptophyta > Magnoliopsida > Asterales > Asteraceae > Rutidosis > Rutidosis leptorrhynchoides. Next base: position 89,228,927 of record NC_092335.1, read on the forward strand.
CCACCATTATTGGTGTTCAATTGTTTAAAAGAAAATCATGTCATCCCTAAGGATCAAACATATGACATCTCCCTATCCCATGACACAAAGTAAATGAGAAGAACTGTTGAGCTATGCCCGCAAGTTCTTTGTAGAGATTATCTGATTATATATTTTGAATTCAATTTGATTGATCGATATGAATGGCTATTATTTCAGGTTACTGTGAGCTTTTGTTGATCGTGTAGGTAAAAATGTATACGAAACTGAAATAACCAAGCATATAATCAATCAAAAGGAGAGCGTAAAGTTAAACAATCTAACCGAATTGAAGGTTGAACCGGGCTTGTGTTTGACACAATTCCCTTAAACAAATTCTTCGTCTGTTCCCAGGGTACACCGGTCCGAAGCAGCGTACTGCCGGGCTTGAACACTTGTGTGACGCCCCGTACAAAATCAACATGTACGGATCATCAACAACAGGATCATTACAAGGTCAAACACTATATGCTATTTGAAAACCAGTTTTGCATTCATAAAAGATAGCGTTTTACAAAAGATAACGTGACACAAAGGTCGTTACAAAGTCATTAATTGAAAATAACATAAATTACAAATGCAAAAGAAAAGTTCCATGATTGAGACATCTCTAAGTAATGCAGCGGAAATCTAACACAGCAGGTCCGTAACAGCAAGTCTATAACACTAAGACAGGAAGTCTAACAGCGGAAGCAACAACGTCTAAGCACCTGAGAAATACACGCTTAAAAAGTCAACACGAATGTTGGTGAGCTATAGTTTGTTTGTAATCAGTAATGTAGACCACGAGATTTCAGTGCTTCAACAAGCAGTTTAAATCAGTAATTCGAATCAGTATGATAAAGTATATGCTTATCCGTGGGCACCCGGTAACTAACTTAACGTAATAATAATACCCCCTAAAAGTACACTTGGCGAGTGCGTATGTCCTCAAAGTATCAAACATCCGTTAAATGCTAGCACGACTAGCCCGAGTGGGGATGTCAAACCATATGGATTCATATCTAATATTCGTGTTCACCGGTTCAAAAACCAATGATTAAACGTTACCGTGCTAAGGGGAATCTTTGTGCCGTTATATCACCCACACATATATAAAGTTTAAGTACTCGTGTCTAGTATGTAAAACATAAAAAGCGCATGTATTCTCAGTCCCAAAAATAGTTAAAGTAAAAAGGGATGCTATAACTCACAGTGAATAAGCAGTAAAAGTCGATATGAAACGTATGCAGGTAGTAAGTCGTTCCGAAAGGTCGTCAACCTAAGTCAAAGGTTACTAGGTCAGTATGTTGTCCCCAAAAGTTTAAAAGTGAATAAATTACATTTAAGTGTCATCATCAACATCATCATTATCATCATCATTCATCAACACTAAGGTAAGTTTAACAAGAATAGAGATCAAAACAAAAGGCTGACTTCGAACAGCTGTTATGACCCCTATACAAATAGAAAAGACACGTAGTGGATATGGCTCCGTATGTGAGTCCTCTAACTGCTGACCAATTTTCAGAACCTAACTCGTCTTTGTTTGACCGTGGCGACGGTTTAAGTGCGAGTAGGTCAGAAATTTCAGCACAACGTTACAAAGGCGTAGTGACTTTCGGAAGGCTATAAATCCTAAACCGTATATCGGATTAAGTCGAGGCCTAAATTAAAAGTCATCTACTCAAAACGAATTATCTAAAAATCAATTTTACAGAAGCCCAGGAGTCTGATCAGACCCCGAAAATCAGAAAACAAGTGCTCCAGTGAGGTCCTTAGTGCTTGATGCTCATCACGGTTCTCATCCTTGATGCTTGTAAGCTTCAAGTGTACAACTCGTTGATGTTTTAGCATCACTTTGACCAAGGTTCAACCATCAATACACAACTAAGAGTAAAATCTATCATTCTACAAGTTTTGAACATCAAGATTGCCTCTTTATTGCATAGATCCAATAAAGCTTCAACATTTTTCCATTTTACACAAGTTTATTCATCTCCATCATATATGATGATGAAGACTTGATCTTTATCATCACAACAAACACAAAAAGGTTCCAAGTAAGTGAGATCTACAATAATAACTTAGATCTCAAGTATTAAGAAAACCCTAAGCTAGAAAGCTTGGATCTTTACAAGATTAATGAGACCCCAAGCTAGAAAGCTAAGATCTTTAACAAAATAATGAAAGTAATGAGACCATATGCTAAAAAGCTAAGATCTTTAACATAATAATGAAAGTAATGAGACCATAAGCTAAAAAGCTAAGATCTTTAACATAATAATGAAAACCTAAGCTAGAAAGCTTGGATCTTTAGTGTTCTTGAAGATCTTGAAGCATAAAGCTGGGATCTTTAAGATACATGAAGATCATAAACATAAGTTTTGATCTTTATAATAAAACAAAGAAATTACAAGCTAGATCTAACAAGTAAATGAAGATTCCAAGCTAGAAAGCTTGAATTTTTCATCTTCTTGAAGGATTCAAACCCAAGTTTGAATCTATAAGATATAACAAGATCAAAAGCTAAAAGCTAGATCTATAAAATGATGATGATGATGTCGACTTTATGAAGAAGGAAAGAAGAAGAAGAAAATTTAAAACTTACACATTTTAGAGTGAGAAATACTAGAGAGAGAATTCAAGAGTAAGTGTGTGTAATTTGTAAATTAGAGCAAGTGTGAATTGTGAGGAAATAGCTTGGTATTTATAGGAAATGAGGGTGGTGGGGAGGCTCCAAAACCGCAGCCTTTGGGAGGGGACAAGGGGGACCAACTTTTGCTTTTTGGTTAACGGTTGTCTAAAGTTGGTGCTTATGTTAGAATCCCATGCAACATTAAGGATAATGCTTAACAAAAATGCTAGTATGTTCCCTCTAATACATGGGCATTTGTTTTTCATTATTATGGGTCACTAACTTATTAAAATTGGGCTAATTAAATAGTCCACTAGCTAGTGTAGGGTGAGCTAAGGTCCAACAAGGTAGAAAGTCCAACAAGACTAACTAGTGTGTTCTAGTAAATTACTAAGCGTAATTAAGCATCCAAAAACCCAAGTAATTGTTATTATAAAATAACAATTAGTGTTACGTAGTCATAATATTCCAATTATGACCAAAGTTAAACGTGTACCAAGTACATAGCTCGTTTCAAACGTCAAGTGACACCAATGGTCGTAAAAGCATCCGGGGATCAAGTTAAGTGATTACACACTTAATAGCACGTTGTAAGATATTAATGAAAGTAATTAATCATCAAATAAGATCCCAGAGCATAAATTAGCTCAGTACGCACATATACGCAGTTTCGTGAAAGCAAAAGCGCAAAAAGAAAGTCGAAAAAGTCGGGTCGTTACAACTTGCCTGATAGATAATCGAACGGGAAGACCTTTGTTGCTTTTGAGAGAATGGAACTTAGATGTGCATATCATTAGTTATGTGCAAGTATTTGTTGGTTTTTCTTATGTGTCTTGTGCAAGAGCCAAAAGCCCCTTTATATAGCACAAAACATGTAACATCCCGCGTTTTTCCGTTAAATTTATTTTAACACCGTCTTTTTTTTATATATATATATAATATCTTTCGTCATTTAAATTTGTATCCTTCGTTAACTATCGTTCATAATATCCTCGTTATTTAATTATAACATCACCCGTTTACTCGGGCGTTTCAAAATAATTCGTTTGGATAATCCACGCACCCGACTACAAACTTGAGGGACTAAACTTGCCAAAAGACCAAACTTTTGACTAGGTCAAAGTGGTCAAACCACTCTCCACCATTCATTAATTCTATTTTCATTTTCCTTTTTCCTTCATACTTTCCATTTTCCTTTCAATTCTCCAATTTGAAGATTCATCATCCATTTCAATTCAAGCAATCAAACATCAAAACAAACTACATATTCTTGATCCTCTCACCATCCTCTTCGATTTGATGCTAACCACTTCGATTTTGGGTAACATTTCTAAAACACTAGATTTCTTTAAATTCGTGTTCTTGACTTATAAAGTTGTTAATTAGTGTCTATGGCTCATCGTGATGTCGTGTATGTAATTTGTATGCTCGATTCGTTGTTTTTGGTGTAACTAGTTCATTATGAAAATTTGCTTGCTAAATCTTTGATTTTGAATGATCAAATGTTGTTAGATTGTTAAAGTGCATGTTTTAAAAGTGTTACTAGTATCATTAGCTTCGTTTTGATGTATAGGTTGATTAAGGAAACTCCAAGAACATGATTAGTGATTTTGTGAACTTGGATTAGGGTTTGATAAGCTTTAGATGAACTTTTGATGCACCAAATGCTATGAAATATTGTAGATAAGAATTTTGTTGCAATGTGTGTATGATTACCTTCGAAACGGCATATCATACATGTAAATTGGTTGCCCGAATCATAAAATGCGTTTTAGAACTTGAAACTTTGATTATGAACGTTTAATGCGATTTTTGGTTGTTGTTAGTGATGAATTGCTTGATGAAATGTGCTTAGTTGTTTTCCTTGTCAAATTACCTTTCTAATGATATAGGTTATGCGTTTTAAGTGTTTTCGGTGCATGAAATGTGTTATATTGTATTTTGGTTCGTGACTTGGACCATTTTTTCTGCAAACTGCATGATTCCCAGGTATTGCGCGCCGCGCATTTACCCGCGCGCCGCGCAGAATCAGAGATCCCAGATGTTTGCCTTCTTGGTTGAGTTCTGACCAGAAATTGCACTTGGGTGCGCGCCGCGCAAAAGCCCCAGGCCACTCTCTTTTGTTTTTAAATGTCACAAAAATGTTTCCGCTTAACTAAAACTCCGTTTAACATGAAACTTGACTATTAGGCTCTTATATGACTTCTCGTCTTGGGAAAATTGTCGGATACCCGACCCGACCCCGTTGACTTTGACTTTGACCAAGTTTGACTTTTAGTCAAACTTAACCAAACGATTATACAATCGTTCTAACATACTTAACTACTTGTATCGTGCATGAAACTTGACAAATTGATTCACATGCTATATTAATCGAGTCGTAACGAGCCATAGGACTAATTGAACATCTTTGACCGTTTGTGTTTACCGTTATTGATACAACCTATATGTTTAGGTCAAGACTAGCTTTGTCTTTGCACGCGTCTACTTGTTGAAGTACTTTATTAACTCTTGCACTCAAGGTGAGATCATAGTCCCACTTTTACTCTTTTAAACTTACTTTTGGGATGAGAAAAAATAAACGATTCTTTTGAACTAAGTGAACACAAGAACGGGAAAACAAACATTCTACATACGAGTTTAGAACGAAAATCCTCAATCCGATTATCATTAGTTACATCAGATGGTGTAAGCGAGAACTTATGTTATATGGCCATATGGGTTGACAACCCTCATCTTTGACGGTTCGCTACCGTCTACGGATGAAATATATTTTCGAGAATCAGTGTTTGTTCTAGCACTATGGATGGGGTATACAATGGATGGAATGTTAAGCTTTGATAATTGGGTGCTCGTGAATATTAACTTTTAGAATGTATTACTATTATTTCAACTTTGCAAACCTTGTGGTTCGACTTACTTACTTTTACTCACTTACTTACTTAAACCTATGATTTCACCAACGTTTTCGTTGACAGATTTCTATATTTTTCTCAGGTCTTGCACGATATGTGAAACATGCTTCCGCTCATTATTTGATACTTGTATTGGATGTCGAGTATACATGCATTTCATGGAGCGTCTTTTGACTTCACTTTAAACCGTGTCGCCTAGATTTCATTTGTACTTATAACCTTGTAACTTAACTTTTGGTTGAACAATTCTTGTAAACTTTGGAAACAATCTTTATTTTGAAATGAAGGCGACATATTTTGGTCAAACTTAGTCTTAAAGACTTATGACCATGCAATGGGACCTACGTAGACGACGCCGTCACTTGACGATTTGTCGGGGTCGCTACAAGTGGTATCAGAGCCTTGGTTGTAGGGATTTAGAGTTCATTTGTGTCCACCCCGAGTCATAGGGTACATAGGTGAATCTAGACTACAACCGGCATATAGACTGAAGTAGGAATTATTTGACTAATTGTGCATTTATACACGAACTCTTCTATCATATCTAACTCGTATTCGATCTTGATCTTACGTTGATAAATTTTGTTGATGCGCCACCTTGACTTTATGAAGTAATGTTAAATGCACATGAGAATCAGGGTAATATAATTTCCGGGATTATATTACGGTGATTCACATGGACGTTCCGACATTATGACATAGAGAATTTAAGGCGAGTCAAGGAAAATTTTCTCTCTATCCTTATTCCATGCCACGGTTAGTATTGTTGAAAATACTAACCAACGATATTCTTGTCTCATGAAGGAACAATGGCTCACCAAGGTCAACACAATACTCCTCTCGAAACTCTAGAACAAGCTCTTCAACGAATGATAACCACCGCCGTGGGTACGGCCGTGGCCGATCACTTTTCTAACAACAACAATCATGGAGCCGGTAATTCAATCGAAGGTTGCTCCTACAAGAACTTCATGAAGTACAATCCTCCCACTTTCGATGGAACCGGGGGACCGGTTACTCTCACCCGATGGTTTGAACAAATGGAGACCATTTTTAACACAAGCGGTTGTCGAGACCAAGATAAGGTCAAGTTTTCCACCCTCACTTTCACCGGTATTGCTCTCTCATGGTGGAACACGTATGTACAATTAGTGGGAAGCGATGAAGCCCACACACTCTCTTGGACCGAATTAAGAGAAAGAATGATCACCGAATACTTCCCGCGCGACGAGACTCGAAGGCTCGAACAGGGTCTAAGGAATTTAAAAACGGTCGGAAATGACCTCGAAGCTTATAATCAACGGTTTACCGAACTAGTCTCGATGTGTCCAAATCTCATGACTCCCGAATCCCTAAGAGTCGAACTTTACATGGATGGCCTCCCTAAGAGCATTCAACACAAGGTAATGACATCTCAACCCACTAACCTACAAGAGGCTTTAACAATGGCCCGCCAAGCCTTAGAAACGGTGAATGAAATGGAAGCACCGGAACCAATGGTCGAGAACCACCCGAGTAACAACAAAAGAACATGGGAAGCCTCTCAATCAAGCAACCACAACAATAACAACAACCCCGCCAAGAAGCCTCTTACCTCCAACGACAAGAAAGGCTATGCCGGAAAACTACCTTTTTGTAACGAATGCCACAAGCATCACTTTGAAGGATGTGGCAGGTTTCGCCACCGGCGCCAAGGACCCGTCGCTCGAAAGATGCCCAACGCACACAGAACGGGTGCTTGCTTCGAATGTGGCCAACTGGGTCATTTTAGGAATGTGTGCCCAAATAAGAAAATCAACCCCAACGCACGCCGTTGAACCTTCAACATCGACACCTAGGATGCCCGGAACGACGATGGACTAGTAACGGGTACGTTTCTTCACAACAAACCGTATACTTCATACTTATTCGATTCCATTACCGCTAGACGTTTTATAACCAAGTCTTTGACTCGTGCTCTTTGCACTCCACTTTTTCCCTAGACACTACTTAGGCAATTTAAGTGACCAACGGAATATATTGTGTGCCTATAAATTTTATCAGAGGATATACGTTAAGAATTATGACTTGACACCTATAGAACTAAGGAGCTCAAAACCTATTCGTTAAGGAGAAATTTTTTTTTTCTTTCTTTCCTACAATTATGTATGGATTTTTGTGAACTAAATAATTTTCGGTTGAAAACCGATACCCTCCCCCTCGCATCCATGACCTCATGATTATTTGCATGAATTCCGTATGTTCCAAATCGACCTCCGTTCCGGTTATCATCAATTGGGGGTTAAGGGAGACGATGTCTCCTGAGTCTTTTCCGAACTCGCAACGTTAGTTGTAAATCTCTCTTAGTACCATTCGATTTATCCAAGGCTCGTCCGTATCCATAAACCTCTTAACCCACGTATGCAAACTTATCTAGACAAGTCTGTTATCGTATTTATAGATGATATCTTAACTTATTCAAGTAAAGAAGGAAAACGAACAACATCACCAGCTTACGCTCGAACTTTTGAGAAAAGAGCAACTCTATATCAAATTCTCCGAGTGGGAATTTTTGTTGAACGAAGTCTAATTTTCTAGACCATGATGCTAATGGTCAAGGCATTACAATCAATCTCGAAATCAAGCCACACATAATCAGGAAACTCTCCCCACTCAGACTTGTATTCATAAAATCTTAGATCTCGCCGGTTATTACCGAAGATTCATTTCTGACTTTTCTCGTGTTACACGACTTCTAACCTCGTTAACTCATTGAGGGAAAATTCAAACCCCTCCGTGCCCGGGCCCTGAGCGTGATTTTCACACCAACATTTCTAGCTAAATTCGTATAGCAACAGATGGAACTCAAATATGGAAATATTTCTACTTGAACGCCGAAAGGCATACTCTCTCGACTCAAAATCAACGTAACTAAAAATTCGTTATTTTGCACGAAGAATTCGAATACTAAATTGTGGATCCGATCAATTTTCTCGTCATCTCATACCACACTACATACCTCTGATATTTCACCGTTACCGTCTGATATTACGGGAATTTAAGATAACACACACTCCAAGGATACCTCATTCTTCTTTGACTTAACGTCCTTGTGTTGCTGATAATTGGCCAACTACTATTCAACCCCGAACTATACAACTACGTGTACTATCTCGTTTCCTTTTTCAAACCTCAACTTTTGACAACTAGATGCACGATATGGCTACCTCGAGATGTAAACTCACTCTACTCTAAGTTCTCATTGCAATTCTCTTTCAAACCTCAACTTCTATCTTTATCGCCCGCACTCCCGTATAAGGGAACTTTTTGTAAAACTTCTCAATGGATAGAGAAACTCCTCATATTACATTAATATTCGCCACGAGGGTGAGTAGTCCTAACGAACATTTTCGAACCCTAACTAACTTGTTCAAACATATCTTAAGAGATTCTATTCCAACACGGTGCATCTTTGTCAATTATCACGTATCGAAATACTCGTTTCACTTCTAGTTTTGCAAGAAACCTTAGGATCCACTTAGACATGTGTACCGCGTATCTTCCACAACCCGACGAACCGAACAAACGAACGATTTACGTCTTGGAAAGACATGTTACAAACTCGTGTTGTCACCTTTAGCAGATCCCTCTTACAACAGTAGTTACCACTCGTGTGTTCACACGCACTTTCCAAAACCCTATATGACCGCTAATGTCATACCCCTGTTCATTTAACCAAAGCATCAACCACCAAAATCTGAACTCCATCAAGAAACAACAATTGAGATCGTTCAAGTCCGAGAAGGGCTCGAGACAACCCATTGTCGCCAGAAGAGTTATACCAAACTTAGATGAAAACCTCACAAAACCCAGTGTGTAACCGCGTAATATTGAGAAACCGCACCTTGGAAGGGTGTAATCCATTTTGGGAAATCGAGAAAGGCTATATCCGCAATATTGAACCTTTTGAAACCTTGGGGCGTATTGGAACCGCTTCCTACCGTTTAGAACTTCCGACTCAATTAAGTTTCCGTTTACCCTACATTTCGTGTAACAAACTTAGAAACGTGTCCTGCGGAACAGGAACGTGCAATCCTGCTAGATACATCAACTATCGATGACAAACTACTCTTCATAGGAAAACCAGTTGAAACCGGGGATCGTAAAAACCAAACCTTAATACAACGTGAAACCCTAACTATCCAAATTCATGAGAACACTCAAGGACGTACCTTCACTTATTCATAGCATTGACATCTCCGGTCTCGAGTGAGAGGCATCGATTATTACTTCCAACTAAATTTCGGGACGAAATTTCTTTTGAGGTGTGGATAATGTAACATCCCGCGTTTTTCCGTTAAATTTATTTTAACACCGTCTTTTTTTTATATATATATATAATATCTTTCGTCATTTAAATTTGTATCCTTCGTTAACTATCGTTCATAATATCCTCGTTATTTAATTATAACGTCACCCGTTTACTCGGGCGTTTCAAAATAATTCGTTTGGATAATCCACGCACCCGACTACAAACTTGAGGGACTAAACTTGCCAAAAGACCAAACTTTTGACTAGGTCAAAGTGGTCAAACCACTCTCCACCATTTATTAATTCTATTTTCATTTTCCTTTTTCCTTCATACTTTCCATTTTCCTTTCAATTCTCCAATTTTAAGATTCATCATCCATTTCAATTCAAGCAATCAAACATCAAAACAAACTACATATTCTTGATCCTCTCACCATCCTCTTCGATTTGATGCTAACCACTTCGATTTTGGGTAACATTTCTAAAACACTAGATTTCTTTAAATTCGTGTTCTTGACTTATAAAGTTGTTAATTAGTGTCTATGGCTCATCGTGATGTCGTGTATGTAATTTGTATGCTCGATTCGTTGTTTTTGGTGTAACTAGTTCATTATGAAAATTTGCTTGCTAAATCTTTGATTTTGAATGATCAAATGTTGTTAGATTGTTAAAGTGCATGTTTTAAAAGTGTTACTAGTATCATTAGCTTCGTTTTGATGTATAGGTTGATTAAGGAAACTCCAAGAACATGATTAGTGATTTTGTGAACTTGGATTAGGGTTTGATAAGCTTTAGATGAACTTTTGATGCACCAAATGCTATGAAATATTGTAGATAAGAATTTTGTTGCAATGTGTGTATGATTACCTTCGAAACGGCATATCATACATGTAAATTGGTTGCCCGAATCATAAAATGCGTTTTAGAACTTGAAACTTTGATTATGAACGTTTAATGCGGTTTTTGGTTGTTGTTAGTGATGAATTGCTTGATGAAATGTGCTTAGTTGTTTTCCTTGTCAAATTACCTTTCTAATGATATAGGTTATGCGTTTTAAGTGTTTTCGGTGCATGAAATGTGTTATATTGTATTTTGGTTCGTGACTTGGACCATTTTTTCTGCAAACTGCATGATTCCCAGGTATTGCGGGCCGCGCATTTACCCGTGCGCCGCGCAGAATCAGAGATCCCAGATGTTTGCCTTCTTGGTTGAGTTCTGACCAGAAATTGCACTTGGGTGCGCGCCGCGCAACCCAGTGCGCGCCGCGCAAAAGCCCCAGGCCACTCTCTTTTGTTTTTAAATGTCACAAAAATGTTTCCGCTTAACTAAAACTCCGTTTAACATGAAACTTGACTATTAGGCTCTTATATGACTTCTCGTCTTGGGAAAATTGTCGGATACCCGACCCGACCCCGTTGACTTTGACTTTGACCAAGTTTGACTTTTAGTTAAACTTAACCAAACGATTATACAATCGTTCTAACATACTTAACTACTTGTATCGTGCATGAAACTTGACAAATTGATTCACATGCTATATTAATCGAGTCGTAACGAGCCATAGGACTAATTGAACATCTTTGACCGTTTGTGTTTACCGTTATTGATACAACCTATATGTTTAGGTCAAGACTAGCTTTGTCTTTGCACGCGTCTACTTGTTGAAGTACTTTATTAACTCTTGCACTCAAGGTGAGATCATAGTCCCACTTTTACTCTTTTAAACTTACTTTTGGGATTAGAAAACATAAACGATTCTTTTGAACTAAGTGAACACAAGAACGGGAAAACAAACATTCTACATACGAGTTTAGAACGAAAATCCTCAATCCGATTATCATTAGTTACATCAGATGGTGTAAGCGAGAACTTATGTTATATGGCCATATGGGTTGACAACCCTCATCTTTGACGGTTCGCTACCGTCTACGGATGAAATATATTTTCGAGAATCAGTGTTTGTTCTAGCACTATGGATGGGGTATACAATGGATGGAATGTTAAGCTTTGATAATTGGGTGCTCGTGAATATTAACTTTTAGAATGTATTACTATTATTTCAACTTTGCAAACCTTGTGGTTCGACTTACTTACTTTTACTCACTTACTTACTTAAACCTATGATTTCACCAACGTTTTCGTTGACAGATTTCTATGTTTTTCTCAGGTCTTGCACGATATGTGAAACATGCTTCCGCTCATTATTTGATACTTGTATTGGATGTCGAGTATACATGCATTTCATGGAGCGTCTTTTGACTTCACTTTAAACCGTGTCGCCTAGATTTCATTTGTACTTATAACCTTGTAACTTAACTTTTGGTTGAACAATTCTTGTAAACTTTGGAAACAATCTTTATTTTGAAATGAAGGCGACATATTTTGGTCAAACTTAGTCTTAAAGACTTATGACCATGCAATGGGACCTACGTAGACGACGCCGTCACTTGACGATTTGTCGGGGTCGCTACAAAACATAATCACAATCATTAATTAAATCAATATTTAATATACTTGTAACAGTCATAATTAAATCGATAGTTAAATTCATATTTACAACGATACCGTTATGAAATCAAAAAGAATTCGTAACCGAAAACCATTATGAATGAATTTACTACAAGTTTTTTAATATCAATAGCAAACAACCAACCAATCAACTTTGAGATTCGATATCTCATTCACACATTTTCAACTAATTTTCCAACAATTCCCCACATGAATGGAGATCGATCTCAGAAACAACAATCTTCCGATTAAATTTCAGCGGTTGAATCTTGCATATGATAAGTAGGTGTTACCCTTTGAACTTTCGCTTATGAAACGCACTTAGTCTACTGGCTCTGAGTAGACGGCAATGTCTTTGAACTCGTCGGCCGTTTGTGAATACACTTCACACAAGACTCTCCCTGACAAAGTCAAGTCCTCATAGTTATGTTCGTTATGGTCATGAACATTAGCCCGGTTCTGCGAGAGTTTATCAAGTATTGTGCCCCAGCAATACCCTTCAAAGCGACCCCACTTCTCTTTCACATAGGTGATTCACCACAGCGTGGTTACTGATTAACCATGCATGGTTATCTCAGTTGAATCATTAAAAGCCATGGGCTTATCCTATTACTTGTCACTTTTAGGAATGGACTCGGAAGTATACTCTCAAATAGTAAACTCCCTTTTAAAGGTGTAGGGGTTGCTAGTTTAGTAATTAACTCCCCCACAGTGACTTTCGCCAGTTCATACAAGTAGGTTGTCCTATTGAACTCAGATCTTGAGATCTCCAGTCAACTGAGTTAGGTTTTCCTTCATATAAACTTAGCCTTTCAAGGGCTTCAGTCCCATTCCCACGCACGACTCATACACTAACTCTCTGCTTAAGCCTTTTGTCAGCGGATCCGCAATATTATCCTTTGACTTTACATAGTCAACAGTGATAATTTCTCCAGAGATTAGTTGTCGTACTTTATTATTTCTACGTCTCATATGCTTATTATTACCATTACACATTGTAATATGAGTTCTACCAATAACCGATTGGCTATTACAATGTAAACATATGGCCAACACCGGCTTAGGCCATCTGGTATAACTTTAACGAATTGACATAGGCATTTTTCCTCTTCACCAGCTTTATCTAAAGCGATGAATTATGATTCCATCATGGATCTAGCAATAACCGTTTGTTTAAACGATTTCCATGATATAGCAGCACCTTCAAGTGTGAATACATATGCACTTGTTGCTCTGGAATCATCTTATCAGATATCCAATTTGCCTCACAGTGTCCCTCAATCACTGCAGGATATCTGTCACTGAATTAACCTAATCATACAACTCTAATGAGATATACTTGGATTACTCTTGTATCTACTTAGCTTGCTTACAACATATGCTAAGTCAGATCTAGTACATCTCATTGGATATTTTAGAACATGTTATCGTGAATCATGCTCTTGATATCAAAAGACAAGACACCCTCACATTTTCAAGCTATTGTGTTCATTTTACACAACTAACAAGGGTCACTGCTTATCCTCTCAAAGCTTCCCACACATGTCTTGCAACTTGATATCATAATCATATATATCTAATATGATTCTAATCAATGAATTATTCAAATGCCCACACATAAGATTACATCTTTTGTGATTCATAATTTAGCACATTTGAGCAATTCTTAGTCATATTCTAGGTTTGATCCAGAGACGTTGAATTTAGAAAAATTAACAAAGTTTCGCACTCAAATTATATTTACATTTGAATTCTGATTAGGCAATTTTAAAAATCGTAAGATAATATTATAATAAAGATTGACATCTTTATATTTATAATTATCTTCAATATCATAATCCCACATAAAATGAAATAATTCACATCATCAATGATATTTACAAATCTTGTTTCACAACATACCATATGCTTTTATTACTGAATGAAAGCGATTTTGTCTTTAAATATATTCAACTCAGTGAAATATTAGTTGTTAATTGATCTCTGTAGATGATCATCATTAACAGTCCAAGTCTAGTACTCTATAGACTTTATGTCCAAAGCTTTAGAATAAAAGATGCATCATTCATATTCTCCATAGCCTTTCTCATAAGGAATGTCATAGCATATCCCTTGTATCATGACAAAATCGACTTCATATATATAAACACCGTCTTAAATATACCATTTAAGAGGGTTTCAAATATCATGTATATCTTTTATACATTCAGTCTTAATTCCTCTATAAGCATAATGCATATGCCATTTATCGAGGAAGTTCCTTTAGAACTAGCTCATTAGGTGTCTCATCTTGAACACCTTCTCGCCTATCCTAGACGAACTTTCACGTTCATTTGTTATGTATGGAAATACATTTTCAAAGAATGAAAAGTTTCTCGATTCTATTATCGAACCTTTGTGTATATCCAAAATCTTGGATGCATGCACAAGGAAGCGATAAGCACTACAGTTTTCAGTACATCCGATAAATATGCATTAAACAGTCTTTGATCCTATCTTTTGTGCCTTAGGTAGGGAACAACTACCTTTGCTAGGCACCCCCACACTTTGAGGTACTCATAGGATGATTTTCTTTTCCACCATAACTCGTATGGGGTTTCATCCCTTTTCTTTTGGGGTATCTTATTTAAAAGATAGTTTGCCGATAGGATGACATCCCCCCCACATTGACTGGCTTACACAAGAACTCACCAACATGGAATTCACTATATCTTTAAAGGTTCTATTCTTTTGTTAAATAGTCTCATTCGATTGAGATGAGTAAGGTGCAGTGAATTCATATCTAATGCCATTTTGTGAACAATTTAGCAAAAAGGGCGACATATTCACCACCTCTATCACTACGAACAACCTTGATTTTTCGTTCAAGTTTATTCTTAACTTCGTTTTTATAAGCAATAAAACTTCTCAATTGCTTCATCTTTACTTTGCAACAAGTAAATATAACAATACTTCATGATATCATCGATAAATGTAATGAAGTATTTGTTACCATTCCTCGTTGGAATGGATTTCAAATCACACACATCGGTGTGGACCATATCAATGGGTTCGATTATTCGTTCAACCGAAGATGATCTCGTTAATCTGACTTCAACACAAGTTTCACATGTATAGGGCATAACCCTTTTAAATATACATTCACACTTGGTCAACATGACCTTTTGAACATACTTTCCATTTTTATTTTTAAACGCCAAACTTGTTCAACAAACATCCGGACACCAGATTCCTTATGAATCTTAGGAACATACAACACATTATTCAATGTGAGTTCCTATCCAGAAGTCAATTTTTCCAGGATCATCACTCTGGAATATAAACTAAAATAAACTGTTTCAGCAAAACGAAAAATTTCAGTCATCAAATATCACGTGAACTAAATTAATTTAGGGTTTCATCCCAAATTAAAGTTTCATTTTACCGTAAACAAATTGAGTTAAACCAAACATGTTTCAACTCAACTAGGTTAAACCAATCAGGTTTCAACCAAATAGGTAAACCAAGCAGGTTTCAACCTAAACGGGTAAACATAACAAGTTTAAACCCAACCGGGTAAACCAAATAGGTTTCAACCTAAACAAGTAAGCCAAACAGGTTTAGGTTTAAACTTAAATGTGTAAACCAAACATGTTTTAACACAAAAAGGTTTCAACCAAACGATTAAACTACGTTTAACACAAACGGTTAAACTAAACCGTTTAAAACAAATGAATAAATTAATCCGTTTAACACAAATGGTTAAACCAAATAGGTTTAAAACCAGTCCAACAACAGTGTAAGACTGTCATAATAATGTCCCAAGACAATCCAAAACCAGTCTCGAATACTGTCTGGAAATATTCTAAAAACAGTCCTAAAGCAGTCCGGAAATGGTCTGAAAACTGTTCGAATATACGTTATAGAACAAACCGACTATGTTATTCAAGACATAGTTACGACATAAGCTAGGAATCTGAATGATTCCAAGCCTGAACCGCGCTCACAATTTGAGCATCATGTTCCCCTTCATCAACTAAGGGAGCGGTTGCAGTTAAGAACCTCGCAAGGTTCACCGTGGTTAGATAAAAGAACATCTTTTTCTGCCAACGCTTAAAGTTCATACATGTGAACTTTTCAGGTCTTTCAGCCCGAGAAAGAACCGTATCATGTTCCCATTCAACCACTTAAGAAGCGGTTTATGTTATGAACCTCGCAAGGTTCAGCATGGCCAGATAAAAGAGCATCTTTTGTTGTCAACACTTGAAGTTCACACTAGTGAACTTCTCAGGTTTCTCAGCATGAGAAACAACCACATTAGAAAGCGGTACAATGATAATAGCAGTAGCAGAGAACACGATCGTCTGAGTGCTTATGGGTTGGGATTCCATTCCAAAATATGAAAATTCGTTACAAAGTCAATATTAACAATGACTAGAACACATCCCACAATGAATATTCAAATATTCATGTATTAAAAAAAGCAAATTTTGCAAATTTAGATAGTTCATAATAACTTTAGTCATAACAGTTACATCTCACTTTACTTTATGTTACGCCAATTCAATTGATAACATCTTACTTTCATGATAATATAAACAAAGTTATTCAGTTTATATAACAAAATAAATGTTGAACATAATCTTCTTAAGAAAATTTATATGTTCCATTTGCAATCACGAAGAACAGCAATAAAAGTGAAATATTATCATTGACAAAACTAATATGAGTTACATAAGTAAATCAAACAAGATCATAATGGCAGTATTGTTACTTTATATAACATGTTGTATTACATTATAATATCATATTGCCATATTACCATAATATACATATAATTAGTTCGGTCTTTGAAAAAGCAAACGATTAACATGAATATCAGTAACACAATAAACTGATTTATAACTCAAAGTGTTCAGAATATAAACTTTTAGCAATGATGAACAACATATTCTCAGCCTCGAACAATCATATTAAAATCAATATGAAGACAGAGTCAAAAGAAGATAAAAGGTCAAAATAAACAGACCACTATATAATCGATAAAAACTGATCAGTATCAAATTAATTTAATATATAAATTAGTTTCACAACTTTCAAACAATTTATATCAGCAACTGATCAGCACATAACGAATTATAACATATTAAATAACACTGGTTTATAACATCAAACATGTAATAATCCGTTTAACAACAACCGTTTATATTTTGGCAGTCAATAATATGTTTGTAGACAGTTTAACAGCAGCAACCAAACATCAATCTAATCATTTCATGATCTGTTCAAAATGTTTAGATCAAAACCTTGAGAAAACATTTTAAACTTGGTTTCGACTTTGGAACAAAATCTGTTTAAGTTTGTAGGTAAAAATGTATGCGAAACTGAAATAACCAAGCATATAATCAATCAGAAGGAGAGCGTAAAGTTAAACAATCTAACCGAATTGAATGTTGAACCGGGCTTGTGTTTGACACGATTTCCTTAAACAGATTCTTCGTCTGTTCCCAGGGTACACCGGTCCGAAGCAGCGTACTGCCGGACTTGAACACTTGCCTGAGAGATAATCGAACGGGAAGACCTTTGTTGCTTTTGAGAGAATGGAACTTAGATGTGCATATCATTAGTTATGTGCAAGTATTTGTTGGTTTTTCTTATGTGTCTTGTGCAAGAGCCAAAAGCCCCTTTATATAGCACAAAACATAATCACAATCATTAATTAAATCAATATTTAATATACTTGTAACAGTCATAATTAAATCGATAGTTAAAGTCATATTTACAACGATACCGTTATGAATTCAAAAAGAATTCGTAATCGAAAACCATTATGACTGAATTTACTACAAGTTTTTAATATCAATAGCAAACAACCAACCAATCAACTTTGAGATTCGATATCTCATTCACACATTTTCAACTAATTTTCCAACAGATCGATCGAACGCATGAAAGTTAGGAAAATTCAATATTATCAAGTATTAATAATAGTAATAGTAACTATGTATTAAAATAAAACTGGAAAACCTTGTTATTTCTTTATAAATGTTAGGAGTTATATATATGTAAGTTTGTATCTCGTTATATAACAACCCACACTTTTCCCTTCTGAATTTACCAAATTTCCCTTAGGGTTTCAACGTCATACTCTGTGTATTAGCATTAGGGTTGTTATCCGGATATAATAAATAAAGTAATTAATACTAAAACCATAATATTATTTAAAACCCTAAACCTAACCCTATGCATTAAAAACTAAACCCTAATACCATTTAATATTTAAAATTAAACCCTAACTCTAATACTAAATAAATGATATAAACTATATGTATTAATATTAAATGTGACATTTTACAACTATTAAAAACTAATAAGCAAATTAAAACCAAATTAAGAATTTATAAAAGTTAGGGACTAGTAATTAAATAAAATGTATTTAAATAATAATAATAATAATAACTTTAATAAGAAAATATATACATATATATATATATATATATATATATATATATATATATATATATATATATATATATATATATATATATATATATATATATATATATATATATATATGTGTGTGTGTGTGTGTGTATATATATATATATATATATAGTAAGTGCCGAAAAAAACAAATATATAAACATATAAATTACAAATAAAAATCGGCTAGATGAGATTTAAAAAAAAATTATATAAACTTGATCATTAAAGAAGATTAATCCTACTCTAATTCTAAATCCTAATCCTTGATCACTTAGTATTCACGAGTCCTAAGTAAATCACAACTCTTGAATTGTTTTCTATAAATAGGCTTCATGATTCTTCCATATTTTGCACCCCAAAATAACCATAAAATCCCTTGTTCTAGTCGACTAGTTCCTGCAGTATTTCCCCTCCTTTTTAGTCAACTAAACATCCCTCCACAGCCTAGGTAGCAGTCGACAAACAACCCTTAAAAACCTTCACCTGCATCGACTTCTAAATCCTTCAAAAACCTGCTGCAAAGTCGACATTCAAACCCATCCAACACAGCCCCTAAAACAGCCCATTCGATCACCTCCTGCAGCCTACAATTAGCCATTTATTCTGCTGTTGTTCAGCTTCTGTTTCGACATTCAAACAGTCCATCATCAAACCATAGTTGCTGCTCGTTACTTGCTGAGTTGCTGCTTGTTTTTGTGATCAAAACAGTCCCTTAAAACGATCTCATTGTTGCTGCATAGTTGCTGCTGTACCTGCTGAATCTGCAAATCAAAACAAGACCCAAGAAACCACCTTTTGGGTCGTTGCTGCAGCTGCTGGTTTCTGTTTCTGTTTCGCATCATATACACCATCAACTCTTAGTCTTATTCCTCATAAGGTCGTCTAAAACCCTAGTTTAATATTGTTCTTAATTTAATTACTTATAAAGTTATGGTTAAGTATTTTGTTAAGTAAGATGTTTTATGTTAAAGTTTAATGAGTAAAAGTTTATGATTTCATGAACTAGGTTAAAAGATAAAAGATGTATGATTATGAATAATAAGATACTAGGTTATGATTGATATTAGTTAATGATGAATAAAAGATTATGAATTAATGAATAAGATTAAAAGTATATTTATGATTTAAGGTTTAATAAGTTAGTGTTGATTATGGTTTAGTAATTAATTTGATCATGTAAGAATAATAATAAGACTAGTTAATAATAATAGTAGAAGATGAAGATTATGATCGTGATTATTGATTAATAAGCTAGGCTACTTGATTAAGTATCTTGAAATTTTTAATGATAAAAAGTTATGAATAAGGTTAAAGGATATGACGAAAGATTATGATTAATGATTAATAAGTGAGTTAAATAAATGAAGTATTATAATTATAAGATTAAAGTTGTTAAGTATTGATCATGAACTACTTATGAATATGATTATTAAGGTTGAGCATGATTGAATTAAAAGTAACATAAATAATTATTAAGGTTGATGATTAAAGGTTTAGGAAGTTATGATGCTCATACAACTAGTTGATAAGTTAAAAATTATGATTTTATGTGTTTTGGTTAATGAGTTAGAACATGATTAATAGATTACTAGGTGGTAAATATAATTAGGTAATGATGATTAAGAATTTAGGGTTAATGAATATGGTTAGGTAGAATGTTAAAAAGTTATGGTTTTATGTGAGGTTAGTTAATAATTAATGATATACATGCATGCATGTATGCATACGTATGTATGTACATATATATAGATAAGTATATGCTTGTGTATATATTTAGATATATACATACGTGTATATGTATGAGTATATATGTATGTGTGTATGTATGTATGAATGTGTATTATGTAAGTATTATAATAGGTTAGTAAACATAATAATAAAAGTAATAAGTATATATATATATATATAACACGTACACCTAATATATACATATATCACATAGCTATAAACATATATATGTATCAAAATAAATAAAGAATATATGTATGTATGTATCATATAGGTGTATATCTATATATATAACATATAATGATAAGATTAAATAATAGTTGATTAATTAAAGAATAATACTACTATTATTAGTAAAACTTATACACCTAGCTATATGGTAACACTTAATTACACTAAGTATATTATCACTTATATATATATAACTAATAAGTATATTAATAAATTGGTTATGTGTATACACTATTAACGTGAAGGTTATAATTAAAGATAACGTACAAAGACTACAAACATCACCGCTACTTGTGGCCTAGGGTGATCCTTGTTGCCATTATGGAACGCTTGTGGATCTCGAATGCCAAGACTTAGATTCTGGTCAAGAGACCTGGGCGCCCGGTAACAATAGATCATTCAAGTGACTTACATGTTAGCAACGAAATTTGGGCGAGATTGTACAACATCTTTGTTAAGAATTATAACCCGAACTTCTTAAACTAGAAGCTTACTATAAATGGAAGCTTTCCATAAATAACATGTTTCCAAATATAGAAACTTTTGAGAAATAGTAACTTTTCTCGAAAACGGTCACTGTTAATATAGTTTGCTATATTAATAAACAAACTTTATGTCTATTAGACATTAACTAATCAAAGGTTATGTCTCTAGGTTGAGATCTCAGATTTCATACTCCGTTCATACAACTTGCGTGGAATTTCTTACTTGCTACTAAGGTGAACTTCATAGCCCCTCTTTCTACTATTTCTTAACTGTTTTATAAACTTTGGGGGGAGACACATGCTTGCTTTTGAAATGATTCACAATTTAGACACAAGTACCTAAACTATTTGATATGCAATTACGTGAGACTTTTATTAAACATGTATTTATTATTACATGCGAATCCCCGCCATAATATCGTTAATTGCTGGAATTGAAATTTGCAAGCTTAATTATTGTGAGTAGGCCTATTGAGAGTGACGTCTCTACCCATTGGCGTGATCATCAAGGGGTACATAATAATGATTGCCGACACCCGTACTGTGTCAGGGGTTAATGTTTAGTTCGATATTATAACTCATGGCATATTGATATTTTGATATTTTGAATTAAATCTTATGGTCTAAAACTTATTATAATTGTTAAACCTATGATGTTCACTCAACCTTTGTGTTGACACTTTAAGCATGTTTGTCTCAGGTGAAGATTAGCTTGTGTGCTGCCCTATGATGCTTAGTTAGCTGTTGCATTGGAGTCCACATATTAGACTTATTATTTGTTATTCACATGTGAATTTCATTATGTAAAACATTATTATGTTTCCGCTGCAAATCAAATTTTGTTAAAACATCTCATGTAGAGTCGTTCTCGTTTATACATACTTGTGTTGTGATATTGTGAAGTCCTATTTCCTCGGCCCTATTTGGGGATATGACAGAGTGGTATCAGAGCCAGGTTGTTATAGAGAAGCAGGATTGCATATTATGTGTGCCTTATGTGTTAGTTAGGTGCCTTAGCAATCCATAGGACTATAACCTTTCTTGCCTTAGTTTGAAGTGTAATCCTCATATCTATGATTGCCTTACTATGCCCCCTTATATCCCTGCCGTCATACCGTGCTTTAGAATCTACATAGTACTCCTTCTCTAGGATATCTAGTCATCACCCAGTCATCGTTTTGGATACCGAAGGATTTGACACTGAAGGATCTATCCGCACACCCCAAATACTCACTTCCTTCACCATCATTATCACTAACTAACCCATATTACCTTTTCTTATCCATTGGTGTTGCTACCTAGTGCACCATAACTCTTCAACTAATATTATTTTTGTGTATTGAAGATCATGTCTCATTCAACACGTGGTGCTAACGCTCTTCCAAATGTTACTTTGACTCCTGCACAATTTCAACAACTGCTTGCTGCCGCCCAAAGCAACAATAATCAAAGAAACAACCAAGGAAACCCACCTACATCATGCACCTACAAGGAGTTTATGAACTGTAAGCCTCCATCCTTCAATGGAAATGAGGAAGCAGTCGAATTGACTCGTTGGTTCGAAAAACTCGAATCAATCTTTCGCATCTGTAACTGCGCGAAGGTCGACCGAGTGAAGTATGCCACTCATACACTAAGTGGTCTTGCTTTGACTTGGTAGAACGCTTATGCCCAAACTGTAGGGCTACATGCTGCTAATGCTATTCCATGGGCCGTTGTGAAAAGAATGATGACGGATAAGTTTTGTCCAAGGAACCAAATTCAAAAGCTAGAGGTTGAGTTTTGGGAATTGAAGGTCAATGGTACCAATATTGAAGCTTATACCAACAGGTTTGTAGAGTTGGTTTCATTGTGCCCGGACATGGTGCCCACTGAACAAAAGAAGATCAAGCGATACATAGAAGGACTTCCAGACGAGATTCAAGGAAATGTTATTGCTGCTAGTAAAGAGACCTTAGATGCAGTGATACTTATGGTTCAAAACTTGATGATGGCTAAGAGGAGAAAGGCCGCAGCTAATAAACCAGCCGAGGCTAAGACTAGTGAAGGCAAAAGGAAATTTGAGCCTACTCAGGAATCAAACCAAGGTTCAAATAAGAAAGTTGCCAAAAATTCAGGAAGAGGTTATTTTGGGAAACGACCTTATTGCAGGCGTTGTGAGAGACACCATTCTGGGTAGTGCAAGGCTGAGTGCACCAAGTGTAAGAAGATTGGCCATATAGCCAAGACTTGTAGGGTTTTAGTTCCTTCGACCAATACACCTGCCACAAAAGCCAACACAACCATTCCTACATGCTATGACTGTGGAGAAACAGGGCATTTTCGCAACCAGTGTCCAAAGAAAAAGGATAACACGGGAAATGCTAAACGCCAAGCATTTGTGATGACTGCCGAGGAAGCTCGGGATAACGAGGAAGAAGGGGAAGAGGCACAATGAAGAGTTTTTGACAACTACAAGAGTCATTTAAATTTCTCATAGTGTTCTTTATGTTACCATTTAGTACTTTTATATTTTGGAAGATTTCGTTAAGTTTCTGTAATACTCTGGTTATTTTCTTTTAAATGAATGAATGATGTTATTTTCTTTTCATTCATTTTCCATTAAATCATTCACCTCGAAGAAGATGAATATTGACTAGATGACATAGTAGTAACCTTATTGAGTGATAAAAGTATGATTTAGTATAATATAATGGCACTTGATCAACGTAGTTATATTATGATAGGTCATGCAGAAATCCTAATGGATCACGATGGAAATAAGATTTGATCAACCTTAGGACCATTATGTAACATTACCTACTCCTTATCACTATATTGTCAACTAAAAATATCAACCCTAGATATTATATATTCTTCACTTGTCAATTATCCACGCCCGGTACTGTACCTATTGCATAGGTATCATACCGATTAGCTCCACCCAAAATGAAGGAATTACCCAGCCAATCCTAAAGAACTTTTGGAGAAAGGTTTCATTCGTCTTAGCTTGCCTCCGTGAGGAGCACCCGTTCTTTTCATTAAGAAGAAAGATGACACGTTGAGAATGTGTATTGATTACCGAGAACTCAACAAGCTAACCATCAAGAATTGTTATCCATTCCCGCTTATTGATGACCTGCTTGACCAACTGCAAGGGTCAAGCATCTATTCAAAGTATGACCGTATGTTAGGTTATCATCAATTGAGAGTCAAGGAAACTAATGTTTCCCAGACTACTTTCCAAACTCGTTGTAGACACTATGAGTTTCTTGTCATGCCTTTTGGCTTAACCAATTCTCCTGCTGTATTCATGGATCTTATGAACCATGCATGCAAACCTTATCTTGATAAATTCGTGATAGTTTTCATTGATGACATCTTAATCTATTCCAAGAGTGAGAAAGAGCACGAGCAACATCTGCGATTGATCTAGAGCTCTTAAAGAATGAACAACTGAATGCCAAATTTTCCAAGTGTGAACTTTGGCTGCGAATCGTACAATTTCTTAGGCATGTAGTTGATAGTGAAGGAATACATGTCGATCCTATAAAAATTACCGCTATTCATAAATTTCTCGAAAAATAGTCATGAATGAAGTCCATAAGACTAGATATTCTAAACACCCAGGCTCTTTTAGCTGAAATTTCATACAATATCAGCTCTCACTCAAGTAGATCCCCAATGTAATTAAGTGTAAACTTTGCTTTAACAAAACGTTAACCGAATGGCAATTTTTAGTCAACACTTCCTGTTAATTAAAGTTCATACTTTTCACACTTGTTATTCCATTGAATGATATCCACATTAATGATAAAAATGCATTCCGTTGAAGAACCGATAGAAGTTATGGACCGTGAGCTTAAAGGCTTGAACCAAAGCTCTATTTCTATTATTAAGATCCGTTGGAATTCACGAAGAGGCCCCGAGTATACCTGGGAACGTGAAGACCCAAATGAAACGGAAATATCCACATCTATTCTCACCTGCTGATGCATCCGAGAAGTCTTCCTGAAACTTCGGGACGAAGTTTAAATTAACAGGGAGGTACTATAACAACCCTCATTTTTCCCTTCTGAATTTACCAAATTTCCCTTAGGGTTTCAACGTCATACTCTGTGTATTATCATTAGGGTTGTTATCCAGATATAATAAATAAAGTAATTAATACTAAAACCCTAATATTATTTAAAACCCTAAACCTAACCCTATGCATTAAAAACTAAACCCTAATACCATTTAATATTTAAAATTAAACCCTAACCCTAATACTAAATAAATGATATAAACTATATGTATTAATATTAAATGTGACATTTTACAACTATTAAAAACTAATAAGCTAATTAAAACCAAATTAAGAATTTATAAAAGTTAGGGACTAGTAATTAAATAAAATGTATTTAAATAAATGTAACCTTAATAATAATAATAATAATAATAATAATAATAATAATAATAATAATAATAATAATAACTTTAATAAGAAAATATATATATATATATATATATATATATATATATATATATATATATATATATATATATATATATATATATATATATATATATATATATATAAATATATAAATATAGTAAGTGCCGAAAAAAAACAAATATATAAACATATAAATTACAAATAAAAATCAGCTAGATGAGATTTAAAAAAAAATAAACTTGATCATTAAAGAAGATTAATCCTATTCTAATTCTAAATCCTAATCCTTGATCACCAAGTATTCATGAGTCCTAAGTAAATCTCAACTCTTGAATTGTTTTCTATAAAAAGGCTTCATGATTCTTCCATATTTTGCACCCCAAAATAACCATAAAATCCCTTGTTCTAGTCGACTAGTTCCTGCAGAATTTCCCCTCCTTTTTAGTTGACTAAACATCCCTCCACAGCCTAGCTTGCAGTCGACAAACAACCCTTAAAAACCTTCACCTGCATCGACTTCTAAATCCTTCAAAAACCTGCTGCAAAGTCGACATTCAAACCCATCCAACACAGCCCCTAAAACAGCCCATTCGATCACCTCCTGTAGCCTACAATTCGCCATTTATTCTGCTGTTGTTCAGCTTCTGTTTTGACATCCAAACAGTCCATCATCACACCATAGTTGCTGCTTGTTTTTATGATCAAAACAGTCCCTTAAAATGATCTCATTGTTGCTGCATAGTTGCTGCTGTACCTGCTGAGTCTGCGAATCAAAACAAGACCCAAGAAACCACCTTTTGGGTCGTTGCTGTAGCTGCTGGTTTATGTTTCTGTTTCGCATCATATACATCATCAACTCTAAGTCTCATTCCTCATAAGGTCGTCTAAAACCCTAGTTTAATATTGTTCTTAATTTAATTACTTATAAAGTTATGGTAAAGTATTTTGTTAAGTAAGATGTTTTATGTTAAAGTTTATTGAGTAAAAGTTTATGATTTCATGAACTAGGTTAAAAGATAAAAGATGTATGATTATGAATAATAAGATACTAGGTTATGATTGATATTAGTTAATGATGAATAAAAGATTATGAATTAATGAATAAGATTGAAAGTATTTTTATGATTTAAGGTTTAATAAGTTAGTGTTGATTATGGTTTAGTAATTAATTTGATCATGTAAGAATAATAATAAGACTAGTTAATAATAATAGTAGAAGATGAAGATTATGATCGTGATTATTGATTAATAAGCTAGGCTACTTGATTAAGTATCTTGAAAATTTTAATGATAAAAAGTTATGAATAAGGTTAAAGGATATGACGAAAGATTATGATTAATGATTAATAAGTAAGTTAAATAAATGAAGTATTATAATTATAAGATTAAAGTAGTTAAGTATTGATCATGAACTAGTTATGAATATGATTTTTAAGGTTGAGCATGATTGAATTAAAAGTAACATAAATAATTATTAAAGTTGATGATTAAAGGTTTAGGAAGTTATGATGCTCATACAACTAGTTGATAAGTTAAAGATTATGATTTTATGTGTTTTGGTTAATGAGTTAGAACATGGTTAATAGATTACTAGGTGGTAAATATAATTAGGTAATGATGATTAAGAATTTAGGGTTAATGAATATGGTTAGGTAGAATGTTAAAAAGTTATGGTTTTATGTGAGGTTGGTTAATAATTAATGATGTACATGCATGCATGCATGCATACGTATGTATGTACATATATGTAGATAGGTATATGCTTGTGTATATATTTAGATATATACATACATGTATATGTATGAGTATATATGTATGTATATGTACGTATGTATGTATGTATGAATGTGTATTATGTAAGTATTATAATAGGTTAGTAAACATAATAATAAAACTAATAAGTTGTAATGACCCAGAATTTTCCGACCAAATTATACTTATGAGATTAATATTTACATAAATTAAACCATACCAACATGATAAGCAATCCAAATTGTTGAGACTTGTGTTTTTGAAAAGAGTTTTACACAACGTTTGACCGTCCAATATGACCGATGATATCACAAACTATATAACATACGATAATTATACGTTTGTGTATATATATGTATTTATATATATTTAACATGATCTAAGGATGGTTTAACATCTCATTGTGTACTAATGACAATGAGTTATAAGTATATTTTGAAACTACTAACTTTAGTTTTCAAAACGATAACTATACGTAACATTCTTTGATATATATACTTATAATCTATAACGCTTATACATGTATCGTATATATAATGTATTTAATCACTTTTTAAGGACTTAAATACATAAAACAATATAAGTATATTCACAAAGATAGCTATATTTGAATTCTCGTTCCGTTTCCTCAAGATTTCTATACGTATATCTACGGTATATGTACCCGTATCATACCCAACTTCTATATGTATTTACTATTAGTATATACACATCAAATCAACATCCTAATCAACATTATTACTGCCCTAGATATGAGGTAACTAGAATTTGTCAAGTAGTATGAATTATTAGTAAGAAAACAAAATTAGGAATCCTTTTCTTTCTTTATAAACTAAAAACGTTTTTATAAATGAACACCATTTCTTCACTCCATTTTCTCAAAACTACAATCTCATTTCTCTCTCAAAATACTCCTAACTTCATACTTGATCATCTCCAAGCATTTTCCCCATCATTTAGCTTCAATTACAAGCCTTAAACACCATAAGAAAACTCTTTCAAGAACATATCAAAATAACCACCCATTTGAAGAAGTTTACTTCCAACCTTTTGATCTAACTCCACCACTCTTTGATTCCAAGATTATTTCTTATCTTTTGTAGTAACTTTGTCCAAGTAACTTGAGGTAGTAACCTTGTTCATAATCTTATTCAATTCATATTCATATAACTATCTTATTTTGTGGTATAAAATTTTAACAACAAGAACATAGTTTGAATGATTTCAAACTTGCTCGCAAACTAAATAGATCCTTCTAACTTGACTTTTAAAACACTTCAAGACCTGTAATATATCATAATGATATGCTAACCTAACAAGATATAACTTGGTTTTACAAAGAACATCTTAAAAACTGAATCTACGTCGTCGGAGTGCAACCGGGGGCTGTTTTGGGTTGGATAATTAAAAACCATCTTGAACTTTGAATTGGAAGTTCATGTTATGGAAAAATGATATTTCTTATGAATATGTTAACACATAAAAATTTCATGGTTTAACTCAAAGTGTAAGTATTTTTAGAAAAATGATCATTAAATGTTGTTTTTATGATGGAAAATGATCACTTTCATAAGTTTCACCAAAGTTTGACCTATAACCTATGATTTCGAATACAAACTAAGGTATTTTCAGTTCATATTCTTAAAATTTGACTCGATCCAAGGAAGTGGCAAGTTGAACCAACAAAAACGGAGTTGTAATGAAGAAACTACGACTAAAACAAGATTGGGTATCCGAAGCTAGTTTAGCTACGAAAATATTTGGAGAAAAAGTAAATTAATCATATCTTTTCTAATTAATATGATATTTTATATATAATTACTTATGATATGATTTTATATATTTCAGGACCACCCGTAAACAACACGAGAAGATTAATCATAAGACCTCATGATTGTACGCAACACGTCATTTGACAACACGGTACTTTATGTACGCAACACGTCATTTGACAACATGGTACCATGGGTCGAGATTAATTCTGATCAATACGAATATGATGGGGTCTTTTTTATTTTATTTAAGCAACTAATTGTGGACCACTAACATCGGACTGCTAACTACGGACTAAGAAAATATTAAAAGTATTAAAATATATATATATATATATATGTAACGATTACTTAAAAAGAAAATATGTTGATATATTATATATATGGTTAGGTTCGTGATATCTATCGGATACCAAGTTGAACTAAATACCTTCAAGGCAAAAGTGAGTTTCATTTGCTCCCTTTTTAATTGCTTTTGCAATATATATTTTTGGGCTGAGAATACATGCGCTGCTTTTATAAATGTTTACAAAATAGACACAAGTACTTAAAAATATATTCTATGTTGAGTTGTACCACTGGCATATTTCCCTGTAGCTTGGTAACTACTATTTACACGGGTATTGTAAACGCGAATCCTGTTGATAGATCTATCGGGCCTGACAACCCCAACCGGACTGGACGACCAGTATTCAACGGTTGCACAGTACTTCGTTTTGGTGATTACACTTGGTACGGTGTAGTGAGATTTCATAATAAAGGGAATATGCGACGTTGATTAAATGTTAAGTATGGTTACCAAGTGCTCAACCACTTAGAATGCTTTACATACACTTGCGAGTGTATTATGTTTATGATTATGAAATCTTGTGGTCTATTAACACATTGAAATGATTGTTATGATAAACCTATGAACTCACCAACTTTTTGGTTGACACTTTAAAGCATGTTTATTCTCAGGTACGAATTAAGTCTTCCGCTGTGCATTTGCTCAATATAAGGACATTACCTGGAGCCGATCATCGCAATGGGACCAAATGTTGATGACTTCGTCCAGGTGGATTAGGACGGGTCCTTTCAGTTGGTATCAGAGCGGTGGTCGTAGCGAACCAGGTCTTGCATTAGTGTGTCTAACTAGTAGTTGTTAGGATGCATTAATGAGTCTGGACTTCGACCGTGTCTACATGTCAAAAGTTTTGCTAATCATTTCTAGTCGGAAATCATCTGCTTATCATCCTTAGGAAATTACCTGCTTATCATTCATAAGTCTAGACACGTTTTACTGCATTTACTCCATTGATAGTGTATAGACGAATTCTTATCTTAGCATATATGTTATTGCGAACTTTGACTGATATCTTTTCAAAGATTCTCCGTAATTTACGGGATTTTGGTATTATATATACATATGTAAATTATGTATTAAAGAGTACCAAATCTAACTCCTATAATCTATTCCATACCAAAAATTCATTTTTCCCATTATACAAGATGGATTCCGCATCTAGTTCGAATTCTTCAGATTCCGACAGTTATGCCGATATGGATTTCCATTCGGGCTCCGAAAGCAGCGTTACCGGAATAGATCAACCAAATTCCCATCATCTATTCTGGATGAATTGGGGATGGGTTCGTAATATACTAAATCACTGTTGACAAGAAGAAGGTGATCCATTCCATCCACCAAATTGCCCTCTTGGCGATGAACCTGAAGCACTTACCGGCGAACCTATTCGAAACACCATTTTCTCTCTCATTTCTAGAGTATCTCGTCACGATTATATACTATCCCATATTACAAATCTTGTTCATTCGCTCGCTCCAACCGCCAATCATCCCGGTTTACTAGCAGAAGTTAACGAACTTCGCGCTCGCGTGACGGCTTTGGAGAACATGGTGCGAAGGTTGCAAACACCAGCAGCAGCACCAGCAGCATAATCAACACCACCATCAATAACATCAACAATACCATCATCATCACTAACAAACAACATCCGCATCACACGTCTCGACATCATAATCTGTCCCACAAACATCAATATCATACGCACCATAGATACCAAGGAGTACCAACAATAATGAACGATGAAGTATTTATCCATAACTTCATTGATATTCTGCAAAGAATATGTGGTTTCAAAAAGTTTTAGAGATTTCTTATTCTAGCTCAAACCGAAAAGCAAATGAGATTAATATCATATTAACTCATTAAATTCATGATTTCATCTGAAGAAAATATATATGTATATATATTTTCATAAAGATTGTAATTAAAAGTTCTTTTGTACAAAATATTAATGGTGAAATTTTTTTTTTTACGGGTAGGTAATACCCGAGGAATAATTAGATTTCATCTTAATAAGTTACATTGTACATTCGTCGAAGCTGATTCAATAGTCATTTACTATCCTACTTACAACCACCGATATACGTATCCGTTCACCGTAGAATAACTATTTTCATTCAATTTCATATTTGGATTTTGACTTCCCAGAATCCAACAAGTGGCATATGAAGAAAACATATGACAAAATAAAATCTGTTAGAAACAAACAAATTAACTATGAAAAATTTTGTTAAGAATCCACGCTAACTGTTCCAGCTAACTGTTCCTAGCTAACTGATTACATTTTATTTATCGCAGTTTATTTATCGCAATTTAATTATCGCACTTTTATTTATCGTCATTTAATTTCTGTAATTATTTTACGCACTTTAAATATCGGGACACGTATACAATGTTTTGACATATCATATCGACGCATCTATATATATTATTTGGAATCACCATAGACACTCTATATGCAGTAATGATCGAGTTCTCTATACAGGGTTGAGGTTGATTCTACAATAATATATATAGTTTGAGTTGTGATCGAGTCTGAGAGGTATACGGGTCACGACACATATTAATTAATTCGTATATTATATATTAAACTATATATGAATTATTGGACTGTTACTGTGGACTATTGTGACAACCCGAAAATTTCCAACCAAATTTAAACTTTATCTTTATATTATTCCGACACGATAAGCAAAGTTTGTTAAGTTAAATCTCAAGAATTTTAAATTGTGTTCATACATTCATTATAACCTTGACCAAATTCCGACGATTCACGAACCGTTATATATAAATAAATATGTATATATATGTATATATATATATATTATAACTTAAAAATATTAATAAAGTATTAAACGTATAATACTTTACATGAACGTATTTGTTTCAATATGTTTATCGATGGAATTAGAAGATAATATCAAATGATTGATTTATCAGATACATTGTGATATGATTACGGGTCTATGTTATGAGGTCCACTGTGATTTAAGAAATCTATTCTTTTTGACGACATTCGGAAAATGGTAAAGTGATTTATAAGTAAGAACGTGGAGTGTAAATAACTTAGATGTTAGATATCGACAAGTTAAGTAACTTGACATTTTTCATTAAGATGATTTCATACGTTTATTTAACCTTTGAACTTTATCGCATGCTTCACCAACAGACTGTAATTTAAAAACTTGAAACCTATTATGAATATATATGATTTTACTTTTCTAAAACGTTTTATGATATAACGATTTCCATTATTTTAACCTTTAAATAAAATGATTCTTAAATATATTTAGTTATAGAAAACAAAATTATCATATTTATTTGATTTAGTTTTAAACGTACAAAAACGTTTTTAGTTTAAAAAGAACTTTATTATTAAAACGTATATAACTTTTATAAATATCTAGAACCACTTTTAACAACTCATTACTTAACCAGTATGATAAAGATAACGATATTAATATTTTATTTTATTAAATATATATAACGATTTAAATTAATATTATATATATTTATACGCGTATTATACGTACATAGTTTTATACTTTTACTATACTTAAACTTTACCTTTACTTTATTTTTACTTTACCTTAACTTTAATAATTTATTTTAATAATTCATAGTTTAATAATTCACTTTAATAATTCATATTTTAATAATTCACTTTAATAATTCATACTTTAATAATTCACTTTAATAATTCATACTTTAATAATTCACTTTAATAATTCATACTTTAATAATTCACTTTAATAATTCAAAAATCTATTATAAATAGAATTCAATAGGTTTCATTATTTCATAGAAACTTGAAAATATTTTCACTAAACTCTCTCAATCGATTTACATATATAGATATATATTTACTCCGTATTATTTCAAGATATTATCAGTATACATAAAATATAACGACGGGGTGCTGTCCGAGTGATTTCGAAATTGTTTTTCGAGCGGGATAGAGCTAAGGAAATTATGGGTTAAAGCTATGGAGGTTATGGGTATGGTTCGGGAGTATTTCTCGTGAGTCAAACTAGTGTTTATCATCTCCGTTGCGTCTACGTACTTTTCCTGCAATATTGAATCTCAATATTGATACGTTCGTGAATCCAAGGCCAACATTGCACTTGTTCAATGATGTCATATGTATTTTTACTACAAAATACAGTATTGTGAGTTTCATTACTCCCTTTTTATATATATTTTTGGGCTGAGAATACATGCGCTGTTTTATAAATGTTTTACGAAATAGGCACAAGTACTAAAACTAATTCTATGTGGGTTTAAACCAGAAATATACCCTTAGCTTGGTAACATTAAACTACTTGTCTATGTACGGTAGGCGCAAATCCTAAAGATAGATCTATTGGGCCTGACAAACCCCATCCTGACTATGGGATGCTTTAGTACTTCGAGGTTATTTTAAACACACCTGATCTGGTGTACTTCAGAGGGTAAAACATGAACGTTAAGGCTTGTTACCGGGTGCCTACAACTTATAGAATACTTTTATACACTTGCGAGTGTATATATATTTATAGACGGAAATCTTGTGGTCTATTAAAATAATGGAAATGATTGTTTATGATAAACTAATGAACTCACCAACCTTTTGGTTGACACTTTAAAGCATGTTTATTCTCAGGTATTAAAGAAATCTTCCGCTGTGCATTTGCTCATTTTAAAGATATTACTTGGAGTCTTTCATGGCATATTTCGAAGAACATTGCATTCGAGTCAATGAGTTCATCAAAGATTATTATTAAGTCAATTTATAGTTGGATAGTGGATATTATGAAATGGTATGCATGCCTGTCAATTTTTGATGTAGAGAAAGTTTGTCTTTTAAAACCGAATGCAATGTTTGTAAAATGTATCATATAGAGGTCAAACTGATAGTCGTTAGGATGCATTAGTGAGTCTGGACTTCGACCGTGTCTGCATTGGCTGCTTATCATTCTTAGTCTAGACACGTCTTACTGCATTGATTGCATGAATAGTGTATAGACAAAATTCATATCTTAGCGTATCTGTTACTGTAAACTTTGCCTTACATATCCTGTAAATTCCTCCGTAATCTACGAAATCTTTTGCGCTATATATATAGATATTCTATGTAATTAGAATACCACCCAATAGCCGAAAAATCATTTATATCGAAAAATCCTTTATTCAATCGAACGAAATGGAATTCGTCATTAGTTCAAGTCCCTCGAATTCCGATATGGAATCCCATGCAAGCTCCGAAAGCAGTGTGACCGGAATGCACCAACCAATCAGCCATCATCTATTCTAGATGAATTGGGGATGGGTTCGTAGCCTCCTTAATCATTTGAGACAAGAAGAAGGCGATCCTTTCCATCCACCACATTGCCCTCTTGGTGATGAACCCGAAGCACTTACCGGCGAACCTGTCCGAAACACCATTTTCTCTCTCATTTCCAGAGTATCTCGTCACGATTATATACTACATCAAATTCTAGATTTTATTTATCCGCTCGTCCGAACCGACAATCACTCCGGTGTAATAGAAGAAGTCAACGAGCTTCGCGCTCGGGTAGTGGCTTTGGAGAATATGGTGCAAAGGTTACAAACACCAGCAGCAGCACCAGCAGCAGCACCAGCACCAGCAACATAATCAGTACCACCAACATCAACGTCAACAGTACCATTACCACCCCCAACCACAACCGCGTCGTAAACCTCAACTTCACAATCTGTCCCATGAGCATCAACGTCATACGTCCTATAGATAACAAGGAAGACCAACAACAACAAACGATGAAGTATTAATTCATAACTTCATCGGAGAAATATTTTACGGTGATTATGTAATCTCTAAAATTTTAGAGATTACTTATTCTAGATCTAACCATAAATCAGATGAGTGGACCGAAATGATAAAAGAAACCCTGACCAGAATGGTGCACGATTTACAAGCTAGACTTGTTTTACCAACAGCATCAACAGTACCGCCAGCATCACCAGCATCGTCAGTGTAGTCAGCATTAGCATTAACAGCACCTATAACATCACAAGCTTCGTCAGTTCAAGAATCACCGCGGACATCATTACAAATCAACAACAATTATATTGTATCAACGAGTTATGAAGAATTAACTCATTTCCACTGAAGGATTTATATGTATATCTTATATATATATAAATCTTTAAACCATAATAAATCTTTCCGTACTAAGCTATTATGTGTGAATCTTAACTACTCGGTTAATTCATATTACTAATATGCAATAATGCACGTCCTTCGTCCGCAACTTAACTATCGTTAACTACAACCTCTGTCTCAATTCAATAGATTCCAATTCATAATAAATCAAGTGTATTATTCAAATATATGCTGATTTTACACTTTCGTCATCGATGTACTCGAAACTTTTCAGACAACATCACTCGTACTTTGCGAAGTTCACAAGAATTTAATGAAAACCAACATCATGCCTCAACAAATAACGAAGTATTGATTCATAAATTCAATATTATTGAAGAAATACTTATGTAATCTCTAAAGCCTTTAAGGGATTATTCAATTCTAGTTTCAACCGTAAATTAAATGAGTTTAATTTAATATTAACTCATTAAATCTATGTTACATTTAAAGAAAATATACATATATATATATACATATATATATATACACATATATATATATATATATATATATATATATATATATATATATATATATATATATATATATATATATATATATATATATATATATATATATATATATATATATATATATATATATATTCAAAAAGACTGTAATAAAAATTCTGTTGTACAAAATATTAATTGTGAAATATTTTTTTTAACGGGTAGGTAATACCCGAGAGATATATAAATTCACAATTAATATGTTACATTCTTCGAATCTGATTCAGCAATCATCAACTATACTCACTATTTTCTCAAACAATATATATTCTTTTATAGAAATCAAAACAACCATCCTCATCCAAATTTCATTACGTATTCTGATTTTGACAAATCAAAATCTAAGTCGAGATATAACTGGTACCATCACTTTTAGATTCCTGCATCTTTCAAAGCTATACTTTGACTTCAAAACTGTGCTAGAACATCATATGTATATCAACGATTACAACTTGTATTCAAACCCTCCGAAATTCCTGAAGACACTCCAAACAATGAACAATCGAGCTGATGATCTAACCATATGTTAATCACAGTTATACACCTGAAAAACTTTCGAAACCAAAGTCATAGTTTAACACGTATCCGTGTCAGACCCATTGGCATTTATTAGCTAAAATGACTTTTCAATTTCTTTTCAAAGTAGCCAGTTTTGTCACAGCTCCAGCAAGTCAACCTCGACTTTTCAGTCGGACTAGTCTTATTATAACCTCGATAGATACGTTGCCCTTTCGCCATTGTTACTGGGGAACCTTTCATATCTCGCCACATTAGCAGTAAACTTATCAGCAACCGTAATGATCTAGGATTTTTCGAAAAATCATTATATTTATCAAAACCCCATCACTTACTCATCTGCCTCTTGTAACGAGAATTGCCATACGAATCATTGGAATTTAGCAATCAGTATTTTGAAATCTCATAGTATATTGACGCCAACAATTATACATATAACGTCTATCTCCTGGACTTATATACGGCGAATGTGAAGTTTCTGAAAAATACCCTAAACTGTGAACTAGTTCTCCGAAGTCTGAAAAATGCTGATGAAGCAGCAAAAACTGTAAACGACCTTAACAGTCAAAAGTTTGATAATAAAGGATAGTGTGTTGGAAAAGCTCAGAAAAAGAGAAGGTTTGGAACTGGAAAACGGATTAAGCAAACCATGAAGGAGGCTGTGGACAAATCACAAAGACTAAACCTGCCTTCAAAGAATCCAAATGATTCAGTGTCTGCTGAAATTATTATCAAATACCTTACTCTTTACTCTAAACCCTTGTGAATAATATTCTTCATCATCCTCTGATCTTAGATATTCTAAGATATCATCATATCTTTCATTATAAATATCTTCAATGTTTCTGAAGATATCTTCATAACTATTGTTATTCGAAATCATTTATCTCTTTGCGCTATCCGTGTTACATCATAAAAGAAACTATTTTAGTTTCTAAATTCTGAAAAATTCGAATTTAAAATATGTATACTATTGAAGTAGTGTTGGGAACTGAAGCATGAGTTAGTATAATATAATGACACTTGATCAACGTGATTATATTACAGTAAGTCATGCTGAATTTTTAAATGGAACGTGATGATTCACAGATCATAACATCATCATGTGCCCTGTTACACGACTCTTATATTCTATTTAACCTCTAAAATATTAAGAAAATATTTCTTGATGATTCGGTCTTTTCCAGAGTATTCTGGTAATTTAACAAATCAAGACCGTGCCATTATCATTTCCTTCTTAGAACATTAACAATGTTCATTCTGAAATTTATATCTGCGAATTATGGACCATTACAATTGATGCTTAATCGCAAGAAGAAGAAATGAAAGGACAAAGCTCCAAAATAGGAATTGGAGTATAAATCGCAGCAAATAGGAGGGAGTATTAACTGTGGATGACAATGATTATAGAAGACAGAAGCAGGGACTTTGAAGTATAAGGGAAGATATAAAACCCAACAACAACCCAGAAATTACAAACCATATATATCGATGCATATAGCAATATAAAGACACGGGAGAACTAAAAACACTATAAAACCAAGAGTATAGTAGAAGTAAATAGATTCTTCCAGCGGCAGATGAAAAAGAAGAATGACAGATATGAAAGTAAGGAGTATATCAAGAATTAGAACTGGATGGAGCATATTAACGAGTGCTATAAAGTATGAATTGAGGGAGAAATAATAAAAGGTGTGCGTTGTGAAAATAAGGAAACGAAGGGGTGGATATATAGTAAAATATTCGACAGAGAAATCAAAACAGATTATCGCATTTAATCAAAGCAGATCCTAACTTCCTTAATTACCGAAGAACCAAATCTTATTACGAAGATTTTCTCTAAATTCCTTGAATTCCGGAAATCAACCGTGACTATGTCATTGGTTAAAAAGAACGTGCATTTACTCATTTCATTCTTTTGTGATAACTTCACTCGTACTCTTCACAAAAATCAAATTGCTTAATCTATATTACTTGATGATAATAAAACTCTAATTTCCAACTCGTATACGTCATGAAAACATACTTATTGTCAGCCATGACCATCCCATTCAAATTTCGGGACGAAATTTCTTTAACGGGTAGGTACTGTGACAACCCGGAAATTTTCAACCAAATTTAAACTTTATCTTTATATTATTCCGACACGATAAGCAAAGTTTGTAAAGTTAAATCTCAAGAATTTTAAATTGTGTTCATACATTCATTATAACCTTGACCAAATTCAGACGATTCACGAACCGTTATATATAAATAAATATGTATATATATGTATATATATATATATATTATAACTTAAAAATATTAATAAAGTATTAAACGTATAATACTTTACATGAACGTATTTGTTTCAATATGTTTATCGATGGAATTAGAAGATAATATCAAATGATTGATTTATCAGATACATTGTGATATGATTACGGGTCTATGTTATGAGGTCCACTGTGATTTAAGAAATCTATTCTTTTTGACGACATTCGGAAAATGGTAAAGTGATCTATAAGTAAGAACGTGGAGTGTAAATAACTTAGATGTTAGATATCGACAAGTTAAGTAACTCGACATTTTTCATTAAGATGATTTCATACGTTTATTTAATCTTTGAACTTTATCGCATGCTTCACCAACAGACTGTAATTTAAAAACTTGAAACCTATTATGAATATATATGATTTTACTTTTCTAAAACATTTTATGATATAACGATTTCCATTATTTTAACCTTTAAACAAAATGATTCTTAAATATATTTAGTTTTGGAAAACAAAATTATCATATTTATTTGATTTAGTTTCAAACGTACAAAAACGTTTTCAGTTTAAAAAGAACTTTATTATTAAAACGTATATAACTTTTATAAATATCTAGAACCACTTTTAATAACTCATTACTTAACCAGTATGATAAAGATAACGATATTAATATTTTATTTTATTAAATATATATAACGATTTAAATTAATATTATATATATTTATACGCGTATTATACGTACATAGTTTTATACTTTTACTATACTTAAACTTTACCTTTACTTTATTTTTACTTTACCTTAACTTTAATAATTCATTTTAATAATTCATACTTTAATAATTCACTTTAATAATTCATACTTTAATAATTCACTTTAATAATTCATACTTTAATAATTCACTTTAATAATTCATACTTTAATAATTCACTTTAATAATTCATACTTTAATAATTCACTTTAATAATTCAAAAATCTATTATAAATAGAATTCAATAGGTTTTATTATTTCATAGAAACTTGAAAATATTTTCTCTAAACTCTCTCAATCGATTTATATATATATATATATATATATATATATATATATATATATATATATATATATATATATATATATATATATATATATATATATATATATTACTCCGTATTATTTCAAGATATTATCAGTATACAAAAAATATTACGACGGAGTGCTGTCCGAGTGATTTCGAAATTGTTTTTCGAGCGGGATAGAGCTAAGGAAATTATGGGTTAAAGCTATGGAGGTTATGGGTATGGTTCGGGAGTATTGCTCGTGAGTCAAACTAGTGTTTATCATCTCCGTTACATCTACGTACTTTTCCTGCAATATTGAATCTCAATATTGATACGTTCGTGAATCCAAGGCCAACATTGCACTTGTTCAATGACGTCATATGTATTTTTACTATAAAATACAGTATTGTGAGTTTCATTACTCCCTTTTTATATATATTTTTGGGCTGAGAATACATGCGCTGTTTTATAAATGTTTTACGAAATAGGCACAAGTACTAAAACTAATTCTATGTGGGTTTAAACCAGAAATATACCCTTAGCTTGGTAACATTAAACTACTTGTCTATATACGGTAGGCGCGAATCCTAAAGATAGATCTATTGGGCCTGACAAATCCCATCCTGACTATGGGATGCTTTAGTACTTCGAGGTTATTTTAAACACACCTGATCTGGTGTACTTCAGAGGGTAAAACATGAACGTTAAGGCTTGTTACCGGGTGCCTACAACTTATAGAATACTTTTATACACTTGCGAGTTTATATATATTTATAGACGGAAATCTTGTGGTCTATTAAAATAATGGAAATGATTGTTTATGATAAACTAATGAACTCACCAACCTTTTGGTTGACACTTTAAAGCATGTTTATTCTCATGTATTAAAGAAATCGTCCGCTGTGCATTTGCTCATTTTAAAGATATTACTTGGAGTCTTTCATGGCATATTTCGAAGAACGTTGCATTCGAGTCAATGAGTTCATCAAATATTATTATTAAGTCAATTTATAGTTGGATAGTGGATATTATGAAATGGTATGCATGCCTGTCAATTTTTGATGTAGAGAAAGTTTGTCTTTTAAAACTGAATGCAATGTTTGTAAAATGTATCATATAGAGGTCAAATACCTCGCGATGTAATCAACTATTGTGAATTGTTTATAATGTATATGAATGGGTCCTTTCAACTATTGACTGTGGACTAATGACATTGGACAATTAAAATAAATTAAAATATTGATTATAACATATGAAACTAAACATTTCTTTAAGATTGCCACTTGATTTCATTTTAAACCTCATTGTATCTCGACGATTACAATCAGCGTTCAAATCTATCATGATTCTTAAAAACACCTCAATCGAGAGGATAAACCAACCGCACTTCATCTACGGAAGAAAAGATTGATGCATATAGTTATGCACCTGAAAAACCCTCGGAAATTGAGTAAACGTTTGACACGTATCTGTTCTAGTTCCTTTGACATGGTTATTACCGAAGATCATTTTGCAATCCCTTTCCAAAGTAGCTAATTTTGTCACAGCTCCAGCAAGTCAACTCCGACTTTTCATCCGAAACAACTTTATTATAACCGCTATATATATGCGTACTCTTTATTGTTACTGGGGAACCTTTTATATTCCACAATATTACCATCAGCGATTAATCATTCTAAAAACACAATTCTCCTGAAACTACCTCGGTTTGATAACCGATGACCCAGATCAGTTAACTTTGAAAATGCTGACGAAGCAGCATGTTGTAGATGATCTTAATGGCCAAAAGTTTGATGATAAAGAAAGGAGTGTTAGGAACGCTCGATAGAAAATTTAGTACCGAAAAGCGGATTATGTGAAACTATGAAGAAAGTCGTGGACAAATCACAAAGAATAAGTTTGCCTTCAAAGAATCCAAATGATTCTGTGCCTGCTGAAATCGTTAGCAAACATCTTATTTCTCATTCTAAACCTTCACAGACAAATCTTCTTCATCATCCATTGATATTAGAAATTCTAAGATATTCTCGTATGTTCTATTATAAATATCCTCCATATTTCTGGCGATATTTTCACAACTATTCTTATCTGAGATCATTTATCTCTCCGTAATATCTGCAACATAAAAGAAACTGTGTTAGTTTCTAAATTCTGAAATCTTCGAGTTTAAAATATGAATGTTTTGAAGTAGTGTT
This sequence comes from Rutidosis leptorrhynchoides, assembly GCF_046630445.1. Classification (NCBI taxonomy): domain Eukaryota; kingdom Viridiplantae; phylum Streptophyta; class Magnoliopsida; order Asterales; family Asteraceae; genus Rutidosis; species Rutidosis leptorrhynchoides. The sequence continues at coordinate 89,271,151 of NC_092335.1, forward strand.
GGGAACTGAAGCATGGATTAGTATAATATAGTGACACTTGATCAACGTCATTATATTACAGTAAGTCATGCTGAGTTTCTAATGAAGCATGATGATTCACAGTACCGTCATCATGTGCCATTTACATGACTCTTACATTCTATCTAATCTCTAAACATATCAAGAGAATATTTTTCTGGATGACTCGGTCTTCTCCAGGGTATTCTGGTAATTTAACAAATCAAAATCGTTCTATTACCATTTTCTTCTTAGAGCATTAGCTATGTTCATTCTGAATTTCATATCTACGAATTCCGGACCATTACTCGCTTGACTCGAAGTCGGGAAGAGAAAACGAAAGCATGAAGCTCCGAAAAATAATGAAGAATATAAACTTTGATAATAACCCCGAAATTACAAACCGTGTATATCGATGCAGATAGCAATATAGAGACAAGGGAGAATTAGAAACACTATAAACACAAGAGTATAGTAGAAGTAAATAGATTCTTCTGGTGGTAGATGAAAAAGAAGAATGACATATATAAAAGTTAGGAGTATATCAAGAATCAGGACTGGATGGAGCATATTGATGAATGCTTTAAAGTAAGAATCAAGGGAGAAAGAATAGAAGGTGTGAGTCGTGGAAAATAAGGAAATGAAGGGGTGAATTTATAGTGAAATATCCGACATAGCAATCGAAACAGATTATTGCATATAATCAAAGAAGATCCTGATTTTCTTAATCACCAAAGAACCAAATCTTATTACGTAAGATTCTCTTTAAATCCCTTAAATCCCGGAAATCAATCATAACTACGTCATCGGTTAAGACGAATATATTTTACTCATCTCACTCTTTTACGATAGTCTCATTTATATTCTTCGCATAATTGAATCGTTTTATCTACATTACTCAATGATGATAAAACTCCATTATCACCTTATATTTGTCATGAAAACCTTCTTATTGTTATCCATAACAACCTCTATCAAATTTCGGGGATGAAATTTCTTTAACGGGTAGGTACTGTAATGACCCGGAATTTTCCGACCAAATTATACTTATGAGATTAATATTTACATAAATTAAACCATACCAACATGATAAGCAATCCAAATTGTTGAGACTTGTGTTTTTGAAAAGAGTTTTACACAACGTTTGACCGTCCAATATGACCGATGATATCACGAACTATATAACATACGATAATTATACGTTTGTGTATATATATGTATTTATATATATATTTAACATGATCTAAGGATGGTTTAACATCTCATTGTGTACTAATGACAATGAGTTATAGTATATTTTGAAAATACTAACTTAAGTTTTCAAAACGATAACTATACGTAACATTCTTTGATATATATACTTATAATCTATAATGCTTATACATGTATCGTATATATAATGTATTTAATCACTTTTTAAGGACTTAAATACATAAAACAATATAAGTATATTCACAAAAGATAGCTATATTTGAATTCTCGTTCCGTTTCCTCAAGATTTCTATACGTATATGTAGGGTATATGTACCCGTATCATACCCAGCTTCTATATGTATTTACTATTGGTATATACACATCAAATCAACATCCTAATCAACATTATTACTGCCCTAGATATGAGGTAACTAGAATTTGTCAAGTAGTATGAATTATTAGTAAGAAAACAAAATTAGGAATCCTTTTCTTTCTTTATAAACTAAAAACGTTTTTATAAATGAACACCATTTCTTCACTCCATTTTCTCATACCTACACCTTCATTTCTCTCTCAAAATACTCCTAACTTCATACTTGATCATCTCCAAGCATTTTCCCCATCATTTAGCTTCAATTACAAGCCTTAAACACCATAAGAAAACTCTTTCAAGAACATATCAAAATAACCACCCATTTGAAGAAGTTTACTTCCAACCTTTTGATCTAACTCCACCACTCTTTAATTCCAAGATTATTTCTTATCTTTTGCAGTAACTTTGTCCAAGTAACTTGAGATAGTAACCTTGTTCATAATCTTATTCAATTCATATTCATATAGCTATTTTATTTTGTGGTATAAAATTTTAACAACAAGAACATAGTTTGAATGATTTCAAACTTGTCCGCAAACTAAATAGATCCTTCTAACTTAACTTTTAAAACAGTTCAAGACCTGTAATATATCATAATGATATGATAACCTAACAAGATATAACTTGGTTTTACAAAGAACATCTTAAAAACTGAATCTACGTCGTCGGAGTGCAACCGGGGGCTGTTTTGGGTTGGATAATTAAAAACCATCTTGAACTTTGAATTGGAAGTTCATGTTATGGAAAAATGATATTTCTTATGAATATGTTAACACATAAAAATTTCATGGTTTAACTCAAAGTGTAAGTATTTTTAGAAAAATGATCATTAAATGTTGTTTTTATGATGGAAAATGATCACTTTCATAAGTTTCACCAAAGTTTGACCTATAACCTATGATTTCGAATACAAACTAAGGTATTTTCAGTTCATATTCTTAAAATTTGACTCGATCCAAGGAAGTGGCAAGTTGAACCAACAAAAACGGAGTTGTAATAAAGAAACTACGACTAAAACAAGATTGGGTATCCGAAGCTAGTTTAGCTACGAAGATATTTGGAGAAAAAGTAAATTAATCATATCTTTTCTAATTAATATGATATTTTATATATAATTACTTATGATTTGATTTTATATATTTCAAGACCACCCGTAAACAACACGAGAAGATTAATCATAAGACCTCATGATTGTACGCAACACGTCATTTGACAACACGGTACTTTATGTACGCAACACGTCATTTGACAACATGGTACCATGGGTCGAGATTAATTCTGATCAATACGAATACGATGGGGTCTTTATTTATTTTATTTAAGCAACTAATTGTGGACCACTAACATCGGACTGCTAACTACGGACTAAGAAAATATTAAAAGTATTAAAAGTATATATATATATATATATATATATATATATATATATATATATATATATATATATATATATATATATATATATATATATATATATATATATATATATAAATATATATAACGATTACTTAAAAAGAAAATATGTTGATATATTATATATATGGTTAGGTTCGTGATACCTATCGGAGACCAAGTCGAACTAAATACCTTCAAGGCAAAAGTGAGTTTCATTTGCTCCCTTTTTAATTGCTTTTGCAATATATATTTTTGGGCTGAGAATACATGCGCTGCTTTTATAAATGTTTACAAAATAGACACAAGTACTTAAAAATATATTCTACGTTGAGTTGTACCACTGGCATATTTCCCTGTAGCTTGGTAACTACTATTTACATGGGTATTGTAAACGCGAATCCTGTTGATAGATCTATCGGGCCTGACAACCCCAACCGGACTGGACGACCAGTATTCAACGGTTGCACAGTACTTCGTTTTGGTGATTACACTTGGTACGGTGTAGTGAGATTTCATAATAAAGGGAATATGCGACGTTGATTAAATGTTAAGTATGGTTACCAAGTGCTCAACCACTTAGAATGCTTTACATACACTTGCGAGTGTATTATGTTTATGATTATGAAATCTTGTGGTCTATTAACATATTGAAATGATTGCTATGATAAACCTATGAACTCACCAACCTTTTGGTTGACACTTTAAAGCATGTTTATTCTCGGGTACGAATTAAGTCTTCCGCTGTGCATTTGCTCAATATAAGGACATTACTTGGAGCCGATCATCGTAATGGGACCAAATGTTGATGACTTCGTCCAGGTGGATTAGGACGGGTCCTTTCATAAGTATATAAATGTGTGTATGTATGTATGAATGTGTATTATGTAAGTATTATAATAGGTTAGTAAACATAATAATAAAACTAATAAGTATATATATATATATATATATATATATATATATATATATATATATATATATATATATATATATATATATATATATATATAACACGTACACCTAATATATACATATATCACATAGCTATAAACATATATATGTATGAAAATAAATAAAGAATATATGTATGTATGTATCATATAGGTGTATATCTATATATATAACATATAATGATAAGATTAAATAATAGTTGATTAATTAAAGAATAATACTACTATTACTAGTAAAACTTATACACCTAGCTATATGGTAACACTTAATTACACTAAGTATATTATCACTTATATATATATATATATATATATATATATATATATATATATATATATATATATATATATATATATATATATATATATATATATATATATATATATATATATATATATATATATATATATATATATATGTTAATAAATTGGTTATGTGTATACACTATTAACGTGAAGGTTATAATTAAAGATAACGTACAAAGACTACAAACATCACCGCTACTTGTGGCCTAGGGTGATCCTTGTTGCCATTATGAGACGCTTGTGGATCTCGAATGCCAAGACTTAGATTCTGGTCAAGAGTCCTGGGTGCCCGGTAACAATAGATCATTCAAGTGACTTGCATGTTAACAACGAAGTTTGGGCGAGATTGTACAACATCTTTGTTAAGAATTATAACCCGAACTTCTTAAACTAGAAGCTTACTATAAATGGAAGCTTTCCGTAAATAGCAGGTTTCCAAATATATAAACTTTTGAGAAATAGTAACTTTTCTCGAAAACGGTCACTGTTAATATAGTTTGCTATATTAATAAACAAACTTTATGTCTATTAGACATTAACTAATCAAAGGTTATGTCTCTAGGTTGAGATCTCTGATTTCATACTCCGTTCATACAACTTGCGTGGAATTTCTTACTTGCTACTAAGGTGAACTTCATAGCCCCTCTTTCTACTATTTCTTTACTGTTTTATAAACTTTGGGGTGAGAAACATGCTTGCTTTTGAAATGATTTACAATTTAGACACAAGTACCTAAACTATTTGATATGCAATTACGTGAGACTTTTATTAAACATGTATTTATTATTACATGCGAATCCCCGCCATAATATCGTTAATTGCTGGAATTGAAATTTGCAAGCTTAATTATTGTGAGTAGGCCTATTGAGAGTGACGTCTCTACCCATTGGCGTGATCGTCAAGGGGGTACATAATAATGATTGCCGACACCCGTACAGTGTCAGGGATTAATGTTTAGTTCGATATTATAACTCATGGTATATTGATATTTTGATATTTTGAATTAAATCTTGTGGTCTAAAACTTATTATAATTGTTAAACCTATGATGTTCACTCAACCTTTGTGTTGACACTTTAAGCATGTTTGTCTCAGGTGAAGATTAGCTTGTTTGCTGTCCTATGATGCTTAGTTAGCTGTTGCATTGGAGTCCACATATTAGACTTATCATTTGTTATTCACATGTGAATTTCATTATGTAAAACATTATTATGTTTCCGCTGCAAATCAAATTTTGTTAAAACGTCTCATGTAGAGTCGTTCTCGTTTATACATACTTGTGTTGTGATATTGTGAAGTCATATTTCCCCGGCCCTATTTGGGAGTATGACACGCTAGCTTCTAAAACCAAACCGTCATACTCCATCCCTCTGTCCCATATTAATAGTTCAGTATTCCATGTTTTTTGTCCCAAATTAATAGTCCACCTCCATATATAGATAAGAATAATAAGGTAAAGTTCTATTATGTCCTTAATGTATGTTGATATGACAAAACGAAAAAAAAAGTAAGGGTAAAACTCAAAAGTTACAGAAAGTATAGTACTTTTATAACATTTCCTTAAACTGTATGTTTTTTTGTCTATGGACTATTAATAATGGGACAGAGGGAGTTTATTTTTTCTTTTTTTTCGGGTTCACAGAAGAAATCTCCATAGTCCTTAGCGACAAGCACATTGGATCCCAGTACTAGAAAGTAAAACCCCTGGATGATGAGCCCCCGAGCGACGACTGGTAACCAGGTGAATTGCGCACATTGACGCCCCTCTAGTTAGATGACCAATTATTAATTTGATCTTGGAGGTTGCTAAGATTCGAACATGAGTCTCCTGCTTCAATGGGAACTGCCATTTTAATATTGTGGGCTATGGTGGCAGCCGATCTTGAACCTTTTTTGTAAAACCACTCCCAACCATGACGTCATACCTTCCCAACACACACCATCACATCAGCTTTCTCTCCAATTTCCTCTCCATCAGACACAACTACCAACCACGACATAGGATATGGTCCAACCATATTAATTAAACAATCCAATTTACATGTCTTAAAGCTGTACGTACAAATATAAATATTACTCTTACTACGTCCTGAAATATGTTATGTGACGAAATAACTCAGCACGAGGCAGTGCAGTTATGACCAGTGGCGGATCAAGGAAAGATTTTCACCGGGGGTGAATTTTTTTTAAAACGTAAGGATGTTTTTTTGACAAAATATATAAGTTTTGAGGCAAAATATAGAGTTTTTTGAGTAAAATTTAGAGGTTTTTGAGCAAAATACGAAGGTTTTGGGGCAAAATATGAAGGTTTTGGGGCAAAAGAAAATTTTATCGGAGGTAAAATCGACAAACCGAAAAAATTTGCACTAAAATTTCGAAATCCACCGGGAGCGGGGGCCACCCCCTCTAATACATTGGATCCGCCTCTGGTTATGACAATGCCATTGACGTCCTAGATATTAGACTATGATTAGCATATGACTAGCCCAATATGTATTATGGGTTTAGGTCCGTTAGGGTTTTGTATAGTGCTTAGGGTTACATGTAATTGTTATATATAGTTGTTCAATTTCAATAATACCTAAAAACGGACGGGGTTTTCTATTATTCAACATGGTATCAGATGCTTAGGTTTTCTACCGCTCTCTTCCTTTCTTTGCCGCCGCCACCGAATACCGGTCTGCTGCCGCCACCAAAAATTGGTCTGCCGCCGCCACCGAGTATCGGTCTGCCACCACCCTTCTTACTCTTTTTCTCTTCGCGTTCCCCGTCCGCGAATCTATAGTTGATAGTTCTATCTTTCAATCTTCTATTTTATTCGTCCTTTGCCTCATCTACTTTCTGTACGTGAAAACAAGAGATACAAATCTCTTCTTTTATTTGTCCGATCGTCAAACAATTTTTTGGATCCATTTGTTCCAAACTTGTTTTCTTCCACGTACACACATCAATCTTTCTCTTCTAATCTTTACTCTGTTTTTTTTTCCATTGCTTCCGCTACACACCGACAATCTCTTATATTTCTTTTTTTATAATTCAATTATTCAATTGATCGTTCATCTCATTGCATATATATATTTTTTTGATCGGTGTGGTTTCCACCTAATGATACAATTCTTGTTCATTGTTTTCTTTAGAAAATATATTTCTTTCCTTTGAATCCTCAAATTGACAAATTCTTTCCTGTTATAAAATATGTAGATTGTGTTATAAAATATCTAGATTGGATGTTAATTTTATTATTATTATATTTCTTGCATAGTAATATTTTATACTATAAATAGACATGTATGGTAACCATTTAAGGTGCACCATTTCTCTTGAAATATCAATATCAATATTTCTTCTCTCCTTCTTCTCTCTTTTTCTCTCTTTGTTCTTATAACCATTAAAGGTAGTTATAAGCCTACTGAATTATAACACGTTATCAGCACGAAAAGCTTAGTGTAATTAAAAGATATCTCAAACGATCACGAATCACTAATCAAGGTATGAAATTATTAATAATTTTCAGACTCGAATATATCAAATTTTGGACTACTAACATTTATATTTATGTTATTTAAGTTATATATGGTCGGTTGTACTACCTGAATTATATTTCTGTAATCTAACTTTTACTAACTTCACTAACATTTATATTTATGTTATTTAAGTTATATATGGTCGGTTATACCACCTGAATTATATTTCTGTAATCTAACTTTTACTAACTTCACTAACATTTATATTTATGTTATTTAAGTTATATATGGTCGGTTATACTACCTGAATTATATTTTCTGTAATCTAACTCTTATTAACTTCACTAACATTTATATTTATGTTAATAAGACCTCATGATTGTACGCAACACGTCATTTGACAACACGGTACTTTATGTACGCAACACGTCATTTGACAACACGGTACTATGGGTCGAGATTAATTCCGATCAATACGAATACGACGGGGTCTTTATATGTTATCTAACATTTATGATTACTTATGCAATTAATCATTATTTATTTCATGCATACTAATGTTTATTCTTAAATTTATAATTTTAAAAGTTAAAATAAAAAAATAGTTTGTATTTTTATTAAAAGTAAATCTTAAAAGTTAAAATAAGAAAAAGTAGTTTGTACTTTTATTAAAAGTAAATCTTAAAAGTTAAAATACAAAAAATAGTTTGTATTTTTATTAAAAGTAAATCTTAAAAGTTAAAATAAGAAAAAGTAGTTTGTATTTTTATTAAAAGTATATCTTAAAAGTTAAAGTAAGAAAAAAAAGGGGATGGTAAAATGGAATAGTTTTTTGTCAAAAATGAAGTATTGAAAATGAAGTGGTCTCCTTCTATAACTAAAAAATATATATATACTTTTATCAAATGAATTTTTTTGTGGCCGACAATTTCAAACACGAGTCCGTGTTTAGTTTATCAAGAATATCTCTTGCTTTGGTGAAAGGTCACGATCACGATATCAGGTGTTGTGAAAGAATTAAAAAATTGGTCAAGTGGCCTTTTAAAAACTAGAAAAAAAATTTAAACAAAAAGTTTTTTTTATATATTTATAATTTACGGGGTAACGTAAAAAAAAGGAAGTTTTTTTTAAAAAAAAAAAACAAAGAAAGTGTTTAAATGAGTTTTACAGAAAGGGGGAAAGCAAAGTAAAAAAAAAACTTTTTTCCAAACAAAGGTAAATGAAAGTAGGACTTAATACAAGAAAAAAGTAAACATCTCTTAGACGTGATAAAATCTATCAATGATAAGTATTAGACTTGATGAGCTAAATGTGACAAAAATGTTTCAACATGTCTTATGTTAATTTTCTAAAATAAGTTATTATTATTCCGAGTTTAACACATATACATATGTTAATTAAAAACAACCTTTTTGTTCTTATGTAGTGTTGGGTTGCAATTTTGGTTGTATGCCATAATTCCATCCAGCAGAGTGACAATAGAAAACTTTTGATGATAATCAATAAAAAACTTTTTTCCAAACTTGTCAAATGTTTTGTTAAAAACGTGACCGTTGAAAAAAGGAGGTTGAATAATAAAACTTAAAAAACAAATTATTTTTTTAAGAGTGTGCATCAAAATGGCCCGTTTAATAATGGGGAGTAAAAATATAGTCAAATTGTTTCAACGAACAAGGGTTCAATTGGATGTCTCTTAAAAAAAATCCGCGGGTACGGGTGATGGATCCAATGGATCCGCACCCACGACCCGCGGGTGCTATCCCTAATTGTGACAAGTACAAATCAACTAAAAGTCTAAAAAATAAATGCTCTTATAGGGACCAAATGTTCACAATAATTGCCTAAGCTAGATATGAAACAAATAGTTCATAAAAAAAAAAAAAAGGTCGTTGTGCGTTTTCGGGATGATAGCCGAAATACACTTACAAAAGTAGGTCAGCCGTCAATTCTTTATGGCCATATCAACGTAGATCAATAAAATCATTTATGGTTTTGATAAAAGATTAATTAAAAATTAATTGTTTTTTGGTCTTGGATTCTCGGTAACAAAAGCAAAGGTTGTTTTTGGTTGCCACAACAAACAAGACAGAGGTTGTTGACTTTTGTTGTTAAACATGGCACAAGTGAACAATAACAATAGATTATTGTTTTTGAAAAGAATAATGATGCGTTAATTTTATTGTATAAAATAAAATTAAAGAAAATAGTTTTCATTGATGACTATGAACAAACGCAAACAAAGTGTTTGTGGTATTTGGTGATTAAAAAAAAAGTGCATCTAAAGCTTCTACTGAAAATAATATGCATCTAAAGCTTCTACTGAAAATTAATGTGCAAGGTACAACGTATAACTATATGGTCAAATTCATTTGAGCCTTCGGAGTCACAAGTATATGATGTATATATATATTACTCAATTAACAAAATAGTAAATCTAAATTAATTCATATGAATAGTAAAACGAAATTAATTAATTTACTATTCACATAAAAAAGCGCATATGATAAAAAGCGCATCGCATATGATAAGCGCATATGATAAAAAGCGAATATGATGAAAAGCACAACGCATATGATGAAAATCGCATATGATTAAAAGCGCATATGGTGAAAAACACAGCGCATATGATTAAAAGCGTATATGGTGAAAAGGATATATGATAAAAAAAAAAAAACACATATGGTGATTAATGGAAAGCACATATGGTGATTAATGAAAAGTATATTGTGAAAAAGAATCACAAATGTTTCTTGAAAGAATTCAAGGTAAGATATATGAACCAATTCATCCATCATGTGAACCATTTTGATATTTCATGGTTCTAATAGACGCATCTAGCGGATGGTCTCATATTTGTATGTTATCAAGCCGTAATATGGCATTTGCAAAGTTTCTTGCACAAATTATTAAATTGAGAACACATTATTCTGATTACACCATTAAAAGGATGAGACTTGATAATGCTGGTGAGTTAACATCTCAAGCATTTAATGATCATTATATATCTACAGGGATTGTTGTTGAACATCCAGTTGCTCATGTGCATACACAAAATTGGTTTAGCTGAATCAATAGATAAACGCTTACAGCTAATAACTAGACAATTGATAATGAGTACAAATCTCTCAATATTTATATGTGGACATGTAAATTTAAATGCTGCGACATTAATTCGCATTATACCATGTGGAAGTCGTAAATATTTTCACTTAATACTTGATTTTGGCCAAGAGCCAAATATTTTCTACCTTAAAACATTGGTTGTGCAGTGTATGTTCCAATTGTATCACCACAACACAATAAAATGGTTCTTCAAAGAAAGATGATAATATATTTTGGATATAAAACATCTTCAATCATAAGATATATTGAACCCATGATGGGTGATGTTTTTACAGCACGTTTTTCTGATTGTCATTTTAATAAAATATTGTTCTCTAGATTAGGGGGAGAAATAAAAATAAAAAATAAAATGATGCTTCATGATGTGAACATCAATTAAGGTATATTGAACTCGCACAAAAGAATGTGAAACGAAAGTTCAAAAATAATGCATATGCAAGAACTTGCAAATTAATTACTTTATGCATTTACAGATATAAAAAAGTGACTAAATCATATATACCAGCGATAAATGCTCCAGCTCGAACTGAAATTCTAAAAGCTGGCAATAATGTCACTGTTGAGTCTTTGCCACGCATCAAACGTGGAAGATCAATTGGTTCCGAAGATAAAAATCCTCGAAAAAGAAAATCAGCTGATAATGAGGTAAGAGAAAGTGTTCAAGAAGAACCACAAATCAATATTCCTTCTGCAGAGGATATTGATAAATGTAAATACTAAAATTGCGATAAATTATGCAATATTATGGAACCGAAATGAAACTAAAATCTCTATGAGATATTTTCATATAATGTTACAATGACATCATGAATAAAGATGATGATCTGGAACTAAAATCTGTCATTGAATATACAAAATGGACATGATTGAGCTAAATGGAAAGGAGCAATAAGAGCTGAATTAGAATCGCTCGATAAAAGAAAAGTTTTCGGATCAATCGTTATCACTTTTAAAGATGTGAAACGTATGGGATACAAATGAATTTTTATCCGAAAAGAAATGTGCAAATGAAGTTACAAGGCAAAACTAGACTTGTAACTCAATATTTCCCACAAAGACCAGAAATGAATTAGGAGGAAAAATTATCCTCCTGTAATGGATACAATTACTTATTAGATACTTAATCAACCTGGTAGTTATTTAAATGCATCTCATGAATGTTGTTACTACTTATCTGTATGGATCACTTAATAGTGATATATATGAATATACCTAAAGGGTTAAGGTATCATAAGCATCTAATGTAAAACTCAAGGGAATATATTCCATTAAATCACAAAGATTTCTAAGTGGGTTTATACAAACGGGACGTATGTGGTATAACCGATTAAATGACTACTTGATAAAAAAAAGGGTATAAATATAAACTTATTTTGCACGTATGTTTTATAAAAACAATGTTCGGATATGAGATCGTAGTTGTTTATGTCAATGTTCTTAACATCATATGAACAAATAAAGAGATCTATGAAATCATTCAACTTCTAAAGAATTATTTTGAAATGAAAGATCTTGAAAAAACCAAGTATTACCTTGGATTGCAAATTGAGCATATGCCTAATGGTTTACTTGTACATCAAACAACTTATACCGAAAAGATTTTAAAACATTTTTTTTAAAGACAAACTCATTGTTGTTAGATCACTCAATATTGACACTGATCTATTTCATCCCTGCGAAGATCATGAAAATTTTAACAGATCGGAAGTTCTATATTTTAGTGCAATTGAGGTTCTTATGTATCTTATAGATTATACAAGATCTGACATTTCTTTTGCAGTTAATTTGTTGACAAGGTTCAGCTCAGCTCCTACCAAAAGACATTGGAATGGGATCAAACAAATAGTTTGATACCTTCGGGGAACTACTGATTTATACTCCCTCCGTCCCAGATTAATTGTCCCCAAACAAAACACACACAGTTTTAGAAAATCCCACTAACTTTATTTCTCCACCAATGAAATATCTTCTCTCTCCAGATCCACCAATGAAATATCTCCTTTCCTTTCTATTTATGGAAGTAGACAATTAATTTGGGACATCCCAAAATGGAATACTGGACAATAATTTAGGGACGGAGGGAGTAATTATTTTATTCTAACAACTCGAAACAAGATTTGTTTGGTTATACAGATGCAGATTATTTATCCGATCTACATAAAGCTAAATCTCAAACTGGATATGTATTCCTAAATGGAGGCACCGCAATATCATGACGTTCTCAAAACAAACACTTGTTGCAACATCATCAAATCATGCCGAAGTGATTGTATTACATGAAGCTACTCGGGAATGATTTTAGTTAAGATCAATGATACAAATCATTATTGATTCTTGTGGACTAGAACGCTATAAAAGCGTAACAACTATCTATGAAGATAATACAGCTTACATAATACAAATGAAAGAAGAGTATCAAAAATGACAGAACAAAACATAAATGCTGACGAGGCGCTAAAGCTATAAACGGTCTTAACGGTCATAAGTTTGATGGAAAAGAATGGTATATTGGTAAGGCTCAGAAAAAGACTGAAAGGGAATAAGAACTGAAACAACGGTTTGAACAAACCATGAAGGAGACTGTAGACAAATCACGAGGGCCAAACTTGTACATAAAAGATTTAGATGATACAGTTTCAGATGAAAACCTCATATTTTTCTCATATACTCAAGATATCGTAAAAGACAACCAGATTAAAATGAGATACGTTCAATCAACAACTCTGCTGATCTTTATACCAAAGCACTGCTAACTGCTATTTTCAGAACACACGTTCATAATATTGGCATGAGGCATGTTCAGAAGATGTAACAACTCAGGCGTTGCCTACTTGAGGGGGAGTCAACTTTATGCTGCACTCTTTTTCCCTTAGCTAAAGTTTTATCCCAATGAGTTTTCTTTAGCAAGGTTTTTAACGAGGCAGTACTAGTTATTCTCTAATAAAATTGTCATCCAAGGGGGAGTGTTATAAAATATCTAGATTGTGTTATAAAATATCTAGATTGGATGTTAATTTTATTATTATTATATTTCTTGCATAGTAATATTTTATACTATAAATAGACATGTATGGTAACCATTTAAGGTGCACCATTTCTCTTGAAATATCAATATCAATATTTCTTCTCTCCTTCTTCTCTCTTTTTCTCTCTTTGTTCTTATAACCATTAAAGGTAGTTATAAGCCTACTGAATTATAACATTTCCATATTTCTAGTTCTTTTTTCTCTAAAAAAAAAAAAAAAAAAAAAAAAACGTTATTGTTTGTGAGCCGTGCTTGTTTTGTTTTGTTTCTTTTCTCATGTTTCTTTTTAAATTTTGTTTACCCTCTCACAAGTCAACATCTCTCGTTTCCTCTCAATATTCTGCACGTACTTTCCTTTTCTTTGCACTGGTTTGCAATCTTCTATTTTTAGCATCTACATCAATTTCTTTTTTCCCCTCAACTAATTCCGCCCATTATTTATCTTCTCTTGCTTTCCTAACCATATTACTCCGTATCTTTTCCTAATTTATTTATCTATTCTTCCTATCTACCAAAAAAAAAAAAAAAAAAAAAGAAGAAGAAGAAAACAAGAAGAAAAGTGAAGTGAAGACTACAAACTACATCATGAAGATTATGGCTGTATTTTTTTGTTTTATTATGTTCATAATGTTATGTTTATATCATGTATTTGTATATTAGTGTTCCAGTTTGAGCGTTTGTATTTTCTCCCGCTCCAACTGCGGGGGGTATTAGATTATGATTAGCATATGACTAGCCCAATATGTATTATGGGTTTAGGTCCGTTAGAGTTTTGTATAGTGCTTAGGGTTACATGTAATTATTATATATAGTTGTTCAATAATACCTAAAAACGGACGGGGTTTTCTATTATTCAACACTAGAAGTCAAGGTGAAAGCGGAGTGAGGGCACACCCTATTGGCAATGGTATAGGGGCTGCGAACAAACATGTTTATCGAGAAGACGCGAAGATAAAATGATTTTTGCGTAGAGTATTATTATTTAGTTTGTTAAAAGACGTATATGCTAATATATTTATTGATAAAATGACTCTTTTGAAAGGTAAACTCACACACCTTTTACACAAATAATAACAATAATCCAGGAAATATATCATATGAGAACTTGAACCATCAACTTTGGTTGAAACGACAACTACGATATGCCAGATAAGCTAATGGCCTTTTGGTTATGTATTAAATGACTAACATATTACCATTAAAATGACTAACACTATAATTAGATTCAGTATTTTTTTTTTTTTTTTTTTTTTTTTTTGTTACCTATGGAAAGGACGTGGCATGTCAATAAGTTTGATTAGAAAAACTTCAATGTTTGAAAAAAGAAAATTAAAAGAAAATAGCTAGTACTCCATTTATGTGTAGCTGTATGTCCCACAATAGTATCGGTCAAATTAAAAATCAGCATTAGCTCACATTTTTGTCATGTAAGACTACGGATAATGGTGAATTTGAGATGGAGTTGATATGATGTATTTTTTGGGAAAAACCGCTGACATGGCCATGACAGCGGAATGAGGGACTTGTAATGGGGGCTTTTGTAAGTGCGTTTGTGGGTGATGTGGTAAAATTTGATTGGTATCTGAGGTGTAAATAAATTAAAGTTGGAGAGATAAAATATTTAGAACTAATCATGGACTGCCAGCTCATTATCACGCCCTCTCACCTCAGCGTGTTTTGACGACAAACGCCCCGGCACAAATGCTCACAAACGCCCCATTCCAGGCGTTTGTGGAGCGTTTCTCACGCCATGTTGGCGGTATAGGAACCACAAACGCTGCGTTATGCCGTTATCGGTGGTCTAATGAACCTGTTGCAAGAATAAACGCGTCCTCACAATTGTGTTCTTGGTGAGCGAAGTTAGTAGTGGAAGCTTGAGAATTTTGAAGAAGTGTGCTACGGAGGAGATGTGTCCAGTGAAGACCTTTGTCCTTTAAACACTTCGTAAACTTAGATATGTAGTTTTATTTATGTATCCATGATGTAAGACCATTTTTAACACGGCGTCAGAGGGGTCCCGTCAGACGCGCTGGCAGTGGGTGACGCCCCCTGACGCCCCTAGTGGGGCGTTACGGCTGACGCGGGAGGGGCGTCAGTGAAGTTTTTCACGCGTAGGTCAGGCAGCGTCAGGAGGACGTGGCGGCTTCTGATTGGCTGGAAATTTAAGCCGTTGGGTAACGGCTATATTTGATTATTTTTTTTTTTTAAATTCTATTTATTTTTATCTATATAAACCCATCCATTCTACACTTTTAACACACAATTTCTCTTTATTTTTCTTTAAATTCTATCAATTAAATCATACAATTTTCTCTCATCATCAATTATTTTTCTTTCATGGCATCGTATTTACTTAGTTTCGATTCCGATTCGAAAGACGAGCGTATTATTGCACTAATTCAACATTTAGAAGATGATGATGACGAAGTCGAATCCGATCGTGTTCCAAGATCACGAATTTATATTCCAAGAAATCGTGAAGAAGCTGCAGAAAACTTATGGAAGGATTATTTTAGTGACACACCCGTGTTTCCGCCATTTAAATTTAAAAGGCGTTTTCGTATGAGGATTGAACTATTTCTCCGAATATCGCAAGGTATTTCTAATTTCGATTCTCATGATACTCCCGAGCATTTTAGATTTTTTAGAGAACGTTTTGATGCTATCGGTCGGCCGACTTTTACAATATTGCAAAAAATGACTTCGGCTCTACGCCAATTGGCGTATGGAACTGCCGCCGATATGTTTGATGAATATTTAAAAATGAGTGAGCAAACGTCAATACTTTGTTTAGATAACTTTTGTAAATGTATTATTACATTATACAAAGAACATTACATGAGATCTCCCAGTGCATACGATGTTCAACGTTTATATAGTAAGCATGAAGAGAAACATGGTTTTAAGGGTATGCTCGGGAGTATTGATTGTATGCATTGGGAGTGGAAGAATTGTCCCGTTGCTTTGAAGGGACAATACACTAGGGGTGACCACAAGAAACCTACCATTATGCTTGAAGCAGTTGCTTCGTATGACTTGTGGATTTGGCATGCATTTTTTGGAATGACGGGTTCCAACAATGATATAAATGTTTTGAATCAATCCTATGTTTTTGATAAACTTAAAAAGGGAACATCTCCACTAGCACCATTTGAGGTAAACGGTAATCAGTATACAAAAGGCTATTACTTAGCTGACGGTATATATCCTGACTGGGCTACTCTAGTCAAAGGTTTTGCGAGTCCGACAGATGATCCAAGGATTAAGTTTACTAGGTTTCAAGCTAGTGCCCGAAAGGATGTAGAGAGGGCATTTGGGGTTCTTCAAGGTCGATTTCATATTTTAAGGTTAGCAGCACGCACTATGTCGGTAAACAAGATGCGGAGAGTTATGGACTGTTGTATCATATTACATAATATGATTTTGGAGGATCAAGGATTTGCGTTAAGTGATTGGGAGGAAGAGTTCATTACCGAAGATATGGAGAATCGTCCGGAACGGATAACGAATAGAGGACGGGATCAAGACGTTATCATCCGAGAAATAAGAGATAGGACGGTGCACGACCAACTAACCGATGATCTAGTTGAGCATATTTGGAACCTTCCGTCCGCATTCCGCACCATGAATGGTTAAATTTATGTAATGGTTAAATTTTATGTAATGGTTAATTTTTATGTAATGGTTAATTTTTATATGTTTTTTAATTATATGTAATATAATTTGTATGCATAATAAAATAAAAAAGAAAAAGAAAAAATAAAACTGGTGGGACTTATTTGACACTGGAGGGGCGTCAGGGTTATTTTGGTGTCAGAGGGTGACACTGTCACGTCAGAGGCAGATTGCACTTTTTGACCAAAAAGTGGACAATCTGCCTGTGACGTCACAGGCAGGGTTAAAAATGTTCTAACCGTGACTAATTTAAATCCTTAATTCTAATGAAAATTATTCTTTCTTCTAATTCATGCGAGCTATTAATTATCCTACTCAACCTTTAGTTGTGCCCTTGGATTGGTCCGGGTTTCCTCCAGGGCAGTAGTTGGGAGCGGTTTATGCAACTACCAGAGATGAACGCGTGAGTGGTTAAGTCCCCCTAGTGATCCCAAACTGATGTCCAAAAAAAATAACAAAAGATTTTTTATTCATTACATATTTTGTTTTTTCAGAACAGCTTATTCATTACACATATACTCCGTACTATATTAATTAGTAATTTCATATATGATAAAAGACATTGATACAAACGATACCGACTTTTATATATCAGGTGTGTTTGGATGAAAGTAGCTGGAGCTGAAGCCTGTAGTTGGAGCTGGAGCTTATGAGATAGAGCTGGAGCTGAAGCTTATTTTTTAAGCTGGTAGCTGGAGCTTATTATTTTTTATAAGTGTTTGGTAAACTAGCTGGAGCTTATTTTCCAGTTCATAAGCTCTATTTTTTTTCATAAGCTACTAAAAGTAGCTTATTTTTTCAGAGCTTATGATTTTTATAAACTCTACTTTTTTTTCTCTACCAAACGAAGCTTATGACTTGAAGCTTATTAAAATCATAAGCTCAAGCTCCTATAAGCTTCCATAAGCTCCAACAAGCTCGTCACCCAAACACACCCGATCTTATGATTTATAAGGAGAAAACAATTTTCCACTTTTATTTTACTTATAATTACTGCTTGTTAGATTTGAATCTTCGTCACTCGAAGTGCTTAATTATTTCAATATATTTCCATGCTTTCAACACAAGATCGATCATGATAACCTGAAAAATTCAACCATTAATATCGTCAGTCAATCAATTAATTATATTACTGTAATTTAAAACTCTAGCTAAATGAAATGAGTTCTAAGAGTGCTCCCAACCATGACACAATGTCTTCCAGGACTAACCAACTATTCAGCGCCACATCAGCACTTCCATCTCACTTCCTTCCCAGGACTAAACCCAGGACTAAACACTCCCAACAAAGACACTCCTCCTTCCATTTTTTTATTTTATTTTTGAATTATTTTATATTATCAAATAATTACTAATATTTATATGATAAATTAAAAATAAAAAACATAAAACTACCATTTCATTAAAATTAAAAAAATACAATAATTAAAATTTAAAACATTACGACAATTTAAAATTAAAAGATTACGACAATTAAAAAAAAATACTAGAAAGCTAAATAATCAAACTACTCCTCGTCGTCGTCGTTCATGTTTTGCAATTTCTTCGCATATTTTTTCTTAATTTTGTCTCGAGCAAGCATTAGCATTTCGTATTCATCGGGAGGCAAATCTCGTGACACCGGTTTGGAAAGAAGCTTCAACCCTTTAAACATAGTCCGCATGTTGCTATCATCTTGTAGCTTTTTCATGGTTTGATTCGCCACATCTTGTGAAGCTTGGACCGATTGAGCAATTTTAAAGCGAGCTTCTTCGAAGGACATACGGCTCGCGGCATCGGATGAGTACGAGTCCCTTTGACTTTTAGCTCGACTTGGTGGACGTCGGATTGGGTCGGTATCCTTTAACAAATTTTCCATTTGAGTTGGGTCGGGGTGCATGCTTGTGTTCGGGTTGGAACTTCCCTCGGTTTGATCATTAATGGGTATATGATCGGGTTCTTTTCGTTTGTTGCTACTCGAAATACTTTCGCCTTCTAAAAACTTCGGGCAATTCCTTAACACTCGCCACGCATCCTCAAACGCAAAGTGTCGTCCCTTTGTTTGCGCTTTGAAAGCCATTCGTGCCGCGGACATAATGTCGTCATTATTACAACCACTTTCCCACATTCTCTCGTATTTGTTGTAAATACCGATCCATATCTTGACATCCCTTTGCATTTTCGACCATTTTCCACTTATTTGATCCGGACGTCTTTTCACCGGGACAATCGAATTGTATTGTCTTCGAACTTCTCCCCAAAATGAAGTATGACTTTGGTCGTTTCCGACACTCGGGTGTTCGGAAACATATACAAAACGCTCGGCTAAAATATTTGTCTCCAAGTCGGTCCACGCGGTCTTCGGACACCTCACTTTCTTTTCTACCACTTTTCCTTTTCCTTTTCCTTTCGGATCACTTTCGGGTTCGGGTTCGGGTTCGAGCTCGGGTTCGAGCTCGGGTTCGGATTCGGGTTCATTTTGGAGTGGTGTTTCGGGAACTTCTTCGTCGGACGATTCGTCACGGAGACTAGGATAATAAGGTGTTTGTTTCGTTTGTTGTTGGTTCGGGTAGATTTGAACGTTTTGAGAGAGTTGGTTCGGGTAAATTGGAACATTTTGAGATAGTTGGTTCGGGAAGAGTGGAACATTTTGAGATTGTTGGTTATGGTAGAGTGGAACATTTTGAGATTGTTGTTGATGGACGTTTCCGAACATACCCGCAAATGCATTAGTATTTGCAAAACGAGAAAACCCGGTAGTTTGTTGCGAGTTATCGAGTAGCATTTGCATCATATCTCGACTAACCGAATTTGAATCTTGAACTACCGGACGTTGTTTCGATTTTCCTTTGTTTGGTGTTTTTTTGGAACTCATTTTTTTGGTGATAGATGTGAGAAAAAATATTAGAAATGGAGAAGTAATATGAGATAGTTTTGTGAAAAATGGGGTTGAAATGTGGAGTATAAATAGAGTAAAAAAAGAAAAGAAAAAAAAATAAATAAAAAAGGGGAAAATAGCCGTTAGAGCCGTTGGGAGTGGAGATATAGCCGTTGGTGGCTCTCAACGGGTCAAAATACCCGTTTCCTACCGCCCTCAATTATGCTCAAAAAAGAAAACCAGCTGGACGAAACAACCTGGGCGGTTCTTGGGCGGGCCCTGGGCGGTCCTGGTGCCAACGGCGCCCAGGGTGGATGGATTATGAACAGATTTAACATGGTGTGTGGGTTCCGCTTGCTTTAAATATCCATTATGCAGTATTTAGTTATACGTAATTACCTATTAGGATTAGATAATTAGTTGTTCTTACGAAACATGATACATTATAATTGTATAAAATTATACATAATTTATTCCAATTAGGCCCTGTATTTGATTTTAATTATCTAGCCCTACCAGGGGAGGCCCGTAGATCGACCGCTCAAGCCTAAGGCCTTTAGGGGCTCAATATTTATATATAGACATAATCGGAACTTTGAAAAATATGTGAACAAGTAAACACAACTGAAGCATCGAGGACGAAGCACAATAGGTCCAAAAACAACATCAAAGACCCGGAAAAGGAAGAAATCAAGGTCCACTAGCATTCTAGGAAGGCTCGAAGATTTTTTCTTTCTTTTTTTAATGTTTATATTATTATATTATTCGTTATGGGCTAAGGTGTATACATAGAGAAATAAAGAAGTGTATATATATAGTTTAATCTGACGTACGTACGTACTTAAGCTGTCTTTTTGCAATCGAAATCAAGACTTGTCTCGAAAGGAACGTTAACACGACACTTGCTAGGAATGCTAAGGGCGTTGTCAGGATTGACGTGAGGAATGCTTCTATGGAATTTCTGCATACACTCACATGCCGTCTCATTATCAAGCCCAGTTCTGAGAGTGGAGATAAAATTATTAAGCCCATTGCAACAGTCTTTAGACACGTCGGCATCGACACCTTGGAGGTAGCTAATACATGGCGGTAAATGTTTACTGAAATAATCACAAGTAATTTGAGCCTCCGAATATATATTGGGCATTAGTACCCCCACCATGCAAGCCACCACAACACATAACACCTTCATTGCTGTTATCTTTGTCATCATTGTAGAAAGAACGAGTAGTATTAATTTGTCTCTAATGTATTTAGTATTTATTTAGTTGTTCGTGTAAATATTGTGACAGATGGTACCATGTATTTATAGGGAGGGTAGCTATACTTTTTTGTGTGTGGCTAAAATAACGACAACTGTTAAAATTACAGTCAGATCTAATGTGTGACTAGTGGTTTTGCACGGAACACCACTAATATACGCGATGTAGTGAATTTTTTTTTTGAATTTTTAACTAGTGATACTAGTGGATAATGTAAACTTTTTTGTGTGGCACCACTAAAATAAGTCATCTAGTACAAAAAAAATTGAGCTTTTAAAGGATGACACCAGTGGCCACCAATCCTAGATACGCCACTGGTTAAAATTAAAGGAAACTTCATCGTGGATATGTGTATTGTCATTATAAACTTCTAAAACATTATTTAAGGTATTGAACGAAACCATTTTCCTCATCAACGCGCGAACATCACCGCTCGATAATTAAAGGTCTAGTTAGTAAATTATGAATAGGTTTTAATACTTTAATACGATACGAAGTGTTATGTTATGTAAAGTCAATACGAACTTCTCACTTCTGATAATAAAATTTTTGTTAGAGTGGAGTTCATTATATATGATTGGGCTTTGAAAAGCAAGGTGAAAACACAATTCACAATTCACATGGAAGATGGTAGTACTATAAGTGAACAAATTTTTCATTGGCAGCATGGTCAAACACTAAAAAAAACTTTTTTTTTGATAAAAAAAGATTTTTTGTGTGAATTTTTTTTTCCGTTAAATTCAGGGGGGACGGGCGCCCCCTTTGGACTACCTTATGTTCCGCCTATAAAACTTCTACAAAAGATAAAAACTTTTGTCTTTGAATTATTATTATTATTATTATTATTATTATTATTATTATTATTATTATTATTATTATTATTATTATTATTATTATTATTATTATTATTATTATACAACTTTATTTTATTATTATTATTATTATTATTATTATTATTATTATTATTATTATTATTATTATTATTATTATATTATTATTATTATTATTTAGACGTTGGACGTGATTTATTTTACACTAGTCTTAGTAGACAAGGATAAAATTCGAATAATATATTTCCGTTACAAAACTTGTTAGGATTTTGCTAAACTTCAATATAAGGGCTATAGGTAACAATTAAACTTCCAAAAAAATAATTGAAAATAACGTATAATTGTAGATTAAATCACATGTTATTCGAAGATCGTAATCAAACGTGATTATTGTAAACAAATGTAATTTTCAGAGTTTTACATATACTGTGGTAAGGTACGTATACTTGTTAACAAGTTAATTAATAAACTCACTAACTGTTATGTAAAATTTATAGATTTATAACTTTTTAATTATAATATAAAATTTGTTATAATATCTTGAATATACAAGTATCCTAAAAGTCAAGATATGTGTCATCTAAAGTCCAAGATTTGAATGATCAATTATATCACTCCATATCTTTTTACTGTTCCTCATTGAAAATTGAACGCATATAGCATTTGTATTGTAGTATAAATATCCATCGAGTGTAAGCAAACTATGTACCCCATTATTTCTCAAACACAAGTGTTGCTCTTATTCTCCATTCATTTTCTAAGCTTTGTATAGTACAGAAGTTTCTAATCTTATATAATATAGGCCATGAAAGTAGTTACTGACTACTAAATTACAACACGTTATCAGCACGAAGTGCTCCGTATAATCAAGGTATATCTAAGCAATCACAAGTCACTAATCAGGTTATATATGGTCGGTTATACCGCCTGAATTATATTTCTGTAATCTAACTTTTATTAACTTCACTAACATTTATATTTATGTTATTTAAGTTATATATGGTCGGTTATACCGCCTGAATTGTATATGGTCGACACTGTCGCCTAAATATAATTTATGTTTACTAAAATTACATTTATGTTATTTAACTCTTATTAACTTCACTAACATTTATATTATTGTTATCTAACATTTATTTATGATTACTTATGCAACTACTAATCATTATTTATATCATGCATACTAATATTTATTCTTAAATTTATTATTAATATGTTTATTCTCTTAATCTTCGTATTTATGCTAAATGTATTTATAGTAGTCTTATATAATATACTAATTATATTCTTTTATTAAAATTATTATTAATACAACGAGTACATAACAGTCGTTAACATCAACTAACGACGTTACATAACGGTTGTTAACGTCAACTGGCGACATTACAACGACTATATTTTTCAAATATAAAATAAACATCTCCGTTTTCACATTTTCACAAATCAATCTTCATTTCCTCATATTACCACTCTCAAAAAGTTTTTTTTTTTTTGTAAAAATGATTCACACAAGGATGATTTTTCCTATTGTATTGGTCATACTAACTATCATCATTGTTACTAATATACCACCGGGTGAACCTATATTCTATCCTGCCCTTGTGGTTTTATCATTTGTAATCATGTCATTATTCTGTTGTTTGCTACTTATGAATTTAAAATGATTCTAATTTCATTTTATTATTTGTCTATGAATAGAAGTTGATTATGATTTATGTTGTTCATCTTTTGATAATAGAAAATGTCGAATTTGAAAAGGCTTAAATTTGCTCCTTTAGAATCAAGTGGGAACAACTACTTAACATGGGTTATGAATGTAGAAAAACATCTCGAATCAATCGGTATTTTAGAAACCCTGAATGAAAATAACAATTGTTCCGAACAAGAAAAAGCAATAGCAAGTATTTTTCTTAGCTAACATATTGACGAGTCCTTAGAATCTACATATTATATGATCGAAGATCCAAGTTTATTATGAAAATACTCAAAGATAGATACGATATTAATTATCAAGAAATAACGGTGATCCATGAAAGAATAAAATTGAAGATGTTAGTAGACGCTCTTATAAGAATCCCGGAGATTCTTATTAATGATCTGGTAACGTGGATCATCAGTCTAGTATTTCTTAAATACATGAACATCTTGTTTATCTCTACAAATAAGTCCCAAAAGAAAAGAAAACGAGAGTGATAATGCTAAAAACGAACATATATTTCATAGCATTATCCCTCAAGAAAGACAATCTTTTAGTTGCAATTGTTCTATTTACAAGTGATATTCGTTTAAATAATAAAAGGTGAAGACAAAAGACAGATTCGACGAAATGAAGACGCAAACGACCAAAAAGCTCAAAAGTACAAAATACAATCAAAGAGGTTCCAATTATTGATAAGAAACGTCTCAAAATTACAAGAGTACTAGAGGCAACACGCAAATTACAAGATATTAAATTGTACGCAAGGACGTTCGAAAATCCGGAACCGGGACCAAAGTCAACTCTCAACGCTCGACGCAACGGACTAAAAATTACAAGTCAACTATGCACATAAATATAATATAATATTTAAATAATTCTTATAATTATTTATATATTATATTTATTTAATTAAAACGTCGACAAACAAGAAAACAAGGAACTTTGAGCTGTCACCGGCGGCCATGCGATCGCATGGCCTTGAAGAGCAAAACTCATGAGATCGCATGAGCCCCTTTTTCAGCTCACAGGCCTATAAAATTCGCAGTTTGGTGAACATCAAACACATCTTTTTCTTCTTCTCTCAATCAAACGTGTATATATATATATATATATATATATATATATATATATATATATATATATATTTATATTTTAATTTTAAATCCTAATAATAAGGGTATGTTAGCGAATATTGTAAGGGTGTGAGTCGAAATTCTGTCCGTGTAACGCTACGCTATTTTTAATCATTGTAAGTTATGTTCAACCTTTTTAATTTAATGTCTCGTAGCTAAATTATTATTATGCTTATTTAAAACGAAGTAATCATGATGTTGGGTTAAATATTTAAATTTGGGTAATTGGGTTTTGCACCATAATTGGGGTTTGGACAAAAGAACGACACTTGTGGAAATTAGACTATGGGCTATTAATGAGCTTTATATTTGTTTAACTAAATGATAGTTTGTTAATTTTAATATAAAGATTTACAATTGGACGTACCTATAAATAACCATATACACTCGATCGGACACGATGGGTGGGATATTTATATGTACGAATAATCGTTCATTTAACCGGACACGGGAATGGATTAATAGTCTATGAAATTATTAAAACAGGGGTGAAATTATGTACAAGGACACTTGGCGTAATTGTTAACAAAGTATTAAAACCTTGGATTATACGCAGTTGATATCCTGGTGTAATTATTAAACAAAGTATTAAGACCTTGTTACAGTTTAAGTCCCCAATTAGTTGGAATATTTGACTTCGGGTATAAGGATAATTTGACGAGGACACTCGCACTTTATATTTATGACTGATGTACTGTTATGGACAAAAACCAGACGGACATATTAAATAATCCAGGACAAAGGACAATAACCCATGGGAATAAACTAAAATCAACACGTCAAACATCATGATTACGGAGGTTTAAATAGGCATAATTCCTTTATTTTCATATTTAATTGCACTTTTAATTATCGCACTTTTATTTATTGTCATTGTATTTAATTGCACTTTTAATTATCGTACTTTTTAATTATTGCAATTTTATTTTATCGCACTTTTATTTATCGCAATTTCATTATCGTTATTTACTTTACGCTTTAAATTAAGTTATATTTATTTTTAATATTTTACATTAGGTTTTAACTGCGACTAAAGTTTTAAAATCGACAAACCGGTCATTAAACGGTAAAAACCCCCTTTTATAATAATAATAAATATTACTTATATATATATTTGTATTTTTTATAAATTAAAACTAATATAGCGTTAAGCTTTGTTTAAAAGATTTCCCTGTGGAACGAACCGGACTTACTAAAAACTACACTACTGTACGATTAGGTACACTGCCTATAAGTGTTGTAGCAAAGTTTAGGTATATCCATTCTATAAATAAATAAATATCTTGTGTAAAATTGTATCGTATTTAATAGTATTTCGTTGTAAAAATAAAGCTATTTACTAGTACACATCGCATAACATCAAGTATTTTTTGGCGCCGCTGCCGGGGAACAATTTCTGCTAAAACGCCGGAAGCGCAACGCTATATAAAAAAATAATTTATTTTTAGTTACTTTTATAAAAAATACGCTTTTGTAAAAATACGTTTTAAAAATTCAAAAATATAAAAAGAAAAACAAAAATATAAATATTTTTAAGAGTTTGTTAAATATATAAGTTTTATAAAGTTTCTTTATTTTTATTTTATTTTGTAAAAATATAAATTTTATTCAAATATTTTGTTTTAATATAAATCAAAACAGCAAAACAGAAAAAAATAAAATAAAATAAAAACATTCGGCCCGTACTGTAGCAGCCCACTCTCTGGCCCGAAACCCTAGCCCATGCGATCGCATGGCTGGGTAACTTAGAACTCATGCGATCGCATGAGCTCTGCTGACACGCCACATTTGACTGAACTCTGCAATCATTACGGAGTAATTATTATTATTATTATTTAATTTAAACCCTAATTAGGGTATTATTATTATATAATTTAGTTTTTATTATTATTTTGTATATTTAGTTTAATTAGTTTAAATAATTTATAAAATTAATAGTGTTATTAAATAAATAATATAAAAATAATATTTTTATAAAAATTGTACTTTTTACAACTTTTAGTATATTTTTATATTTTGTCCCTTTTTAATTGTTTTAGCGTAATATTTGTATTTTTCGTTCGTTTTTAATTTTAAGATATAGTTTTTGCCATAGTTATTTTTATTTCTAGATTTTTAGGCTTTGCCGTAAAATTCCTTAAATGCTTTTTCTTTAAACTAAGATTTAGGTGCTTTAGAATTTTGCGACGCCGTTTTTATATTTTAGTACCTTTTTAAGATATTGCCATTTGGGATATAGTTTTACTTGTAAGCTTTAATATTTTTAGACGCAACTTTTAATTCTTAGTTTTTAGTTCCTTTTTAAGTTTCGACGCGCTACTTTCTTATTTTTATTTTTCGACGCCTATTATTTTTCATCCTTTTATTTTTCGACGTTTTTCGACGCGCTCTTTTTCTTTCTTATTTCTCGACATTCTAATTTTAGGACTTAGAATTTTCTATTTCTTATCTAAAATTTCTTTAAATTTCAAACGAAAAATTATTTTAAGTGGTTAAATTGATAGACATCAAAATTTTCTGGTTCGTAGTAATAGTTGGATTTGTACGTGGACTGGGTTATTGGAGCCAAACAGTACTCAATTATATTGAGACCAAATGAATCCTGCCCCTCTGCTGCATCTTTTGGCTATTCGAAACGTGGGCAAAATCAGAAAAGTCTATTAATTTGATAACTTATATAATTTTTCTTCCTTTTAAAAAACTAATAGGATATTCAGTGAATGCACCGAACAAAACGTTCACCATCTTTTGTACGTTCACCACCTGTAACTTGATCAAGACATCTAGCTAATATTACCGCCGTTGATTTTTCTTTAGAATCGTCATCCAGTCGACCAAGTACTCCATTTCAAATTTCCGATAATCCATTTTTTGAACCCGACCTCACAATTGAGAATCCAGAGAATATTCAGGGACAATTCATAGATCCTGAACCATTAATTTTTCCTCCGGAACCACCAATCATTCAAACAGAGATTGTTGAGGAATGAACCATTAAATCATAATCCTCTAGTGATTCAGATTCAACAAATTCAATCATGGAAAATCTGGAACCTTTAAGTATGGAAGACCGAATGAGAGCTAAACGCACTGGCCAAGGTCACGCAATTACTCAACCTGACATTAATGCGCCAGATTATGAAATCAAAGGACAAATTCTACACATGGTGACTAATCAATGCCAATTTAGTGGTGCGCCGAAGGAAGATCTAAATGAACATCTTCGTACCTTTAATAGGATCTGCACTCTATTTAAAATAAGAGAAGTGGAGGATGAACAGATATATCTCATGTTATTTCTCTGGACTTTAAAGGGAGAAGCCAAAGATTGGTTGAAATCGTTACCTGAAGGGGCGATTGATACATGGGACGTTTTAGTTGAAAATTTTCTTAAACAATTCTTTCCGGCATCTAAAGCCGTAAGACTTCAAGGAGAAATTGTTACGTTCACACAGAAGCTAAATGAAACTCTATATGAGGCGTGGACCAGATTTGGAAAGTTATTGAGAGGATGTTCGCAACATGGTTTAGACACCTGTCAAATAGTACAAATATTCTACCAAGGATGCGACATCACTACAAGAAAAGACATAGATATAGCAGCTGGTGGTTCCATTATGAAGAAAACAGAAACTGATGCTTACAAAATTATTAATAACACTGCTTCCCACTCACATGAGTGGCACCAAGAAAAAGATATCGTTAGATCATCTAAAGCAGCTAGAGCCGATTCTAGCCATGACTTAGATTCCATTTCGACAAAGATAGATGATGTCTAGAGACGAATGGAAAAGATGACTAAAGATATCCACTCAATACGAATTAGTTGTGAGCAGTGTGGAGGACCAGATTTGACAAAAGATTGTCTCAATATTGAACTAACAATGGAACAAAGAGAGAATGTTTCATACATAAACCAAAGGCCTGGAAATAATTATCAGAATAATTATCAACCGCCAAGACCAATTTACAATCAAAACCAGAATTATAACCGAAATCTTCCATACAACAATCAACAAGGTCCTAGTAATCAACAAGTATCCAATAATACTTACAATCAGCAAAGACCTAATTTTCAAAACAAACCACCACAAATCGATGATAAAAAGCCGAATTTAGAAGATATGATGACGAAGCTAGTTGAATCTCAAACTCAGTTTTTCACAGCTCAGAAACAACCTAATGAACAAAATGCTCAAGCATTTAGAAATCAACAAGCTTCTATTAAAAATTTAGAACAAGAAGTGAGCAACCTAGCAAGGTTAATAGGTGAAAGAAAACCGGAAAGTCTACCCAGCGATACAAATGCTAACCCCCGGAATGAAACAGCTAAAGCCATTACCACAAGAAGTGGTATTACACTTAAACCACCTGAAATACCTGTAATTTCTGATGAAGCTATTCCTACTCCACAAAAACCACAACCTGAGCAAGATAAGGAAACAGAACCGGTAGTTGAAAAGGTTAATGAAGATAACACAGTTAAGGCTAAACCTTATGTTAAACCATACCAACCACCACTTCCTTACCCGAGTAAAATGAAAAAAGAGAGACTTGAAGCCGAGCAATCCAAATTCTTGGATATGTTTAAACAGATAAATGTAAATCTTCCTTTTATTGATGTGATTTCAGGAATGCCTAGATATGCTAAATTTCTGAAAGATCTAATCACAAATAGAAAGAAAATGGAAGAACTCTCGGCTGTTACTATGAATGTTAATTGTTCAGCAGTGCTGTTGAATAAGATACCAGAAAAACTATCTGATCCAGGAAGTTTCACAATTCCATGTTTTCTGGGTAGTCCTAGTTCAATAGAAGCATTGGCAGATTTAGGTGCTAGTATAAATCTAATGCCGTATTCACTATACGCTAAACTAGACCTTGGAGAATTGAAACCAACAAGAATAAGCATACAACTAGCCGATCGATCAATAAAATATCCTAGAGGGATAATGGAAAACATGCTAGTTAAAGTTGGTACTTTAGTATTTCCAGTAGATTTTGTTGTTCTGGACATGGAAGAAGATTCTCAAGTTCCTCTCATATTAGGAAGACCATTCTTAAACACGGCTAAAGCAATGATAGACGTGTTCGGTAAGAAACTGACCCTAAGTATAGAGGACGAGAGTGTTACCTTTTCTGTTGATAGAGCAATGCAATAACCGCAATCTGCAGATGATACATGTTATTATATTCAAACTATAGAATCACATGCAGAATTGTTAGAAGAATTTCCAGAATTACAAGGAACAGGAGAATGTTCTTTAGGAGAAGGAACTGAACCAATTGATGAAACTGAAATGTTAGCTACACTTATGGTTAATGGATATGAACCAACAACAGAAAAAATTCAAATGCTAAAAGAAGAAGACAGATATCGATATAAATCATCGATAGAAGAACCTCCGACATTAGAGTTAAAGCCACTTCCAAACCATTTGGAATATGTTTATTTACATGGTGAATCTGAATTACCTGTAATAATATCGTCTTCTCTTACTGAAAATGAAAAATCTCAACTCATTTCTGTGTTAAAAGATCATAAACCAGCTATTGCATGGAAAATTCATGATATTAAAGGAATAAGTCCTTCATATTGCACACATAAAATCCTTATGGAAGAAGGTCATAAAAAGTATGTGCAACGCCAACGAAGACTAAATCCTAATATGCAAGATGTTGTTAAGAAAGAAATTATTAAACTGCTAGATGCAAGTTTAATTTATCCAATCTCTGATAGTCCATGGGTAAGCCCAGTTCAATGCGTGCCTAAGAAGGGTGGCATGACTGTCATCACAAATGAGAAAAATGAGCTTATTCCTACTAGGACTGTAACAGGATGGCGTGTATGTATTGATTATAGAAAATTAAATGACGCCACCAGAAAAGATCACTTTCCCTTACCTTTCATTGATCAAATGTTGGAAAGATTAGCCGGAAACAGTTACTATTGTTTTCTTGATGGTTTTTTCGGATACTTTCAGATTCTAATAGCACCTGAAGACCAAGAGAAAACCACGTTTACGTGCCCTTATGGTACTTTTGCTTACAAACGCATGCCATTTGGACTTTGCAACGCCCCTGCAACCTTTCAAAGGTGCATGATGGCAATTTTCCACGACATGATAGAAGAATGCATGGAAGTTTTCATGGATGACTTTTCAGTCTTCGGTGATACATTTGAATCATGTCTAGTTAATCTTGAACGAATGCTTATTAGATGCGAACAATCAAATCTAGTACTTAATTGGGAGAAATGTCATTTCATGGTTAAAGAAGGCATCGTTCTTGGTCATAAAATTTCAAAGGAAGGAATTGAAGTGGATAGAGCTAAAGTAGATGTAATTGCTAAACTTCCACATCCCACCAATGTTAGAGGAGTTAGAAGTTTTCTAGGGCATGCCGGTTTTTACCGACGTTTCATAAAAGATTTTTCTAAAATTGCCACTCCTATGAATAAACTCCTAGAAAAGGATGCTCCATTCATCTTTTCAGATGAATGCATCAAATTTTTTAATATACTTAAAGAAAAACTCACTAATGCGCCGATCATGATAACTCCAAATTGGAATCTACCATTTGAACTTATGTACGATGCAAGTGATTTTGCAATGGGAGCCGTTTTAGGACAAAGGATTGAAAAAAGATTTCAACCTATATATTATGCTAGTAAGACGTTACAAGGAGCACAAACGAACTACACAACTACTGAAAAAGAACTCCTTGCTATTGTCTTTGCTTTTGACAAATTTCGATCATATCTCGTTCTAGCTAAAACGGTAGTCTATACTGACCATTCTGCTCTTAGATACTTATTTTCGAAACAAGATGCCAAACCGTTGATTAATCCGTTGGATCTTACTCTTACAAGAGTTCGATATTGAAATCCGAGATAAAAGAGGAGCAGAAAATCTCGCCGCTGATCATCTTTCTCGTCTTGAAAATCCTGAATTAGAAGTTCTAAATGAATCGGCCATACAAGACAACTTTCCTGATGAATATCTATTGAAGATAGATTATAATGAAATTCCATGGTTTGCAGACTATGCAAACTACTTAGTTTGTGGATTCCTTGAAAAGGATTATCATACCAAAAATGAAAGAAATTCTTTAGTGATATAAAAGACTATTTCTGGAAAGATCCACATTTGTTTAAAAGTTGTCCCGATGGAATAATACGCCGATGTGTATTCAGAGATGAAGCTAGTAAAATTTTAAACCATTGTCACATAGGACCAACATGAGGACATTATGGGCCTCAACTAACAGCAAGAAAAGTTTATGATGCTGGATTCTATTGGCCTACAATTTTCAAAGACGCACACCTTCTTTGCAAATTCTGTGATGCTTGTCAAAGGGCCGGAAAAATAAGTCAACGTGATGAAATGCCACAAAATGTCATTCAAGTATGTGAAGTATTTGACATTTGGGGTATTGACTTTATGGGTCCATTTCCAAAATCTCATAATAATCTCTACATTCTCGTTGCCATTGATTATGTATCTAAATGGGCGGAAGCACAAGCTCTCCCGACTAACGATGCACGAGTTGTAGTCAACTTTTTAAAACGTCTTTTTGCAAGGTTTGGAACATCGAAAGCTTTAATAAGTGATCGGGGAACTCATTTTTGTAATAATCAACTTGAGAAAGTTCTCAAAAGATATGGAGTAACTCATTAAATCTCCACTGCTTATCATCCACAAATAAGTAGACAAGTTGAAAATACCAACCGAGCATTAAAACGTATTCTAGAGAAAACCGTAGGTTCAAATCTGAAGGAATGGTCCATAAAATTGGAGGATGCACTCTGGGCTTTTAGAACAGCCTACAAAACTCCAATTGGAACCACACCTTTTAGACTCGTTTACGGAAAAGCATGTCATCTTCCAGTAGAAATTGAACACAAAGCATTTTGGGCTTTGAAGACATGTAATCTTGATTTACATGAAGCTGGACGTTTACGATTAAGTCAACTAAACGAATTAGAAGAATTAAGACAAGAAGCATACGAAAATTCTTTAATCTATAAAGAAAGAACGAAGAAATGGCATGATAAAAGAATCAGAAGTTCAAAAGAATTTAAAGAAGGAGAAAGAGTTCTTCTTTTCAATTCACGATTCAAGCTATTTCCTGAAAAATTGAAATCAAGATGGTCTGGACCATTCATAGTTAAAAGAGTTTTCCCGTACGGAACAGTAGAATTGATAAATTCAAATGGGATTGAATTTAAGGTTAATGGTCACAGAGTTAAAAATTACATAGATAGTCCGATGGAAGTTGACAACGAAGTTAATCACAATTTCGATACCACAGCTAACTAAGTGTGGGGAGAATCAAGTCTTTAAAGGATAATATGTATTTCTGTTAGAGTTAGATTTTCTGTTTTCGTGTAGTTCTCGAAAATGGAACCCGAATGGTCTTTCCCTATCAGACCCTAAAGAACTAGTCTTCTCCCCCCATTCTGAATTTTTATTTTTTTTTAGGATTTTACGAGATGAAGACTTCCTGTGAATTAAACCACGGTCTAATGCTACACGCTTTGATCACTAAACGTAATAATGACACCCTTCCAAGTGAAATAGTATCATTAATAAGAGGTCAATTGGACGGAGTAAGAAAAGAATCCAGAAACGAAAATAATAAGTTACAATTTGGTAAAGGGAAATCAAAATCCGCAGCGAAAAGGAGAGCACGACACCTTGAAAGATGTCACAAATGCGGAAAATGGTCACACGAAGAAAAATGCTCGACGAATCAGACATATTCCAATACCGAGTTCGTTACTTTATGCAGAGATGGACCGTTCATATGTTTAGAAGAAAAAACGTTGAATGCTCGAGGTTACGCCTATGTAGCCATGGAAAACCAATTAGTTCGACTATCTTATGAGTGGGCTAGAGCATATCATTAAAGAAATCTTTCTCACAGGTAAGTTCGTACAGTTTTCAGTTTTTATTTTTATTTTTAACCTTTTGATAATAAACGCTAATTTGTTCGCTATAAAGTATTAAATTGGTATTCGATAAAATTAGGTCTTGCGACCGAAATTATTGATATCATACAAAAATTTATTACATCACTGCGAAATTTACCGTTTATTCTTAAGGTATAAATATCTTTAATCAATCAACCCAAAATATTTCAAAAATTCGTCATGAGTTAAACTAGGTTATGAAACCGAAATTACTTTACCGAAAAGAGGGGCGTATATTTTTGATAATATTTGATTGATTAAAGTGGGATAAAAGACCAAAAACATTTTTAATTTTATTTTTACCATGTTTTTAAAATTAATATATAAATATTAAATTAATATTGTAAACTTCTTTAAAATTGTAAATATTTGAAAAATTAATATTTTTAATATAAGTTTGTATGTATAAAAAAAATTATAATATAAGTTTGGTGTGAATATTAATATGAATTTTAATTTTATGCATTTTTAATTTAAGTTTGGTGTGAATTTAAAAACAAAAATTTACTTTATTTCGATAAATTAAAAATATGATTTTTAAAATTCGTCGTAAGTTGAAGACTAGGTCTTTGAACCGAAATTGCTTTACCTGAGGGAGGGACGAGAACTTTTATTATCATTATTTTTAATCTTATTAAATTAAAGTATGCCAAAAACATTAAAAAAAACCAAAAAATCTTTGCTTTTAAAACGGCGCTTTGAATTGACAAATTTTAAAATTTTGTCGAGAGACGGACTAGGACAATGATCCGAAACACCCTCGCTCCTAAAGGAAAACAAAATTTTTAGAATTTAATTAATTAAATGTTTTAAAAAGTTATAAGGTTTTATAAAAAAAAAATGACAAAAACACTGTACCGGGGACTCCATGCGATCGCATGGAGTTTGACCTTTGGTGCCATGCGATCGCATGGGGAGAAATTCCAGGCCAGAAACAAAAGGATCAGCGGGTCTGTGTTCTTTACCACTCCACACACAAACATACGAAAATACCCCAAAATAATCTCTAAAATTTGCAGTTTTTTACCGTAATTCGTCAAATTTCGTGCTCTAATCATGCCTAGATTCACATTCTTCAGCAAAAAGGTAAAAATTACACCCCTAAACTCTATAAATTCCTAGTTTTTGTGATATTTACCAATATTTTACCTAATGCAATTTTGTTAATTTCTAGTGTAATTAGTGTTAAATTGATAGTATTTTATGCATGTATAACCTAGATTGATGCTATTTAACATGATTTGAAGCCAAAAACTTCAAAAAATTTAGAAATCTAGGGTTTGTGTTCTTGAGCAATTTGGGGCTTTTTGATATAAACATGTTATGGCCGATTTTTGTCATGAATTATTGCTTAATTGAGTAGTGTAACATGTTTAGGTAGTTAAATGATCCAAACATTGATCCTAAACATGATTTTTAAAGATTAAAGTGGACTTTTTAGGCGAAAATTCATGAACTTGATTAATTTGATATAATTGCCAATTGAGACTTGTTTAATTGTTAGTAATGACTATTTTGACATGTTATTTGAGTTAAATGCTTATGAACTTTGTATACATTTTCATATGTGCTTATTTGAAAAAGTATAGAATTGTAAAAAAAAAAAATGTGAAAATGTGTATAAGTTTAATTTTGATTTAACATGTTATTATGATTGTTTTAAATTGTTATTTTGCTAACACTAATGCATATTTGGATGCACAAATTTTGTGTTTAATGTGTTTTGCAGAAAGCCGATACTGGAGGTTCAGGATCATCATCATCTAGACGACCTGCTCCAGCTCCAGAACCAGAACCAGAAATGCAATATGAACCTGAACAACAACCACAACAGGAACCACAACATCAGCCTGATCAGCATGTACCTTATTATGATCCGCTACAGTTACCTAATGAATTCATAGTATTTCCCCCGCATCCGCCTGTAGAATACCCAACAATTCCGGAACATACGTTGCATCCTAATCTGAGATTCGATAGACGATAGAGAGATTACCCGGCATATCAAAGTAATAAATTTAAATTGGTAACAAAAGAGGTAGAGGTGCCGAGGGTAATTGATTGGAATCCTTTGGAAACGGTCCATCTAGCTGACCGTGTTAGACAGTATTTGATTCAAAGGTATGGCAGTTCTTCTTTTACAGATGGGAACGTCTTTTCACCATTCGTAGACCTGTATATAAGGAATGGTGTGTTGAGCTGATGAGTACTATAGCGTTAAATGTAGATGTAGATAGGTTAGATGATAGAAGTTTTCTTAGATTTATCCTTGGCGGTAGGATGTACAGAATGTCTATGATGGACATGGTCAGGGCATTACAGATTCACACTCCTAGTGAATTGCTACTACCCGATTGTATGAGTTTGATTTATCGTGGTGAAAGGGTAGATAGGAACTTTGACGCGAACGCCGTTTGGAGGCGTATGTCAAACTATAATGTTTTTACACTGGGAGGAAAACACTCATACTTACATATTAACAAAGCCGAGCTTCGTGTAATTCATAGATTTTTGGCTAACTCGATTACACAGAGAGGTCACAATAAGGAGAAAATGACCTTACATGATTTATTTTACCTAAAGTGTATTCGAGACCCGAGAAGCTTTGTTAATATCCCTTACTGTGTTGGTTTTTATTTATCTAAAATGGTAGAAGAAATGCAGGACGGGAGTATAATAGGAAGAGGTATTTTTGTTACTCTCATTGGAGAGTATTTAGGTGTTGATAGGAACCAAGGGGGTCCATTACAGGTTTGTAGAGAACAGGATGAGACCATAAGATTGCGGGTTTATGTGGGTGCTAAGGTATTGAAGAGTAGACGCAACCAGGCATTGCCCTATGAAGGTAATCATCCTCAGGTAGAGAGAGGCTCAGACGAGAAAATGGAGGAAGCGGAAGACATTAAGGATGTCTTTCGAGATGCTATTCTTGACGTCCACGTTCGTATAGATGAGGAAGCAATGACGAGCGCGGTCAGACATAGTATGTACGAGCAGTGGAACTCCGAGCAAGTATACGAGGATTATAGGAGACGCCAACATGATAGCTGGTTAGTTCATCAGCACCAAATCATGAGCCAGCTATCATATCAGGTACCAAATAATTACGTGCCTACTCGACCTGCTCATTTTCCGTCACACAACCCAGACATCCGACCACCCTTTAACCGGTATGACTATAACCAAGCCTATCAGAACACCTATAACCAACAATGGAACCCACCTGACGAGATGAACTGGAACCCCTATCCAGACTGATTTAGTTCCATTGGTTATTTTTATGATTTTTATGTTTTTATCTTTTTACTTATTCATGTTTAAACTTATGTTATTGGATATATTTATGTAATTTTTATCATTTTTATTATTATTGTGTACTAATATTTCACATTTAGGATTTGAAAGTGGGATATTAAGTCCCATTTCAAATTGTCATGCATGTTTATATTTGTATTGTATGTATATTGTCAATTGTACAAAACAGGGTAAAACAGCGCATTTTCAAAGACTGGCATTAAGTTCAGCAAAAGTTAGTACTTTAGATGACAAAACGAAAAACAAATGTGATGTAACAACAAGATGGAATGAACAAATGATATGCACCATTTATCATTCAGCAAAAAAACGCCAATATGTTTGGAAACTTTGGTAAAATTTAATCATTTTTCTACGCTATTTACCCTCAATAATTTAAATTGTTACTGATTTCTTGCAAATGAGGGCATTGCAAGATCTTAAGTGTGGGAAGGGGTTAAATTCTTTCGGAATTTTAATAATTTTTGATTTATACACTTGGTTACCATTAGAAATACTAGTAAAGCAGTAGTTATATTAGAATCTAGTGCTCTCTGATAATAAAGAACAGCCCTAGTCTTATATACTGACTACTCAATTCTAGTAAAATTTTTCAAAATTTTCAATTAAATGAACTCAAAATCATGTTTATACATATTTATGAACGATAAAACTAGGTGTTAACACCGAAATTATTGTTACCTCGGAAAGGACATAAATTGAGAAACAAACCAAAATGTTAGAATTCATTTAAAATGGAATAGAGGACAATAAAAAGGCAAATAAAAGAAAATAAAAAGCCAAGTGTGGGAAATTTACCAAGTTATTTAAAACATAAGTCACAAATTTTTGTAACAAATAACTGAAGATACTTTTGCTTTGGACTAAACTAATCTATTTTACCCGGAAAACTGTAATATATTTGAAAGAAAGATGGATCTACACGATGAATCAATTCCATCATTAAAAGGAAGTAAAGTCTTCCGAAAAAGAAACGCGCTTCTTGATTTAGGTCATGAAGTTGTCGTCCAGACCAGCTGTAGGTTGATGAAAAATCTAGAAAAGTCATCACTAAAATCAGCAGGAAATCCACGGACCTCAGCATAAAACAGGGTCGCCAAGTGGTCAGACTTATCCTAACCATGAGAGGATCTGTCTCGTAAAATGAGGAGGACGCCGTGCAAATTAGCTTGATAAGACTAATGAATCAGACCCCCAGAAAAGGATAATCTCCTTAAAAATTAAAAATCAGCATTTAAGCCTGATATTACTCAATCCTTGAGATTTACCTTAAAGATTGAGAATTACAAACTCGTGGAATTCGATGATATCTAAACTCGAGCTTGAACGAGAAAATATTTTGATCAAAATTACAAACCGATTTGTTTTCTGAAAACCCATTTTCAATGCGTTCATTACCATTGAACGTAAAATCCTAAGAATTCACCTGGAATTCATTAGGTCACCTGAACCAAATCGGGGGTCAACCGTAAGAACGGTGGTTGCATAGCATTGTCAAAGACAGGACCTTGTGCCAGACTGAAAAATTATAAGGGTGAGCTTTACTATTGCTCCTACAAAGGATAGTAATTGCATCTGACACGTTATAGACCATAATTAAAAGCATGTCAGGGGACATTGTCTTAACAGTTGCTTGTTAAACGCTTTCCTTTACAACTGGACGGTAGTTTACCGAAAGGTAATATATGGAACAAGTATATTGGACGTGTTGCTTTCCCAATACAAGGTTAGCAAGTGGGTGACACAAAACCGCAAGTTTTGAGCTAAAATTTTCAAATCTGAAACCCACCAAACCCACAAAAATAAGTTGCAAACACCAGTGAAGGGTTATTCCGGAAAACTTATCTAGGGTAAAAGCTAGATTTAATTTTCAAAAGATCAAATGTTTTCATAAAGATCCAATTTCCTTAAAGGATCTAAATTTTCATAGTCATGTGGGACTGTAAACCACATCATTACTACCATTGTTTATACCGCCGTATAGAAATCACTGATGTACAAAGTGTGAAGAATAAAGAAGTGATTCTAGAATATTTCAAGACTATATTTCTTGAGGACAAGCAACGTTCAAGTGTGGGAATATTTGATAATGCAAAAAACGAACATATATTTCATAGCATTATCCTTCAAGAAAGACAAGTTTTTAGTTGCAATTATTCTATTTACAAGTGATATTCGTTTAAATAATAAAAGGTGAAGACAAAAGACAGATTCGACGAAATGAAGACGCAAACGACCAAAAAGCTCAAAAGTACAAAATACAATCAAAGAGGTTCCAATTATTGATAAGAAACGTCTCAAAATTACAAGAGTACAAGACGCAAAACGCAAAGTACAAGATATTAAATTGTACGCAAGGACGTTCGAAAATCCGGAATCGGGACCAAAGTCAACTCTCAACGCTCGACGCAACGGACTAAAAATTACAAGTCAACTATGCACATAAATATAATATAATATTTAAATAATTCTTATAATTATTTATATATTATATTTATTTAATTAAAATGTCGACAAACAAGAAAATAAGGAACTTTGAGCTGTCACCGATGGCCATGCGATCGCATGGCCTTGAAGAGCAAAACTCATGCGATCGCATGAGCCCCTTTTTCAGCTCACAGGCCTATAAAATTCACAGTTTGGTGAACATCAAACACATCTTTTTCTTATTCTCTCAATCAAACGTATATAAAATAATATATATATATATATATATATATATATATATATTTTAATTTTAATTTTAATTTTAATTTTAATTTTAATTTTAAATCCTAATAATAAGGGTATGTTAGCGAATATTGTAAGGGCGTAAGTCGAAATTTTGTCCGTGTAACGCTACGCTATTTTTAATCATTGTAAGTTATGTTCAACCTTTTTAATTTAATGTCTCGTAGCTAAATTGTTATTATGCTTATTTAAAACGAAGTAATCATGATGTTGGGCTAAATATTTAAATTTGGGTAATTGAGTTTTGTACCATAATTAGGGTTTGGACAAAAGAACGACACTTGTGGAAATTAGACTATGGGCTATTAATGGGCTTTATATTTGTTTAACTAAATGATAGTTTGTTAATTTTAATATAAAGATTTACAATTGGACGTACCTATAAATAACCATATACACTCGATCGGACACGATGGGCGGGATATTTATATGTACGAATAATCGTTCATTTAACCGGACACGGGAATGGATTAATAGTCTATGGAATTATTAAAATAGGGGTGAATTGTTAACAAAGTATTAAAACCTTGGATTACAAGCAGTCGATATCCTGGTGTAATTATTAAACAAAGTATTAAGACCTTGTTACAGTTTAAGTCCCCAATTACTTGGAATATTTGACTTCGTGTATAAAGATAATTTGACGAGGACACTCGCACTTTATATTTATGACTGATGGACTGTTATGGACAAAAACCAGACGGACATATTAAATAATCCAGGACAAAGGACAATTAACCCATGGGAATAAACTAAAATCAACACGTCAAACATCATGATTACGGAAGAGTAAATAAGCATAATTTCTTTATTTTCATATTTAATTGCACTTTTAATTATCGCACTTTTATTTATTGTCATTGTATTTAATTGCACTTTTAATTATCGTACTTTTTAATTATTGCAATTTTATTTTATCGCACTTTTATTTATCACAATTTCATTATCGTTATTTACTTTACGCTTTAAATTAAGTTATATTTATTTTTAATATTTTACATTAGGTTTTAACTGCGACTAAAGTTTTAAAATCGAAAAACCGGTCATTAAACGGTAAAAACCCCCTTTTATAATAATAATAATTATTACTTATATATATATTTGAATTTTTATAAATTAAAACTAATATAGCGTTAAGCTTTGTTTAAAAGATTTCCCTGTGGAACGAACCGGACTTACTAAAAACTACACTACTGTACGATTAGGTACACTGTCTATAAGTGTTGTAGCAAGGTTTAGGTATATCCATTCTATAAATAAATAAATATCTTGTGTAAAATTGTATCGTATTTAATAGTATTTCGTTGTAAAAATAAAGCTATTTACTAGTACACCTCGCATAACATCAGAGAGTAAATCTGTTGAAAAATCTTGATTAAATAAACCCTGAGCTACCTTGAGACTTGAATGGTTTGAATTTTCTAAGATGCCTAGCTTGTTATGTATCACTCATAAATAAATGGTTTTAGACCATAACGCATATGTTTATTAAGTATTATCTTTTATGTACTTCAGATTGTAACTTGTTTGCATGTAATATAATTTGATTATCTTGCTGAAATATAACTCATTATTTGCTTATCTTATTTGAAGTTTTAGTATGAATCCTGCTGAAATACAACATCAATTAAATGGTAAAGACCTATGTATTGCAGATAATGGTAACATACGCACTATGATCAAATCTAAGAAATATTTTATTGATTTAAATCAAAATGAAGGAATTATAAATACTATATCAGGTCTTGCAAACTTGATATAAGGAACGAAAAAGGCAAAAATTCATATTACCAAATGGTAATTTTCTGATAAACAACTATTTGTTTTCTCCCAAATCAAAGAGAAATTTGTTAAGTTTCTCTGATATATATCATATTGGATATTATTATCAGTCAATGATAACCGGAAATGAGAAATACCTATGTAGCACCGAAAAACGCATATGATAAAAAGCGCATATGATGAAAAGCGCAGCGCATATGATAAAAAGCGCATATGATGAAAAGCGCATATGATGAAAAGCGCAGCGTGTATGATTAAAAGTGCATATGATAAAAGGGGCATATGATGAAAAGCGAATATGATAAAAAGCGCAGCGCGTATGATTAAAAGTGCATATGATAAAAGGCGCATATGATGAAAAGCGCAGCGCATATGATTAAAAGCGCATATGATGAAAAGTACATATGATAAAAAGCGCAACGCATATGATTAAAAGCGCATATGGTGAAAAGGATATATGATGAAAAGCGCATATGGTGATTAATGAAAAAGCACATATGGTGATTAATGAAAAGCACATATGGTGATTAATGAAAAGCACATATGGTGATTAATGAAAAGAATATTGAGAAAGAATCACCAATGTTTCTTGAAAGAATTCAAGGTTATATATATGGACCAATTCATCCATCATGTGGACTATTTTGATATTTCATGGTTCTAATAGACGCATCTAGCGGATGGTCTCATGTTTGTGTGTTATCAAGCCGTAATATGACATTTGCAAAGTTTCTTGCTCAAATTATTAAATTGAAGGCACATTTCCCTGATTATACTATTAAAAGGGTGAGATTGAATAATGCTGGTGAGTTTACATCTCAAGCATTTAATGATTTTTGCATGTCTATTGGAATTGTTGTTGAACATCCTGTTACCCATGTGCATACACAAAATAGTTTAGCCGAATCACTAGTCAAACGATTGCAGTTAATAGCTAAACCATTAATAATGAGAACAAAACTCCCAGTATCTTTATGGGGTCATGCAATTTAAATGCTGCATCATTAATTCGCATTAGACCAAGTGTAAGTCATACTTATTCTCCCTTACAACTTGCTTTTGGCCATCAGCTAAATATTTCCCACCTTGGAACATTTGGTTGTGGGGTTTATGTTCCTATCACACCACCACAACGCACTAAAATGGGTCCTCAAAGAAGGATGGGAAAATATGTTAGATATGAAATATCTTCAATCATAAAATATATTGAATCCATGACGGGTGATGTTTTTACAGCACGTTTTACTGATTATCATTTTAATGAAACATTGTTCCCTATATTAGGGGGAGAAATGAAAAATAAAGAAAAAGATACTTCATGATGTGAGCATCAATTAAGGTATATAGAACTCGCACAAAAGAATGCAAAACGAAAGTTCAAAAATAATGCATATGCAAGAACTTGCAAATTAATTACTTTATGCATTTAAAGATACAAAAAGAGTGACTAAATCATATATAATAGCAGAAAATGCTCCAGCTAGAATTGATATTCCAAAAGCTGGAAATAATGTCACTCATGAGTCTTTGCCACGTCTGAAACGTGGAAGACCAATTGGTTCCAAAGATAAAAATCTTAGAAAAGGAAAATCAGCTGATAATGAGGTAAAAGAAAGTGTTCAAGAAGAACCACAAATCAATATTCCTTCTGCAGGGGATATTGATAAATGTAAATACATAAATTGCAATAAATTATGCAATATTATGGAACCCAAATGAAATGAAAAATCTTGATGAGATATTTTCATATAATGTTACAATGACATCATGAATAAAGATGATGATCCAGAACCAAAATCTTTCATGGAAAAATAGACACGATTGGGGTCATTGGAAAAGAGCAATACGAGGTAAATTTGAATCGCTCAATAAAAGAAATTTTTTTTGGATCTATCGTTCTCACACCTAAAGATGTGAAACATGTGGAGTATAGATGGATTTTTGTGTGAAAAAGAAATGAAAAAAAATGAAGTTACAAGGTATAAAGCTAGACTTGTAACTCGAGATTTTTCTCAAAGACCGGGAATTGATTATGATGAAACTTATTCCCTGTTATGGATGTAATTATTTTTAGATACTTAATCTGCCTGTTAGTTTTTAAAAATCTAGAAATGCATCTCATGGATGTTGTTACTGATGATCTATATAGATCACTTGATAGTGATATATATATGAAGATACCTGAAGGATTTAAGGTATCAAAAGCATCCAATGCAAAACCCAAAGAAATGTACTCAATTAAAAAAGGTCTTTATATGAGTTGAAACAATCGGGTCGCATGTGGTATACCCGATTAAGTGATTACTTGATAAGAAAAAGGGTATACAAATAATCTTATATGCACATGTGTTCTTATTAAGAAAATAATGTCCGGATATATGATTGTAAGTTGTTTATGTCAATGATCATAATATCATATGAACAAATAAAGAGATCAGTATTGCCTTGTATTGCAAATTGAGCATATGCCTAATGGTTTACTTGTACATCAAACAAC
The DNA here is from genome assembly GCF_046630445.1 of Rutidosis leptorrhynchoides. Lineage (NCBI taxonomy): Eukaryota > Viridiplantae > Streptophyta > Magnoliopsida > Asterales > Asteraceae > Rutidosis > Rutidosis leptorrhynchoides. The sequence goes on from NC_092335.1 coordinate 89,315,731, forward strand.
TTATACCAAAAAAATTTTAAAACATTTTTAAAGACAAAATTATTTGTTATTAGATCACTCAATATTGACACTAATCCATATCATCACTATGAAGATCATGAAGATCTTAACGGATCAGAAGTTCCATATCTTAGTGCAATTGGGGCTGTTATGTATTTTACAAATTGTACAAGACCTGACATTTCTTTTGCAGTTAATTTGTTGACAAGATTCGGCTCAGACCCTACAAAAAGATATTGGAATGGGATCAAGCACATATTTTGATACCCTTGAGGAACTGCTGATTTTAGAATTATTTTATTCTAACGATTCAAAACAAGATTTGGTTGATTATGTATATGCAGGTCATATATCTAATCCTCATAAACATAAATCTCAAACTGGATATGCATTCCTAAATGGAGGTACCACAAAATCATGACGTTCTTAAAACAAACACTTGTTGCAACATCGTCAAATCATGACGAAGTGATTGCATTGCATGAAACTACTCGAAAATGTGTTTGGTTGAGATCAATGACATAAATCATTATTGATTCTTGTGGACTAGAACGATATAAAAGCCCCACAACTATCTATGAAGATAATGCAGCTTGCATAGTACAAATGAAAGAAGAGTATCAAAAGTGACAGAACATAACATAAATGCAGACAAGGCGCTAAAGCCATAGACGGTCTTAACGGTCATAAGTTTGATGAAAAAGAATGGTATGTTGGTAAGGCTCAGAAAAAGACTGAAAGGGAATAGGAATTGAAACAACGGTTTGAGCAAATCATGAAGGAGACTGTAGAGAAATTACAGGGGCTAAGCTTGTACATAAAAGATTTAGATGATATAGTTTCATATGAAAACCTCATATTCTTCTCATATACTCAAGATCTCATCAAGGACAACCAGATTGAAATGAGATATGTTCAATCCAGCAAAAACCCTGCCGATCTTTTAACCAAAGCACTTCCAACTGTTGTTTTCAGAACACACGTTCGAAATATTAGCATGAGACAAGTTCAAAAGATGTGACGACTCAGCGATGTCTACTTGAGGGGGAGTTAACTCTATGCTGCACTCTTTTTCCCTTGGCTAAAGTTTTTATCCCACTGAGTTTTTCTTTAGCTAGGTTTTTAACGAGGCAGTAATGGTTACTCTATAATAAAATTGTCATTCAAGGGGGAGTGTTATAATATCTTGAATATACAAGTATCCTAAAAGTCAAGATATGTGTCCTCTAAAGTCCAAGATTTGAATGATCAATTATATCACTCCATATCTTTTTACTATTCCTCATTGAAAATTGAATGCATATAGCATTTGTATTGTAGTATAAATATCCATCGAGTGTAAGCAAACTATGTACCCCATTATTTCTCAAACACAAGTGTTGCTCTTATTCTCCATTCATTTCCTAAGCTTTGTATAGTACAGAAGTTTCTAATATTATATAATATAGGCCATGAAAGTAGTTACTGTGTAAGACCCAAATATTTATTGTACATAATGTATTTATGGTGTACGATGCGTGTATGAAGTGTACGAAGCACGTACGTGTTGCTTGCTCGAACGTCGAAGGAAACTGGACGTTGTCTGAAGTGACAAGGTGTGTACGTATCTTTTCAACCCCAAATAAAGTTTGTGTTGATGTTTTAAAGCCTTACCATTGTAAAGGAAATCTTATTACATTTCCAACGATATTTGATTCATCGAAAACGGAGCTACGGTCAAAAAGTTATGGCCAAAACAAGTTTCTGAAAACTAACCTGTAGGTTGGAGCGGCGCTCCACCTTTTGGCGCGGCGCGCCAAACCCGTCTGATGCAATTTTCAGCCTTTTTAAAAGGCTTAAATGAGGGGTACTTTGATCTTTTCATTTAGGGTCGGTTTAGGGTCACCAAAACTGATCTAGAACTCCATTGGAGCTCATTTTCACTCATCAAACACTCTCATCTTCAAACCCTAGAGTGAGAGGAGAGTTTTAGAGAGAGAGAGAGAGCTCCAATTGGAGAAGAAGAAGGGTGTTTCGGGTCAAACCTCGGGTATTAAAGTTGTTCTACTCGTCAACGGCATCATTTTGGCGGTATTGGTAAGTTCAAACTCCGAACTTCATCTTTGTAATTTGATATTCAAGTTTAGGGTTTTGAACTAGTTAGTTATAAAACCCATTTAGGAGGTGAAATGGGTAATTGTAACTAGTTATTGTTGATGTTGGTGTGTTTTGGGTTGGTTAATGATTTAACCATGTTTAAGACTTGTAAATGGTGTATAATCACTAGTGTTAGTGATTATTGGTGTTTTGGAAACCATTAGGGTTCTTATGGTTGACTAACTTTGACTAGAGTCAAAATTAGAGTTTGTTGATGATTATGACTCAATTGCCGATTTAAAAAGGTTTATAAACTTAAAATGGATTAAGTTGAAGTATAAAACCGAGTTAAATATGTTTTGGTGTAAAAACTTGCTAATGGCGTGATATTGACTTCTTATGGGTCAAATTAGGGTTTAAGTGTCATTTTGGGCAAGATAGGTGTTTAACACCTATGATTGGGTTTGATTGGCATATTAGAACCATTCTCACTTGTGTAAGTGATTATTGGTTAGTTTGGGCGCGATTTGTGCTTGGAAGTGCATTTGGGTTGAAATTGCACTAATAGTCAATTTGGGTTGATTTGTATATCCACCCTAATTGTGTTACTTGTTATGTGATAAATGGAATGGGTACATTCCATCGATGATTGCGGATTATTCGGTGGCATTCTTCAAGACGACAAGGTGAGTGTTTAATATCCTATATGCATATGTATGTGTAGGATGGGTGCGGGTTGGGTGAAGGGGTTCTCGCTTATAGAGCTCGCTTCTCGTATAGGTGGAATTGTTGGATTTGTGTATAGGTCCAATTGGCACGGTTGTGCGTTTTGGTTGACCACTTTGGCGAGGTGCACACTTTGTGTGTACGTTATCACATGGGTGTGTGATGTGGACTTATATAACCCCAATGACGAAGGGTTAATATAGTGAGTGGAATAATTATATGTGTAGGTATATAATATATCTAATTGTGGTAGCGTGAAATGTGTAGTGTCGAGGTGTTAAGACACCACGTTTCACGTGACGAGTGAAGTGTCGAGGTGTTAAGACGCCACTCGGAGTGAAGCATCGAGGTGTTAAGATGCCACTCTAAGTAATTGACGGGTGAAGCATCGAGGTGTTAAGATGCCACTCGGGGTGAAGCATCGAGGTGTTAAGATGCCACCTAGGGGTGTAGTGTTGAGGTGTTAAGACACCACTCCGTAAAATAATGAGTGAAGCATCGAGGTGTTAAGATGCCACTCGGGGTGAAGTGCCAAGGTGTTAAGGTGCCACCCTAGGGGTTAGTGATACGAGGTGTTAAGTACCCTAACGGATGTTATGAACATCGATGACTTGTTTCGCGAATTCATTCCCTTGCGAAGATTTGGTTAACCATGGTTATTGTGTTGTAAGCGTAAGCAAATTATGTTATTCGATATATATATATATATATATATATATATATATATATATATATATATATATATATATATATATATATTGTATACATATAATGTTGTATTGTCGTGATGTAGCTAACCCTCCGGATGTAGCTTATTGGCATTGTTCACATCGTTGTTGGTGAACTTATATTTTGTTGATGTATCTTTAGCTCGTTGCTTAGTGATCTTACGGTATGCTTAGACTAGCTTGCCTTTATGCTTGGATGCTCCGGTATGCGGTATTTGGTTTTGTGTGGCGTGTCCATTTTATGCATATATATGTATGTAGTATATTCTCACTCACTAAGTGTTAGCTTACCCTCTCGTTGTTTACCTTTTTATAGATTTGCATGGATGCGGTGGCTCGGGTAAGCGTGGGACTAGTGGACTCGCGTAGTTACTTTAGAAGGCTTGCTTTTGGATTGATTAGGATTGGGTAGCGTATCCCCAATCGCCATGCTCGGCCTTTATTTTATATTACAAATCATGTGGTTGAAAACTTGTATTTTCGTACGGAAGTCGTAAAACGGCCAATGTGGGCCCGGTCTTCGTAAAACTAATTTTATTAATGGAACGTGTTAGATCTACATATATTAATGTATGGTTAAAATCATTTTGTCTAAATACGTCTGGAAGTGGTCAAACATTTTCGCATTTCATGACTTTTTGGACATGCCACTTTGGCGCGCCGCGCCATATGCTGTTCCAGCAAATTTTTTTTTTTTAATTGATATTTCCGTTTGATCGTTTGTATTACGGGTTGGGATGTTACAAGTGGTATCAGAGCATGGTCTAAGGGATTTAGGTGACTTGAGATAGGTGCCTAGACTTAGACTTCTGTATGTGCTTAAATTGTTGCGGGACTTGTAGGATTACGGGTCGGAATGGGTTATAGTTAGCACCTTGTTTATAGGTGGACTAACATTTATATTAGTAATGCGGATATTATTGATATATTAATTGTGTTGTGATAATAATTCTCGAGTATGTGCATATCGCGTAGAATTTTGTTTGTGTTTGTTTATATCATCGAACGAGGCGGTCGTTGTATTAACGAGTTGATACGGCGTGTGTGTGTAATAAGGAATTGCAAACCTTATTACGGGTGCAAATCGTGTCTAACAAGTGATGTACGATGAGTGTTTAGCAAGATGGGGCGGTGTTGTGCGTGTGGTTTATACGTTCGTGATCTAATCGTTTGCATCCCTTAGAATGAAAACGGAAGACGGATGCGGAAAGAGTGAGCCTATTCACGAAGGGAAGGATGAGTTAACGTTAAATATTGAGTCCGTGTTTGAACAATATGTTTCGGTTTTCACCGGCAAAGTTAGAGAAGTAACCAAGGAGTGTTCGAAGGACAAATGACGGAAATGGTCCGAGACCAAGTGACTAAAGTTGTAAAGGAAGAGTTTGAAAAGAGGTTTCCTAAACCTCGAAGTAGCGATGATGAAGATGTACTTGCAAGGTTAGGATTACATGGTGCTCATGGTAAGAGGGCACGAAGTACGCCTGAAGGCGTCGGGAATGTGAAGAAGAAGAGTAAAAAGGGTTACAAGCTCACGTGCTTTAAGTGTGGGGAACGAGGTCATTTGGCACAAGATTGTATGGTGGTGCCTTTAGGCTCGATCAGGTGTTTCATTTGCCGAATGGAGGGACACCGAAAGTCAGAGTGTTCCGAATCGCATGACGATCGGGTCAGGAGGTTAGAGCGCGAATACATGATGGGTAGTGGAGCGCGGAAGCCCAACAGCGCTACATCAGGTACTTTTAGTACGAAATTATATGTTGTTCGCTTGAAATAACATGCGGTAAGTGCGTAAGTCTTAGCTAAACTTTATTCTCCGTTGGAGATAATTCGTAGCGAGCGGAAGGTTTACGTTTATGGCTCCGGTTTGCTCTCAGTAGAGCGTATAAGTGGTGTGTTGTGCCTTGACTTTATGGTGCGAATCCTTGGACTCTTAGGCATTTTGGTTGGTATCGGGTCGTTAAGCTCGTTCGAGTGAGACCCTTAAGGTTTTAATTGTGTTGTGCATGTTATTGATACGGGTGACGTTCCTAATGGAAGTACCCTATGGTAATGTTTGATTGTCGGGCGAAGGGCGTAAGACTTGGTGCAACCAAGCATCCCTTAGTATTTGGGAAATGTTTCTACCAAACCATGGAAATGGGTTTTGGTGTTCGGTGAGCGCGTGTTCGCTTTCGCGTAGAAGTTGATGAACCATGAGGTTCGTTGGGTGGATTGAAATTCTTGAAATCGAGTGTTGATCTCGATGCATGTTGGTAAAGGAGTCTACGTGACGCGACATTAGGTGCCTTTTTATACCTACTAGCGTGGTGTTCGACTCCGATTGTGTTGCGGTTACACTGTACTTAGGGTACCGAAGTGAAACCCTTAGGTTCATGAGTGATCGGGTGAAATTCGACAAACTAAAACAAATTGGATGATTGTGAGTGTATAGTTCGTGTAATTTGTGGTAAACTTTTCATTCGAAGTATTTAAGGATAGGTTAGGATCCTTGGTATGCTCAAAGTTGGAGCAAGACATGGTGATGGGCCGTGTGAACCCAATTATTGGTAAAGTCTACCTTTGGTAGCATTGTACGGGTGTACGAGATGCGGTTATGGAATGTAATTCCAAGTGGGGGAGTTACACTCCCGCACGCGGAGGTTTTAGTATGAGATTTCGGACAATGCTTTTGGTAGATCCAAAATTTGTGTTGGGACCTAGATTTGGTCGGTAATGGTAGAGTACAATTTCGGTTAAATTGTACTTATGATTTTGGATTTGAATAATCACCAAGGTGGTAATGTGGTAAATCTCGTTGAGAGATAATGGACGTGTTTGGCAAGCAAGGTGAATGATGTGCTGGATCGTAACCTTTATTTATGAACGGATTTGAGTTGTTTTGTTACACGAATTGATTTATTGTATATGTGGTATTTTATTGATTTCAGGTTGATTTCACACATATATATAGGCAACTAGTCCTATCCGTGTAGTTTAGTTTGTTGGTAAATCCGATTCGTTCCACAGGGAGATGGAGTGTTTAATGGTTTTTAATAGTCTTTGATGTCAAACTTAATTAAAGGGGGTTTTGGATTAGGCAATTGTAAAATAACAGTAAAAGAAAATAACTAAAATTAATTTACTAAATAAAATTACAAGATTACAAAAATTAACTTAAAAAGGAACTAAATGAAAATAAACTAATTATGATGCATTAATTATGTTACTAAATGGTAATTAGTAAAATAGTAATTTTTAATAAAACTATATATTTAGAATTTTGTTTTAAGCAATTACAATAGAAACTTATTTAAATTAACTAAAATGACATTTTTAATAAAACTAATACAAATTAAAAGGAAAATTAATTAATTAATTATAAACTAGTTACAATTTATAAACCTATAATAATTAATACTAATTTTAGGATTAAAACATGTATTTTAAGTATTTTAAATAACTTTAACTAATTAACTTAATTAAAATAACTAAAATAACTAATAACCTAAATATATAATATTAAGTAAATAACAAAAACCCTAATTTTAACCTAGCTGTACTGTAGCCGCGTCAGAGCCTTACACGATTCGTGTGACCATACACGATTCGTGTATGAGTAAAAAGATGTGACAAACAGAACTGTTACGAAAATTAACTATTTTTATGTATTTTTTTATATTTTAAAATAATACTTCGTAAATAATAATGATAATACTTTTATAAGAAATATAAATGAGGTAAACGGGAGTGTTTACTTAATTGTGTCACTCCTAGGTCCATGGATTGTTTTAAGTTTTACGCCCTATTTAAAATGTTTTAGTATTGAACTTTACATTTTTCTCTCGAATAAACATAAGGTTACAACTTAACTAAATAAAATCTAATTTTCATCGGATTCTTTTTAGAAAGCTACTATTCCCTAAGTATTTAAATTAAGACCTAGCCTAGTTTTGACCTTCGCCAATACCTAAATTATAACGGTTTTCCTTTTTATAATTTCACCTTCATATAATTTATTGATATCACCCAAACCACCGAAGTTTATTTCTAAATTGGTGTCAATAACTTATCCATAAATTCGTCTAGATCATTTTTAATGTTGAAGCTCAATTTATGTAAATAAAAACAACTTTCGTTATTTAAATTTAATAAATTAAGTGGCAAGGGTTAAATACCTAATTACATAAAAATGATTCTTTTAACTAGGCTCAATATTAAAAATACTAAAGTTACATTTTAACTTTTACTAATGGTAACAATCCATTTCACTAGGGGCTCTACATTTAAGCAAACACTAGGGAAATTTAGCTATCCATTACACTAAGGTATACATAAAAATATAGATATGCAAATATAATAACAACGCTAATTTTAACAGAGTAAACTTACTAAAATATCTTCACTTGCATTAACTTCAAACGGTAGAAAAATTACAATAATAACACCCCTTTCACGCGTACAATAATACCCTTAATCACGAACAATACCCCTAAATAGTTGATACTTGAAACTAATTACAATAGATACAAGTAAAAATAACAATAGTAATTTGATATAGTAATTTTATGTTGTATTCTCTCTGTGTTAACTTCTGAACGTACTCCGTATTTATGCTTGACTTGAAGTAGTAGGTAGGTTCAAAAGCTTCCATTTGCTACAGCACTATCAAAAAGAAAGGTTTTAAAACTCAAAAGTAGCCGCCCCTTATCTGATGAATGATTAAATTCGGCCTAACATTACACGATTCGTGTATGGCTACACTATTCGTGTAAGAACAAATATTCTACACGATTCGTGTAGACCTACACTATTCGTGTAAAAATATTCTACACTATTCGTGTAAGAGTAAAAGCAGTTTTCTTTATTTTTTCTTTTTCGTTCGTTCTCTGTTGATCCCGTGTTGACGTGTTCTGACTTGGCACTTTACATTTGAACTCTTTTCTTCATCTATCTTGTACTTTCATTCGGATAAACGTTTCTTGATATAAATCTGGTTAAAACTATCGTTTTATCGTCGAATCTTCAAATAGTAAACTCTTATCCATTTTTGTCGTTTTTCTCGTGAAATGCGCATTGAATGTCTTTGTAGATGATAAAAACCTATGAAATATAAGTGATATTGCGTCGAATAATATGTATGTTTAGAGCAATATCAAAATACCCCACACTAGAACGTTGCTTGTCCTCAAGCAATTACATCTTTTAACAGAGTTAGAACATTATATATCTTTCTTATCGAACATTTAGATCACACAACACACACTACACGAAATGAAACACACGCTATATGAAATATATTACACAACACAGTATTTATTGGATCACACGCACACCACACGAAATGAAATTCTGACAACAGAAACAAACATGAAACTCGTGATTAGGGTTTAAAAATTTGGATCCTTAGGGAAAATTGGACCTTGTGAAAACGTTTTATGATTTTATAAAATGTCATGCTAGTTTTTACACTAGACACGTTTTCCGGTTTTAACCTCAAATTCCGGTTGAGGGTAACTGAAAACCGAAGTCTCAGTCGGCGATTAGCAAGCTATTCGCCCCCATGATTGTAGTATCATGGAACTTGAAGCCAAATGTCCAAAAATAGTTTTACACAAATATAATTCATAAAATAGCATAAGTTTTAGAACAAAATTATATCGTGTCCAAATATCATCGGTGAACCATGAGTTTGCACACCTCAATTTGTTATGGCATATGTATGTTGACCGCGGTCAAACATAGATGCAGTTGATCTTTACGGAGATCATCCATCTGGGGATTAGATTCATTAGTCTTAAAAGCTAATTTGCAATGTGCCCCCCCCATTGTACGAGACAGATCCATCTCAAGGTTAGGATAAGTCTGACCACCAAAAACCCTGTTTGATGCTGAGGTTAGGTGGATTTCCAGCCGATTTTAGGGATGACTTTTCAAGATTTTTCGTCAACCTACAGCTGTTCTGGACTACATCTTCTAACATAAGTTAGCAAGTGTGTCAATTCGGAAGACTTTACTTCCTTACGGGATGGACTTGATTCATCCTCTATTACTCGTAATAGTGGAATATTCAGGTTTATACGTTCCAAAGCAATGATATCTGCAATAACTTCATAGAAACATGTGATATATGGTTCTCAACATAAGGTTTTATAAATTCTTGTTATACTTGGTTTCCTTTTATAGGTTTTAAACAAATAACTTATGCGTTTTTAATGTATTGAGACGATAATTTCGGTTTTTGACACCTATGCTTTAATCGCTCGTAGTTACCTTAAAAATTCATTTGATATATTTGTTTAAAATTTTTATAAATCTTGATAAAAATCACCAAATTATAAGTTCTCGAGAATTTATATATTCCCACCCCACACTTAAGATTATGTAATGCCCTCATTACATAAAAATCAGATAATAATGTATAAATTTGAGAGGACAAATAGTGTGAAGTATTTGGAACTTCCTTTGTTAACCGATTTGGATTTTCAAATTGTTTTACCTATGATTTTATCCAACGTTTGTATCACAATGTAATTCGATGTTTCGTTTCGTCTAATTGCATTTTCTTCTGTACCTGTCAAAACCATGTAAAAAACACACAAAATATGGGGTTGTACTTCAATCGTACAACACATTTTTACCCCACACTATATTTTCTTGCTAATATATAAAAAATAAAAACATAATAAGTTTCAATACACACCAAAAAATTATGTTATTACAAACTATATTTTTTTTTTTTTACTTTTTTCATTTTATATTTTTTTTTATATAACTTATAATCAATTAAATTTAAAATATCTTTTATAAATTTATATTTGTAACGGAAATTCGGTTGTTATACCTGATCTTTAATCCGTTTATAAATTTTTAAATTCAATTTATAAAATTTAATCCATTAAAAGTTAAAGTTTTTAATGTTTTTCGAAAACAAATTTAAAATAAAATAAAAACACTCTATTTTTGTGTTAAAAAGATTAACATTTTTAAATTTTAAAACAAGTATATGAAAAATACAAATAAAAAGGAATAAAAACGAGACACACGAATGGGACTATTTACAATGTGTGAAGTTTATTAGCGAGTCGTTCACGCGACTCCACCCCAATTTTAACTAACGTCGGGGTGATAAACATCACCCTTCTTTACTCCAATAGAACCATTACCGCAACCATTCTCGCCATTAATTTTTGACAATAACCAAGAGTCCGAAAATCTTGACTCTTTAACTAAATTTTTTTTTTATCTTTCTCAAATTTTGATAAGTTTGACACCAATCTCTCTCTCAAAGGTTCATCTTTTTTCGACATAGCATTTCTAACCCTACCATATAACTTTTTCATGGTTTTCTCAACAACACTATCATTGGGCGGTTTACTATCTAGTTTCTCCTCATCACCCTCCCCACACTTAGCTTGTTGACTAATGGGTTTGACATTGTCAACAATATTCACTGAAACTATCGGTGTGGGTGGAGGGTTCATACTAAACTCAGTTTGATAGGTTACACTCTTTCCTCTATCCTTCAAAACTAGTTTTCCTGTTTTCCAATCTGTTAAAGCACTTGCAGTTGCTAAGAATGGTCTACCTAAAATAATAGGTACAAACTTATCTTCTTTCATGTCTACAACTACAAAGTCAGCTAGAAACTCAAGTTCACCTGTTTTTACTACTAAGTTTTCAGCAATCCCTATAGGTTTATTAACCGACTGATCAATGAATCTAATGCCTGAATTGGTCGGTTTAAGTTCGCCTAAGTTCAAATGCGAGTAAATGGAATAAGGCATGAGATTTATACTTGCACCCGAGTCAGCTAATGATCTAAGAGTTCTAGAATCATTAAGCTTACAAGGTACTATGAATGGTCCGGGATCACCTAACTTAGGTGGCAATTCATTCTTTTTCACAATAGCAGCACATTCTGCTTCAAGGAACGCGGATGATGCCTGCTTACACACTCCTTCTTTTGCCATCAAATCATTCAAGAATTTCCCATAGTTTGGCATACCTGCAATAACATCAACCAAAGGTACATTTACACAAATATTATCCGTATTTAAAGGCTTACAATGATTCTCCTTTGGTTTTTCGGATAAAAGTGCATGCGGGTATGGAATGGGTTCTTTATAGTCTTCCACTTTAGGTGCTTGCTTCACCGTATCTTTCACTTCTTCCTTGATCACCTTCAAATCAACATCAACCCTAAATTCGGAAGGCTTGGTGGTTTCTATTTTCTGCACTTCTGCATGATTTCCCGACATCAGCCTCATCAAATAATCAGCATACTCGGGAGTTATGTCACCAACTCGGATCTCTTCATTTTCACATGTTATACTTTTCATACTTTCAACTCGGGTACCATCAATCTCTTGATAAGGAGTGTAATCTGCCATATTGGATTGATAATGCTAAAAACGAACATATATTTCATAGCATTATTCCTCAAGAAAGACAAGCTTTTAGTTGCAATTGTTCTATTTACAAGTGATATTCGTTTAAATAATAAAAGGTGAAGACAAAAGACAGATTCGACGATTTGAAGAAGCAAACGACCAAAAAGCTCAAAAGAACAAAAGACAATCAAAAAGGTTCCAATTATTGATAAGAAACGTCTCGAAATCACAAGAGTACAAGATTCAAAACGCAAAGTACAAGATATTAAATTGTACGCGAGGACGTTCGAAAATCCGGAACCGGGACCAGAGTCAACTCTTAACGCTCGACGCAACGGACTAAAAATTACAAGTTAACTATGTATATAAATATAATATAATATATAATTAATTATATTAATTATATATATATTATATATATATATTAAAAACCGTCGGCAGCAAGAAACTCCAAGGGTGTGAGCTGTAAATATATCTCCGCGACTCGCGGAGTTTTAAGGGCATTTTGCCGCGAGTCGCGGAGCCCTAATTTTCAACCCTGGCTATAAAGCCAACCGAATTCTGATCAAATTTCATATCTTTTTTTCTTCTCATTCATACGAGTAATATATATATATAATTTATATTTTAATTTTAATTTTAATTTTAATTCTAATAATAAGGGTATGTTAGCGAATGTTGTAAGGGTGTAAGTCGAAATTCTGTCCGTGTAACGCTACGCTATTTTTAATCATTGTAAGTTATGTTCAACCTTTTTACTTTAATGTCTCGTAGCTAAGTTATTATTATGCTTATTTAAAACGAAGTAATCATGATGTTGGGCTAATTACTAAAATTGGGTAATTGGGCTTTGTACCATAATTGGGGTTTGGACAAAAGAACGACACTTGTGGAAACTAGACTATGGGCTATTAATGGGCTTTATATTTGTTTAACTAAATGAAAGTTTGTTAATGTTAATATAAAGATTTACAATTGGGCGTCCCTATAAATTACCATATACACTCGATCGGACACGATGGGCGGGGTATTTATATGTACGAATAATCGTTCATTTAACCGGACACGGGAATGGATTAATAGCCACTAGAATAATTAAAACAGGGGTGAAATTACATTCAAGGGTAATTGGTGTAATTGTTAACAAAGTAGTAAAACCTTGGTTTACACGCAGTCGATAACCTGGTGTATTCATTAAACAAAGTATTAAAACCTTGTTACAATTCGAATCCCCAATTAGTTGGAATATTTATCTTCGGGTATAATAATAATTTGACAAGGACACTTGCAATTTATATTTATGACTGATGGACTGTTATGGACAAAAACCAGACGGACATATTGAATAATCCAGGACAAAGGACAATTAACCCATGGGCATAAAACTAAAATCAACACGTCAAACATCATGATTACGGAAGTTTAAATAAGCATAATTCTTTTATTTCATATTTAATTTCCTTTATTTTATATTTAATTGCACTTCTAATTATCGCACTTTTATTTATTTTATTTTATCGCACTTTTAATTATCGTACTTTTTAATTATCGCAAGTTTATTTTATCGCACTTTTATTATTCGCAATTTCATTATCGTTATTTACTTTACGCTTTAATTTAAGTCTTGTATTTATTTTATATTTTACATTAGGTTTTAACTGCGACTAAAGTCTTAAAATCGACAAACCGGTCATTAAACGGTAAAAACCCCCCTTTATAATAATAATATTACTTATATATATATTTGTATTTTTATAAAAGTAAACTAATATAGTGTTGAGCTTTGTTTAAAGATTTCCCTGTGGAACGAACCGGACTTACTAAAAACTACACTACTGTACGATTAGGTACACTGCCTATAAGTGTTGTAGCAAGGTTTAAGTATATCCATTCTATAAATAAATAAATTTCTTGTGTAAAATTGTATCGTATTTAATAGTGTTTTCCTATAAGTGCTTTTTCTTTAGACTAAGATTTAGGTGCTTTAGAATTTTTGCGACGCCTTTTTAAGTTTTAGTTTCTTTTTAAGTTATTTCCATTTGGGATTTAGTTTTTCCTTGTAAGCTTTAATATTTTTAGACCTTTTACTATGTACCAATTATCATTCCAATTAGTAATTTCAATTTGCGATTATAATTTTAAGTTAGTTGTAGTAATAAGGTTAAATTAGTTAAGTATTTTTAAGTTTTGATAAGTTTCTTTTATTTTTCCGTCACCTTTTATTTTTCAACCATTTTTTCTTTTTCGACATTTTTCGACGCACAATCTTTTTCTCTCTTATTTCTCGCCATTATAGTTTTTAGGACTTAGAATTTTTTTCTACTTCTTATCTAAATTTCTTAAAATTACGAAAATTTATTTTGAGTGGTTAAATTGATAGACATCAAAATTTTCTGGTTCGTAGTAATAGTTGGATTTGTACGTGGACCGGGTTATTGGAGCCAAACAGTCCTCAATTATATTGAGACCAAACGAATCCTGCCCCTCTGCTGCATCTTTTGGCTATTCGAAACGTGGGCAAAATCAGAAAAGTCTATTGATTGGATAACTTATTATAATTTTTCTTTCCTTTTTAAAACTAATAAGATATTCAGTGAATGCACCGAGCAAGACGTTCATCACCTTTTGTACGTTCACCACCTATAACTCGATCAAGACATCGTTTAACAAATATAACCGCCGTTGATTTTTCTTTAGAATCGTCATCCAGTCGACCAAGTACTTCAGTTCAAATTACCGATAATCCATTTTTTGAACCCAACCTCACAATTGAGAATCCAGAAAATATTCAGGAACGGTTCATAGATCCTGAACCATTAAACTTTCCTCCGGAACCACCAATCATTCAAACAGAGATTGTTGAGGAACGAACCATTAAATCTGAAGCATCTAGTGATACTGATTCAACAAATTCAATTATGGAGAATCTGGAACCTTTAAGTATGGAAGACCGAATGAGAGCTAAACGCACTGGCCAAGGTCACGCAATTACTCATCCAGACATTAATGCGCCAGATTATGAAATCAAAGGACAAATTCTACACATGGTGACTAATCAATGCCAATTTAGTGGTGCGCCGAAGGAAGATCCAAATGAACATCTACGTACCTTTAATAGGATCTGCACACTATTTAAAATCCGAGAAGTGGAGGATGAACAGATATATCTCATGTTATATCCCTGGACTTTGAAGGGAGAAGCCAAAGATTGGTTGGAATCGTTACCTGAAGGGGCGATTGATACATGGGATGTTTTAATTGACAAATTTCTTAAACAATTCTTTCCTGCATCAAAAGCCGTAAGACTTCAAGCAGAAATTGTTACGTTCACACAGAAGCCAAATGAAACTCTATATGAGGCGTGGACAAGATATGGAAAGTTGTTAAGAGGATGTCCGCAACATGGTTTAGACACCTGTCAAATAGTACAAATATTCTACCAAGGATGCGACATCACTACAAGAAAAGACATAGATATAGCAGCTGGTGGTTCTATTATGAAGAAAACCGAAAATGATGCTTACAAAATTATTGATAATACTGCTTCCCACTCACATGAGTGGCACCAAGAAAAAGATATCATTAGATCATCTAAAGCAGCTAGAGCCGATTCTAGCCATGACTTAGATTCCATTTCAGCAAAGATAGATGCTTTCGAGAGACGAATGGAAAAGATGACTAAGGATATTCACTCAATACGAATTAGTTGTGAGCAGTGTGGAGGACCACATTTGACAAAAGATTGTCTAAGTATTGAATTAACAATGGAACAAAGAGAGAATATTTCATACATAAACCAAAGGCCTGGAAATAATTATCAGAATAATTATCAACCGCCAAGACCGATTTACAATCAAAACCAGAATTATAACCGAAACATTCCATACAACAACCAACAAGGTCCTAGCAATCAACAAGTATCCAATAATACTTACAATCAGCAAAGACCGAATTTCCAAAACAAACCACCACAACAAATCGATGATAAAAAGCCGAATTTAGAAGATATGATGACAAAGCTAGTTGAAACTCAAACGCAGTTTTTCACATCTCAAAAACAAACCAATGAACAAAATGCTCAAGCATTTAGAAATCAACAAGCTTCTATTCAAAATCTGGAACAAGAAGTAAGTAACCTAGCAAGGTTAATAGGTGAAAGAAAACCGGGAAGTCTACCAAGCGATACAAATGCTAACCCCCGGAATGAAACAGCTAAAGCTATTACCACAAGAAGTGGTACAACACTTAAACCACCTGAAATACCTGTAACTTCTGATGAAACTATTCCTACTCCACAAGAACCACAACCTGATCAAGATAAGGAAAAAGAACAGGTAGTTGAAAAGGTTAATGAAGATAACACAGTTAAGGATAAACCTTATGTTAAACCGTACCAACCACCACTTCCTTATCCGAGTAAAATGAAGAAAGAGAAACTTGAAGCCGAGCAATCCAAATTTTTGGATATGTTTAAACAGATAAATGTAAATCTTCCCTTCATTGATGTGATTTCAGGAATGCCAAGATATGCTAAATTCTTGAAAGATCTAATCACGAATAGAAAGAAAATGGAAGAACTCTCGGCTGTTACTATGAATGCTAATTGTTCAGCAGTGCTGTTGAATAAGATACCAGAAAAATTATCTGATCCAGGAAGTTTCACAATTCCATGTTTTCTTGGTAGTCTTAGTTCAATAGAAGCATTGGCAGACTTAGGTGCTAGTATAAATCTAATGCCGTATTCACTATACGCTAAACTAGACCTTGGAGAATTGAAACCAACCAGAATAAGCATACAACTAGCCGATAGATCAATAAAATATCCTAGAGGGATAATGGAGAACATGCTAGTTAAAGTTGGTACTTTAGTATTTCTAGTAGATTTTGTTGTTTTGGACATGGAAGAAGATTCTCAAGTTCCTCTCATATTAGGAAGACCATTCTTAAACACGGCTAAAGCAATGATAGACGTGTTCGGTAAGAAACTGACCCTAAGTATAGAGGATGAGAGTGTTACCTTTTCAGTTGATAGAGCAATGCAACAACCACAATCTGCAGATGATACATGTTATTATATTCAAACTATAGATGCACATGCAGAATTATTAGAAGAATTTCCAGAATTACAAGGAACAGGAGAATGTTCTTTAGGAGAAGGTAATGAACCAATTGATGAAGCTGAAATGTTAGCTACACTTATAGCTAATGGATATGAACCAACAACAGAAGAAATTCAAATGCTAAAAGAAGAAGACAGATATCGATATAAATCATCGATAGAAGAACCTCCGAAATTAGAGTTAAAGCCACTTCCAAACCATTTGGAATACGCTTATTTACATGGTGAATCTGAATTACCTGTAATAATATCATCTTCTCTTACTGAAAATGAAAAATCACAACTCATTTCTGTGTTGAAAGCTCATAAACCAGCCATTGCATGGAAGATTCATGATATTAAAGGAATAAGTCCTTCGTATTGCACACATAAAATCCTTATGGAAGAAGGTCATAAAACGTATGTGCAACGCCAACGAAGACTAAATCCTAATATGCAAGATGTAGTTAAGAAAGAGATTATTAAACTGCTAGATGCAGGTTTAATATATCCAATCTCTGATAGTCCATGGGTAAGCCCAGTTCAATGCGTGCCTAAGAAGGGTGGCATGACTGTCATCACAAATGAGAAAAATGAGCTTATTCCTACTAGGACTGTAACAGGATGGCGTGTATGTATTGATTATAGAAAATTAAATGACGCCACCAGAAAAGATCACTTTCCCTTACCTTTCATAGATCAAATGTTGGAAAGATTAGCCGGAAATAGTTACTATTGTTTTCTAGATGGATTTTCCGGATATTTTCAAATTCCAATAGCACCCGAAGATCAAGAGAAAACCACATTCACGTGCCCTTATGGTACTTTTGCTTACAAACGCATGCCATTTGGACTTTGTAACGCCCCTGCAACCTTTCAAAGGTGTATGATGGCGATTTTTCATGACATGATAGAAGAATGCATGGAAGTATTCATGGATGACTTTTCAGTCTTCGGTGATACATTTAAATCATGTCTAGTTAATCTGGAACGAATGCTAATTAGATGCGAAAAATCAAATCTAGTACTTAATTGGGAGAAATGCCATTTCATGGTTAAAGAAGGCATCGTTCTTGGACATAAAATTTCAAAAGAAGGAATTGAAGTGGATAGAGCTAAAGTAGATGTAATTGCTAAACTTCCACATCCCACCAATGTTAGAGGAGTTAGGAGTTTTCTAGGGCATGCCGGTTTTTACCGACGTTTTATAAAAGATTTTTCTAAAATTGCCACTCCTATGAATAAACTCCTAGAAAAGGATGCGCCATTCATCTTTTCAGATGAGTGTATCAAATCTTTTAATATTCTTAAAGAAAAACTCACTAATGCACCGATCATGATAACACCAAATTGGAATCTACCATTTGAACTAATGTGCGATGCAAGTGATTTTGCAATGGGAGCCGTTTTAGGACAAAGGATTGAAAAACGATTTCAACCTATATATTATGCTAGTAAGACGTTACAAGGAGCACAAACGAACTATACAACTACTGAAAAAGAACTCCTTGCTATTGTCTTTGCTTTTGACAAATTTCGATCATATCTCGTTCTAGCAAAAACGGTGGTCTATACCGACCATTCTGCTCTTAGATACCTATTTTCAAAACAAGATGCTAAACCAAGATTAATCCGTTGGATCTTACTCTTACAAGAGTTTGATATTGAAATCCGAGATAAAAAGGGAGCAGAAAATCTCGCCGCTGATCATCTTTCTCGTCTTGAAAATCCCGAATTAGAAGTTTTGAATGAATCGGCCATACAAGACAACTTTCCTGATGAATATCTATTGAAGATAGATTATAAAGAAATTCCATGGTTTGCAGACTATGCAAACTATTTAGTTTGTGGATTCCTTGAAAAAGGATTATCGTACCAAAGACGAAAGAAATTCTTCAGTGATATAAAACACTATTTCTGGGAAGATCCACATCTGTTTAAAAGTTGTCCCGATGGAATAATACGCCGATGTGTATTTGGAGATGAAGCTAGTAAAATTTTAAACCATTGTCACACAGGACCAACAGGAGGGCATTATGGGCCTCAACTAACAGCAAGAAAAGTTTATGAAGCTGGATTCTATTGGCCTACAATTTACAAAGATGCACACCTTCTTTGCAAATCCTGTGATGCATGTCAAAGGGCCGGAAGAATAAGTCAACGCGATGAAATGCCACAAAATGTCATCCAAGTATGTGAAGTATTTGACATTTGGGGTATTGACTTTATGGGTCCATTTCCAAAATCTCATAATAATCTATATATACTCGTAGCCATTGATTATGTATCTAAATGGGCGGAAGCACAAGCTCTCCCAACTAACGATGCACGAGTTGTAGTCAACTTTTTAAAACGTCTTTTTGCAAGGTTTGGAACACCGAAAGCTTTAATAAGTGATCGGGGTACTCATTTCTGTAATAATCAACTTGAGAAAGTTCTTAAAAGATATGGAGTAACTCATAAAATCTCCACCGCATATCATCCACAAACAAGTGGACAAGTTGAAAATACAAACCGAGCTTTAAAACGTATTCTAGAGAAAACCGTAGGATCAAATCCGAAGGAATGGTCCATTAAATTGGAGGATGCACTCTGGGCTTTTAGAACAGCCTACAAAACTCCAATTGGAACCACACCTTTTAGACTTGTGTATGGAAAAGCATGTCATCTTCCAGTAGAAATTGAACACAAAGCATTTTGGGCTTTGAAGACATGTAATCTTGATTTACATGAAGCCGGACGTCTACGATTAAGTCAACTAAACGAATTAGAAGAATTAAGACAGGAAGCATACGAAAATTCGTTAATCTATAAAGAAAGAACGAAGAAATGGCATGATAAAAGAATCAGAAGTTCAAAAGAATTTAAAGAAGGAGACAGAGTTCTTCTTTTCAATTCACGATTCAAGCTATTTACTGGAAAATTGAAATCAAGATGGTCTGGACCATTCGTAGTCAAAAGAGTTTTCCCATACGGAACGATAGAATTGATAAATTCAAATGGGATTGAATTTAAAGTTAATGGTCACAGAGTTAAACATTACATACATGGTCCGATGGAAGTCGACAACGAAGTTAATCACAATTTCGATACCACAGCTAACTAAGTGTGGGGAGAATCAAGTCTTTAAAGGATAATATGTATTTCTGTTAGAGTTAGATTGTCTGTTTTCGTGTAGTTCTCGAAAATGGAACACGTATGGTCTTTCCCTAGCAGACCCTAAAGAACTAGTCTTCTCCCCCCATTCTGAATTTTTATTTTTTTTTAGGTTTTTACGAAATGAAGACTGCCTGTGAACTAAACCATGGTCTAATGCTACACGCTTTGATCACTAAACGAAATAATGACATACTACCGAGTGAATTAGTATCAGTAATCAGAGAAAGAATGGACGGAGTTAGAAAAGGATCCAGATGCGAAGATAATAAGTTACAATTTGGTAAAGGAAAATCAAAATCCGCAGCGAAAAGAAGAGCACGACACCTAGAACGATGTCACAAATGCGGAAAATGGTCACATGGAGGTAAATGTTCAAATAATCAAACCTATTCAAATACCGAATTTGTTACTTTATGCAGAGACGGACCGTTCATATGTTTAGAAGAAAAGACAATGAATGCTCGAGGTTACGCCTATGCAGCCATGGAAAATCAATTAAACCGACTATCTTATGAATATAATAGATCATATAACTAAGAAATCTATTTCACAGGTATGTCTGTACAGTTTTTATTTTTATTTTTATTTTTAACCTTTTGATAATAAACGCTAATTTGTTCGCTAAAAAGTATTAAATTGGTATTAAATAAAATTAGGTTTGGCGACCGAAATTATTGATATCCTTCAAAAATTTATTACATCACTGCGAAATTTAACGTTTATTCTTAAGGTATAAATATCTTTAATCAATCAACCCAAAATATTTCAAAAATTCGTCATGAGTTAAATTAGGTCTTGGAACCGAAATTACTTTACCGAAAAGAGGGGCGCATATTTTTGATAATATTTGATTGATTAAAGTGGGATAAAAAGACAAAAAGATTTTTAATTTTATTTTTACCATGTTTTTAAAATTAATATTTAAATCTTAAATTAATATTGTAAACTTTGTAAAAACAATATATTTAAAATTGTAAATATTTGAAAAATTAATATAAGTTTGATATGAATTTATAAATTTTTAAATTAAGTTTGGTGTGAATTTTTAATTTTTAATTTTGAATTTTATATTTATGTTGTGTGAATTTAAAAACAAAAATTTACTTTATCTCATTAAGTTAAAAATATGATTTTTAAAATTCGTCGTAAGTTGAAGACTAGGTCTTTGAACCGAAATTGCTTTACCCGAGGGAGGGACGAGAACTTTTATTATCATTATTTTTAATCTTATTGATTTAAAGTATGCCAAAAACATTAAAAAAACCCAAAAATCTTAGCTTTTAAAACAATCGCTACAAAAAGACAAATTTTAAAATTTTGTCGAGGGACGGACTAGGACATCGATCCGAAACGACCTCGTCCTAAATAACAAGGGAAACAAAATTTTAAAATTAATTTCTTAATTGTTTTATAAGTTAAAGATTATAAAAAAAAAAAAAAAAAAAAAAAAGAGTAAACTCCGCGACTCGCGGAGTTTGCAGTGCAAAACCTCCGCGACTCGCGGAGGGATCAAAAATCATAAAAAAAAATAAAATGAGCTGCACGATCAGTTCACTCAAACCACACAAAAACACACGAAAAACACAGCGAAATAGCTGCGAAAACCACCGAAAATCACCCCCAAAAATCTCAATTTTTAACCGTTAATCACCAAATTTTTTGCTAAAATCATGTTGAGAAGGATGATATCTAAGAACTACTCAAGAAAAACGGTAAATTTCTACACCTAAACACCATTTAATTCGAATTTTAGTGTTCTTGAGCTAATTTTTACCCAATTTGATTTTGATGCTTTTTAGTGTAATTAGACTTAAATTGTTTATGTATTATGCTTGTATAACCTAGATTGATGCTGTTTAACATGATTAGAAGCCTTAAACTTCAAATTTTGAATAATCTAGGGTTTGTGTTCTTGAGCAATTTGGGGCTTTTTGATATAAACAGGTTATGGTCGATTTTTGTCATGAATTGTTGCTAAATTGAGTAGTGTAACATGTCTAGGTAGTTAAATGATCCAAACTTTGAGCCTAAACATGATTTTGAGAATTAAAGTGGACTTTTTCAAGTCCAAAATTCATGAACTTGATTTTTGAAAGATAATGCCATTTGAGACTTGTTTATTTGCTAGTAATGATTATTTTGACATGTTATTTGAGTTGAATGCTTATGAACTTGGCGAAAATTTTCGTATATGCTTATTTGAAAAAGTGTAGATTTGATAAAAATGTGAAAATAAGCTTAAGTTTGATATAAATTAATAATGTCATTGTAATTATTTTGATTGATGATTTTGCTGACACTAATGCATATTTGGATGCACAAAATTTGTGTTTGATGTGTTTTGCAGAATGAAAGGGGTGAATCTTCATCCCAAGCCCGCCATGCTCCTGCTGAGAACTTGGAACAACAGGAGGTAGATAACTACTACAAGCAGGATGTACCTCATCCAGTCATGACCTTTTCAGATATGCACTTGGAACAGTTGCACCCGAACCTGAGATTTGACAGACTTTGGATAGATTATCCAAAATATCAACGGGGTTTGCATACTCTTCACTCTAAGGTTGTTGAGGTACCGAGGGTCATAGAATGGGGACCCTTAGAAGCTGTAGAATTGGCCGGGCCAATTAGGGAATTACTGGTACAGAGGTATGGTAATTCTTCTTTTAATGACTGGATATGTTTATTCACCATACGCAGACCTGTATATAAAGTATGGTGTGAAGAGTTGTTATGTAGTATAGAGTTGAATGATCGGGTAGCTAGTTTAACCGATCGTTCTTTTATTAGATTTTTGTTAGGCGGTTCGATGCGCCACATGTCTTTACTGGACATGGCTCAGGCTTTACGTATATATACGCCTGAGGAGTTAGCGTCTGCCGATTGTAGAGGATTGATACTAAACGGTAGAAAGATAGATGAGAATTTTGATACACACGGTGTGTGGAGTCAAATGACAAGCCATCACCGTTTCAAAGGGGGAAACTACTCTTATTTGGATATAGATAGAGCCGAATTAAGAGTAATACATAGGTTTTTAGCTAATTCGATTACACAAAGGGGTAAAAACAAAGAAAAGGTAAATGAACAAGATTTGTTTTACCATATGTGTATTCGAGACCCACACAGCGCTGTAAGTATACCATATTGTGTGGGTTATTATTTATCAGCTATGGTTCGGGGGATGCGTCCACATAGCATAATAGGAGGTGGTATTTTTATTACTTTGATTGGTGAATATCTCGGTGTGGATATAAGTCGGGGGGGATTATTAGTAGAAGAGCCGGAACCCCGCGACACTATAGGTTTAAATGTATACCATGGTGCGAAAGTTTTGAAGCGGCGAAATAACGCCGCAGTACGATACAATGGTAGACATCCACAGGTAGAGAGAAACCAGGAACAAGGTAATGTAGGAGGGGGGAATGAGATGCAAGAAATGCATAGGTTTATAGCTTCTCAGGAATACGAAAATGCTAGACAGAGAGCATTTGAAGATTGGCAAGTTCATCAGAACCAGATCATAGCGCATTGCCAACATATAGGTAGAAACTATATTCCTACACCGAAACCCGTCTTCCCTCCTTGGTCGATAGAGATGCAGCCACCATATCCTACGTATGACCCTGCCGAAGCATTCTATAGCACTTATGGTTATGCGTGGAACCCCTATTGGTACCAATATCATCCTTAGTTTACTTATTTTTTTTTTATTTATTTTGTAAATTGTAATTATTGATATGTTTAATACCTTTGTTAATATTGTAATCATTTTTATAATTATCTAACTTTTATTCTTAGATTTTAATAATTTTTGAATGTGGGGTAATAAACCAAACTTCAAAAATATGTATATATGTTTGCAGTTTATCTTATGTACACAACAGGGTAAAACAACGCATTTTCAAAGACTGGCATTAAGTTCAGCAAAAGCAACTAATTTTGACGACAAGATGCAAAATACATGTGAAATAACAACAAGACGGAATGAACAAATGATGTGCACCATTTATCATTCAGCAAACAAACGCCAATATATTTGGAAACTTTGGTAAAAATTTAATCATTTTCACACAAATCACCCTCAATAATTTAAATTGTTACTGATTTCTTGCAAATGAGGGCATTGCAAGATCTTAAGTGTGGGAAAGGATTAAATTCTTTCGGATTTTAAAATTTTTATATTAAACACTTGGTTACCATTAAAAATACTAGTAAAGCAGTAGTTGTATTAGAATCTAGTGCTCTCTGATAATAAAGAACAGCCCTGGTCTTATATACTGACTACCCAATTCTAGTAAAATTTTTCAAAATTTTCAATTAAATGAATTAAAATCATGTTTATACATATTTATGAACGATAAAACTAGGTTTTAACACCGAAATTATTGTTACCTCGGAAAGGACATAAATTGAGAAACAAACTAAAATGTTAAAATTCATTTAAAATGGAATAGAGGACGATAAAAAGGAAAATAAAAGCCAAGTGTGGGAAAATTTACCAAATTATTTTAAACATATGTCACATATATCTGTAACAAATAACTGAAAATACTTTTGCTTTGGACTAAACTAAACTGTTTTACCCGATGAAAGAAAAGAAGAGATGGATCTACACGATGAATCAATTCCATCATTAAAAGGAAGTAAAGTCTTCCGAAAAAGAAACGCGCTTCTTGATTTAGGTCATGAAGTTGTCGTCCAGACCAGCTGTAGGTTGACGAAAAATCTAGAAAAGTCATCACTAAAATCAGCAGGAAATCCACGGACCTCAGCATTAAACAGGGTCGCCAAGTGGTCAGATTTATCCTAACCATGAGAAGGATTTATCTCGTACAATGGGGGGCACCATGCAAATTAGCTGGATAAGACTAATGAATCAGATCCCCAGAAAGGATAATCTCCTTAAAGATTAAAAATCAGCTTTTAAGACTGATATTACTCAATCCTAGAGATTGACCTTAAAGATTGAGAATTCAAACTCGTGGAATTCAATGATATCTAAACTCGAGCTTAAACGAGAAAATATTTTGATCAAAACTACAAACCGATTTGTTTTCTGAAAACCCTATTTTCAATGCGTTCATTACCATTGAACGTAAAATCCTAGGAATTCACCTGGAATTCATTAGGTCACCTGAACTAAATCGGGTGTCAACCGTAAGAACGGTGGTTGCATAGTGGTCAAAGACATGACCTTGTGCCAGACCGAAAAAAAAAAAAAAAAATTATAAGGGTGAGCTTTACTATTGCTCCTACCAAGGATAGTAATTGCGTCCGACACGTTATAGACCATAATCAAAAGCATGTCACGGGACATTGCCTTAACAGTTGCTTGTTCAACGCTTTCCTTTACAACCGGACGGTAGTTTGCCGAAAGGTAATATACGGAACAAGTAAACTGGACGTGTTGCTTTCCAAATACAAGGTTAGCAAGTGGGTGACACAAAACCGCAAGTTTTGAGCTAAAATTTTCAAATCTGAAACCCACTAAACCCACAAATATTTTGCAAACACCGGTAAAGGGTTATTCCGGAAAACTTATCTAGGGTAAAAACTAGATTTAATTTTCAAAAGATCAAATGTTTTTATAAAGATCCAATTTCCTTAATGGATCTAAATTTTTATAGTCATGTGGGACTGTAAACCATATCGTTACTACCATTGTTTATACCGCCGTATAGAAATCACTGATGTACAAAGTGTGAAGAATAAAGAAGTGATTCTAGTATTTCAAGACGATATTGCTTGAGGACAAGCAACGCTCAAGTGTGGGAATATTTGATAATGCTAAAAACGAACATATATTTCATAGCATTATTCCTCAAGAAAGACAAGCCTTTAGTTGCAATTGTTCTATTTACAAGTGATATTCGTTTAAATAATAAAAGGTGAAGACAAAAGACAGATTCGACGATTTGAAGAAGCAAACGACCAAAAAGCTCAAAAGAACAAAAGACAATCAAAAAGGTTCCAATTATTGATAAGAAACGTCTCGAAATCACAAGAGTACAAGATTCAAAACGCAAAGTACAAGATATTAAATTGTACGCGAGGACGTTCGAAAATCCGGAACCGGGACCAGAGTCAACTCTTAACGCTCGACGCAACGGACTAAAAATTACAAGTTAACTATGTATATAAATATAATATAATATATAATTAATTATATTAATTATATATATATTATATATATATATTAAAAACCGTCGGCAGCAAGAAACTCCAAGGGTGTGAGCTGTAAATATATCTCCGCGACTGGCGGAGTTTTAAGGGCATTTTGCCGCGAGTCGCGGAGCCCTAATTTTCAACCCTGGCTATAAAGCCAACCGAATTCTGATCAAATTTCATATCTTTTTTTCTTCTCATTCATACGAGTAATATATATATATAATTTATATTTTAATTTTAATTTTAATTTTAATTCTAATAATAAGGGTATGTTAGCGAATGTTGTAAGGGTGTAAGTCGAAATTCTGTCCGTGTAACGCTACGCTATTTTTAATCATTGTAAGTTATGTTCAACCTTTTTACTTTAATGTCTCGTAGCTAAGTTATTATTATGCTTATTTAAAACGAAGTAATCATGATGTTGGGCTAATTACTAAAATTGGGTAATTGGGCTTTGTACCATAATTGGGGTTTGGACAAAAGAACGACACTTGTGGAAACTAGACTATGGGCTATTAATGGGCTTTATATTTGTTTAACTAAATGAAAGTTTGTTAATGTTAATATAAAGATTTACAATTGGGCGTCCCTATAAATTACCATATACACTCGATCGGACACGATGGGCGGGGTATTTATATGTACGAATAATCGTTCATTTAACCGGACACGGGAATGGATTAATAGCCACTAGAATAATTAAAACAGGGGTGAAATTACATTCAAGGGTAATTGGTGTAATTGTTAACAAAGTAGTAAAACCTTGGTTTACACGCAGTCGATAACCTGGTGTATTCATTAAACAAAGTATTAAAACCTTGTTACAATTCGAATCCCCAATTAGTTGGAATATTTATCTTCGGGTATAATAATAATTTGACAAGGACACTTGCAATTTATATTTATGACTGATGGACTGTTATGGACAAAAACCAGACGGACATATTGAATAATCCAGGACAAAGGACAATTAACCCATGGGCATAAAACTAAAATCAACACGTCAAACATCATGATTACGGAAGTTTAAATAAGCATAATTCTTTTATTTCATATTTAATTTCCTTTATTTTATATTTAATTGCACTTCTAATTATCGCACTTTTATTTATTTTATTTTATCGCACTTTTAATTATCGTACTTTTTAATTATCGCAAGTTTATTTTATCGCACTTTTATTATTCGCAATTTCATTATCGTTATTTACTTTACGCTTTAATTTAAGTCTTGTATTTATTTTATATTTTACATTAGGTTTTAACTGCGACTAAAGTCTTAAAATCGACAAACCGGTCATTAAACGGTAAAAACCCCCCTTTATAATAATAATATTACTTATATATATATTTGTATTTTTATAAAAGTAAACTAATATAGTGTTGAGCTTTGTTTAAAGATTTCCCTGTGGAACGAACCGGACTTACTAAAAACTACACTACTGTACGATTAGGTACACTGCCTATAAGTGTTGTAGCAAGGTTTAAGTATATCCATTCTATAAATAAATAAATTTCTTGTGTAAAATTGTATCGTATTTAATAGTGTTTTCCTAGTAAAATAATAACTATTTTATATACACCTCGCTTCGCATCATGGATAAATCAGAAAATATAAACTCATCACACTCTTCATCATCATCTTCACACCCAAGAGTAAAAATAGGACTATGCTCCGGTGTTTTGAAACTTGCTTCATCCTCACAGAAACTATAAATAGCATTCACTTGTGAATATGCTGGAGCTTGAGGATCCTTCTTCTTTAGTATAACCGGAGGATTACTTGCAATTTGTGGTCTCTCTGCTAGTAACTGTGAGATCCTTACAACATCTCTTTCTAAAATCTGAATCGTGGCTTGTTGATTTCGAATTTGCTGAGTTTGGAGCTCTGCATTTTGCTCATGCTTAACCATAAAATCTCTTAAGAGATCTTCTAAACCAGATTTCCTCTCGGGTTGAGGTTGCATAATTGCTAATGGTTGTGGTTGCAT
This sequence comes from Rutidosis leptorrhynchoides, assembly GCF_046630445.1. Classification (NCBI taxonomy): domain Eukaryota; kingdom Viridiplantae; phylum Streptophyta; class Magnoliopsida; order Asterales; family Asteraceae; genus Rutidosis; species Rutidosis leptorrhynchoides. The sequence goes on from NC_092335.1 coordinate 89,344,046, forward strand.
AAGTGCTAGTGGTTGTGGTTGATTTTGTTGGAAATTATTTTGGTAATTTCGTTGAGGTTGATTTCGGTTATTATAACCTGGTGGTGGATTTCTTTGATTTTGATTTGGAAAATTCCGATTGTTTTGGTAACCTGGATTTCCTCCTTGATAGTTATTGTTATTTTGATAATTATTATTATTTCCTGAAGGTCCTCCTACTTGATAGCTGTTTATAGGAGGATATTTTCGGTTGTTTGCTTCTATAGCTGGAAAATCACTGAAGTTCATTTCACCTTTTCGTAAGTATCCTAAGAAATTTGCTTGTTCTTCCATTGTACTTTGATCACAATCTCTAGTAAGATGGGGACCTTGGCACAGTTCACATCCTACTCTGATAGCATGCATTTCCTTGGTTACTTTCTCGATTTGCCTTGCTTGATTTGCTATTTGAACTTTTAAAGAAGCAATTTCATCATTGCTTTCAATACTAGCAACATTTGATGATCTAGAAAATTCTATTTCTTGATGCCAATTATGAGAATGGGAAGCTAAATCAGTAATGATTGTGTGAGCGTCTTCAGGTGTTTTCTTCATGATCGAACCTCCGGCTGCAACATCTATATCTTTTCTAGTTGCCACATTGACTCCTTTATAGAATATTTGGACCTTTTGGAATGTATTCAACCCGTGTTGAGGACATATTCGAAGCATTTTATTGAATCGGGTCCAAGCTTCATAAAGAGTTTCATTAGGCTTTTGTTTAAAGTGATTTATGTCACTTTGTAATTTTGCTGCTTTTGAAGCAGGAAAGAATTCTGACAAAAATTTATCCATCATATCATTCCAGTTTTCAATATAACCTTCTGGTAATGAGTCTAGCCAATCTCTTGCATCATCTTTTAAGGACCATGGAAAGATTTTTAAACATGCAACTTCATCGGTGACATCTTTGATTTTGAAAAGCTTGCAAATGCTTACAAACTTACGAAGATGCTCGTTAGCATCCTCATTTGGGGCTCCACCGAATTGACATGTATTAGTTACCATGTGTAAAAATTGACCTTTTATTTCAAAGCCATCACTCATCGTGGGTTGGATGATTGCGTGGCCTTGACCTTTTCTTGTGGCCTTCATTAATGCTTCCATCGTTTGATTTGTATCAGCCATTTCTTCTTCTTCTTTAATAATCGGCTCTATGATTGGTTGAATTATTGGTTCAGAGTCGGATTCTAAGAAAAGTGACTCTAAATTTTTAGCAAGAGATTCTACTTCTTGAGTTCTTAAGCGTTCGTGGAATTTTCTTTCGGGTTGCGGATGTGAGGGAGTTAATTCAGCGTTGGAGGAACGTAAGTTCATACATTAATTTCTATTATGAGATCACTTCACTAAAGGTTTATCTAGGGTTACCTACTTGTTTCTCTTTTTTAGTGTTTTTCGGTGTTTTAAAATTACTAGTACTTCCTATTTCTTTTTGTTGTTTTTGTCCTTTATTAATTCTTTGAGGTTCCGGATTAAGTTTAACGAGTTTAGGATTGAACGGATCATACAATTTGGGAAATTGTACAAAGAATTAAAGGATTTATTCAAAAACTTTGAACTTTCTTGGAAATGAATTTCCTCGAGAGGATCGAATAACATAAAAACAATGATAAAAACCCTTAAACAAACAGATTTTCCTTCTGATTTTGCCCACGTTTTGAATAGCCAAAAGATGCAGCAGAGGGGCAGGATCCTTCTATTGACCAATAAAATTGGTGATCCAACAACCCGGTCCACGTACAAATCCAACTACTACTACGAATCAGAAAAATTATCTATTTATTTAACTGCCAACTTCCCCGGCAGCGGCGCCAAAAAGTTGATGTGCTGGATCGTAACCTTTATTTATGAACGGATTTGAGTTGTTTTGTTACACGAATTGATTTATTGTATATGTGGTATTTTATTGATTTCAGGTTGATTTCACACATATATATAGGCAACTACTCCTATCCGTGTAGTTTAGTTTGTTGGTAAATCCGATTCGTTCCACAGGGAGATGGAGTGTTTAATGGTTTTTAATAGTCTTTGATGTCAAACTTAATTAAAGGGGGTTTTGGATTAGGCAATTGTAAAATAACAGTAAAAGAAAATAACTAAAATTAATTTACTAAATAAAATTACAAGATTACAAAAATTAACTTAAAAAGGAACTAAATGAAAATAAACTAATTATGATGCATTAATTATGTTACTAAATGGTAATTAGTAAAATAGTAATTTTTAATAAAACTATATATTTAGAATTTTGTTTTAAGCAATTACAATAGAAACTTATTTAAATTAACTAAAATGACATTTTTAATAAAACTAATACAAATTAAAAGGAAAATTAATTAATTAATTATAAACTAGTTACAATTTATAAACCTATAATAATTAATACTAATTTTAGGATTAAAACATGTATTTTAAGTGTTTTAAATAACTTTAACTAATTAACTTAATTAAAATAACTAAAATAACTAATAACCTAAATATATAATATTAAGTAAATAACAAAAACCCTAATTTTAACCTAGCTGTACTGTAGCCGCGTCAGAGCCTTACACGATTCGTGTGACCATACACGATTCGTGTATGAGTAAAAAGATGTGACAAACAGAACTGTTACGAAAATTAACTATTTTTATGTATTTTTTTATATTTTAAAATAATACTTCGTAAATAATAATGATAATACTTTTATAAGAAATATAAATGAGGTAAACGGGAGTGTTTACTTAATTGTGTCACCCCTAGGTCCATGGATTGTTTTAAGTTTTACGCCCTATTTAAAATGTTTTAGTATTGAACTTTACATTTTTCTCTCGAATAAACATAAGGTTACAACTTAACTAAATAAAATCTAATTTTCATCGGATTCTTTTTAGAAAGCTACTATTCCCTAAGTATTTAAATTGAGACCTAGCCTAGTTTTGACCTTCGCCAATACCTAAATTATAACGGTTTCCCTTTTTATAATTTCACCTTCATATAATTTATTGATATCACCCAAACCACCGAAGTTTATTTCTAAATTGGTGTCAATAACTTATCCATAAATTCGTCTAGATCATTTTTAATGTTGAAGCTCAATTTATGTAAATAAAAACAACTTTCGTTATTTAAATTTAATAAATTAAGTGGCAAGGGTTAAATACCTAATTACATAAAAATAGTTCTTTTAACTAGGCTCAATATTAAAAATACTAAAGTTACATTTTAACTTTTACTAATGGTAACAATCCATTTCACTAGGGGCTCTACATTTAAGCAAACACTAGGGAAATTTAGCTATCCATTACACTAAGGTATACATAAAAATATAGATATGCAAACATAATAACAACGCTAATTTTAACAGAGTAAACTTACTAAAATATCTTCACTTGCATTAACTTCAAACGGTAGAAAAATTACAATAATAACACCCCTTTCACGCGTACAATAATACCCTTAATCACGAACAATACCCCTAAATAGTTGATACTTGAAACTAATTACAATAGATACAAGTAAAAATAACAATAGTAATTTGATATAGTAATTTTATGTTGTATTCTCTCTGTGTTAACTTCTGAACGTACTCCGTATTTATGCTTGACTTGAAGTAGTAGGTAGGTTCAAAAGCTTCCATTTGCTACAGCACTATCAAAAAGAAAGGTTTTAAAACTCAAAAGTAGCCGCCCCTTATCTGATGAATGATTAAATTCGGCCTAACATTACACGATTCGTGTATGGCTACACTATTCGTGTAAGAACAAATATTCTACACGATTCGTGTAGACCTACACTATTCGTGTAAAAATATTCTACACTATTCGTGTAGACCTACACTATTCGTGTAAGAGTAAAAGCAGTTTTCTTTATTTTTTCTTTTTCGTTCGTTCTCTGTTGATCCCGTGTTGACGTGTTCTGACTTGGCACTTTACATTTGAACTCTTTTCTTCATCTATCTTGTACTTTCATTCGGATAAACGTTTCTTGATATAAATCTGGTTAAAACTATCGTTTTATCGTCGAATCTTCAAATAGTAAACTCTTATCCATTTTTGTCGTTTTTCTCGTGAAATGCGCATTGAATGTCTTTGTAGATGATAAAAACCTATGAAATATAAGTGATATTGCGTCGAATAATATGTATGTTTAGAGCAATATCAGTGAAATCCCTCGGTTAAGGGATGTGTGTGTCGGATTCTCTTTTAGAGAATTAATGTTTTGTGTCTATGTTTGATATAGGTGGTTCTTGCTCGGTTGTGTGAATGGTTAGTGGTATCCGTTAGGATTCACTATGGCGTAGCAGAGCGCGATGTTACGCTACTCGTCGTTCGAGGCCAAAAGGGCGTTGATTGATGAAGCATGACCTTCGGGGTCCGCTGACTTCATCATGGTATTGATGATTGATGAAGCTTGACCTTCAGGGTCCGCTGACTTCATCATGGGATTGTTGATTGGTGGAGCATGACCTTCGGGGTCCGCTGACTTCATCATGAGATCGTTGATTGGTTAAGCATGACCTTCGGGGTCCGCTGACTTCATCATGGGTGTAGTGTTATATCGGTGAAGCATGACCGTTGACGGGGTCCGCTGACTTCATCCGGTGTTGAGGGATCTATCGGTTGTTTTATACACCGATGGTGGGGTCGTAAGGACCATGTGGTGTGATCTATCGGCTGTTTTATACACCGATGGTGGGATAGTGAGGACCATGTCGTGGGATTAGTGAGGCGATAGCCTTGTTTCACTCACATGTTGTTACGAATGTGACAATAGTCGATTTTGTACACCTTAGATTTAGCGTTGCCATAGTCATTTTGGGCGCTTTTGGTTTTAGCCATTGCTTATGATGTTAGGGTAGTGGCGTATTGGTTGTATTGCGCACTACAAAGGATGTTTAGTGGAAAGTGTAATCCGTAAGGATTCATGTGGTTCGATCTTCAACGTTCGGATCGTTGATTTTAGGTTGAGACTTGGTCACTTTTAGCGTTGTCCTTGGTAAAGGTACGCTAAGGAATTGATATCTCGGTACGAGATTGGTTGAGTTTTTCCCAATATGGGGAAAAGAACAGGTTTTAGTGCTCGGATAGTGGTTTTGATAAATCGCGGGTGACGATTTTGTTGTTAAAGGTGATTCATTGGGAAGAATTGTCTAGGAAAGTTCGGATTGGAACTTAGGATTGAGGGCCGTTGAGTAGTTCCAGATTGGTTAAGTGGAGAAGATCACGAGGACGTGATCGAGTTTAAGTGGGGGAGAGTTGTAAGACCCAAATATTTATTGTACATAATGTGTGACGATCGCTCCAAATCCATATGGACGAACACGTCATTCATTGATTTCATTGCGAGGTATTTGACCTCTATGTGATACATTTTGTAACATTGTATTCGTTTGAAAAGGTATTTCATAAATGAATATATAAATTCCAGGTTTTTTTTTACATCTGATGATTCCTACGTATAGACAATCACCATTTAAATGGTTTACAATAATACATCTGTTGACAATACAGTCAAAATAAGATACATGGTAATGGTTTGATGAATGCAAGTTTCTTGTATATAGCATGTATGACTCCAAGCACATAACTTGTATCACGTATGAGCAAACAGCGGAAGACTTCTAGAAACCTGAGAATAAACATGCTTCAAGTGTCAACACAAAGGTTGGTGATTTCATAGTTTTAATATTACACATAATCCGTATATCAATGTGGATTACAAAAGTTCAGTTGTTTTATTCAAAACGTTTATCAATAGGTTTTACATAAAAGGTGGATCACAAGATTTCAGTTGTTTCATCCGAAACGTTTATCAATCGGTTCTACAAAGTTGAGCACCCTGGTAACTAAACTTTAATGCTTATATTATTTGTACCCTTTGTATAATCATCTTAATAATACACGCAAACCAACGTGTACGCTTCTCAAATAGCATACGTCCGTTAAAAGGCTAGCGCTCTAGCTCGGACGGGGATATCAAGCCCTATGGATCCATATATAACTACTCGCGTCCACCAGTTCTTATAACCGGCAGTTACTAGTTACCAAAGCTAAGGGATTTTCGGTTCAAACTCGGTGTAGAATTTAGTATGTATTTGTATCCATTGCGTTTAAAATAAATTGCATGTATTCTCAGTCCAAAAATATAGATTGCAAAAGAAATTAAAAAGGGAGTAAATGAAACTCACGCATATAAATATTGTATATCGGTTAATAAAGCATTTGCATGTATTCTCAGCCCAAAAATGTAGAGAGTAAAAGGGATCATATGAAACTCACACATATAAATATTGTATATCGGTTAATAAAACATTTGCATGTATTCTCAGCCCAAAAATGTAGAGAGTAAAAGGGATCATATGAAACTCACACATATAAATATTGTATATCGGTTAATAAAACATTTGCATGTATTCTCAGCCCAAAAATGTAGAGAGTAAAAGGGATCTTATGAAACTCACTGTTTAATATTGATATACAATATTGTAGGAAAGCATGTAGACGCATCGGAGATAATAACACGAGGTTTGATTCACAAAAATACCCCCGAACATTACCCATAACCTCCTTGGCAATAACCCATATTTTCCTTAGCTCTAGCTCTCTCGGAAACTCGTTTTGAAAATTACTTGGACAGTACTCCGTCGTAATATTTTATGTACATTATTATTTTTGTATCGCAAAAATAATAATACTAATAATAAGATTAATAAGATTAATAATAATCTTAATAATAATAATAATAATAATAATAATAATAATAATAATAAATATTATACGGAGTAATATATATTTGTGTATGTGTGTTTGATTTTTCATTCGAGCAAAACACCTGAATTTATAGTACCTGGCCTGGAATCTGGAGTCATGCGACTCGCATGGAAATGGCCTTCTGGCCATGCGACTCGCATGAGGACCAGGGACAGCTCACATTGTTTTGGCTCCTAGCTTGTCGACATAATATAAAATAAATATAAATATATAAATAATTAATATAATTATTTATATATTATATTTTATTCTTGTGCATAGTAGACTAGATATTTTTGGTCCGTTGCGTCGGGCGTTTCTTCTTGACTCGGGTCCCGGTTCCGGATTTTCAGACGTCCTTGCGTACTATTTTTTATCGTGTACTTTGCGTTCCGCAACTTGTACTCTTGTCATTTTTAGACGTTCTTCATCAATAATTTAAACCTTTTTAATTGTATCTTGTACATTTGAGCATTTTGGACCTTTCCGTCTTCAATTCTTCGTTTTCGCCTTTTGTCTTCGCACTTATTAAATATAAACGAATATTACTTGAATATGGAACAATTACAACTAAAATCCTGTCTTTCTTGGGGGATAATGCTATGAAATATATGTTCCTTTTTAGCCTTATCAATAGCCTTAAATTATCCCTTAATTATATCACTCAAAGTGTATCTTAAACTTTCGAGTGTTTTGGTCATTTACTTCTATAAATCATCGTCTCGCTATTTGTTAAAATACATTTTTATAATAGCGTTTTACTGTAGCAAAGTTACTGTAGCAAAGTCAATTTCACTGTAGCAATTTACTGTAGCAAAGTCAATTTCACTGTAGCAAATAGTGATTTTCGAAAACACTGTAGCATTTTGAGTAATGTGGCAATTTGAAAACACTGTAACAAATTAGTGTTTAACTGGTTCATCTTAAACGCTTTAGTTAACTTATCTAAATATCAATTGAATCAATAAACGAATGTTACTATCGTTTATTATATATATGTATATATCTTTTTAATATACATAAATCAGTTTTTAAATACACATTGGAAGTTATTTATAAATAAATTTTAATAATAAATATTTCAACTTATCATATACATTCAAATAGATATTTAAACCAATAAGTTTAATGTATGGTATCAGACAATTAATACATTGTTACCTTTTCATGTTATAGTATATATGTATCTATTTACATATAATTGTTCGCGAATCGTCGAAAACAACCGAAGGGTATTTAAATATATAAAAGTAATTCAAAAATTTTGAGATTCAGTTTTACAGACTTTGATTATCGTGTTGGAAATGTTAATCATACAAAGATTAAGTTTAAATTTAGTCGAAATTTCTGGGTCATCACAGTACCTACCCGTTAAAGAAATTTCGTCCCGAAATTTGAGTGAGGTCGTCATGGCTAACAATAAAAATGTTTTAATGACGAATATGAGTTGATAATAGAGTTTTATCTATGTTTGAATAATATGGATAAAATAATCCAATTACTCGAAGCGTATGAGAGAAGTTATCGTAATCAAGTGAAATGGAGAATAGAGATGCGTCTTATCTCTTGATGTAGTAACAATTGATTTCCGGATTTTAAGGAATAGAAAATCTTCATAATCTAAATAAGATTTGATTCTTCAGAATTTGCGGAAATTAGGATTTTCTTTGATTAAATGCGTAATCTGCCTCTATTGCTGCGTCCGATATTTTGCTATAAATTGACCACTTCCGTTGCATTTATTTTCACCACTTCTATAATCTTCTTCCTTATTTCATACTTCTAACAAATTGTGAAATGCTTCATCCAGTTCTGATTCTTGATATACTCCTAACTTTCATATCTGTCATTCTTCTTTTTCATCTACCACCAGAGGAAATTACTTACTTCTACCATTACCTTGGGGTTATAGTGTTTTTCATTCTCCCGTGTCTTTATATTGCTATACGCATTGATATACACGGTTTGTAATTTCGGGGTTGTTATCGGGCTTTATATTCTCCATTATATTTCGGAGCTTCATACTTTTGTTTTCTCTTCCCGACCTTAAGTCAAACGGATAATGGTCCAGAATTCGTAGGTATGAAGTTTCAGATGAACATAAATAATGTTCTAAGAAAGAAATGGTAATAGTACAATCTGACTTGTCAAATTACCAGAATACCTCGAAAAAGACCGAATCATCAAGAAATATATTTTCTTGTTATATTTAGAGATTATATAGAATGAATGAGTTATGTAACATGGTTCATGATGAGGGTGGGATCTGTGAACCTTTATCACGTTCCATTAGAAACTCAGCATGACTTACTGTAATATAATCACGTTGATCAAGTGTCATTATATTATACTAATTCATGCTTCAGTTCCCAACACTACTTCAAAACATTCAAATTTTAAACTTGAAGGTTTCAGAATTTAGAAACTAAAATAGTTTCTTTTATGATGTAATACAGATAGCGCGAAGAGATGAATGATTTCAGATAAGAATGCTTATGAAAATATCTTCAGAAATATCGAGGATATTTAAAAGATACGATGATATCTTAGAATTTCTAATATCGAAGAATGATGAAGAAGATTTGTTCGTAACGGATTTTGAGTTAGTAGCAAGGTATTCGTTAATGACTTCAGCAGATACTGAATCATTTGTATTCTTTGAAGGCAGGTTTAGTCTTTGTGATTTATCCACAGCCCTCCTTCATACTTTGCTCAATCCGTTTTCCAGTTTCAAACCTTCTTTTTTTTCTCAGCTTTACCATCATATTATTCTTTATCATCAAACTTTTGACTGTTAAGGTCGTTTACAGTTTTTGCTGCTTCATCAGCATTGTTCTAATTTCAGAGAACTAGTTTCATAGTTTGGGGTGTTTTTCAAAAACTTCACATTCGAAGTATGTAATTCGAGGAGGTAGACGTTATATGTACACATATAACTGTTGGCGTAGACGTGCTGCAAGATTTCAAAATACTGATTGCAAATTCCCGATAGTTGGAATGGCAACTATTGTTACAAGATGTGGATGAGTACATGATAGGGTTTCAATGTATATATAGTGATTTCCGGAGAGTTTCAAATAGCAGAGTGACGGAGTCGCTGGTACATTTACTGCTAATATGGTGGAACATAAAAGGTTCCCCAGTAACAAAAACGTATATGCCAAAGTTATAAGTCTGAAAGGTCGTCGTTGACTAGTTGAATGGGTGATAATACTGGATACTTTTAAAAAGGAATTGCAAGGTTACTTTCAGTAATAATAATGCCAAAGGATTTATCACAGATACGTGTTAAAGTTTTACTTAGGTTTCGAGAGCTTTCCAGATATATGATTATAAGTACAAATCTTTCTTCTCGTAGATATCGTGTAGTTGGTTTGTCTTCTCGTTTGTTCATTAGTTGAAGTGTTTCCAAGAATTTCGATGGGTTTGAACGCAAAATATAATCATATGATGTTCTAGTACTGTTCTGAATTCAAAGCATGGGTTTCGAAGCATGGTTTTGAAAGATGTAGGAATCTAAGAGTGATGTTTTTCATTTAATCTTGACTTGGATTCTGATCTATCAAAATCAGAATATGAAATTGAATGAAAATGGTTATTCTGCGATGAACAGATACGTATATCTATAGGTTTGAGCAGTATAGTTAATGATTGCTGAATCAGAATTGAAGAATGTATAGTGTAACATATTAATGTGGAATTTATATATTTCTAGGGTATTACCTACCCGTTAAAATATTCTCATCATTAACAGTTTGTACAAAAGGATTTTCAATTACAATCTTTATGAAAATATATGTATGTATATTTCCTTCAGATGTAATATAGATTTAATGAGTTATTAAACTCATTTGATTTTCGGTTGGAACTAGAAACGAATAATCTCTTCTATATTAAAGATTACATAATCGTCGCAGGATATTTCTCCAATGAAGTTATGAATTAATACTTCATCGTTTATGGTTATTAGTATTCTTCGGTGCCTACGGTGCGTATGAGGTTGATACTCGTGGGACAGATTGTGAGGTTAAGGTTTACGGTGTGGATGTTGTTGTTGGTGGTGCTGGTACTGTTATTGGTTGTGCTGCTGGTTCTGGTGGTGCTACCGGTGCTGCCTGTGATGCCTGCAAATTGTGCATCATATTCTCCAAAGCCACAACTCGAGCGCGAAGCTCGTTAACTTCTTCTATTATTCCGGGATGATTGGCGGTTGGTACGAGAGGATGAATAAAGTTTAAAATTCTAGTTATCATATAATCGTTGCGAAATATCCTGGAAATTAGGGTAAAGATAGTGTTTCGAACGGGTTCGCCGGTAAGTGCCTCAGGTTCCTCACTAAGAGGTGAATTTGGTTGGTGGAAAGGATCGCCTTCCTCTTGTCTCCATTGATTAAGTTGATTACGAACCCATCCCCAATTCATCCAGAATTGGTGATGACTGATTGGTTGATTCATTCCGGTTACACTGCTTTCGGAACTCAGGTGGAAATTCATATCGGAATCCGAAGAACTCGAATTACTTGTAGAATTCATCTTATACGGTTAGATAAAGAATTTTCGATGTGAAATGATTTTCGGATATCGGATGATATTCTAATTACATAGAATACCTTTATATAGTACAAAGGATCCGCAAATTACGGAGAAACTTTCAGAAACTGTCAAGTAAAGGTAACAGTAACAGATACGCTAAGATATTCATTTTGTCTATACACTAGTCATGCAATCCATGCAATAAGGTGTGTCTAGACTACAAATGATAAGTAGGTAATTTTCCACACAAGGAATGATAAGCAGGTAATTTCTAACAAAAAAATTATAAGCAACAACTTTTATCATGCAGACATGGTCGAAGTCCAGACTCACTAATGTATCCTAACAATAACCGGTTAGACACACTAATGTAAATTCTGGTTCGCTAAGACCAACGCTCTGATACCAACTGTGACGATCGCTCCAAATCCATATGGACGAACACGTCATTCATTGATTTCATTGCGAGGTATTTGACCTCTATGTGATACATTTTGTAACATTGTATTCGTTTGAAAAGGTATTTCATAAATGAATATATAAATTCCAGGTTTTTTTTACATCTGATGATTCCTACGTATAGACAATCACCATTTAAATGGTTTACAATAATACATCTGTTGACAATACAGTCAAAATAAGATACATGGTAATGGTTTGATGAATGCAAGTTTCTTGTATATAGCATGTATGACTCCAAGCACATAACTTGTATCACGTATGAGCAAACAGCGGAAGACTTCTAGAAACCTGAGAATAAACATGCTTCAAGTGTCAACACAAAGGTTGGTGATTTCATAGTTTTAATATTACACATAATCCGTATATCAATGTGGATTACAAAAGTTCAGTTGTTTTATTCAAAACGTTTATCAATAGGTTTTACATAAAAGGTGGATCACAAGATTTCAGTTGTTTCATCCGAAACGTTTATCAATCGGTTCTACAAAGTTGAGCACCCTGGTAACTAAACTTTAATGCTTAAATTATTTGTACCCTTTGTATAATCATCTTAATAATACACGCAAACCAACGTGTACGCTTCTCAAATAGCATACGTCCGTTAAAAGGCTAGCGCTCTAGCTCGGACGGGGATATCAAGCCCTATGGATCCATATATAACTACTCGCGTCCACCAGTTCTTATAACCGGCAGTTAATAGTTACCAAAGCTAAGGGATTTTCGGTTCAAACTCGGTGTAGAATTTAGTATGTATTTGTATCCATTGCGTTTAAAATAAATTGCATGTATTCTCAGTCCAAAAATATAGATTGCAAAAGAAATTAAAAAGGGAGTAAATGAAACTCACGCATATAAATATTGTATATCGGTTAATAAAGCATTTGCATGTATTCTCAGCCCAAAAATGTAGAGAGTAAAAGGGATCATATGAAACTCACACATATAAATATTGTATATCGGTTAATAAAACATTTGCATGTATTCTCAGCCCAAAAATGTAGAGAGTAAAAGGGATCATATGAAACTCACACATATAAATATTGTATATCGGTTAATAAAACATTTGCATGTATTCTCAGCCCAAAAATGTAGAGAGTAAAAGGGATCTTATGAAACTCACTGTTTAATATTGATATACAATATTGTAGGAAAGCATGTAGACGCATCGGAGATAATAACACGAGGTTTGATTCACAAAAATACCCCCGAACATTACCCATAACCTCCTTGGCAATAACCCATATTTTCCTTAGCTCTAGCTCTCTCGGAAACTCGTTTTGAAAATTACTTGGACAGTACTCCGTCGTAATATTTTATGTACATTATTATTTTTGTATCGCAAAAATAATAATAATAATAATAAGATTAATAAGATTAATAATAATCTTAATAATAATAATAATAATAATAATAATAATAATAATAAATATTATACGGAGTAATATATATTTGTGTATGTGTGTTTGATTTTTCATTCGAGCAAAACACCTGAATTTATAGTACCTGGCCTGGAATCTGGAGTCATGCGACTCGCATGGAAATGGCCTTCTGGCCATGCGACTCGCATGAGGACCAGGGACAGCTCACATTGTTTTGGCTCCTAGCTTGTCGACATAATATAAAATAAATATAAATATATAAATAATTAATATAATTATTTATATATTATATTTTATTCTTGTGCATAGTAGACTAGATATTTTTGGTCCGTTGCGTCGGGCGTTTCTTCTTGACTCGGGTCCCGGTTCCGGATTTTCAGACGTCCTTGCGTACTATTTTTTATCGTGTACTTTGCGTTCCGCAACTTGTACTCTTGTCATTTTTAGACGTTCTTCATCAATAATTTAAACCTTTTTAATTGTATCTTGTACATTTGAGCATTTTGGACCTTTCCGTCTTCAATTCTTCGTTTTCGCCTTTTGTCTTCGCACTTATTAAATATAAACGAATATTACTTGAATATGGAACAATTACAACTAAAATCCTGTCTTTCTTGGGGGATAATGCTATGAAATATATGTTCCTTTTTAGCCTTATCAATAGCCTTAAATTATCCCTTAATTATATCACTCAAAGTGTATCTTAAACTTTCGAGTGTTTTGGTCATTTACTTCTATAAATCATCGTCTCGCTATTTGTTAAAATACATTTTTATAATAGCGTTTTACTGTAGCAAAGTTACTGTAGCAAAGTCAATTTCACTGTAGGAAATAGTGATTTTCGAAAACACTGTAGCATTTTGAGTAATGTGGCAATTTGAAAACACTGTAACAAATTAGTGTTTAACTGGTTCATCTTAAACGCTTTAGTTAACTTATCTAAATATCAATTGAATCAATAAACGAATGTTACTATCGTTTATTATATATATGTATATATCTTTTTAATATACATAAATCAGTTTTTAAATACACATTGGAAGTTATTTATAAATAAATTTTAATAATAAATATTTCAACTTATCATATACATTCAAATAGATATTTAAACCAATAAGTTTAATGTACGGTATCAGACAATTAATACATTGTTACCTTTTCATGTTATAGTATATATGTATCTATTTACATATAATTGTTCGCGAATCGTCGAAAACAATCGAAGGGTATTTAAATATATAAAAGTAATTCAAAAATTTTGAGATTCAGTTTTACAGACTTTGATTATCGTGTTGGAAATGTTAATCATACAAAGATTAAGTTTAAATTTAGTCGAAATTTCTGGGTCATCACAATCTCAAATGCTCTTGTTATATATGTGAACATCTCAAAGTAAAGAGTTCATAAGTGAACATCTCAAAATTAAAAAGTTCTCTTTATTTACTTTTTTTATTGTTTTATATAAAAATTCGATAATCATATGCAAACAACACGTACATAATTACATTAACAAAAAATATACTATTTTTTGGTGATTCAACGACTACGGATTCGTTTATAGAGCACATCATCATTTATTATTTATCATTTATTATTTTTATTATATAGCATATTAATATTATGTGTTCAAATACTGAAAAATATGCAACCGTTGCTACTGATAACGCATGATACATTATTTACGGAGTATTATCTTGATTTATTAGTAGTTTACTAAAGTGCCCTTTTGATTTAAAATAAAAGATGCAAGATCTAAAATAAATGGATGGTTAAGATTGGTTCTCGCGGTTCTTTACATTTATGTGGTTCTCATTTGAACCCTCCTATATATATATATATATATATATATATATATATATATATATATATATATATATATATATATATATATATATATATATATATATATATATATATATATATATATATATATATATGCAGGATCAATGGGGAAGTAACCAATCGGGGGAAACGGGGGGAATCAAAAAAAAAAATTTCGTTTTTTGAAAAAACTTTGTTCACGAACGTTATAGATTGAATGAAAATAAGAACATTTAGAAAAGACACTTCGTGATGAATGTTATTATTTTGGCGGAAAAACGATCGACAAAAATAACATTCAAGATAATATTGTTCGTGAAGAATGTTAACATTTTTTTTTCCATGTTTTGTGAAGTAAAATTTAGCTCGATTTAGAGTTTAGGGTTTAGGGTTTAGGGTTTTGTGTTTTGGGTTTAAACCCTAAACCCTAAACTCTAAACCGTTCGTGTTAAAAACTCAATCTAAATCCTAAATCTAAACCCTAAACCCTAAATTTCTAAACCCTAATATCTAAACCCTATAAACCCTAATATCTAAACCCTAATATCTAAACCCTAATGTCTAAAACCTCAACATACGCTCGAAAAACACGATAATTTATATATATTACTTCTTCGAGCATTTTCCCGCCAAAATAATAACATTCATCACGAAGTGTCTTTTCTAAATGTTCTTATTTTCATCCAATCTATAATGTTCGTGAATAAAGTTTTTTCAAAAAATGAAAAAAAATAATTACTTCCCCCCGATTGGTTACTTCCCTCCGATTGGTTACTTCCCTCTTGATCCTACCACTATATATATATATATATATATATATATATATATATATATATATAGTAGAAATACAATGTAATCCCTATTACTGAACTATTTATTGACATGCAATATACTGTGGATGTAATGAGATTCCCTACCTTATGCTCCTTTAACTATCACAATTATCCTCTAAATGTTTGCCATCATAGGGTCGATTTTATCATTTTTTTAATTATTGTAATTGTGTATCTCAAAGTATATAATACACTGTAGTTATTTTTTTTTTTTTTTTTTTGACAGCGAATAGGATCACTCGAGGGGGACTAAACCACCCATTCCGATCATCTCCCGTTTCGACTATACCGATGCAGCGATAATAACCCCGCCCCCATCGATGCCTGGGAGGAAACCTTGAAACCGATCCAAGAGCACGGTCAAGTAAAACTCCCCCCCCCCCCCCCCTAAAACGATATGGGAAAGGTGTCATGGGTGGATACTTCATGGCAAGGATGAAATTGTGTTTTAAATATGTAGTCAACGGGGATCGAACTCCTGACCCCCCCTAAAGGAGGTAGGCCACCAACCGCTGGATCAAATCACAACTTCCACCGTAGTTAATTGAAACTTCCTTTTTTATGATTGTATCGTCAAATCAACGATACATCCATAAAACGTACCTTGACAACAAAATATTTAAAATACCTACAAAATTTAAAGCATTCCTAACTAAATTGAAAAAAAAAAAAAAAAAAATTATACACCCATGACCTAGCCGGGGCCAACTTGGGTTGACCCAACCCGATACCAAATTACACCACTTTACCAACATAACCACACTCCACAGTTTAGAAGAGAATAGTTGAATCTCAATACAATCTTCCCTTTCTCACCCCCAAGCTTACCTCTAGTAATCACCCAATGGCCCGTGGACAGTGGCGAAACTAAGATTTTTTTCACTGGGGGCAAAAAAAAAATTTAAAACCGTAGCAATTTTTTTGGGCAAAATTTGAAGATTTTGGGGCAAATTTTGAAAGTTTTTGAGCAAAATTTGAAGATATTGGGCAAAAGTTGAAGATTTTTAGGCAAAATTTGAAGGTTTTGAGGCAAAATATGTAGATTTTGGGGCAAAAATAAAAAACCACTGAGGGCAAAGTCGAAAAATCCAAAATTTTACACTGAAAACAAAAATCCACTGGGGGCGGGCGCCCCCTCTGCCCCCACATACTTTCGCCACTGCCCGTGGATCTACGGGCACCTTACTCATCTCTATCATATCAAATTTTGCCAACTTATTACTACTTCACGAACCTGATATGAAATCACCAGTTGACCGTGTTGGCTTTTCATTTAGAGAGTGGTCCCACAAAGATCTTCGAACCATGCAACTAGACAGTCGGGAATATAAAAGTTTCATGTAAAGTACATTTGATGATCCAAAATCCCATACGCCGAGCTGGCCACCAGTGACCATTTGGACGCCCGTACGAGTCACCAGTCAAGGCCTCAGGGCTCTCGATTGGTGTACTGTTGACATGAGAAAACTTTTCTACTTAACTGGCGTGAACCATCAGCTATCTTCTTCTTCGGGTCCTAACCACTTAGGAACACCGATGGCTACATGTGTGTCCCAATATGGATGAAGGACCTTAGGGAGGGACTGCAGGTGTTGAATATGAATGCTTAATCGGTTATTTTTTTTAACCTTCTAAGCATAATTGAATGCCGATCACTGGCTTTCGTCCGTCTGATATCTACATGTATACAAGTAACGGATGCACAATTATTAATTACTATATTACCTGGGGCGTTTTTTAGAAGGGACAAGCGGGGGCAGCCGCCCCCAGTGGATTTGCAATTTTCAGTGTAAAAAATTTGGATTTTTCGACTTTGTCCCCGGTGGATTTTTTTTGCCCCAAAACCTACATATTTTGTCCCAAAACCTTCAAATATTGTCGAAAAATCTCCAAATTTTACCCCAAAACCTTCAAATTTTGCCCTAAAACCTCCATAATTTGCCTAAAAACCTCCATTTTTTGCCCCAAAACCTCCATATTTTTCCCAAGAAAATTGCTACGGTTTTAATTTTTTTTTTTCCCCGGTGAAAAAAATCCTGGTACCGCCACTAATATTACTATAAACAAATTAAAAATTGTATAAATGTTGTGGTTACATGAATATAAAACCGGTGAATCTTAGTGTAGGGAGATGTAATGGACCGGGCCCGGCCAACCCGACATTACATATTTGCCCAATTCTATTAGCTTTGTAAATGATCAAAGCATCAAAATTTCTCTCAAAATACTTAGTTATAGAAACACAAGTACTTTTCAAAATTAAATTATCACGGAATCTATGATATTATAAGCATGTTAAGGCACTTCTTCGACCACCCATTTCACCTCTCCGATCCATTTCAAGCTTTGCCCAATTTATACCCGTTTGACAGAAATACAACACACATATATATAGACTCAATTGCGCTTAAAAAAAGAACTGATTTGACGTTGTCATCCCCATAAATGAAATAAGGGTTAAAGCCAAAAATAGGCTACAAACTTACACAAATGTACCGATGTCGTCCACAAACTCATTTTCGTCCTATTATCGCCTACAAACTTTCAAAAAGTGTACCGATGTAAACAAAAACTTTCAAAAAGTGTACCGATGTAAACAAAAATGACTTGCTACGGGCTAAACTGGTTAAAATCAACACGTGTCGTTCGTGGATTGGATCTTAATTCTTAAAAAAAAAAAAGAAGGTCAAAATTAGTATGTAATAGGTCAAAACTATAAAATGTTGATATTAGCACATTTTTTGAAAGTTTGTAGGCGACAGTAGGACGGAAATGAATTTGTGAGCGACATCGGTACATTTGTGTAAGTTTGTAGCCTATTTTTGTATTTAACCCATGAAATAATGTTAAGAATCAATCAAATATGTCATTATACATCACAAATCCAGTAATTCATCAATATGATACAACCCATATATACACCCTTTTATGATCGTGCAGATAAAGTAACACGAATTTTTTTTTAATGAAAGACAGGTACGGAGGTACCTGATCTTGAGAAACGTAAAGCTTTTGGCCCATCATGCTAAGGCCTCAACCTATCTTTATCGCCTTTAGCAGAACTTCTCTCCTCAACATCAGCGACACATCAGCACAAAATCCTTTAACATTCTTTTCACTAATCCACCCTATCTTACATGTCATCTCAAACTTTAACCAATTTTAAATACATTAAATAAATAAATTAACATATAATTATATTAAATACACTATACACTAAATACATTAAAAAAAAAAAATATGAGTACAAATTTAAAAAACACGTTATATTAAATAAAACACGATTACATAAAATACAATACGAGTACATAAAATTAAAAATACGAACACATAATTTAAACTACGATTAATTAAACTAATAGTACGATTAATTAAACATACAATACGATTACTTATATAATACCGCTCAATCGGTATAATATCCATCCTCGCTACGATCAGTTTCGTGAGGGATTTCGTCCCAAATACCCTTGGTATACAACACGACATTTGTCGACCTTATTATAGCTTTTCTGAGTATTTCGTCCCATTGATCTTTACTCTCTAGCCATTCGAACTCCGCCTCTTTTTCATCCCAATACGCGAACTTGGAAGCCTCGAAATCAACATCTCGTCTTAAATAGTCGCACAAAGTATAAACATCGACGCCGCTAACCGCAACGTCCAACGTTTGGACAGTTCCACCGGAGTGTTGCTTCATATCGTCGGAAAAAAACTCACCGACATGTACATCAAACGTAACGACGTTTGTAAAATCCATGATAAAATGTTTAAGGTTGTGTTTGATTTTTTTAAAATTGAGAGTGAAATATGATATGGTAAGTTTATGTTTGTGTGGAAGAGTATATACATAGGGGTAATGAATTGTGAAAAAGAAAAAAAATAATAAAATAAAACAAACGGCTCCTTCATTCAAATTCAAACGCGGGCCCCACATGTAGCCGCTACCAAGCGTTGCAGGCTCCACTGACGAAGCCGGTGGCGACTCGCTGCTTATCTCGGTGAGCAGCTAACGACCGTTAACGGTGGTGGTGGCGGGAAGATAGGCTCTGGCCTAAATTGTATAGATGGACAAACTGGTTCCTTTCTTTGATGGCCCGGAAGACGATCTTGTAACGAGGTCCATACTCTTGGCACCTGGAACTCGAGAAAATATCTCAGCTCTTCAATCTGAGGTTTGTCTGTGCACCAAACAGATACAACACACAAAAAAAGAACAACTGTTAAGAATACAACTCCCAGTAAAATATATATATATATATATATATATATATATATATATATATATATATATATATATATATATATATATATATTATAAGGATTAAGGTTAATGCAATAAATAACTCCAACTCTGTATATATGGAGGTAGCTAAGACTTCACGTGAATAAATTATATCGTCTATACATGAACTCTCATGGATACATTTGATAAAAGTTGGAAATAGAAAGTACCTGAAAAATAAACAAGATGACATACTCCACACGATTGTTAATTAAACAATGTAATTTGATCTAATTTTAATGCATACTGTCTACCATTTCTATAGCTATTTTCTGTTTATATTTGTATTCTTTGTTGTATATTACATTTGACATGATATTAAATGGTACTCTGTATATATTTGGGAAAATGGCATCAAAATGCATTGAACTTTCATCAAAATCCTATTGTATCCATTGTATTTTCTTCTATTGTATGCATTTGACTTGTTATAAGAGGTTACCTTTTAGGTCACCTTCTAAATATTTACATCGTTAGTCCCTCATATTTGTAAATTCTAATTTCATTAGTCCTTTTGTTAAACAAAACATTTATATCTTCATATCTATGTGATACATTGCCCTTATTCCGTTTCTTTACTGATTTTCTTACACCACGTGAGCTTGAACCACCTGTAATAAAGTAGTGATTTATTTGTGTACAATTACAACGTGAACAAATACATTGAATTTGATATAGCTTCATAAATGAAAGATATTGTAATACACTAAGAATAAAAAAAAACAACATTATAACATCAGTCATTTAAGAGTCTAGATATGCAAAGTGTAGTGCAATCCATGAAACAAAGACTATTCAGCGTTGTACAGTGGACATATTTAAACAAAGTGAGCATCGTGAACCATATGGGCATTGTGTACAATGTTTACTACGTCGAAGTGTAAAATGTGCATGTCATGAAGAATACCTTTATACTCACTTTTGTGTTCCATCAAGTGGAAACACCAGTAAGACCCAAATAACGTGTATAAATCTATTCATGTTTCCACCATACATAAAAAAACTAAAACAGACTAGAAACAACATGATATAAATACGATTAAATTGTCGTTTATAAAGATCAAGTGATACTGAAATAACCTGCATCTTCCATCCAAATATCGTCTTTTATAATAGGATCAACTGGAATATTGTACTCTCCATCATTATTTTGAATTTCACTTTTGTTGAAATTTACGCCTTCAATTGAGTTGTTATTCACGATTTCATCCTCTTGAGTGTTGTCCATTTTGTTTGTTATATTATGATCGAAATAATAGTGAATTTCAGTAAGATGAACGACAAATTTGAATGTTAATTGGAATGAATGTGTGATAAAATGATTTGAATAAGAAAACTGTAAGTTGAGATTGATGGGTGGGAACCATATGGTTACTCACGTAACTTCAAAACATGTATTCAAAAAAATTAGTTTTTTTGTATTTTCCATTTGTAATATTATTTATATAATTACTAATTTGACCCTAGATATTTAGTTCTGTAGGTTCTGTATTGAACATTTATCATATGAATAATACTTAACGGTTGATAATTTGGGTGATCGTAAGTTAGACATATTAGTTTGATACATGACTATGTTGTAAATGTAAATATTCAGTAGGCGTACCTCAAAGATATTTACTAGTATATAGTTTGAATATAACTTATCTCTAATCACAGCTTCGTGTCTCGTACAAATTTATTTCAATATGGAGAACAACGGTCCTGTTCAATGTTTATCGTGTCACCAAAATAGATAGAGCAAGACTAAAGCCACAAATACTTTGGTAAGGAAGAATGGAAGTCCTGACAAAAAGATTCTAAGATAAATGTGACCTTGAATAAAGTTTTAAGGCTATATAATATATAATTGATATATAATTTGGTCAAGTTGATGCACTACAACAAAATGATCAATATTACACACTTATTTATGGATATATAATTAATATATAATTTAGACAAGATGAAGATGATGAATGTATGAAGATATAAATGTTTTGTTTAACAGAAGGACTAATGAAATTAGAATTTATAAATAAGAGGGACTAAAGATGTAAATATTTAAAAGGTGACCTAGAAGGTAACCTGTTATAACAGGTTGAATGCATACAATAGAAGAAAATATAAAGTTGAATGCATACAATATGACTTTTGAAAGTTGAATGCATACAATAGGATTTTGATGAAAGTTAAATGCATTTTGGTGTCATTTTTCTTATATATTAACTAGGAAGTTAGGAAATTTCTAACTCAACGGATAGAATAAGAAACAATAATTAAAGTAATATCATATATAAATAACTAATTTGTAATTAATTAATATACATTTCTGTATAGAAATTAAAGAGTTTACTAAATGAATTTTGTTGTAATTTAGTAGCCAGTATGTAACATCCCAACCCGTAATACAAACGATCACATGGAAATATCAATTAATTTTTTTTTTGCTGGAACAGCATATGGCGCGGCGCGCCATATGGCCGCGCGGCACGCCAAAGTGGCCTGTCCAAAAAGTCATGAAATGCGAAAATGTTTGACCACTTCCCGACGTATTTAGACAAAACGATTTTAACCATACATTAATATATGTAGAACTAACACGTTCCATTAATAAAATTAGTTTTACGAAGACCGGGCCCACATCGGCCGTTTTACGACTTTCGTACGAAAATACAAGTTTTCAACCACATGATTTGTAATACAAAATAAAGGCCGAGCATGGCGATTGGGGATACGCTACCCAATCCTAATCAATCCAAAAGCAAGCCTTCTAAAGCAACTACGCGAGTCCACTAGTCCCACGCTTACCCGAGCCACCGCATCCATGCAAATCTATAAAAAGGTAAACAACGAGAGGGTAAGCTAACGCTTAGTGAGTGAGAATATACTACATACATATATATGCATAAAATGGACACGGCACACAAAACCAAATACCGCATACCGGAGCATCCAAGCATAAAGGCAAGCTAGTCTAAGCATACCGTAAGATCACTAAGAAACGAGCTAAAGATACATCAACAAAATATAAGTTCACCAACAACGATGTGAACAATGCCAATAAGCTACACCCGGAGGGTTAGCTACATCACGACAATACAACATTATATGTATACAATATATATATATATATATATATATATATATATATATATATATATATATATATATATATATATATATATATATATATATCTCGAATAACATAATTTGCTTACGCTTACAACACAATAACCATGGTTAACCAAATCTTCGCAAGGGAATGACTTCGCGAAACAAGTCATCGATGTTCATAACATCCGTTAGGGTACTTAACACCTCGTATCACTAACCCCTAGGGTGGCACCTTAACACCTCGGCACTTCACCCCGAGTGGCATCTTAACACCTCGATGCTTCACTCATTATTTTACGGAGTGGTGTCTTAACACCTCGACACTACACCCCTAGGTGGCATCTTAACACCTCGATGCTTCACCGCGAGTGCCATCTTAACACCTCGATGCTTCACCCGTCAATTACTTAGAGTGGCATCTTAACACCTCGATGCTTCACTCCGAGTGGCGTCTTAACACCTCGACACTTCACTCGTCAAGTGAAACGTGGTGTCTTAACACCTCGACACTACACATTTCACGCTACCACAAATAGATATATTATATACCTACACATATAATTATTCCACTCACTATATTAACCCTTCGTCATTGGGGTTATATAAGTCCACATCACACGCCCATGTGATAACGTACACACAAAGTGTGCACCTCGCCAAAGTGGTTAATCAAAACGCACAACCGTGCCAATTGGACCTATACAAAAATCCAACAATTCCACCTATACGAGAAGCGAGCTCTATAAGCGAGAACCCCTTCACCCGACCCGCACCCATCCTACACATACATATGCATATAGGATATTAACACTCACCTTGTCGTCTTGAAGAATGCCACCGAATAATCCGCAATCACCGATGGAATGTACCTATTCCATTTATCACATAACAAGTAACACAATTAGGGTGGATATACAAATCAACCCAAATTGACTATTAGTGCAATTTCGACCCAAATGCACTTTCAAGCACAAATCGCGCCCAAACTAACCAATAATCACTTACACAAGTGAGAATGGTCCTAATATGACAATCAAACCCAATCATAGGTGTTAAACACCTATCTTGCCCAAAATGACACTTAAACCCTAATTTGACCCATAAGAAGTCAATATCATGCCATTAGCAAGTTTTGACACCAAAACATATTTAACTCGGTTTTATACTTCAACTTAATCCATTTTAAGTTTATAAACCTTATTAAATCAGCAATTGAGTCATAATCATCAACAAACCCTAATTTTGACTCTAGTCAAAGTTAGTCAACCATAAGAACCCTAATGGTTTCCAAAACACCAATAATCACTAACACTAGTGATTATACACCATTTACAAGTCTTAAACATGGTTAAATCATTAACCAACCCAAAACCCACCAACATCAACAATAACTAGTTACAATTACCCATTTCACCTCCTAAATGGGTTTTATAACTAACTAGTTCAAAACCCTAAACTTGAATATCAAATTACAAAGATGAAGTTCGGAGTTTGAACTTACCAATATCGCCAAAATGATGCCGTTGACAAGTAGAACAACTTTAATACCCGAGGTTTGACCCGAAACACCCTTCTTCTTCTCCAATTGGAGCTCTCTCTCTCTAAAACTCTCCTCTCACTCTAGGGTTTGAAGATGAGAGTGTTTGATGAGTTAAAATGAGCTCCAATGGAGTTCTAGATCAGTTTTGGTAACCCTAAACCGACCCTAAATGAAAAGACCAAAGTACCCCTCATTTAAGCCTTTTAAAAAGGCTGAAAATTGCATCAGACGGGTTCGGCGCGCCGCGCCAAAAGGTGGAGCGCCGCTCCAACCTACAGGTCAGTTTTCAGAAACTTGTTTTGGCCATAACTTTTTGACCGTAGCTCCGTTTTCGATGAATCAATTATCGTTGGAAACGTAATAAGATTTCCTTTCCAATGGTAAGGCTTTAAAACATCAACACAAACTTTATTTGGGGTTGAAAAGATACGTATACACCTTGTCACTTCAGACAACGTCCAGTTTCCTTCGACGTTCTAGCAAGCAACACGTACGTGCTTCGTACACTTCATACACGCATCGTACACCATAAATACATTATGTGATGACCCAGAAATTTCGACTAAATTTAAACTTAATCTTTGTATGATTAACATTTCCAACACGATAATCAAAGTCTGTAAAACTGAATCTCAAAATTTTTGAATTACTTTTATATATTTAAATACCCTTCGGTTGTTTTCGACGATTCGCGAACAATTATATGTAAATAGATACATATATACTATAACATGAAAAGGTAACAATGTATTAATTGTCTGATACCGTACATTAAACTTATTGGTTTAAATATCTATTTGAATGTATATGATAAGTTGAAATATTTATTATTAAAATTTATTTATAAATAACTTCCAATGTGTATTTAAAAACTGATTTATGTATATTAAAAAGATATATACATATATATAATAAACGATAGTAACATTCGTTTATTGATTCAATTGATATTTAGATAAGTTAACTAAAGCGTTTAAGATGAACCAGTTAAACACTAATTTGTTACAGTGTTTTCAAATTGCCACATTACTCAAAATGCTACAGTGTTTTCGAAAATCACTATTTCCTACAGTGAAATTGACTTTGCTACAGTAACTTTGCTACAGTAAAACGCTATTATAAAAATGTATTTTAACAAATAGCGAGACGATGATTTATAGAAGTAAATGACCAAAACACTCGAAAGTTTAAGATACACTTTGAGTGATATAATTAAGGGATAATTTAAGGCTATTGATAAGGCTAAAAAGGAACATATATTTCATAGCATTATCCCCCAAGAAAGACAGGATTTTAGTTGTAATTGTTCCATATTCAAGTAATATTCGTTTATATTTAATAAGTGCGAAGACAAAAGGCGAAAACGAAGAATTGAAGACGGAAAGGTCCAAAATGCTCAAATGTACAAGATACAATTAAAAAGGTTTAAATTATTGATGAAGAACGTCTAAAAATGACAAGAGTACAAGTTGCGGAACGCAAAGTACACGATAAAAAATAGTACGCAAGGACGTCTGAAAATCCGGAACCGGGACCCGAGTCAAGAAGAAACGCCCGACGCAACGGACCAAAAATATCTAGTCTACTATGCACAAGAATAAAATATAATATATAAATAATTATATTAATTATTTATATATTTATATTTATTTTATATTATGTCGACAAGCTAGGAGCCAAAACAATGTGAGCTGTCCCTGGTCCTCATGCGAGTCGCATGGCCAGAAGGCCATTTCCATGCGAGTCGCATGACTCCAGATTCCAGGCCAGGTACTATAAATTCAGGTGTTTTGCTCGAATGAAAAATCAAACACACATACACAAATATATATTACTCCGTATAATATTTATTATTATTATTATTATTATTATTATTATTATTATTAAGATTATTATTAATCTTATTAATCTTATTATTAGTATTATTATTTTTGCGATACAAAAATAATAATGTACATAAAATATTACGACGGAGTACTGTCCAAGTAATTTTCAAAACGAGTTTCCGAGAGAGCTAGAGCTAAGGAAAATATGGGTTATTGCCAAGGAGGTTATGGGTAATGTTCGGGGGTATTTTTGTGAATCAAACCTCGTGTTATTATCTCCGATGCGTCTACATGCTTTCCTACAATATTGTATATCAATATTAAACAGTGAGTTTCATAAGATCCCTTTTACTCTCTACATTTTTGGGCTGAGAATACATGCAAATGTTTTATTAACCGATATACAATATTTATATGTGTGAGTTTCATATGATCCCTTTTACTCTCTACATTTTTGGGCTGAGAATACATGCAAATGTTTTATTAACCGATATACAATATTTATATGTGTGAGTTTCATATGATCCCTTTTACTCTCTACATTTTTGGGCTGAGAATACATGCAAATGCTTTATTAACCGATATACAATATTTATATGCGTGAGTTTCATTTACTCCCTTTTTAATTTCTTTTGCAATCTATATTTTTGGACTGAGAATACATGCAATTTATTTTAAACGCAATGGATACAAATACATACTAAATTCTACACCGAGTTTGAACCGAAAATCCCTTAGCTTTGGTAACTATTAACTGCCGGTTATAAGAACTGGTGGACGCGAGTAGTTATATATGGATCCATAGGGCTTGATATCCCCGTCCGAGCTAGAGCGCTAGCCTTTTAACGGACGTATGCTATTTGAGAAGCGTACACGTTGGTTTGCGTGTATTATTAAGATGATTATACAAAGGGTACAAATAATTTAAGCATTAAAGTTTAGTTACCAGGGTGCTCAACTTTGTAGAACCGATTGATAAACGTTTCGGATGAAACAACTGAAATCTTGTGATCCACCTTTTATGTAAAACCTATTGATAAACGTTTTGAATAAAACAACTGAACTTTTGTAATCCACATTGATATACGGATTATGTGTAATATTAAAACTATGAAATCACCAACCTTTGTGTTGACACTTGAAGCATGTTTATTCTCAGGTTTCTAGAAGTCTTCCGCTGTTTGCTCATACGTGATACAAGTTATGTGCTTGGAGTCATACATGCTATATACAAGAAACTTGCATTCATCAAACCATTACCATGTATCTTATTTTGACTGTATTGTCAACAGATGTATTATTGTAAACCATTTAAATGGTGATTGTCTATACGTAGGAATCATCAGATGTAAAAAAAACCTGGAATTTATATATTCATTTATGAAATACCTTTTCAAACGAATACAATGTTACAAAATGTATCACATAGAGGTCAAATACCTCGCAATGAAATCAATGAATGACGTGTTCGTCCATATGGATTTGGAGCGATCGTCACAGAGATGTTCACTTTAACATGTAGAGATGTGCGCATATGAATACGTTCGTCGTTTGTGAACATGTGACACTTGCACATGTGATCAGAAGGTTTTTCACGATTTTGCTCATATAAATAAATTTACCGAATTTTTCAATATATACGATAATAACGTACGTGAACTCTTTACTATTGGGATGTTCACGTATGAATTATCTTTGCATTTTAGATGTTCACTTATATATCATGAACACTTGAGATGTTCACTTAATATGTTGAGATGTGCATATATGAATACGTTCATCACTTGTGAACATGTGACACTTGCACATATAATCATAATTCATAAGGTCTTTTACGATTTGCTCCTATAAAAAAAATGATAAATGTTTTCGAACTCTTTACGTTTAAGATGTTCACTTACGAACTATCATGAACGTGCTTTATATATCATGAACATGAACATTTGAGATGTTCATTTTATATATCATGAACATGAACATTTGAGATGTTCACTTAACATATTGAAATATGCACATATGAATACGTTCATCGCTTGTGAACATGTGACACTTGCACCTGTAATCATGAGAGGTCTTTCTCGATTTTGCTCCTAAATGCATGAAAAGGTTGAAATGTTCATTATGAACAAGTTAAGATGTGCACATATGAATATGTTCATCATTTCTCTGAATTAGCAGAACGCATGTGAACAACTTCACATTCTTTATACATAAATCGAAATGAAGATATAATCGAACGTGTTTTAAGAAAAAAATAGTTATAAAAGAATATTTTCCTTCCTAACTATTTCTTCAAAACGTAGCCCTTCATGTATTCCATCTTGAAACTCAGAAAAAAGAATTCACAAGTTATTTGAAGTTACACAAAAATGCACTTCACAACCAATAGATCAATGTCACGATAACTGCCACCATGAAGTCTCTATGTTCGTCGTCTTCATAATCGTTGGAGGGAGAATTGATCTCGTTGTTTTTGATCGTTATTTTTTAATCACTTATGTTCATCTTCATCATCATTGTGTTTTCATCGCTTATGTTCAACACCCGAGATTATTGTAATCGAATCGATCTCGCTCACTAAATTCATGGTGTATATGCAGTTTCTAATAAAAAAGATGGGAGAGAAACTGGAAACGTGAGTAAAATGAAGAGGACTTTTGATTCCTTGAAACTGTTTAACATTAAATTTAATTAATATTTATTTAATATTCGACGATAGTGGGATGATAGTGGAACGGTTTTACGGTATGAATTTTAGAATTCCTTTAATGCCCTTTTATAAGTTATGAAATATATTTCACCTTTCAATTTATTACAATCATGCCATAGGTCATTTTAACCGTTAGATTAAATAATTAATGACTTAGATTGGTTCTTTTAGTTCTCTACTTTTTTATAGTTCTCATTTGAACTTTATATATATATATATATATATATATATATATATATATATATATATATATATATAATAAAACTAAATTATACACATTCAAGAAGCCTTACATTCAAGATGGATCACCACCCTGTAAAAAAAAAACAAGAAACGGGTCGAATTAAAATAACATTAAGTCATAACTTCAAGGATACATGTAAGTGATCTATTAAAAATAAATTATTAATAAAAAAAAATGATACGCGCGTGTGTGTGCGCAAATGATGAGTGTCGTTGAAATAAATGATACGCTGATGCAAGCTTGCCGTTAAAAAAAAAAAAAAAAATTTATTAATAAAAAAATCTAAAATTAAAGGTGCCAGATTTAGATTGCTGTTTATCTCAAACGGGTCAAATTGGCCGAACGGGTTAAAAGTCGTCCAAAGCATTTTTTTATGCATACAACTTCCTGAAACATCTACTTTAATTAATCAGAACCAAATATAGAACCTCCTAGTTCATTTTATTAAAATCATTAACTAATAATATGGAGTATAATTGCCACAAACAAGGTTTATTGCTGCTT
Organism: Rutidosis leptorrhynchoides; assembly: GCF_046630445.1. Lineage (NCBI taxonomy): Eukaryota > Viridiplantae > Streptophyta > Magnoliopsida > Asterales > Asteraceae > Rutidosis > Rutidosis leptorrhynchoides. The sequence goes on from NC_092335.1 coordinate 89,374,027, forward strand.
CCTGAAGCACTACAAACATATGAAATATTTCTCAAGAGAAAGATGAACACAACTACTAAGCCACAACGCTTGTTGGCTTGTTGCTAATAACCGAATGTACTTTGTGGGTCGGGTTGAGTTGTCTCACCAACACTTCTAGACCATTTTCAAAACTTACAAATACAAAAGTATCAATCATGATTACAAAATCATAACTTTTAATGATTGCTAAGATCTTCAAATCGAATATACAAACAAGGGTGCAAGTTTCTGAATATATTATCACCAAATTGAGTACTTGAGGAAAATCTACTCCATACTGAATTCAAACATTAATACATACATCAACTCCTAATAAATACATTAGTAGAAACACTAACAAACTACTTATGTTTCACGTCCAATTTATACTTGCTCCATTCCATCAAATACGTGTCAGGATCTCAACATCTACTCCCTCTACTTCGTTAACAATTTCTCGGGCCTTCTCCCTATCATCACTGTTATGAAAATAAACTGCAACTGTTCTGCAACATCATCAAATTTTAATGTTACCACTTACCACTTATGGTTACTCTAAAAAATAAACATAAACAAACATTGAACTACTAACCCTGGAAGTGTTGAATAACGATATGAATCAGGATTAGGAATATCGATATAGGAGAAACGTGCATGATTGATAAGTAGGTCCTCGACTATCGTATGCAACTGCCATGCCACACACAAATATACTGATGTTACTATTATTTTATAAAATAAAATAAACTGTTTCTTTTGCTTATCTAGAACTTACCTTGGATGGTAGATGTGATCTCTCTTCTAACCCCGTAATCATCATTCCATACTTTCCCCTCTTAAAAACTTCTGGGTGACACTTCTTCCTGTAAAACGATGATTTATGAAGTTGATTAATTTTTTTTTTTTATTCCGGACAAAATTCACATTCTTTCAAATTTATCTTACCCGTCATAACGTTGGACGGTCACAACAGCTCCGTTTATCATATGCGGAGTATGATTCAGGATCTGCCATAACAATTATTATTGAAAAAATTAAACTATGGATATTAATAATAAATTGATATAGAATGTAGATATGATATGGATTTACCCTATTAGCAGCATCAACTGAAGATACTGTCACCGTAGCACTCCTGTTGAATAGCATTGTATTAAACGAGTTCATAATAACTTTGCTAGGATTTTCCTCCAACACATTTTCGAAGTAGTCACACCTGTAATTCTTAAAAATTATTATGAAATGAACAAGAAACGAAAATCAATCCAAATATATAGGTTAAAGACTTACACGTCAGAATATTTGGTGAACAATCTAAGGTTGCTTACAAGAATTCTTCTTTTCTACAACAACAAAGAAGTAAAAAAAAATAAAAAAAAAGTTGGTTAATGAGGATCCGTATGCATAACATACACGTATATGCAACTAAAATAAAAATGCTTATAATTAAAAAACAGGTCAAAACTTGGTCAACCCTCGGTCAAAGGGAATTAATCAGTGATCACATGGGATTACTCGATCAACATCCGAATAATGTGTCAAAGTCAAACTTGGTCGATTACTTGGCAGACTACTCCCCCCAGTAACAAATTCCGTGACCTTGAAATTAAACAAATACATGTTGGATTCTAAATTTCTAACACAAAAACCACTGGGTAAACAAAAAACATAGGCCATGGAAGCACATGTGTGCACTAGTGTGTTGAAATGATCTGTTTTTTAATCATCTCCAGTAAAGTAATAGTATAACGAAAACATACCATCATAGTTTTGAATGCATGTGGACACATGTGGCGGAAGAACTTTGATGATTTGGTGCCAAAAGACTTCGGTAATCGTGATGAACCCATTGCTGTTCCAAATACATACAATAAAAACACAATATTAATAACATTTTGAGCTTTTTATCAGTTGATAAAAAACACAGTAATGGCAGAGTAGGGGCAGAACTTGGAAATTTTGGTTAGGGGGCATAGTTAACATATTCCTTATTTTAAATGTGATACATTACAATATAAACAATATGTCCTATTCATTAATAATAAGTACTGAATTAAACTTTAGGCAATTTCTTGTTCAATGTCAGCCAACAAATTATCCTACTTTTGTTCAAATACATAATCATTCTTGTTTCATACATACAACAGTTTATGTTCACGTTCATTCTAGTATAAGTGATTATTATCTTTTATAACTGAGACAAAATCAAACAAAAATTGAAAATGTAGAACTTGTGAAATACATCAAACAAAAGCAGATGTACTCGTCTATCTTAATTCTTAAAAGTATCAAACAAAATCGATTAGCAACTGTATGTATTTTAATTACATCATACATGTGGTCGTCTATAAGGGAACGAGAGAAAATCGCAAAATCAAACAAATGCAGATAACGGAAATAAAAAATAAAAAATCTAAAATCTAAAAATCAAACAGAATAAGAAACGAGAAATCAGACCTAATTTAAGGTGTTCTTACTCCTTTGTAGTCGTCTGAGAGGAACGAGTGAAAAAATATGCCTTTTTTACGGAAGTAAACCCTAAAAAACTACTCCCTTATTATCATATTTACCTTCTTTTTTTTTTTCTTTTACAAAAATAATGGAAAAAACATGTAGGGTGTGTTTGGATGAAACTAGCTAGAGCTGGAGCTTATAGCTAGAGCTGGAGCTTATGGACTAGAGCTGGAGCTGGAGCTTATGGTAGCTAGAGCTTATTATTTTTTATAAGTGCTTGGTAAACTAGCTGGAGTTTATTTTCCAGTTCATAAGCTCTATTTTTTTCATAAGCTACTAGAAGTAGCTTATTTTTCCAGAGCTTATGATTTTCATAAGCTCTACTTTTTATGTCTACCAAACAAAGCTTATTACTTGGAGCTTATTAAAATCATAAGCTCAAGCTCCCATAAGCTCTCATAAGCTTCCATAAGCTCTTGCGCCAAACACACCCATAGAAACAACGTTTTAAAAAAAACAAACTCCACCGAAAGATAGAACACGAAAGTTTAGAGGCTCGAACCTAGAAAATGTGAAGAAAACAAAAACTAGTACTAACTACTACCAAGCCTCAAACTAAGCAATAACAAGACAAAATCTAAACTGTGAAAAATACTAACAAAACCTAAACACAACCAATACAATGATCCACGAAACATACATCACAACACATATAACAAAAAGCGCCATGACACCGATTTTCTCATCTTTCCATCTATGGTCTCCCGATCAATTTTCTTCCCATTTCGGTTGACAATCGTATAAGTCAACGCGTTAGAAGAAGGATGACTAACTAAAATAGCCTTGCACGGACCGACAATACTCCGATCTTCAAGATCTTCGGAAAAACCTTTCTTAACCGATTTGCACCTCGGATCTAGCCTCTCGATCGAAGAACTTCCGCCAATTTCCCCGTCTTGACCTTCAATAATATTTTTTGATTTGCATCGTCAAAATCCATATCATCAACTTTACCGTGTAGCTAAATGAACTCGAGATAATATTCTCTTTAACTTTTTCCTAGATGTAGCCTTAGCCAAAATTTCATCTTGTGGTTTCTTCAAACGACCATTTAGAACGTTACCATTCCGTGCACAAGCCTCACACGTCGATTCAAGACAATCACGATATCTCTTGCCGCCCCGACCAAATTCTACCGGTCTATAAACATTAACCTCATCAAAACTGCCACTTGTGTGTTCACCCGAGTCGTAAATATGCACCGATGAATATAAGCGAGGTACACCAATTTCTTCAATATACTGTACTCCTTATGTCCTCTTATTCTTCTTATAACATTAAGAAGTCTATTAACTAATAATAAGCCACTAAACATAATTATAAACTACTAAATTTTAACACGTTATTAACACGACAGCGTACTCAAAGTTTATCTAAGCAATCATAAGTCACTAATCAAAGTAAGAAATCCTTTAACGGTATCTTCTAACATTTATTAGTAAGGTAAATATTATTATCATCATATACAACATAAAAAAAAAATAGTATCATACACACTTAAAAGAAATATGAAACTACCAAGACTTTAAACTAATAATAACGATAAACTTAACTACTACTAATATTGGACTACTTAGACTACTAATAATGTTAGACCGAACATCTTGGACTACTAATATTTGGATTATTAACATTTGGACTACTAACCATCTAACTATTTAATTATAATTTTAAATTTAATAGACTATTTAATTTTTATATAACAATAATATTATTTACAAATTAATAATTTATATAAGTTTTTATTTTTATTAATATTTCTTCTCCTCTTCTCTAAGACGTAATTTGGAAATTCCCTATTTAATATATGCCTTTATCTTTCTTTTTCCTTTTCTTTTTGTTTTTTATTTTTTTGATAAAAGGCTACTCCAGGTGAGTTCTTATTAAAAATAATGAAATAGAAAGTAGATTTAGATATTTCACAATATAATAAAACATAGAATTATGATTAGTATTATTTTTATTATTCTTTTTTTTGTAAACTTTCACAATGTACCAAAACATAGAATTATGAATAGTAAAATTTATTCATAAACTTTGAGTTTTATACTCACTTAAATTTGTTTTATATGCTTCTATTTTTTTTCTTCGTTTTTATTCAATCAAATTTAGTAAACATTTTCTCGCCGCAACGCGCGAAAATCCAACTCGTAGAAACTCCGTCCAAGTGTGGAGATCAGAATCCCATCATATCCATTCGAGCCGTCGTCATCACCTTCTTTTGTTCGATCCTTCGGTCGTTGGGCTTTCCTTTTCCTCAACCAATTCGGTTGTGTCAGCCGGTCTAACATTTTGTTATGGGCTTCTTTGCGGCTTAGCCGAACTACTTAGCTCGGATCAATTCACTCTTTCTTTATCACAAGCAAATAGCCAAAGAGCTGATGAAAGAGCACCGTCTTCTCTTATTCCTGAAAACATCTTCAGAGCGTGCAACTGAAGCTCATCTAACGATGTTCTAGTGTCCGTTCGCTCCTCTTTCTCTTCCTCTTTTTTCTATGGCATGACACTTTTCGCTCATCCATTCCACCCGCCCACACGCGGCGCCTTTTCTCACTATCATATACCACCCTTTCTTTCCTCCCCGCTATTCACGCAATAGAAGTAGTTATAGAAATAGAAAGTGTGTATAAAAATTAGATCAAATTATAACTTCATGACAATGTTTAATCAACAATCGTGTGAAATATGTCATCTTATTGATTTTTCAGGTACTTCCTATTTCCAACTTTTATTAAATGTGTTCATGAAAATTTTTGTATAGACATAAATAGATTAGGGAGGGAAGTCTTACCTACTTCTGTACAGTATATAACAATAATAGAAAACAAAAATTTGCTACCCAACAATATACTTCTTTCTTCCCATATCGAATGTTCTGGTAGAAGAAAAAACAGCTAAATCTTTTTTTTTTTGAACTGCCGATTTTATGACATCGGTAGATTATTTATTTCAGCGACCCTCATCATCTGCACATTACACACACGTTCAGGCGGAAACCAGAACTCGATCGACGGTGCCCGGAAACACATCCATTCGGGCAGTGTTCCGGGTAGAGTTCCGCGAACGAATCCGGTAAAACCTCCCTAAAGGGTCAATATATACCACCATTATTTTTGTTCAATTGGTTTAAAGAAAATTATGTCATCCTAAAGATCTAACATATGACCTTTTCATATCACATGACACAAAGGACATAGGATGAACTATTGGGTTATGCCCGCAAGTTCAAAGAAAGAGCTAAATCTAATTTATACGAGTAAATCTAATACGTTAAATACTAGTCTGGCTAGTTAAAATTTCGCTATGAGTTGTGAGGTATGTATTTTTTCAGAGAAGTGACAGATCCAAAATTTTTGATTACCAGATGCAAAAATTCTAAATGAAAAAGACTGATTATCAAAACGGTTCATAACATCTCTGAAAGATAATAATGAGTTGCTAAAGACGTTTAAAACAACACTAAAAGAATGACAGACGTTAAGGCTGTTTAAAAGCTCGGCAATGGCCGTTTTGCATCTAAAAAATGCTTATTGGCCACAAAACTACAATAAACAACATCAAACATATAATACTAACTTTTTATAATAGCTAATAAATATCACAAAACAACTTTCACACATTAAGCACTAACATTCTACCAATTAGTGTAAAGGGAGAGTTTTTGATGAGTTTGAAAGTAATTTTTTCATATAATCATAATAATTAGCCACTTAAAATACCGAGGCATCAGCCTGAGTGGTACCAGCTCTTTTGGGGCGGGCCCGTGTTCACCGCTCATTGAAGTGGCGCAGGTTCGATTCCAGGGGGGAAGTTTTACCAGATTTAATTCCTGCAAGGGGATTCGATCCCGGATTTCTTCCTTGCGTGTGTGCGTGACTAACCATCTAACCGCCGTCCAAAAAAAAAAAAAAAAAATTAGCCACTTAAAATTATTTCTCTACAAACTACATAATTTGACCTATTAAATTATAAATTACTTTTTAAGATTCTAATTCAACAAATAATTAATTAATTCCACTAATAAAATATAGCAATTTTTGATTGGTCATTGGGGTCAACTGCCATCCCTTCCATGAGGGTAGATTTGCCACTGTTTTAGACTAAATGAGATAGTCTGGAACGATAAGGACTATACATATCTTCATACAATCATACTTCAAGTGTTAAAGTTCATCTATTTCTAGAGCGGATATTTGACCGGACTAAGAAGAATGCAGAGATCAAGTAAAAGCATCGACCAATATTCTAAGTTAAAGTATCACCCAATATTGTAACCTTTTAACCACATGGGTGGTAGTTAAATGGTTAAGATATGGCCTCTCGAATATGATTAAATCTTCGGAAGGTCTCAAGTTTGAATTCGTTAAACAACATAAACCCCCTCGTAGCTACGGAGCACCCGTGATAACTCCGGATGCTTTCAAGCGAGTAATCGCCCTGAGATTAGTGTGCTTGTAAAGAGAGTCGAAAACTAATATACATAAAAAAAATTCCAAGTATTTATATTGGTCTTACCACTGTGCAAGTTCATTTCTGTAATGAATAGATTTCGCATGATATCTTTATTAGAATTATTTATTTCATTAACCTTACCATCACTAGATGGTCCAAGTGGTTGGTGCCCTGAGTTCTTCGAATTCTGTTTAGGACGAATATTTAGTGGTGACCAGAGATGGGTTGAAAATGTTGGAGTATGGAGACATTTAAACAAAGTTGAAAATGTCACCACAAAAGATGAGTTAAAGTGTTGCACGAATTTTGCAGATTTCGGGATGCGTGAAACAGAGCAATGCGGCGCATCACTCTAAGGATGCGGCGCATCCATGCAGCAAAATAGTCCGAAGGTTTGCGTGAAACAGAGCAATGCGGCGCATCACTCTAAGGATGCGGCGCATCCATGCAGCAAAATAGTCCGAAGGTTTTGGATGCGGAGCATTGAGCTGTTATGGCGCATCAATGGGGTTGGATGCGGCGCATCACTTCTAGACGCGGCGCATCTGGAGCTGGTACTTGAATCTGAAACGTGGAAAGCAGGTGATGCGGCGCATCACTCATCAGATGCAGCGCATCTGGTGTCTGGCAGCAATTTGGCAAGTTGTAACCTTTACATCCGAGCATGCTTTGGCCTCCTTTCACTTTAGGTGCAAAGTTGATCACTTTACACCTAAAATTAGGGCTGTGATCATGCCAATACAAGGTGGAAAGCATGGCTAGTTGGTTTATCTTTCATGATTGCAAGCACACTTGAAGATCAAGTTGAAGTTTCATGGTGTTCTTGTTTTCTCTATATATAGAACTTATTGTATGCAATTGTAACACACCACATACAAATATTCAGTAAATAAACACTCTCTAGTTGGTCCGTGGACTAAAGCAATCACAACGATTGCATATAACCACGTTATATCTTGTGTCGTTCTTTATTGTTCTTGCATATTATCTTTTGTTCATTAAGTGGGTTGAGTGATCTTGATAGTATCACTACTCGGCTAGTAGTCTTGTAGAATTACTAGCGTTATTTGGGTCCTAACAACCTAACAACTGGTATCTAGAGCACAAGGTTTCGTTAAGGGAACAATGGCGGAAGATGGAAAGTTTAGAATTGACCGATTCGATGGGAGAGACTTTGGCTTTTGGAAGATGCAAATTGAAGATTACTTGGATCAAAAGAAGCTACACTAACCCTTGTTAGAGACCAAGCCCGAAAGCATGGACGATGCCGATTGGACGCTTTTGGATCGTCAAGCTTTGGGTGCTATTCGTCTTTCACTTGCTAAGAACGTTGCATACAACGTTGTGAATGAGAAGACGACGTTTGCTTGCTTGAAAGCACTCTCTAACATGTATGAGAAACCTACCGCTGCAAATAAGGTATTTCTCATGCGTCAATTGTTCAATACTAAGATGAACTAAAAGCACTTATCTTGCTTTCATCATTACCGGAAAGTTGGTCGGGTACGGTTATCGCGGTTAGTAGCTCTACGGGAACTACTAAGCTAGCGTTTGAAGCTATAAGGGATTTGATCCTTGGTGAAGATACTCGTAGGAGAAACTCGAGAGAATCAACGTCCGGTTCTTTGTTAAGTACCGACAACCGGGGTAGGAAATTTGAACGCGGTGACAAGAAGGGTAGGAAGAAGTCTAAGAATAGGAATCCATCGAAAGATATAAGTGAAGTTACTTGTTGGGGTTGCAATCAAAAGGGGCATTTTCAAAGGAATTGCAAAAATGGTTCCACGAAAGGTGTAAACTTGGCCGAAGGGGAAAGTGATGATGCACTTTTGTGTAGTGTTGAAAATTCTATGGAGTCTTGGATTTTGGATTCGGGAGCTTCGTTTCATGCTACTCATGTCAAAAGAATGATGAAGAATTTTTGTTCATATCAAGGCAAGGTGAGATTGGCGGACAACAAGCAACTCAACATAGAGGGCATTGGAGATGTTGTTTTGAAGACTACTCTTGGTTCTAATTGGACTTTGAAGAACGTAAGGTACATTCCTAAATTGAAAAGGAAACTTATTTCGGTTGGTCAATTAGATGATGAAGGTAGCGCGTTTACTTTTGAAAACCGCCAATGGAAGGTGGTTAAGGGTAGTTGTGTAGTGGCTCGTGGACATAAAAAGGGAACTCTTTATATGGGTGAAATGTTTGATGAAGACACGGTGGTTGCTACGGTTAATGTTGAGTCTGAATCAACTCTATGGCACCGAAGACTCGGGCATATGAGTGAGAAGGGTATGAAGATGCTTGTTTCGAGTGGGAGAATTCCGGATTTGAAGAAGGTAAAACTTGGGTTTTGCGAACCATGTGTTTATGGGAAGCAAAAGAAGGTGACTTTTGGGAAATCGGGGAATACACCTAAGTTGGAGAAATTAGATCTAGTTCATACGGATGTGTTTGGTCCAACCAATGTAGAATCACATAGAGGTTCTCGCTATTATGTCACCTTCATTGACGACTCCACTTGAAAGGTATGAGCTTATTTTTTTAAAGCTAAATCCGATGTATTTAATACTTTTGTGAAGTGGAAAGGAATGGTTGAAAATGAAACTAACTTGAAAGTCAAGTGCTTGAAGTCGGATAATGGAGGAGAATATGGTAGTCTTGAGTTTAAAGAGCATTGTGCAAAGCTTGGTATTAGAATGTTGAAAACGGTACCGGAGACACCGCAACACAATGGGGTCGCCGAACGTATGAATCGTACGTTAAATGAAAGGGCTAAGAGTATGAGACTTCATGTCGGTTTGCCTAAGATGTTTTGGGCGGATGCGGTTAATACGGCGGCTTATTTGATAAATAGGGGACCCTCAACACCGTTGGGTTTCCGAATTCCCGAGGAAGAATGGCAAGGTATGAAGGTGAGTTATGGTCACCTTAGGATCTTTGGGTGTAATGCATATGTGAAGACCAAAGATGCGGATAAAGACAAGCTTGAAGCTAAGTCAAAGAAGTGTATTTTCATAGGCTACGGGTCGGATGAAATGGGTTATCGTTGTTGGGACAATGAAGCTAGAAAAGTAATTCGTTCGCGAGATGTTACTTTTGATGAAGATTCGGTCTATGGCAAACCGGAAACGGGGAGTCCTAAACCGAGTCAAGTTACTTTTGACGATGTTTCTATTGATGATCTTGCAGGTTCTAGTGGGAGTTTGAGAAACAATGAATTGCCGAATGACGGTGAGGCGTCGGAAAATGCTAATGATAGGGATGATTTGGAAAGCGGTGATGATTCCGAACATAGTGCGAGTTCTACTGATGAGGAGGACACAAATAAAACCTGTCCAACCATTCCGGTTACTCCTATACCAAGACGCTCGACTAGAGTGCCCAAACCTAATCCTAGGTATTCTCCATCAGCAAACTACTTGCTCTATACCGAGAATGGTGAACCCGAAAGTTACTTTGAGGCAAGGAAGACAAAAGAATCCATACAATGGGAGCTTGCCAAGAAAGAAGAGATGGGATCACTTGAGAAGAACAAGACTTGGTCACTAGTGAAGTTGCCTCATGATAAAAGGGCATTGCAAAGCAAATGGGTGTATAGAATCAAGAATGAGTTAGATGGCAAGAGAAGGTACAAGGCTCGTTTGGTAGTCAAAGGCTTTCAACAAAAGGAAGGGGTTGACTACAAAGAGATATTTTCACCGGTAGTTAAAATGACTACTATCCATTTGGTACTTTCTATGGTTGCATCCGAAGACTTACATCTTGAGCAACTAGATGTAAAAACTGCATTCTTACATGGTGATCTTGTTGAAGAGATCTACATGAGGCAACCCGAGGGCTTTGAGGTAAAGGGTAAAGAGAAGTGGGTTTGTAAGCTAAAGAAAAGTTTATATGGATTGAAACAAGCACCTCAGCAATGGTACTTAAAGTTTGACGAGTTTATGAAGAAGATTGGTTTCTTAAGATGTGAAGCGGATCACTGTTGCTACTTGAAGAAATTCAAGTCTTCTTACATAATCTTATTGTTGTATGTTGATGACATGTTACTTGCAGGTTCAAACATGTCCGAAATTAACAAGTTGAAGGGATTACTTTCTCGAGAATAAAAGATGAAAGATCTTGGTGGTGCTAGGCAAATAGATGGTATGAGTATTGTACGCGATCGTGTGAAGGGTACTCTATACTTATCTCAATCCAAATATATTGAGAAAGTAGTAGAGAAGTTCAACATGGAAGATTCAAAGGCTCGTTCTATGCCTTTGGGAAGCACCTTAAAACTATCGAAAAGTCAATCACCAAAGACGGAAAGAGATAAGAAGGATATGGAAAAGGTTCCATATGCATCGGCCGTGGGTAGTATTATGTATGCCAAGGTTTGTACAAGACCCGATATTGCTCAAGCAGAGGGAGTTGTAAGTCATTATATGTCTAATCCGGGGAAAGAGCATTGGGAAGCGGTCAAATGGTTGCTTCGTTATTTGAAAGGTACTTCTAATATGGGATTGTGTTTCTCCAAAAACAATCTCATACTTAGAGGTTATGCGGATGCTAATTTGGGTGGATGTGATGATTCGGGGAAAAGCACTACGGGTTATGTTTTCACAATAGGGAAGACGGCTATTAGTTGGATATCTCGATTGCAAAAGAGTGTTGCTTTGTCAACCACCGAAGCCGAATACATGGCTATTGCGGAATCTTCTAAAGAGATAGTGTGGTTGAAGAACTTCTTAGGCGAGTTGGGTAAAAGACAAGACTATTGCGTCTTGTATTGTGATAATCAAAGTGCTGTTCATCTTGGGAAGAATCCGGTGTTTCATAGTCGTACGAAACACATCAAGATATGGTATCATTTTATTCGAAAACATATAAATGATGGTACTTTATTCTTGGAGAAAATCCTTGGTACGAAGAATCCTGCCGATATGTTTACTAAGGTGGTCACGACGGAGAAATTGAGGTTTTGCATTACCTCAATTGGTCTTCTCACGAATTGATGAGAGAAAACCCCAGCTAGAGATGTGAATGGTGTTACAAGTTTAACTAGTAGTATTGAAGACCTTTTATCGAAAGTCTACTCATCCGAAGAATGTGTTGAGCGTGCATGTTCCAAATGGAATTTGGCGGTAATCGAAGGTGGTTTAATGTACTTGGTTAGATCATTGATATGAATGGAGTTTGTTCAAAGCCTCCAAGTGGGAGATTGTTTGAGTATGGAGACATTTAAACAAAGTTGAAAATGTCGCCACAAAAGATGAGTTAAAGTGTTGCACGAATTTTGCAGATTTCGGGATGCGTGAAACAGAGAAATGCGGCGCATCACTCTAAGGATGCGGCGCATCCATGCAGCAAAATAGTCCGAAGGTTTTGGATGCGGAGCATTGAGCTGTTATGGCGCATCAATGAGGTCGGATGCGGCGCATCACTTCTAGATGCGGCGCATCTAGAGCTGGTACTTGAATCTAAAACGTGGAAAGCAGGTGATGCGGCGCATCAATTATCAGATGCAGCGCATCTGGTGTCTGGCAGCAATTTGGCAAGTTGCAACCTTTACATCCGAGCATGCTTTGGCCTCCTTTCACTTTAGGTGCAAAGTTGATCACTTTACACCTAAAATTAGGGCTGTGATCATGCCAATACAAGGTGGAAAGCATGGCTAGTTGGTTTATCTTTCATAATTGCTAGCACACTTGAAGATCAAGTTGAAGTTTTATGGTGTTCTTGTTTTCTCTATATATAGAACTCATTGTATGCAATTGTAACACACCACATACAAATATTCAGTAAATAAACACTCTCTAGTTGGTCCGTGGACTAAAGAAATCACAACGATTGCATATAACCACGATATATCTTGTGTCGTTCTTTATTGTTCTTGCATATTATCTTTCGTTCATTAAGTGGGTTGAATGATCTTGATAGTATCACTACTCGGCTAGTAGTCTTGTAGAATTATTAGCGTTGTTTGGGTCCTAACAACCTAACAGAAACGGCCAGAGGAGTAATCCAGCTAGACTGCGTACAACAGAGTATGAAGTCGGATTACTCGCCCTCCTGAGTTGTAGTGACCCGAACTTTTCCATGTTTATATATATTAAATGAAATTTTTATTTACATGATTAAGTGTTTCCAACATGTTAAGCAATCAAACTTGTTAAGATTTGATTAACTGAAATAGGTTTCATATAGACAATTGACCACCCAAGTTGACCGGTGATTCACGAACGTTAAAACTTGTAAAAACTATATGATGACATATATATGATTATATATATAGTTAACATGATATTATGATAAGTAAGTATCTCATTAGGTATTTTAACAATGAGTTATATACATAAAATTGAGTTTATTGAATTAAGAAACTCGAAACGATATATATAACGATTATCGTTATAATAACGTCTTACTAAATACATATGAATCATATTAAGATATTGATACACTATGTTTAATCATGATAAATGATAAGTAAACATGTCATTAAGTGTATTAACAATGAACTACATATGTAAAAACAAGACTACTAACTTAATGATTTCGAAACGAGACATATATGTGACGATTATCGTTGTAACGACATTTAAATGTATATATATCATATTAAGATATATTAATATATCATAATATCATGATAATATAATAATTTAACATCTCATTAGATATAATAAATATGGGTTAACAACATTTATCAAGATCGTTAACTTAAAGGTTTCAAATCAACATTTACATGTAACGACTAACGATGACTTAACGACTCAGTTAAAATGTATATACATGTAGTGTTTTAATATGTATTCATACACTTTTGAAAGACTTCAAGACACTTATCAAAATACTTCTACTTAACAAAAATGCTTACAATTACATCCTCGTTCAGTTTCATCAACAATTCTACTCGTATGCACCCGTATTCGTACTCGTACAATACACAGCTTTTAGATGTATGTACTATTGGTATATACACTCCAATGATCAGCTCTTAGCAGCCCATGTGAGTCACCTAACACATTTTGGAACTATCATTTGGCAACTAGCATGAAATATCTCATAAAATTACAAAAATATTAGTAATCATTCATGACTTATTTACATGAAAACAAAATTACATATCCTTTATATATCTAATCCATATACCAACGACCAAAAACACCTACAAACAATTTCATTCTTCAATTTTATTCATCTAATTGATCTCTCTCAAGTTCCATCTTCAAGTTCTAAGTGTTCTTCATAAATTCTACAAGTTCTAGTTTCATAAAATCAAGAATACTTCCAAGTTTACTAGCTCACTTCCAATCTTGTAAAGTGATCATCCAACCTCAAGAAATCCTTATTGTTTACAGTAAGATATCATTCTAAATCAAGGTAATTCTCATATACAAACTTTTATTCAATTCCTATAACTATAACTATCTTAATTCGAGTGATAATCTTACTTGAACTTGTTTTCGTGTCATGATTCTACTTCAAGAACTTTCAAGCCATCCAAGATCCTTTGAAGCTAGATCATTTCTTATCACTTCCAGTAGTTTTACCTACTAAACTTGAGATAGTAATGATATTCATAACATCATTCGATTCATACATATAAAACTATCTTATTCGAAGATTTGAACATGTAATCACTAGAACATAGTTTAGTTAATTCTAAACTTGTTCGCAAACAAAAGTTAATCCTTATAACTTGACTTTTAAAATCAACTAAACACATGTTCTATATCTATATGATATGCTAACTTAATGATTTAAAACCGGAAAACACGAAAAACACCGTAAAACCGGATATACGCCGTCGTAGTAACACCGCGGGCTGTTTTGGATTAGTTAATTAAAAACTATGATAAACTTTGATTTAAAAGTTGTTCTTCTGGAAAAATGATTTTTCTTATGAACATGAAACTATATCCAAAAATCATGGTTAAACTCAAAGTGGAGGTATGTTTTCCAAAATGGTCATCTAGACGTCGTTCTTTTAACTGAAATGACTACCTTTACAAAAATGACTTGTAACCTGTATTTCTGACTATAAACTTATACTTTTTCTGTTTATATTCATAAACTTAAGTTCAATATGAAATCATAGCAACTTGAAACACTCAAAACGGATTAAAAACGAAGAAGTTATGGGTAAAACAAGATTGGATATTTTTACTTGTTGTAGCTACGTGAAAATTGGTAAAAAAATCTATATTAATCATATCCTAGCTAACTTATAATGTATTATACAAGTATTCTAATATATTATGTAATATTGGGATACCATAGACACGTATGCAAATGTTTTGACATATCATATCGACTCATGTATATATATTATTTGGAACAACCATAGACACTCTATATGCAGTAATGTTGGAGTTAGCTATACAGGGTTGAGGTTGATTCCAAAAATATATATGCTTTGAGTTGTGATCTAGCCTGAGACGTGTATACACTGGGTAGTGGATTGATTCAAGATAATATATATCGATTTATTTCTGTACATCTAACTGTGGACAACTAGTTGGAGGACAGCTGACTTAATAAACTTAAAACATCAAAATGTATTAAAAGTGTTGTAAATATATTTTGAACATACTTTGATATATATGTACATATTTGTTATAGGTTCGTGAATCGACCAGTGGCCAAGTCTTACTTCCCGACGAAGTAAAAATCTGTGAAAGTGAGTTATAGTCCCACTTTTAAAATCTTATATTTTTGGGATGAGAATAAATGCAGCTTTATAAATGTTTTACAAAATAGACACAAGTACATGAAACTACTTTCTATGGTTGAATGATAAAAGCCGAATATGCCCCTTTTTTCTTGGTAGCCTAAGAATTAGGGAACATCACTAATTTTGAGAATTAGTACACGCCTAATTGACGCGAATCCTAAAGATAGATCTATTGGGCCTAACGAACCCCATCCAAAGTACCGGATGCTTTAGTACTTCGAATTCATTTTTATCATGTCCGAAGAATTTCCCAGAATGATAGGGGATATTCTTATATGCATCTTGTTAATGTCGGTTACCAGGTGTTCACCATATGAATGATTTTTATCTCTATGTATGGGATGTATATTGAAATATGAAATCTTGTGGTCTATTATTATGATTTAATAATATATAGGTTAAACCTATAACTCACCAACATTTTTGTTGACGTTTTAAGCATGTTTATTCTCATCTGATTATTAAGAGCTTCCGCTGCTGTATACTAAAATAAGGACAAGATTTGGAGTCCATGCGTATATGATATTGAGTAAAAACTGCATTCAAGAAACTTATTTTTGATGTAATATATTCTTATTGTAAACCATTATGTAATGGTCGTGTGTAAACGGTATATTTTAGATTATCATTACTTGATAATCTACGTAATGCTTTTTAAACCTTTATCGATAAAATAAAGGTTATAGTTGTTTTAAAAATGAATGCAGCCTTTGAAAAACGTCTCATATAGAGGTCAAAACCTCGCGATGAAATCAATTAATATGGAATGTTTATAATCAATATGAACGGGACATTTCAGTTGGTATCCGAGCGTTGGTGTTAGAGAACCAGAAAATTGCATTAGTGTGTCTTACCGTGTTTGTTAGGATGCATTAGTGAGTCTGAACTTCGACCGTGTTTTTCTTCAAAAACGATTGCTTAACATTTTGTTGTTGTTGGAAACTATATATTATTGACATGTAAATATTATGTGATATATTAATCTCTTAACGTGTTTGATATTGTGTGATAGATGTCTACCTCTAGTACAAATCCTAGATGTCTACCTCTAGTACAAATCCCATTGATTCACCTAATAATAATGAAGAGTCGAATATATTTTGGGAAGATTCAAAAATTCTCGAAGAGGAACCGGAAGAGGAGGAACCGGAAGAGGAGGAACCGGAAGAAGAGGAACCAAAAGAGGAGGAATCAGAAGAGGAGGAACCAGAAGAAGAAGAGGTTCCAGAGGAAGAAATATTGATACCTATAGTAAATCGATTAAACAAAAGAAAATCCTCAACCAACGTGTAGTGACCCGAACTTTTCCATGTTTATATATATATATATATTAAATTAAATTGTTATTTACATGATTAAGTGTTTCCAACATGTTAAGCAATCAAACTTGTTAAGACTTGATTAATTGAAATAGGTTTCATATAGACAATTGACCACCCAAGTTGACCGGTGATTCACGGACGTTAAAACTTGTAAAAACTATATGATGACATATATATGGATATATATATATATAGTTAACATGATATTATGATAAGTAAACATATCATTAAGTATTTTAACAATGAACTACATATGTAAAAACAAGACTACTAACTTAATGATTTTGAAACGAGACATATATGTAACGATTATCGTTGTAACGACATTTAATGTATATATATAATATTAAGAGATATTCATACATCATAATATTATGATAATATAATAATTTAAAATCTCATTTGATATTATAAACATTGGGTTAACAATATTTAACAAGATCGTTAACCTAAAGGTTTCAAAACAACACTTACATGTAACGACTAACGATGACTTAACGACTCAGTTAAAATGTATATACATGTAGTGTTTTAATATGTATTCATACACTTTTGAAAGACTTCAAGACAATTATCAAAATACTTCTACTTAACAAAAATGCTTACAATTACATCCTCGTTCAGTTTCATCAACAATTCTACGCGTATGCAACCGTATTCGTACTCGTACAATACACAGCTTTTAGATGTATGTAATATTAGTATACACACTCCAATGATCAGCTATTAGCAGCCCATGTGAGTCACCTAACACATGTGGGAACCATCATTTGGCAACTAGCATGAAATATCTCATAAAATTACAAAAATATGAGTAATCATTCATGACTTATTTACATGAAAACAAAATTACATATCCTTTATATCTAATCCATACACCAACGACCAAAAACACCTACAAACACTTTCATTCTTCAATTTTATTCATCTAATTGATCTCTCTCAAGTTCTATCTTCAAGTTCTAAGTGTTCTTCATAAATTCCAAAAGTTCTAGTTTCATAAAATCAAGAATACTTCCAAGATTGCAAGTTTACTTTCAAGTTTTCTAAATCCATTCCAAGTAATCATCCAAGATCAAGAAACCTTTGTTACTTATAGTAGGTTATCTTTCTAATACAAGGTAATAATCATATTCAAACTTTAATTTAATTTCTATAACTATAACAATCTTATTTCGAGTGGAAATCTTACTTGAAATTGTTTTCGTGTCATGATTCTGCTTCAAGAACTTTCAAAGTTATTGTGTGCTATATTTCATGCTTTATGTAAAATAAGCGGTATCGTAAGTTTGTAAAATGTTATATAAAAGTTTGAACGCGAAATATTATTACAATCAGTTTTTCATATAGAATTGTAGTAGTTGAATTGTATATTAGCTACTAAGTATGAACATAATGGGTAGGTACTACCCGAATTTAAACTTATAAAATGCTAATATGAAGAAAAAGCTTTTATAAATGAGTTCATATTATGCTACGAAATACTATTAACTACTCTTAATATTCTGCATGATTAACTTGTTCCATTTGACTATTTTGAAGGAAATGGCACCGACTACTCGACACACCGTGAATATGAATGAAGAGGAATTCCGTACTTTTCTAGCTTTAAACATAGCTGCAGTACAGGCTGCACTACATACCAACAATAACCTTGGATCTAGCAGTACAGGAAATCGTGTAGGATGCACCTACAAAAAATTCACTGCCTGCAAACCTTTGGAATTTGATGGAACCGAAGGACCGATCGGATTGAAACGGTGGACCGAGAAGGTTGAATCGGTGTTTGCCATAAGTAAGTGTACTGAAGAGGACAAAGTGAAGTACGCTACGCATACCTTCACAGGTTCTGCGTTAACATGGTGGAATACCTATCTAGAGCAAGTGGGACAAGATGATGCGTACGCACTACCGTGGTCAGCATTCAAGCACTTGATGAACGAGAAGTACCGTCCCAGAACCGAGGTCAATAAGCTCAAGAAAGAACTTAGAGGGTTACAAACCCAAGGATTTAATATTACCACGTACGAAAGACGATTCACAGAATTGTGCCTATTGTGTCCGGGAGAGTTCGAAGATGAGGAAGAGAAGATCGACGCGTTTGTGAAAGGATTACCGAAAAGAATCCAAGAAGATATAAGTTCACACGAGCCCGCCTCCATACAACAGGCATGTAGAATGGCTCACAAACTAGTGAACCAGATTGAAGAAAGAATTAAAGAACAGACTGCTGAAGAGGCCAATGTGAAGCAAGTCAAAAGAAAGTGGGAGGAAAACGGTGATAAGAATCACCAATACAACAACAACAGCAATTACAACAATAATCGCAACAACTATCCCAACAATCGCAACTATAATAAATGGCCCAACAACAATAACAACAACAACAACAACAGCAACTATAACAATCATCCCAACGACAATAATAACAACAACAACAACAACAACAACAATCAGAAGCAGCTATGCCAAAGGTGTGAAAAGTATCACTCGGGGTTCTGCACCAAATTTTGCAACAAGTGTAAAAGAAATGGTCATAGCACGACGAAGTGTGACTTCTACGGACCAGGGGTTAACAGAACGAAAAGAACAAATGGTGTCGGAACGAGTAATGGCGGAGCAAGTAGTGTCGGAGCAAGTTATGCCAATGTAGTTTGTTATAAATGTGGAAAACCGGGCCACATTATTAGAAATTGCCCGAACCAGGAGAACACGAATGGACAAGGCCGCGAAAGAGTTTTCAATATTAATGCGGCAGATGCACAGGAAGACCCGGAGCTTGTTACGGGTACGTTTCTTATTGACAATAAATCTGCTTACGTTTTATTTGATTCGGGTGTGGATAGAAGCTATATGAGTAGAGATTTTTGTGCTAAATTAAGTTGTCCATTGACGCCTTTGGATAGTAATTTTTTACTCGAATTAGCAAATGGTAAATTAATTTTAGCAGATAATATATGTCGGAATCGAGAAATTAAACTGGTTAGCGAAACATTTAAGATTGAAAGGATTATACGAGAAAAAGGAAAACCCTTAATGGTGTACGGAGAAAAGGGCAACACGAAGCTACATCTTATTAGTAATTTGAAGGCACAAAAACTAATAAGAAAACGTTGCTATGCTGTTCTAGCACACGTCGAGAAAGTACAAACTGAAGAAAAGAGCATAAATGATGTTCCCGTCGCAAAAGAATTTCCCGATGTATTTCCGAAAGAATTACCGGGATTACCCCCACATCGATCCATTGAATTTCAAATAGATCTTGAACCAGGAGCTGCACCAATAGCTCGTGCTCCTTACAGACTCGCACCCAGCGAGATGAAAGAACTGCAAAGCCAATTACAAGAACTTTTAGAGCGTGGTTTCATTCGACCAAGCACATCACCGTGGGGAGCTCCTGTTTTGTTTGTCAAGAAGAAAGATGGTACATTTAGGTTGTGTATTGACTACGGAGAGTTGAACAAACTTACCATCAAAAACCGTTATCCACTGCTGAGAATTGACGACTTATTTGATCAACTACAAGGCTCGTCTGTTTATTCAAAGATTGACTTACGTTCTGGGTATCATCAAATGAGGGTGAAAGAAGATGATATTCCAAAGACTGCTTTCAGAACACGTTACGGTCATTACGAGTGTATGGTCATGCCGTTTGGTTTAACTAATGCACCAGCTGTGTTCATGGACCTTATGAACCGAGTGTATAACGACCCTCATTTTTTCCATTCTATATTTTTCCAATATTAAAAGCCCAAACAATATAATTAAAACTTAATGATTAAACTTTAATCAACAATTGTTAAGTGTTAAGAGTTAGAAAACATATTAATTAACTTTGTACAAAAATTGACAAGTTAATAAAAGATGAAAATAATAAACTGTTAGTCGACACTCACTGCTAATTAAAATTTATGCATTTATGTAATATTATAACTAATAACCTATAAGTAATAAATAAAAAGTGACATTTATATAAATAATAAAACAATTGGGAACTAAATATATACAAGTCATGAATTAGTAAAAAAGAAAATAATACTTATCATGTAGTAAATGTAAAAATAATAATAATAGTAATAGTAATAATAATGAGACTAAAAAAATCTTACATCCTTATGTTGACTAAAAATAAAGTGTAAACTAGTACATCCTTATGTTGACTAATTATAAACTAGTACCACCTATTGTTGACTAAAAATTATAAAACAAAATAAAATCATTAATTAGAACATCCTTATGTTGACTAACACTCTAATACTTGCACTATATAAACACCTAGTTTCTCATTCACAAATCACACCAAAATCCTCTCTCAAAAACAATCTCTCCCTCTCCCTCTCTTGTGGTATTCGGATCTTCAAGCTTGTTCTTCGTGTTCTTCAAGAATTTTCAAGGAGTTCTTCAAGATTTTCAAGGCTTTGATCTTCCATCTTCATCGTGTTCATCTTTTCTTTGTTAATTATCTTGAATCTTCAAAGGTATAACATAAACCCTAAACTATTTACATAAACTTTGATCTTTGATAATTCATATTTATATTATAAACTTGTTATTCATAAGTATATACATAAACACACCTAGATTTATATATACATATATACATGTAAAAAAAATATATTTATATATATATATATATATACATATATATACGAATTATATATACATATACATATTAAAACCTTAAACCCTAATTACACCTAAACTATAATTCTTAAACCCTAATTAATTAAACTCTAAACATTTATGAAACCCTAGGACATTAATTACTAAACCCTAGTTATTAATTACTACTTTAATTAACTAACCCTAATTAATGAAACCCTAATACTACTTATACTAGTACTTAACATGTATACACTATTACTATTACTAGCACCTATAACCTACTAATTATATTGTAGCACAAAAACATTTTTGGGATATGTATTAGAGATGTATAGATCTTCGAACTTTCTTGACGAATGGTTTCTACGAGATTCTAGGCAGAGGGTTTGGATTTCCAATTTAAAGGGTCCTATGGCTCAAGCCCCTAGATCTAAATTAGCCATTCGAAGGGAAAGGGGTGATTGGAAGCTTATCTAATACGGCAAGTATCCTAAAATGGAAACACTCATAAAAGTAGAAACTCTCTAGTCATAGAAACTTAGTAAAATAAGAAACTTTCTAAAAATAGAAACTTTATAAAAATAGTAACTTACTAGGAATAGAAACTTAGTAAAACAAACTATACTTAAACACATACTTAAACTTAAACATGGGCAAAACACTTAACTACTCTTAAATGTCAATAGGTTGACTTTCCTGCTCACTCGTTCAACTCTCTATTCCGAGGAATAACTCTCTCTACTTACTAAGGTGAATTCATAGCCCCACTCTTTATTGCTAGCAAACTTATTTAACTTATTTGGGGTGAGACACATGCTGCTTTTACTATTTACAATTTAGACACAAGTACCAACTGCTAAAACTATGCTATACCCGGCTACGTCCGACTAAGTCTCTACAGTGATATTTTTAAGTGCTGCGGCATGCTTATTTATTGGGGGTAGGCCTATCGGGAGTAACGTCCCCGATACATTTGACTCAGTCTTTGTATTACTTGATAATGAAATTTAAACCGACAAGGACAGACACAACTTGTCATGGGGCAAACTTGAACGTTTAGTCTAAATATCACGCACTGGCATAACTTTTGGATCTGCGAGATCTACTTTTTGATCCTGCGGGAGATCAACTTTACAACTAAATCTTGTGGTCTAAAAACAACGATAACTACTTTTGTTAAACCTATGAACTTCACTCAACCTTTTTGGTTGACACTTTAGCATGTTTTGTCTCAGGTGCTGTTTGATTCAAGCTTTCTTATCTACTACTTATGTGATGCTACTTGGACTTAGGATCAAGAGATATCGCATTTATTACTTCTGCATATGAACAATTACTTTATCGTTATTTCCATTATTGTAACGACATTTCATTTTCCGCTGCGTACTCAATAAAGTTAAATTTTCTCATTTAGTATTGTTCTCGTATTATAATATGTTGGTTTATTTGATATTAGTAACGTTTCTTCCAGACCCTATTGGGAGGACGTTACAGATTGGTATCAGAGCATAACCAGGCTGTTATAGAGAACCAGGATTGCAATTTTATGTGTGCCTTACTTGCTAGCTAGGGTGCCTTAGCAATCTAGGAAACTATAACCTTTCCTGCCTTACACTTAAAGCACTTAGGATTGCCTTATAATCTTAACAATCATGCTTTACCAAACTTGACTTAAAGATTCTAATCAAAGTCTCTTTCCTAATGTAGGACTACAACTTTTCTTGACCATAGTGCCTTTAATTGTTGCCTTTAACTGTTAAATGCTACACTATACTTTAGAAACTTTACTTATCTTAGAATGACGAGCTAATCTAAGAACTCTGCTCACTTTCCTGAGTACTATCCAATTACACCACCGCATCTAAATGCGACACAATGATTTCAGAAATTCTTGACATTCATAAGTCATCTATCATGGTTATGTGTATTACATATATATTACATGAAATATTATCCATGATTTTGAAACTCTTATAATTGTTACTACTCACACACAAACGTATATAACTCCCTGTTATATCACGTACCTATATGCCTTATGCCTTTATGCATCGGTTTATGAATCGAAAAATGTCATTGGGTTATCACAGTATACGAATTGAAAGTCTTTAATCAAAAGATTATTAGATTACATACTTATCACTTTATGATCTCGACACGTCATACTGCCATTATTAAAGTATAGACACATCATATCTTATTATATCTTATCGTATCTATCCCAATAGATTTTGTCTAACACTTTTCCTAAATTCCCTCCGTAAATTACGGAAATCTTTTTGCTATATACACGTATTCGAGGAGACAAATATATCATCCAGTATTCAACACTAATCTCATATCAAAAACCCTAATTCCAAACACATAATATGGATTCCTCGAACTCTTCGAGCTCCAATGGCAGCGTAACCGGAATGAACCAACCAATCAGCCATCATCTATTTTGGATGAATTGGGGATGGGTTCGTAGTAAACTTAATCAATGGAGACAAGAAGAAGGTGATCCCTTCCACCAACCGAATTCACCTCTTGGTGAAGAACCTGAAGCACTTACTAGCGAACCCGTTCGGAACACTATTTTCACCCTCATTTCCAGGATATCCAGTCACGAATATATAATATCTAAAATTTTAGATCTTATTCATCCACTTGTCCGAACCGCCAATCATCCCGGAATAATAGAAGAAGTCAACGAGCTTCGCGCTCGAGTAGTGGCTCTGGAGAATATGGTGCGAAACCTACGAACACCAGCAGCAGCACCAGCAGCATAACCAGTACCACCAGTACCATCAGCATCACCACCAACATCACCACCAACATCACCAGCTTCACCAACGACAACATCCGCATTCCACGCCTCAACATCGCACTCAGTACCTCAAACATCAACATCATACGCCCCATAGATACCAAGGAATATTATTAATAATGAGTTAAGATGTACTGACTCATTCTTCCTGAAGAATTACATATGTATACTTTATATATATGGATTGGAACAATAATAAATCTTTTCGTACTAAGTTATTACGTGTGAATCTTAACTAGTATGTACTACATGGTTAATTCATATCACAATATGCTATGATGTACATCTTTTGTTAATAACTTAACAATCGTTAATCATTGCTTCAATACAATAAACTCCATTTCGTAATAAACCAAGTGTATTACTCAAATATATGATTGATTGTATACTTTAATTTTCGATGTACTCGAAACTTTCTAGAAAATATCATTAGTGCCTTATGAATTTCACAAGAATTCCAAGAGCACCAACATCATATACCGAAGTATATCAATAACAATGAACGATGAAGTATTAATTCATAACTTCATTAGCGAAATATTTCACGACAATTATGAAATCTCTAAGGTTTTGGAGATTATTTATTCTCGTTTTAACAGCAAATCAAATGAGTTTAATATTATATTAGCTCATTAAAACCATGATTACATCTGAAGAATACATATATGAACGTATATCTTCTCTTTTGTACAAACTGTTAATTGTAAAAAATATTTTAACGGGTAGGTAAAACCCGAGAGATATTCATATCTCATATAAATATGTTACATTGTACATTCTTCCATTCTGATTCAGCAGTTGTTAACTATACTACTTACATTCACATGATATATGTATATGTTCACCAAAGAAAAACCATTTTCATACAAATTCAGTTACATACTCTGATTTTGACATATCGGAACTTAAGTAAAGCTTTAGCAAGTGTTATCTTCCTAAAGATCACTACATTCATGAATTATATTCATTCGTATTCTATGATGAATTATCAAATCAAACCACCGAACTTACCATTCCTTACTTTTGAAAATCACAACATTTCTTCGTCAACCGTTAGATCCATTGATGGATGCATCTTACGCTTAAACACTTCAAATTTAAAATTCTTGAAAACATCCTTTGAATCTTGACGATCGCAATCAGCGTTTAATCATCTAAAAATGAAATTTCTTGAAACCATTTCGGATTGATAACCGATGATTCAAATATGGCTGCATTAAATGCAGAGGAAACAGAAAAATTGTAGATGGTCTTAAGGGCCAACAGTTTGATAATAAAGAATGGTACGTTGGAAAAGCTCAAAAGAAAATTTGGAACTGAAAAACGGATTGAGCTAACCATGGAGGAGACCAAGGACAAACACAAGGGTCAAACCCTATATTCAAAGAATCCAGGTAATTTTGGATCCGGTGAAATTTTTAGAGAATATCTTGCTCCGAAGTCATGTTAAAAGCTTGCGGAAAATTTTTCTTCATCAACTTTCGAACTTAGAAATTCCAAAATATCATCATAAATATCCTCTATATTTCGAAAGATATCTTCATAACGATTCATGTCCGCAATTAAGTATCTCTTTGCGATATCTTTATAAAGGAAACTGTTTTAGTTTCTATACTCTGTAAAATTCGAGTTTAAATTATAAATGCTTTGAAGAAGTGTTGGGAATTGAAGCATGAGTTAGTATAATATAATGACGTCAGGCCAACGTGATTATATTACAGTAAGTCATGCTAAGTTTTTAATGGAAGATGATGATTCATAGATTTTATAATCATCATTTTCCATGTTACACGACTCTTACATTCTATTTAACCTCTAAATATATCAAGAACATATTTTTCTTGATGATTCGGTCTTTTCCGGATATTCTGGTAATATGACAAATCAAATCGTGCTATTACATTTCCTTTCTACTTTATATATTATGATCATTCGAAACTTCATACCTATGAATTCTGGACCATTACTCGCTTGACTTGAAGTCGGGAAGAAGAAACAAAAGCATAAAGCTCCGACATATAAGGGAAAATATAAAGCCCGATAACGACTCCGAAATTACAAACCGTGTATATCAATGCGTATAGCAATATAAAGACACGGGATAATTAAAAACACTATAACCCCAAGAGCATAGTAGAAGTAAACAGATTCCTCTGGCGGTAAAAGAAAAAGAAGAATGACTGCATAGATGGTCAATATAATAACCAGGATCAGAACTGGATTAAGCATTTTCTTAATCTTTTGAAAGTTTGAATTGAGAAAGAAAGTATAGAAGTGGTGAAGATAATGAAACGAAAGAAGCTAATTTATAGCAAAATTCCAAACACATCAATCGAGGCAAATCACCGCATTTAATCAAACAAATCTCAAAATTTCGTAAATACCGGAGAATCAAATCTTATAGATTACGAAGATTTCCTTTAATTCCTTGAATTCCGGAAATCAATCGTGACTACGTCAAAAGTTAAGGCGAACATTTAATTTTCTCATTTCACTCTTTTATGATAGCTTCATTTATACTCTTCCTATAAACGAATCGTTTTATCCATATTATTCAATAGTGATAAAACTTTATTTTTCAACTTATATTCATCATTAAAATATTCTTGTTGTAAACAATGAAGATCTCTATCAAATTTCATGACTGTGATTTTCACGAACTCCTCTTTGTTTGTCTGCCCTAATATTGTGGCATAAAATGCTCAAGGTTTTAAATGAGCTCAGTACTATTCATAACACATTTCATGTATCCAATTTACTGAAATGACTTGTATAACATCATCATTTTGAATGATATTCGCATTAATGATAAAATGCACTTCGTTGAATAACCTATAGAAATCATGGAAGGAGAGGTCAAACAAACGCGTAAAAGCAATATACCTATCGTTAAAGTCCGTTGGAATTCGCGTAGAGGCCCCGAATATACCTGGGAACGCAAAGACCATATGAAACGGAAATATCCCCATCTCTTCTCAACTGCTGATGCAAACGAGGAAACTACCTAAAAACTTCGGGACGAAGTTTTCAATAACGGGGAGGTACTATAACGACCCTCATTTTTTCCATTCTATATTTTTCCAATATTAAAAGCCCAAACAATATAATTAAAACTTAATGATTAAACTTTAATCAACAATTGTTAAGTGTTAAGAGTTAGAAAACATATTAATTAACTTTGTACAAAAATTGACAAGTTAATAAAAGATGAAAATAATAAACTGTTAGTCGACACTCACTGCTAATTAAAATTTATGCATTTATGTAATATTATAACTAATAACCTATAAGTAATAAATAAAAAGTGACATTTATATAAATAATAAAACAATTGGGAACTAAATATATACAAGTCATGAATTAGTAAAAAAGAAAATAATACTTATCATGTAGTAAATGTAAAAATAATAATAATAGTAATAGTAATAATAATGAGACTAAAAAAATCTTACATCCTTATGTTGACTAAAAATAAAGTGTAAACTAGTACATCCTTATGTTGACTAATTATAAACTAGTACCACCTATTGTTGACTAAAAATTATAAAACAAAATAAAATCATTAATTAGAACATCCTTATGTTGACTAACACTCTAATACTTGCACTATATAAACACCTAGTTTCTCATTCACAAATCACACCAAAATCCTCTCTCAAAAACAATCTCTCCCTCTCCCTCTCTTGTGGTATTCGGATCTTCAAGCTTGTTCTTCGTGTTCTTCAAGAATTTTCAAGGAGTTCTTCAAGATTTTCAAGGCTTTGATCTTCCATCTTCATCGTGTTCATCTTTTCTTTGTTAATTATCTTGAATCTTCAAAGGTATAACATAAACCCTAAACTATTTACATAAACTTTGATCTTTGATAATTCATATTTATATTATAAACTTGTTATTCATAAGTATATACATAAACACACCTAGATTTATATATACATATATACATGTAAAAAAAATATATTTATATATATATATATATACATATATATACGAATTATATATACATATACATATTAAAACCTTAAACCCTAATTACACCTAAACTATAATTCTTAAACCCTAATTAATTAAACTCTAAACATTTATGAAACCCTAGGACATTAATTACTAAACCCTAGTTATTAATTACTACTTTAATTAACTAACCCTAATTAATGAAACCCTAATACTACTTATACTAGTACTTAACATGTATACACTATTACTATTACTAGCACCTATAACCTACTAATTATATTGTAGCACAAAAACATTTTTGGGATATGTATTAGAGATGTATAGATCTTCGAACTTTCTTGACGAATGGTTTCTACGAGATTCTAGGCAGAGGGTTTGGATTTCCGATTTAAAGGGTCCTATGGCTCAAGCCCCTAGATCTAAATTAGCCATTCGAAGGGAAAGGGGTGATTGGAAGCTTATCTAATACGGCAAGTATCCTAAAATGGAAACACTCATAAAAGTAGAAACTCTCTAGTCATAGAAACTTAGTAAAATAAGAAACTTTCTAAAAATAGAAACTTTATAAAAATAGTAACTTACTAGGAATAGAAACTTAGTAAAACAAACTATACTTAAACACATACTTAAACTTAAACATGGGCAAAACACTTAACTACTCTTAAATGTCAATAGGTTGACTTTCCTGCTCACTCGTTCAACTCTCTATTCCGAGGAATAACTCTCTCTACTTACTAAGGTGAATTCATAGCCCCACTCTTTATTGCTAGCAAACTTATTTAACTTATTTGGGGTGAGACACATGCTGCTTTTACTATTTACAATTTAGACACAAGTACCAACTGCTAAAACTATGCTATACCCGGCTACGTCCGACTAAGTCCCTACAGTGATATTTTTAAGTGCTGCGGCATGCTTATTTATTGGGGGTAGGCCTATCGGGAGTAACGTCCCCGATACATTTGACTCAGTCTTTGTATTACTTGATAATGAAATTTAAACCGACAAGGACAGACACAACTTGTCATGGGGCAAACTTGAACGTTTAGTCTAAATATCACGCACTGGCATAACTTTTGGATCTGCGAGATCTACTTTTTGATCCTGCGGGAGATCAACTTTACAACTAAATCTTGTGGTCTAAAAACAACGATAACTACTTTTGTTAAACCTATGAACTTCACTCAACCTTTTTGGTTGACACTTTAGCATGTTTTGTCTCAGGTGCTGTTTGATTCAAGCTTTCTTATCTACTACTTATGTGATGCTACTTGGACTTAGGATCAAGAGATATCGCATTTATTACTTCTGCATATGAACAATTACTTTATCGTTATTTCCATTATTGTAACGACATTTCATTTTCCGCTGCGTACTCAATAAAGTTAAATTTTCTCATTTAGTATTGTTCTCGTATTATAATATGTTGGTTTATTTGATATTAGTAACGTTTCTTCCAGACCCTATTGGGAGGACGTTACAGAGTGTGTGGACCATACCTTGACAAGTATGTCATTGTTTTCATTGATGACATACTTATTTACTCAAAGAATGACCAAGAACAAGGTGAACATTTAAGAAAGGTGTTAGAAGTATTAAGGAAGGAAGAATTGTACGCTAAGTTTTCAAAGTGTGCATTTTGGTTAGAAGAAGTTCAATTCCTAGGTCACATAGTGAACAAAGAAGGTATTAAGGTTGATCCGGCAAAGATAGAAACTGTTGAAAAGTGGGAAACCCCGAAAACTCCGAAACACATACGCCAGTTTTTAGGACTAGCTGGTTACTACAGAAGGTTCATCCAAGATTTTTCCAGAATAGCAAAACCCTTGACTGCATTAACGCATAAAGGGAAGAAATTTGAATGGAAGGATGAACAAGAGAAATCGTTTCAGTTATTGAAGAAAAAGCTAACTACGGCACCTATATTGTCATTGCCTGAAGGGAATGATGATTTTGTGATTTATTGTGACGCATCAAAGCAAGGTCTCGGTTGTGTATTAATGCAACGAACGAAGGTGATTTCTTATGCGTCTAGACAATTGAAGATTCACGAACAAAATTATACGACGCATGATTTGGAATTAGGCACGGTTGTTTTTGCATTAAAGACTTGGAGGCACTACTTATATGGGGTCAAAAGTATTATATATACCGACCACAAAAGTCTTCAACACATATTTAATCAGAAATAACTGAATATGAGGCAGCGTAGGTAGATTGAATTGTTGAATGATTACGACTTTGAGATTCGTTACCACCCGGGGAAGGCAAATGT
Source organism: Rutidosis leptorrhynchoides (assembly GCF_046630445.1). Taxonomy (NCBI): domain Eukaryota; kingdom Viridiplantae; phylum Streptophyta; class Magnoliopsida; order Asterales; family Asteraceae; genus Rutidosis; species Rutidosis leptorrhynchoides. The sequence goes on from NC_092335.1 coordinate 89,404,674, forward strand.
AGTAGCCGACGCCTTGAGCAGGAAGGACAGAGAACCCATTCGAGTAAAATCTATGAATATAATGATTCAAAATAACCTTACTACTCAAATAAAGGAGGCGCAACAAGGAGTTTTAAAAGAGGGAAATTTAAAGGATGAAATACCCAAAGGATCGGAGAAGCATTTTAATATTCGGGAAGACGGAACCCGGTATAGGGCTGAAAGGATTTGGGTACCAAAATTTGGAGATATGAGAGAAATGGTACTTAGAGAAGCTCATAAAACCAGATACTCAATACATCCTCGAACGGGGAAGATGTACAAGGATCTCGAGAAACATTTTTGGTGGCCGGGTATGAAAGTCGATGTTGCTAAATATGTAGGAGAATGTTTGACGTGTTCTAAGGTCAAAGCTGAGCATCAGAAACCATCAGGTCTACTTCAACAACCCGAAATCCCGGAATGGAAATGGGAAAACATTACCATGGATTTCATCACTAAATTGCCAAGGACTGCAAGTGGTTTTGATACTATTTGGGTAATAGTTGATCGTCTCACCAAATCAGCACACTTCCTGCCAATAAGAGAAGATGACAGATGGAGAAGTTAGCACGACTGTATTTGAAGGAAGTCGTCTCCAGACATGGAATACCAATCTCTATTATCTCTGATAGGGATGGCAAATTTATTTCAAGATTCTGGCAGACATTACAGCAAGCATTAGGAACTCGTCTAGATATGAGTACTGCCTATCATCCACAAACTGATGGGCAGAGCGAAAGGACGATACAAACGCTTGAGGACATGCTACGAGCATGTGTTATTGATTTCGGAAACAGTTGGGATCGACATCTACCGTTAGCAGAATTTTCCTACAACAACAGCTACCATTCAAGTATTGAGATGGCGCCATTTGAAGCACTTTATGGTAGAAAGTGCAGGTCTCCGATTTGTTGGAGTGAAGTAGGGGATAGACAGATTACGGGTTCGGAGATAATACAAGAAACTACCGAGAAGATCATCCAAATTCAACAACGGTTGAAAACCGCCCAAAGTCGACAAAAGAGCTACGCTGACATTAAAAGAAAAGATATAGAATTTGAAATTGGAGAGATGGTCATGCTTAAAGTTGCACCTTGGAAAGGCGTTGTTCGATTAGGTAAACGAGGGAAATTAAATCCAAGGTATATTGGACCATTCAAGATTATTGATCGTGTCGGACCAGTAGCTTACCGACTTGAGTTACCTCAACAACTCGCGGCTGTACATAACACTTTCCACGTCTCGAATTTAAAGAAATGTTTTGCTAAAGAAGATCTCACTATTCCATTAGATGAAATCCAAATCAACAAAAACTTCAATTCATCGAAGAACTCGTCGAAATAATGGATCGTGAGGTTAAAAGACTTAAGCAAAACAAGATACCAATTGTTAAGGTTCGATGGAATGCTCGTAGAGGACTCGAGTTCACCTGGGAATGAGAAGATCAGATGAAGAAGAAATACCCGCATTTATTTCCAAAAGATACGTCAACACCTCCAACTGCTTAAAATTTCGGGACGAAATTTATTTAACGGGTAGGTACTGTAGTGACCCGAACTTTTCCATGTTTATATATATATTAAATGAAATTTTTATTTACATGATTAAGTATTTCTAACATGTTAAGCAATTAAACTTGTTAAGACTTGATTAATTGAAATAGATTTCATATAGACAATTGACCACCCAAGTTGACCGGTGATTCACGAACGTTAAAACTTGTAAAAACTATATGATGACATATATATGGATATATATATATATATATATATATATATATATATATATATATATATATATATATATATATATATATATATATATATATATATATATATATATATATATATATATATATATATATATATATATATATATATATATATAGTTAACATGATATTATGATAAGTAAACATATCATTAAGTATTTTAACAATGAACTACATATGTAAAAACAAGACTACTAACTTAATGATTTTGAAACGAGACATATTTGTAACGATTATCGTTGTAAAGACATTTAATGTATATATATCATATTAAGAGATATTCATACATCATAATATCATGATAATATAATAATTTAAAATCTCATTTGATATTATAAACATTGGGTTAACAACATTTAACAAGATCGTTAACCTAAAGGTTTCAAAACAACACTTACATGTAACGACTAACGATGACTTAACGACTCAGTTAAAATGTATATACATGTAGCGTTTTAATATGTATTCATACACTTTTGAAAGACTTCAAGACACTTATCAAAATACTTCTACTTAACAAAAATGCTTACAATTACATCCTCGTTCAGTTTCATCAGCAATTCTACTCGTATGCAACCGTATTCGTACTCGTACAATACACAGCTTTTAGATGTATGTACTATTGGTATATACACTCCAATGATCAGCTCTTAGCAGACCATGTGAGTCACCTAACACATGTGGGAACCATCATTTGGCAACTAGCATGAAATATCTCATAAAATTACAAAAATATGAGTAATCATTAATGACTTATTTACATGAAAACAAAATTACATATCCTTTATATCTAATCCATACACCAACGACCAAAAACACCTACAAACACTTTCATTCTTCAATTTTCTTCATCTAATTGATCTCTCTTAAGTTCTATCTTCAAGTTCTAAGTGTTCTTCATAAATTCCAAAAGTTCTAGTTTCATAAAATCAAGAATACTTCCAAGATTGCAAGTTTACTTTCAAGTTTTCTAAATCCATTCCAAGTAATCATCCAAGATCAAGAAACCTTTGTTACTTACAGTAGGTTATCTTTCTAATACAAGGTAATAATCATATTCAAACTTTAATTCAATTTCTATAACTATAACAATCTTATTTCGAGTGGAAATCTTACTTGAAATTGTTTTCGTGTCATGATTCTGCTTCAAGAACTTTCAAGCCATCCAAGGATCCTCTAAAGCTAGATCCATTTTTCTCATTTTCAGTAGGTTTATCCAAGGAACTTGAGGTAGTAATGATGTTCATAACATCATTCGATTCATACATAAAAAGCTGTCTTATTCAACGTGATAAACTTGTAATCACTAGAACATAGTTTAGTTAATTCTAAACTTGTTCGCAAATAAAGTTAATCATTCTAACTAGACTTTTAAAATCAAATAAACACATTTTCTATATCTATATGATATGCTAACTTAATGATTTAAAACCCGGAAACACGATAAACACCATAAAACTGGATATACGCCGTCGTAGTAAAACCGGGGGCTGTTTTGGTTGGGATAATTAAAAGCTAAGAAGAACTTTGATTTAAAAGCTATACTTCTGGAAAAATGATTTTTCTTATGAACATGAAACTATATCCAAAAATCATGGTTAAACTCAAAGCGAAAGTATGTTTTTCAAAATGGTCATCAAGATATCGTTTTTTCGACAAAAATGACTACCTCTTTAGTAATTGACATGTAACTTAAATTTCTGACTATAAACCTATAACTTTTCTGTTTAGATTCTTAAAATAGAGTTCAATATGAAACCATAGCAATTTGATTCACTTAAAACGGATTAGAAACGAATAAATGGCGAGTAAAACAAGATTGATAAAAACTACTCATTTTACCTACGTGAAAGTTAGTAATAAATCTATTCCAACCATAACCTAATCAACTTATATTGTATATTATGTAATCTTGAGATACCATAGACACGTATACAATGTTTCGACCTATCATGTCGACACATCTATATATATTTCGGAACAACCATAGACACTCTATATGTGAATGTTGGAGTTAGCTATACATGGTTGAGGTTGATTCCAAAATATATATAGTTTGAGTTGTGAACAATACTGAGATATGTATACACTGGGTCGTGGATTGATTCAAGATAATATATATCAATTTTTTTCTGTACATCTAACGTTGGACAACTAGTTGTAGGTTACTAACGAGGACAGCTGACTTAATGAACTTAAAACATCAAAATGTATTAAAAGTGTTGTAAATATATTTTGAACATACTTTGATATATATGTACATATTTGTTATAGGTTTGTGAATCGACCAGTGGCCAAGTCTTACTTCCCGACGAAGTAAAAATCTGTGAAAGTGAGTTATAGTCCCACTTTTAAAATCTAATATTTTTGGGATGAGAATACATGCAGGTTTTATAAATGATTTACAAAATAGACACAAGTACGTGAAACTACATTCTATGGTTGAATTATCGAAATCGAATATGCCCCTTTTTATTAAGTCTGGTAATCTAAGAATTAGGGAACAGACACCCTAATTGACGCGAATCCTAAAGATAGATCTATTGGGCCTAACAAACCCCATCCAAAGTAACGGATGCTTTAGTACTTCGAAAGTTATATCATATCCGAAGGGTGTCCCGGAATGATGGGGATATTCTTATATATGCATCTTGTTAATGTCGGTTACCAGTGTTCACCATATGAATGATTTTTATCTCTATGTATGGGATGTGTATTGAAATATGAAATCTTGTGGTCTATTATTATGATTTGATAATATATAGGTTAAACCTATAACTCACCAACATTTTTGTTGACGTTTTAAGCATGTTTATTCTCAGGTGAATACTAAGAGCTTCCGTTGTTGCATACTAAAATAAGGACAAGATTTTGAGTCCATGTTTGTATGGTATTGTGTAAAAACTGCATTCAAGAAACTGATTTCGATGTAACATATTTGTATTGTAAACCATTATGTAATGGTCGTGTGTAAACAGGATATTTTAGATTATCATTATTTGATAATCTACGTAAAGCTTTTTAAACCTTTATTTATGAAATAATGGTTATGGTTTGTTTAAAAATGAATGCAGTCTTTGAAAAACGTCTCATATAGAGGTCAAAATCTCGCAACGAAATCAATTAATATGGAACGTTTTTAATCAATAAGAACGGGACATTTCACAACGGACCAAAGTTAATAATGGTCAATGGTGTTTCCGCCGAGGAAGCAAAATATTGGGAAGATTACCAATTTTTCGATGAATCGGATCCCGATGAGGATTCTGATGATGTTATAGAAATTACCTCGACCCAATTTAATAAAGCGAAAGAAAATAATAAGGGAAAAGGTATAAAAATAGAGAAACCCGATTTCAACCCCGATGAACTTTATATGTATCGGCAACATCCGTATTTCCTAAAATGTAACAATGACCTGGGAACCTCTAAACCACCAGGTTTTTCTAAACCATTGTGGAAAACGACGGCTCGTATTAGAGGAACACCATATATTCCTAGAAAATTAGGAAAACGAACCATGTCCGAAGAAGAAGAAACCAGTGATTCAGATTAGAGGGTTGTAATCATGTTGCGTATTATATGTATTGTAGTGCGCTTGTACTTTTATGTTCTATGTAAAAATTGCTTGTATTGTTTGTTAATTATCTTTTACGAATCTAATCCTTGTCTATTTTACAGTATAAAGACAATATGGACGTTAAGGGTAGACAACCGAATATTTTAGAAGATCTACCAGAGAATATGATTGAGGAAATCTTGTCTAGAGTTGGTCAGAATTCATCAGCACAATTAATTATGGCAAAATTAACTTGTCAAACATTTGAAAGACTTTCCAGAAATGCCTTAGTTTATAAAAGGCTTTCCTTTGATAGGCGGGGTATATCACATTGGGGAGACCGTATGTTACGCCGTGTTTTCTTTAAAGCGTTAAATGCGGAGAACCCAAATACAATTTTATGCTACGGGTTAAGAACCTATTTTGACTCAACATATCCCAACATAGGATTTCTTGAATTAGAAAGAGCTTCTAATATGCAACATAAAGAAGCATGTTATGCTTACGGGTTAGTGATGTTCGCTTCTTACCAAAGTGAGAAAAAGAACATCAGATTGCAACTTTTAAATAAAACCTTCCCACAAGTGACGGATTCAGTAGTTGGGGTGAGAAACAAGGTTTTTAGATTATTACGGGGCTGTTGGACATTACAAAACCCTCTTCCTTTTGACGACATTACAACATGCTGTCTAGCCAATAGTCATAACGGTTATTTTCCACAAGACCAAGGATGGGAAGTCGTCTTAGTAAAACCAGAATGCATGACTTGTTTCTGGAGTTATGAATTACGTGTCTTTATTTCCTTTGCTGAACAACTTGCGTATTAACTAGATTTATCTTCAAAACTGTCTTGTATCATAGTGTACTATATTTTATGTTATATGTAATATAGCGAAGTTGTAAGTTTGAAGAATATTTGTATGTGATATATTATTATAATCAGTTTTTCATATGGAATTGTAGTAGTTGAATTGTATATTAGCTACTAAGTATGAACTTAACGGGTAGGTAGTACCCGAATTTAAACTTATAAAATGCTGATATGAAGAAAAAGCTTTTATAAATGAGTTCATATTATGCTACGAAATACTATTGACTACTCTTAATATTCTATATGATTAACTCGATTCAGTTGGCTATTTTGAAGAAAATGGCACCGACTACTCGACACACCATGAATATGAGCGAAGAGGAATTTCGTACCTTTCTTGCTGCAAACATAGCCACAGTACAGGCTGCGCTACATACCAAAAATAACTCTGAATCTAGCAATGCAGCTAACGGCGCAAGAAATCGTGTAGGATGCTCCTACAAAGAATTCACTGCCTGCAAACCTTTGGAATTTGATGGAACCGAAGGACCAATTGGATTGAAACGGTGGACCGAGAAAGTCGAATTGGTGTTTGCCATAAGTAAGTGTACTGAAGAGGATAAAGTTAAGTACGCTACACATACCTTCAATTGTACTGCGTTAACGTGGTGGAACACCTATCTTGAACAGGTAGGACAAAATGATGCTTACGCACTACCGTGGTCGGCATTCAAGCAATTGATGAACGAGCAGTACCGTCCTAGAAACGAAGTCAATAAGCTCAAGGTAGAGCTTAGAGAGTTACGAACACAAGGGTTCGACATTACCACATATGAACAACGATTCACAGAGTTGTGCCTATTGTGTCCGGGAACGTTCGAAGATGAAGAAGAGAAGATCGATGCGTTTGTAAAAGGATTATCAGAAAGGATTCAAGAAAATGTGAGTTCACACGAGCCCACTTCCATACAAAAGGCAAGTCGAATGGCTCATAAACTCATAAATTAGATTGAGGGAAGAATTAAAAAGCAGGCGGCCGAAGAAGCCAACACGAAACAACTCAAGAAGAAGTGGGAGAAAAACAGTGACAAGAGTCACCAGTACAACAACAACAACAACAACAACAACAATAACAACAACAACAACAACAACAACAACAACAACAACAACAACAATTACAACCAAAATCACTATCCCAACAACCGCAACATAAATCGCAACAACAAAAATCGCAATCCCAACAACAACAACTACAACAAACGTCCCAAAAACAACAATTACAATAATCGTCCCAACAGCAATAACAACCGCAACAACAACAATAATCAGAAACAGCAATGCCAAAGGTGTGAAGAGAATCACCCGGGGTTCTGCACAACATTTTGCAACAAGTGTAAAAGAAATGGTCATAGCTCGACAAAGTGTGAGGTCTACGGACCAATGTATAACAGAACTAAAGAAACAAATAATGTCGGAACGAGTAATGTCGGAACGAGTAATGTCGGAACAAGTACTACCAACGTAGTCTGTTATAAATGTGGAAAACCGGGCCACATTATTAAAAATTGCCCGAATCAGGGGAATACTAATGGGTAGGGCCGCGGAAGAGTTTTCAATAATAATACGGCAGAAGCGCAGGAAGACCCAGAGCTTATTACGGGTATGTTTCTCATTGACAATAAATCTGCTTATGTTTTATTTGATTCGGGTGCGGATAGAAGCTATATGAGTAGAGATTTTTGTGCTAAGTTAAGTTTCCCATTGACGCCTTTGGATAGTAAATTTTTACTCGAATTAGCAAACGGTAAATTAATTTCAGCAGATAATATATGTCGGGATAGAGAAATTAAACTGGGGGATGAAACGTTTAAAATTGATTTAATACCAGTCGAGTTAGGGAGTTTTGATGTAATAATTGGCATGGAATGGTTGAAAAAGGTGAGAGCAGAGGTCGTTTGTTACAAAAATGCGATTCGCATTATGCGTGAAAAAGGAAAAACCTTTAATGGTGTACGGAGAAAAGAACAACGCGAAATTAAATCTTATTAGTAGTTTGAAGGCACAAAAACTAATAAGAAAAGGTTGTTACATCATTCTAGCACACATCGAGGAAGTTAAACCTGAAGAAAAGAACATCAGTGATGTTCCCGTCGTAAAAGAATTTCCCGATGTATTTCTGAAAGAATTACCGGGATTTCCCCCACATCAATCCGTTGAATTTCAAATAGACCTTGTACCAGGAGCTGCACCAATAGCTCGTGCTCCATATAGACTCGCACCCAGCGAAATGAAAGAATTACAAAGTCAGTTACAGGAACTTTTAGAGCGTGGTTTCATTCGACCAAGCACATCACCATGGGGAGCTCCTGTTTTTTTTTTGTCAAGAAGAAAGATGGTACATTTAGGTTGTGTATCGACTACCGAGAGTTGAACAAACTTTCCATCAAGAACCGCTACCCACTACCGAGAATCGACGACTTGTTTGATCAACTATAAGGCTCGTCTGTTTATTCGAAGATCGATTTACGTTCTAGATATCATCAAATGCGGGTGAAGGAGGATGATATTACGAAGACTGCTTTTAGGACGCACTACGGTCATTACGAGTTTATGGTTATGCCATTTGGGTTGACTAACGCACCAGCTGTGTTCATGGACCTCATGAACCGAGTGTGTGGACCATACCTTGACAAGTTTGTCATTGTTTTCATCGATGACATACTTATTTACTCAAAGAATGACCAAGAGCACGAATAACATTTGAGAAAAGTGCTAGAGTTATTAAGGAAAGAAAAACTGTACGCTAAGTTATCAAAGTGTGCATTTTGGTTAGAAGAAGTTCAATTCCTCGGTCATATAGTGAACAAAGAAGGTATTCAGGTGGATCCAGCAAAGATTGAAACCATTGACAAATGGGAAACACCGAAAACTCTGAAACACATACGCCAGTTTTTAGGACTAGTTGGTTACTACAGAAGGTTCATCCAAGACTTTTCCAGAATAGCAAAACCCTTGACTGCATTAACGCATAAAGGGAAGAAATTTGAATGGAAGGATGAACAAGAGAAAGCGTTTCAATTATTGAAGAAAAAGTTAACTACGGCACCTATATTGTCATTACCTGAAGGGAATGATGATTTTGTGATATATTGTGATGCCTCAAAGCAAGGTCTCGGTTGTGTATTAATGCAACGAATGAAGGTAATTGCTTATGCGTCTAGACAATTGAAGATTCATGAGCAGAATTATACGACGCATGATTTGGAATTAGGCGCAGTTGTTTTTACATTAAAGACTTGGAGGCACTACTTATATGGGGTCAAAAGTATTATATATACCGACCACAAAAGTCTTCAACACATATTTAATCAGAAACAATTGAACATGAGACAGCGCAGGTGGATTGAATTGTTGAATGATTACGACTTTGAGATTCGTTACCACCCAGGGAAGGCAAATGTGGTAGCCGACGCCTTGAGCAGAAAGGACAGAGAACCCATTCGTGTAAAATCTATTAATATAATGATTCACACTAACCTTACTACTCAAATAAAGGAGGCGCAACAAGGAGTTTTAAAAGAGGGAAATTTAAAGGATGAAATACCCAAAGGATCGGAGAAGCATCTTAATATTCGGGAAGACGGAACCCGGTATAGGGCTGAAAGAATTTGGGTACCAAAATTTGGAGATATGAGAGAAATGGTACTTAGAGAAGCTCATAAAACCAGATACTCAATACATCATGGAACGGGGAAGATGTACAAGGATCTCAAGAAATATTTTTGGTGGCCGGGTATGAAAATCGATGTTGCTAAATACGTAGGAGAATGTTTGACGTGTTCTAAGGTCAAAGCAGAGCATCAAAAACCATCAGGTCTACTTCAATAACCCGAAATCCCGAAATGGAAATGGGAAAACATTACCATGGATTTCATCACTAAATTGCCAAGGACTGCAAGTGGTTTTGATACTATTTGAGTAATAGTTGATCGTCTCACCAAATCAGCACACTTCCTGCGAATAAGAGAAGATGACAAAATGGAGAAGTTAGCACGACTGTATTTGAAGGAAGTCATCTCCAGACATGGAATACCAATCTCTATTATCTCTTATAGGGATGGAAGATTTATTTCACGATTCTGGCAGACATTACAGCAAGCATTAGGAACTCGTCTAGACATGAGTACTGCCTATCATCCACAAACTGATGGGCAGAGCGAAAGGACGATACAAATGCTTGAAGACATGCTAGGAGCATGTGTTATTGATTTCGAATACAGTTGGGATCGACACCTTCCGTTAGCAGAATTTTCCTACAACAACAGCTACCATTCAAGCATTGAGATGGTGCCGTTTGAAGCACTTTATGGTAGAAAGTGCAGGTCTCCGATTTGTTGGAGTGAAGGGGGGGATAGACAGATTACGGGTCCAGAAATAATACAAGAAACTACCGAGAAGATCATCCAAATTCAACAACGGTTGAAAACCGCCCAAAGTCGACAAAAGAGCTACGCCGACATTAAAAGAAAAGATATAGAATTTGAAATTGGATAGATGGTCATGCTTAAGGTTACACCTTGGAAAGGCGTTGTTCGATTTGGTAAACAAGGGAAATTAAATCCAAGGTATATTGGACCATTCAACATTATTTATCGTGTCGGACCAGTAGCTTACCGACTTGAGTTACCTCAACAACTCGCGGCTGTACATAACACTTTCCATGCCTCGAATTTGAAGAAATGTTTTGCTAAAGAAGATCTCACTATTCCGTTAGACGAAATCCAAATCAACGAAAAACTTCAATTCATCGAAGAACCCGTCGAAATAATGGATCGTGAGGTTAAAAGACTTAAACAAAACAAGATACCAATTGTTAAGGTCTGATAGAATCCTTGTAGAGGACCTGAGTTCACCTGGGAACGAGAAGATCAGATGAAGAAGAAATACCCACACTTATTTCCAGAAGATACGTCAACACCTCCAACTGCTTAAAATTTCGGGACGAAATTTATTTAACGGGTAGGTACTGTAGTGACCCGAACTTTTCCATGTTTATATATATTAAATGAAATTGTTATTTATATGATTAAGTATTTCCAACATGTTAATCAATCAAACTTGTTAAGATTTGATTAATTGAAATAGGTTTCATATAGACAAGTTGACCGGTGATTCACGAACGTTAAAACTTGTAAAAACTATATGGTGACATATATATGATTATATATATATATTTAACATGATATTATGATAAGTAGGTATCTCATTAGGTATTTCAACAATGAGTTATATACATAAAATTGAGTTTATTGAATTAAGAAACTCGAAATGATATATATAACGATTATCGTTATAATAACGTCTTACTAAATACATATGAATCATATTAAGATATTTATACACTATGTTTAATCATGATAAATGATAATTAAACATGTCATTAAGTGTATTAACAATGAACTACATATGTAAAAATAAGACTACTAACTTAATGATTTCGAAACGAGACATATATGTAACGATTATCGTTGTAACGACATTTAAATGTATATATATCATATTAAGATATATTAATATATCACAATATCATGATAATATAATAATTTAACATCTCATTAGATATAATAAATATTGGGTTAACAACATTTAACAAGATCGTTAACTTAAAGGTTTCAAATCAACATTTACATGTAACGACTAACGATGACTTAACGACTCAGTTAAAATGTATATACATGTAGTGTTTTAATATGTATTCATACACTTTTGAAAGACTTCAAGACACTTATCAAAATACTTCTACTTAATAAAAATACTTACAATTAAATCCTCATTCAGTTTCATCAACAATTCTACTCGTATGCACCCGTATTCGTACTCGTACAATACACAGCTTTTAGATATATGTACTATTGGTATATACACTCCAATGATTAGCTCTTAGCAGTCCATGTGATTCACCTAACACATGTAAGAACCATCATTTGGCAACTAGCATGAAATATCTCATAAAATTACAAAAATATTAGTAATCATTCATGACTTATTTACATGAAAACAAAATTACATATCCTTTATATCTAATCCATATACCAACAACCAAAAATACCTAAAAACACTTTCATTCTTCAATTTTATTCATCTAATTGATCTCTCTCAAGTTCCATCTTCAAGTTCTAAGTGTTCTTCATAAATTCTACAAGTTCTAGTTTCATAAAATTAAGAATACTTCCAAGTTTACTAGCTCACTTCCAATCTTGTAAAGTGATCATCCAACCTCAAGAAATCCTTGTTGTTTACAGTAATATATCATTCTAAATCAAGGTATTACTCATATACAAACTTTGATTCAATTCCTATAACTATAACTATCTTAATTCGAGTGATAATCTTACTTGAACTTGTTTTCGTGTCATGATTCTACTTCAAGAACTTTCAAGCCATCCAAGATCCTTTGAAGCTAGACATTTCTTGTCACTTTCAGTAGGTTTACCTACTAAACTTGAGGTAGTAATGATGTTCATAACATCATTCGATTCATACATATAAAACTATCTTATTCGAAGATTTGAACATGTAATCACTAGAACATAGTTTAGTTAATTCTAAACTTGTTCGCAAACAAAAGTTAATCCTTATAACTTGACTTTTAAAATCAACTAAACACATGTTCTATATCTATATGATATGCTAACTTAATGATTTAAAACCGGAAAACACGAAAAACACCGTAAAACCGGATATACGCCGTCGTAGTAACACCGCGGGCTGTTTTGGATTAGTTAATTAAAAACTATGATAAACTTTGATTTAAAAGTTGTTCTTCTAGGAAAATGATTTTTCTTATGAACATTAAACTATATCCAAAAATCATGGTTAAACTCAAAGTGGAGGTATGTTTTCCAAAATGGTCATCTAGACGTCGTTCTTTCGACTGAAATGACTACCTTTACAAAAATGACTTGTAACCTATATTTTTGACTATAAACTTAAACTTTTTCTGTTTAGATTCATAAACTTAAGTTCAATATGAAACCATAGCAACTTGAAACACTCAAAACGGATTTAAAACGAAGAAGTTATGGGTAAAACAAGATTGGATATTTTTGCTTGTTGTAGCTACGTGAAAATTGGTAACAAATCTATATTAATCATATCCTAGCTAACTTATAATGTATTATACATGTATTCTAATATATTATGTAATCTTGGGATACCATAGACACGTATGAAAATGTTTGACATATCATATCGACCCATGTATATATATTATTTGGAACAACCATAGACACTCTATATGCAGTAATGTTGGAGTTAGCTATACAGGGTTGAGGTTGATTCCAAAAATATATATGCTTTGATTTGTGATCTAGCCTGAGACGTGTATATACTGGGTCGTGGATTGATTCAAGATAATATATATATCGATTTATTTCTGTACATCTAACTGTGGACAACTAGTTGTAGGTTACTAACGAGGACAGCTGACTTAATAAACTTAAAACATCAAAATGTATTAAAAGTGTTGTAAATATATTTTGAACATGCTTTGATATATATGTACATATTTGTTATAGGTTCGTGAATCGACCAGTGGCCAAGTCTTACTTCCCGACGAAGTAAAAATCTGTGAAAGTGAGTTATAGTCCCACTTTTAAAATCTAATATTTTTGGGATGAGAATACTTGCAGCTTTATAAATGTTTTACAAAATAGACACAAGTACATGAAACTACTTTCTATGGTTGAATGATCGAAGCCGAATATGCCCCTTTTTGCTTGGTAGCCTAAGAATTAGGGAACATCACTAATTTTGAGAATTAGTGCACGCCTAATTGACGCGAATCCTAAAGATAGATCTATTGGGCCTAACGAACCCCATCCAAAGTACCGGATGCTTTAGTACTTCGAATTCGTTTTTATCATGTCCGAAGGATTTCCCGGAATGATAGGGGATATTCTTATATGTATCTTGTTAATGTCGGTTACCAGGTGTTCACTATATGAATGATGTTTATCTCTATGTATGGGATGTATATTGAAATATGAAATCTTGTGGTCTATTATTATGATTTGATAATATATAGGTTAAACCTATAACTCACCAACATTTTTGTTGACGTTTTAAGCATGTTTATTCTCAGGTGATTATTAAGAGCTTCCGCTGTTGCATACTAAAATAAGGACAAGATTTGGAGTCCATGCTTGTATGATATTGTGTAAAAACTGCATTCAAGAAACTTATTTTTGATGTAATATATTCTTATTGTAAACCATTATGTAATGGTCGTGTGTAAACGGTATATTTTAGATTATCATTACTTGATAATCTACGTAATGTTTTTTAAACCTTTATCGATAAAATAAAGGTTATGGTTGTTTTAAAAATGAATGCAGTCTTTGAAAAACGTCTCATATAGAGGTCAAAACCTCGCGACGAAATCAATTAATATGGAAGTTTATAATCAATATGAACGGGACATTTCATGAGTAGCCCGAACAGGGAAGACCTTCTACCTTCTACCTTATTTCATTAACCTTAATCCTTGTAGTATATATTGAGTAGACAAATTGTTAATCCTTGTAGTATACTTAGAGTAGGCATATTGTGTAATCCATAGTTCATATTTAGAGTAGGCATATTGTGTAAACCATAGTCCATACTGAACTATTTATTGATATGCATCATAATTCGGAGAACATGAGTTCAATCTTTACCATACGTTCCTTTCAGGTACGAATACACACTGACGCAACCGGGGTCATCCACGCCGAGGATCGATGAATCTTTAACGAAATTCTTTTAATGTACTTCTAATAAAAAGGGCGGTGAGTTATTACGAGAATAAAAGAAGTGTAAGAATTATCTTTTGATGTCGCTAGTGAGCTCAATAGGTAGGAGTGTAGTGTATTTAATCAAGGGTCGCAAGTTCGAGACCTTCATAAGTTATACTACTTTTTTATTTACTTTTAAACCATGTGAGATGTCTTTTTTTATCTTAGTTATAGTTATTGTTTTAATCTGGTATGTTATTTATCAGTTTTTTTTGACATTTTGATATTATATAGTAAGACTTTTGTAAATTAAAATTTTTAACAAATTTTGGTCACGTCGAAAACTATTTCTGAATCTACCACTGGTTCCTTTAATTACAGATTGCACGATTTTTTATGAGACCAGTCAACGAGGAGTTATCAGAGAATTAACTTTACCTTTTTTAGTGATCTTAATTGTATATTTCAATGTATATTATACACTTCACAATTAATTGAAACCCAACAAATGCTTTTAACCCCCCCACCCCCTCATTCCACGGGAAATTCGAGTGGGTTAAAAGCATTTGTTCTATCGAGAAACTGAGTATTATTGCACTTCAAGAGACCAAATGTCGAGGATTGGGTGATTGGTGGGTTCAAGTGTTATGGGGTAATAAAGACTTCGGGTATGTTCAAAAGGATGCAACTGGTAATTCGGGGGGTTTGTTGATTATTTGGGATAAGAATGAATTCGAGGCTACTAGTGCATCATCAGGAGAACATTTTCTTGCAATTAAGGGATGTTGGAAGAATTCTGGAAAAGAAAGTATCATTGTTAACGTGTATGGGCCTCATAATGACGAGTGTAAGAAATTATTTTGGGACTCCTTGAGTTGCTTAATGTATAATACCAATTCAGCTTGGGTGCTTTGTGGTGACTTTAATGAGGTTAGGGACCAATCGGATAGACTAAATAGTGTTTTTCACCAAAATTGAGCAAGTTGGTTCAACAACTTCATAATGAGGAATAATTTGGTTGAAGTTCCTATTAATGGTAAAAAGTTTACACAAATAAGTGATGATGGGATGAAATTTAGTAAGTTCGATCGGTTCCTTGTTTCGGATAGTTTTCTACAACTTTGGAGTGACTTATCCTCTTTAGCTCTTGATAGATTTCTTTCGGATCATTGTCCTATTGTGCTTCGGGACAAAATCATCGACTATGGTCCGAAGCCTTTCAAAGTCTTCGATGAATGGTTGTTTCATGACGAGGTAGATAGTATTGTTCTCAAGGCGTGGGAGATGCCGGTTAATGGATGGAGGCTTGATTGTATATTCAGGGATAAGTTAAAAAATGCGAAAAGTGAACTAAGGAAGTGGAGTAAGGCTACTTTTGGAGCTCTTGATAGGGATATAGATGATCTTAGAAAAGAGGCTTCCGGGTGGGAATTGAAGGCGGAAGGTGGTACCTTGTGTGATGACGATAGGAAGAGATGGTTGGATTGCAGGAGTAAGTGGATTGAAAAAGAAAAATGTAAAGCTAATATGCTACAACAGAAAGCAAGGATTAAATGGGTTTTAGAGGGAGACGAGAATACCAAATATTTTCACCCTTGCATACGACGTCGGTACAACAAATGCAATGTTCGTGGGCTTCTACTCAATGGTATATGGGCCGAGGACCCAACTGTTGTTAAGCAGGCTGCTTTCGAATTTTACAGAAAGATTTTCTCCATGAAATCAGTTAACAGGCCTTCGCTTGATTGGGCTTCTTTTTCGACATCGGGTAATTCTTCTAGCCCAAATTCTTTGTCAGGTATTGGGCCTGCGCAGCTGAAGCCGGGTCTGTTGTCTACTGATGAAGCTGCAATTCTTGAAGGGACCTTCTCAGAATCCGAAGTATGGCAGGCCATCAAGGATTGTGCAAGCAATAAGGCCCCCGGGCCGGACGGCTTCAATATCCGGTTCTATAAAAAATTCTGGAGCGTTATCAAACCTCAATTGTTAGATGCGGTGCACCATTTTTGGGAAAATGGAGTTATTTCAGAGGGATGTAATGCTTCTTTTGTTACGCTCGTTCCTAAAAAGCCGGATCCTTTAACTTTAAATGACTACCGACCCATTAGTCTTATTGGTAGTTATTATAAAGTTATCGCGAAGTGTGACGATCGCTCCAAATCCATATGGACGAACACGTCATTCATCGATTTCATTGCGAGGTATTTGACCTCTATATGATACGTTTTGTAAACACTGCATTCTTTTGAAAAGGCACACCATAAATGAATATTTAAATCAAAGGTTTTCGACATCTGATGATTTCTGCATATAGACAATCACTGTAAATAATAGTTTACAATAGTACTTCCATTGACAATGCAGTCAAAATAAGATACATGGTGATGATTTGGTGAATGCAACGTTTCCTTGATAAATATGCCATGTAAGACTCCATGCACATAGCTTGTCTAACATATAAGCAAATAGCGAAAGACTTCTAGGAACCTGAGAATAAACATGCTTTCAAGTGTCAACACAAAGGTTAGTGAGTTCATAGTTTTAGTGTTTCGCATAATCTGTATATAAAGGTGGATCACAAGATTTCAGTTGTTTCATCCAGAAACGTTTATCAAAATATTCTACAAGATTGAGCATCCTGGTAACTAAACTTTAACATATGTATAATAAGTACCCCTGTTTTAACATACATGCAACCAACATGTACAATACACGCAATCCAACGAGTACTAAACTCAAATAGTATACGTCTGTTTTATAGTTCAGGCTAGGGTTTCTATACCTGGAACAGACGGGGATGTCAAGCCCTATGGATCCATATACAACTATTCGCGCCCACCAGTTCTTATAACCGGCAGTTACTAGTTACCAAAGCTAAGGGATTTTTGGTTCAAACTCGGTGTAGAATTTAGTATGTACTTGTATCCATTGCGTTTAAAATAAATTGCATGTATTCTCAGTCCAAAAATATATATTTCAAAAGCAATTAAAAAGGGAGCAAATGAAACTCACCTTAGCCGCATATAAAGTCGTTCACCAAAATGTGACCGAAACTCGGATTACCAAATAACCTTAGATCTCAACCTAGAGAACGTATATTGGTCAATAATTGTTTATCAAGCTAGGTCAGGTCATAGTGTATCACAATCCTAATGCTCGAGATCGACATACAATAGTTATCAAAAGTTATTTCAAAAAGTCAATCTGACTCCATACAATAGTTAAATGATCATGGCAATCGAATCATTTTAATATTTCACATAGTTTTCCAATTCTTGTAAAATTAATCTATAGTTTTTATAAGACTTTAAAATATGATAAAACAAACAGTTTTGACAATTGTTCAACAAAACGAGACGTGCCTTATATAAGATTTCAGTTACTCGGCTGGTAATATTTAAAAATCCATTTTATCAATCTCGTAAACAAGTTGTTTAAATCTTAATTGCAGATTCAAAAGCAATTTCAATTAACATCAATCATAATTCAGTTGATCATATCTTTTAATCCGTTCATCAAAACTATTCGATATCTAAATGAAAAGTTATTGATTTTTCGCCAGCTTTCCAAAAACATGTATATCATATACCTTTTACCAGTAATATATGTATTTAATTCGTGATTCATTATAACTGTTTAACGATGAAATTTAGCATACAAGCATGTATAAATATATATACTCGAGCACTGGACATGGATACACAATTAATATATAAAAGATAAAATATGAGTGCTTACGTATCAATATTGAGATTCAATATTGTAGGAAAGTACGTAAACGTAACGGAGATGATAAACACTAGGTTTGACTTTATGAGCATAATCCCCAAATCATACCCATAACCTCCATAGCTATAACCCATAATTTCCTTAGCTCTATCCCGCTCGAAAAACCATTTTGAAAGTGACACGCTCATGACCTCGTCGTAGTATTTTATGTATAATACTAATAATAATAATAATAATAATAATAATAATAATAATAATAATAATAATAATAATAATAATAATAATAATAATAATAAGATTAATAATAATCTTTAATTTAATAATATTAGTAAATAAATAAAATAAATAATACGGAGTAATATCTATAGATAGATAGATAGATAAGAAACAAATGAATCAGAAATCAGAAAACAGACCGAGTTTAAATAGATGTGGCCTGTCCAGACTTCCCATACGATCGCATGGGTCTGAGGCATAATGGTCATGCGATTGCATGGCCTCTTTTTCCAGCTCACAATCGTTTTGTATTTTAGTTTGTCGACATATTTAAATATAATATATATATTATATTTAATTTATATAATTATTTATATATTATATAATATTTACGTGCATAGTTAACTTGTAACTTTTGTTCCGATAAGTCGTACGTCATCACTCAAATTATGTCCCGGTTCCGGTTTCTCGAACGCATTTTCGAAAAATTAGAAAACTAATACTTTTCGTTACGCGACGTGTACCTTTATCAAAAATTAAACTTAATCATTGATAAACTATGTCACTCGAAGTGTAGCTTTAATTAATTAAGTGTTTTGGTTATTTGCTTCTATAAATCATCGTCTCGTAGTACATATATATATATTCATTTTAAAATAGTGTTTTACTATAGCAAAGTTACTGTAGCAAAGTTTTTTTTTACTGTAGCAAATAGCGAGTTTCAAAAATACTGTAGCTTTTCGGGTACTGTAGAAATTCGAAAATACTGTAGCAAATTAGTGTTTTACTGGTTCATCTTAAACGTTTTAGTTAACTTATCTAAATATCAATCGAATCAATAATCGAATGTTACTATCGTTTACTAAATAACTTGAAATCATATATATATATATATATATATATATATATATATATATATATATATATATATATATATATATATATATATATATATATATATATATATATATATATATATATATATATATATATATATATTGTTCGTGAATCTTCGAGAACAGTCAAAGAATAATTGATTACATGAATATAGTTCCAAAACTTTCGTGACTCAACATTACAGACTTTGCTTATCGTGTCGAAAACATTAAATCATTTAAAGATAAAGTTTAAATTTGGTTAGAAATTTCCGGGTCATCACACGAAGCTTCTCTTTAACCGTCTTCGGAAAGTAATTCCATCTCTTGTTGGTTATGAGCAAAGTGCATTTATTAAAGGGCACAACATTATGGATGGGGCATTAATTGCAAACGAGTCGCTTGAATTTTTAAAGAGAAGTAAAGAAAAAAGTTTCGTCTTTAAGGTAGATTTTGAAAAGGCATTCGATTGTCTCAATTGGGATTTCCTTCTAGAAATGATGCAACTTCTTGGATTTGGCTTAAAGTGGAGGAATTGGATTCTTTCGTGTTTAAAGTCAGCTTCCATCTCAATTCTTGTTAACGGTTCCCCTACTAGTGAGTTTAAGTTAGAAAGGGGAGTGAGGCAAGGCGATCCCTTATCTCCTTTCCTTTTTATTTTGGCGGCCGAGGGGTTGAATTTGTTAACTAAGAATGAGGTGTTTCGAGGACGCTTTTGTGGAGTGAATATTGGTGAGGATAAAATCCCTATCTCTCACCTTCAATACGCGGACGATACTATTTTCTTCGGGACGTGGAGTGGTGGAAATAGTAATAACCTCATGTTGTTACTTAACTGTTTTGAGCGCACGTCGGGTCTTAATGTAAATTATTCGAAGAGTAATCTTTTCGGGGTTAATGTGGATGATGGTGAAATTCGAGCCATGGCTAACATTTTCGGGTGTAATATGGGAAAATTCCCATGTACTTATCTTGGTTTACCTATTGGTGCGAACATGAACAAGGAAAAAAATTTGGGAGCCGGTAGTGAATAAATTTAACAAACGCCTTGCGGATTGGAAAGCTTGTTCGATGTCATTTGGTGGTCGCTTGACCCTTATTAAGTCGGTTCTTAATAGTTTACCGTTGTAATTTTTCTCTCTATTTCGTGCCCCGCAATGTGTGCTTAAAAAGCTTGAGTGTGAGGCGTACTTTCTTTTGGGGTGGGACGAGTGACACTTCAAAAACGTGGGTTAAGTGGGATGAAGTTCTTCTTCCTTTCGAGGAGGGGGGCTAAATCTTGGGGCTCTCAAAAGTATTAATTTAGCGCTAATCGGCAAGTGGTGGTGGAGGTTCAAAACCGAAACCAACTCCTTGTGGGTTAGGGTTATTCAAAGCATCTACGGGGCTTCGGGCGGTTTGGGGTTGGGGGATAATGCTTCGGCTAAACTCACTAACTCCTGTTGGTCAGGTATCATCAAGTCCGGGATCCATATCGATTCACTTGGTATTGGGTTCTGGAATTCTTTTTGCAGGAAAATTGGCGATGGACATCACACTCTGTTTTGGCATGATTCTTGGCTCTTGGAAACTCCTTTATGCTTGCGGTTCAATCGGTTGTACAGACTAGACGCTTCACCTAATATCTCTGTTTCGGGGCGTGTGGGATGGAACGGGTCGGTTTGTTGCGGCTCATGGGATTGGTCAAGAATGCCATCGGGTCGAGTAAAAAGCGAGTTTGAGACACTTTGCGATTTATTGGTGGACGTCAAACTAAACTCTGATGAGCGGGATTCATGGTTCTGGACACTAAGTGGTAATGGCTTTTTCAAGACTTGCATTATTTCGGATTTAATTAATTCAAAAATTATTTCTAGGGGTACTAATCGATTCGAGACTTTCCGGAATAACTTTACTCCAAAAAAGGTGGAAATCTTCGTGTGGAGGGCTTTGGAAAACGATTACCCGCCTTGATTGAACTTGATAAACATGGCATCGACCTTCATTCGGTTCGATGTCCCGTTTGTGATGGGGATATCGAGACGGTTGATCACGCCCTCCTATTTTGTAATAATTCTTTAGATATTTGGTCTAAAGTATTTGCGTGGTGGGGCTTCAATAGTTTCAATCTATTTTCGTTCGGGGAAATCTTCGGTGATAGTTGCAATACGGCGGCTTCTAGTTTGGGTATCAAAATTTGGCAAGCGGTTCGTTGGGTTTGTGGATATTTAGTGTGGAAAAATCGAAATCAAAAAGTGTTCTCAAACAAGTTTTGGACTCCCTCGGTGGCCTTAAGTGAGATTCAAGTAAAGAGCTTCGATTGGATTGGGAAGAGGTGTAAGATGCGACAAATCGATTGGAATACTTGGCTACATAGTCCACATATTCTTCTTAATTCTTAATTCGTGATGTTATTCGTTGTTTTTCCATCTAGTTGTTTAGGTTACTAACTTAGCATCCTATCTAGATGGTTGCTCGAGTTTTGGTTTTTCACTATGTAATTGTACTTCGAGATTTTCATTAATATATATTTATTGTTGCCTTTCAAAAAAAAAAGAAAAATTGTTCAATGTACTTATAAGTATACACTTGTGACTTGTTACAACCATTATTATTAACCGTTAAATTCTTATTTTGTATTGATTGTTAGGTTTCTAACCTATTACTAGGACCCAAAAGTTCCTAGTGTAGTTTGAGGCTTTGAGTTATCTCAAAATATGATACAAAAAGAATATGTGACAATTTAATTTTTTTCTCCTATTAATAGGACCTAAAAGTTCCTATTGTAGTTTGAGGCTTTGAACTATCTCAAAATATGATACAAAAAGAAAATTTGACAATCTAATTTTCTCAATAATATAATAATTTCATGGTAAGAGTGCTACTAACAGTTGTATCTTCTCGCCCGTCCTTCTCTTAACCTTTAAGGACGCCAATGGCAGCAATTAGTCCTGGCTAGCCCTGCTTCCGCCCT
This sequence comes from Rutidosis leptorrhynchoides, assembly GCF_046630445.1. Classification (NCBI taxonomy): domain Eukaryota; kingdom Viridiplantae; phylum Streptophyta; class Magnoliopsida; order Asterales; family Asteraceae; genus Rutidosis; species Rutidosis leptorrhynchoides. The sequence goes on from NC_092335.1 coordinate 89,427,381, forward strand.
CACCTCATCGCCCTCCTCCGTTTCTTTCTTTTGCATATTACAGGACGAAGGAGTGTAAGAGTGCTCAAAACAATGACATATTTCCTCCTCGGGACTAGCTGTCACATCAACGCCACATCAGCACTTCCTTCTAATGACTAACCTTTGATTAAACACTACCAACAATGACATACTTCCTCATAAAAATTGGGACCCACTATATTAAATAATTAATTAAATGTTAAAGTATACAAGCAAAAATTCCCATTTAATATTACACTCCACCGTACATGAGTGGTGTATGAGGGAGGTGAGATGTAGACAATCATTCCCTTATCCGAGAATAAAACAAGTCATTTTTCCACCTAGAGTGAAACACTCTCAAAAGTAGAGAAAATCATATCTCTCTCTATTCCACGAATAAAGAGATTTCTTCTGAGTAGATCTCCGGCCAATAAGTGGGAATTTTTTTTAAAAAATAAAATAGTAAAATAAAACTAAAAATAAAATTGAGACGTCATGAAAATGGTAGAATCAAATTTTCATGAATTTTAAATCCTGCCTGAAATTCAATTTAGACTAACAGCAGTCAAGACATCAATAAATCGACGATTGCTATTGACTCAAAAATAGAACCAATAAGTGATAATCATTATCTATTTAATATTGGAGTTTACGCGGTATCAACAATATATGTCTCCTCAACGTAAAATTGGAGAGTAAAATTGTGAACTCTTGTAGGAAAGAGTGATTACAGTTGCAATTACGATTACAAGTAATACGTACAACAAGCTATAATGTCACAGAAAGTATATATACAAATCATATGTCAATGGTCAGCGCCTCACTTTAAGGATCACATGAAGTGACGGAAGAAAAAGAAATTCAACCTCGAATTTTAACATTTTAAGCTTGGTACCTTTAAAATGTGTTCAAATAATTCTAAGAAATATTGTTCTGAGATTATACCTTAAGTTGTCTTCTTGAACTTTATGTAATTTAGAACACCTCAAGTGATTACGATGTTGACTATATTGTATCCAAGATTTTAAATTTTACCCGTTTAAATTGTTACATGTACAAGGTGTCGAAACAAAATTAATATGATATATAGATCAACGATACATCCATAACACGTACCTTATGATATATAGATCAACGATACATCCATAACACGTACCTTGACAACAAAATATTTGAAATTTCTACAAAATTTAAAACATTCCTAACCAAATTAAAAAGGAAAAAAAAAAATCCAAAATGATACACCCATGACCCAGCCCGGCCCAACTTGGGCTGACCCGGCCCGGTACCAGATTACACAACTTTTTTTACCAACATAACCACACTCAATAGTTTAGGAGAGAATACTTGAGTCTCAATACAATCTTCCCTTTCTCAACCCCAAGCTTACCTCCGGTAACCACCCAGTGACCCGGTGGATCTGCGGGCCCCTTAATCATCTCTGTCGTATCGACAAATTTCGCCAACTTATTACTACTCCCCGAACCTGAACTCGAATCACCAGTTGACCGTGTTGACTTTTCATTTGGAGAGTGGTCCCACAAAGATCTTCGAACGGTGCAACCAGGCAGCCGGGAATATAAAAGTTTCATGTAAAGTACATTTCTCGATCCAAAATCCCATACACCGAGCTGGCCACCAGTGACTATATGGACCCCGCACGAGTCAACAGTAAAGGCCTCAGGGCTCTCGATTGGTGCACTGCTAACATGAGAAAAGTTTTTCCACTTGACTGGCTCGAACCATCGGCTATCTTGTTCCTCGGGTCCTAACCACTTGGGAGCACCGATGGCTACATGTGTGTCCCAATATGGACGAAGGACCTTAGGAAGGGACTGCAAGTGTTGAAGATGGATGCATAATCGGTTATTTTTTGAACCTTCTAAGCATAATCGAATCCCCGTCACTGGTTTTCGTCCCACTGATATCTATACACGCATACAAGTAACCAATGCACAATCATTCTTCTTAATTACTATAAATAAAAGAAAAAACAGTAATAAATGTTGTGGTTACATGAATATAAAACCAGTAATTTTCATGTACAGGTTAAATGGGTCGGCCCCCACCCAACATTACATATTTGTCCAGTTTTTTTAGCTTTGTAAATGATCAAAGCATCAGAATTTTTCAGAAAACTTAACTTAATTACAAATCATATAAATTATTTTCTTAATTAGAAGATCTAGGAATGTATGATGTTGTAAGTATTTGGCAGCTCTTAGACGACCCATTTCATCTCTTCGATCCATTTACCATTGCCCATTTTATACCCATTTGACAGAAACACAAACACAAAATAGATTCATTTCCATGTAAATGGACTGATATTGGCGTAACTATTTCCGGGTAAAAAAAGAACTAATTTGATGTTGTTGATCGTGCAGCTAAAGAAAAACGAAAAATTTTAACGAAAGACGCGTACCTGATCTTGCGAAACGTAAAGCTTTTGGCCCATCATGCTAAATTGTAAAGATGGACAAACTGATTCCTTTCTTTGATGGCCCGGAAGACGATCTTGTAACGGGGCCCACACTCTTGGCACCTGGAACTCGAGAAAATATCTCAGCTCTTCAATCTGAGGCTTGTCTGTGCACCAAACAGATACAACACAATAAACAAATTATAAGAATACAACTCCCAATGAAAAAAATATATTTTAATAAATAAAACAAGAAGTCTTACATTCAAGATAAACGCTTATAGCCCGAGTCAAATGTTCCTTTCCAGGTAATCCATCTAAAAGAGATATAATAGGAACAAATTGCATGCAGATTACGTCTGGGGAGTATTTTACGGTTTTTTCCCATTGAGTATGGCTTTGCTCCAAATCATCTCCACCCCTTCTGATGAATATAACAGTTACATCCTGCATAGCATAAAATAAAAATTAAATAAATAATGGAATTAATTTAATGTTACTGTTTGAATGAAATATACAAAGCAAACAGTCGTACATACTTCCTTTGCTTTTCCACCAAGCGAGGATCCACTTGTGGGTTGAGGGTATATCCCTTGGCTACTGAACAAAGATGGGTCACCACCCTGTAAAAAAAACAAGAAACGGGTCGAATTAACATAACATTAACTCATAACTTCAAGCATATGTAAATGCTCCATTACAAATAAATAAATAAATATATATAAATAAACTAAGATTAAATGTGTCAGAATTGGATTGCTGTGTATATCTAAAACGGGTCAAATTCGCCGAACATGTAACAAGTAGTCCAAAGCATATTTTAAATGCATACAACTTGCTAAATTGTTTAATTCGGTAATACAAAGTTATAGTCATAACAAACACATTGAGTGAAAAACTAGTTAGAAAAAATAATGGTGGGTCAACTCAGCCCGACCTGGTCTGCTTCAAACTGTACTAAAAGACCAAAAAGTACTCGTTTTGATCATTACTCAACCCACCCATATAGCCACCTCTAGCAATAATCAACAACCGGAATAATTAAGGAACAGTTCAAGAAAACTAGCCTTTTCCTTGTATCTCAAAAGACCCGAATCAGTAAGGTTTTCAGTATTGGTGAACCTTTGGTTTCCTATATCTTGAACATAATTTTTTATCTCGACAGTCGACAATGGGGACGATAAGTGTTGTTTAACGTATATAACATCTTTACCACCAATTGTAACCGATGTTATAACATGAGTCCCGAAAGTCTCAATAAAACTATCACGGAAAAAATTAAGAAAAAAAAAAAAACGTCAGTGATAATATTAGATCAAAGCAACTCAACTATTTTAATACTTGACACAAAAACAATTTGTATACCTCGCTAAGGCTGGGGGGTCCCACGATGTAGGGACTGCTCGTTTAACATTTTCTTGCAACACTAAAGAGGATTTTGTGAGCTCAAATTTAGCAAGTGGGATGAAATAACCATCCATACAAAGGGTTTTGGTGGCTGCTGAATCTATATGTTTCGATCCCGTAAAGCTATACGCAGCATTAAAACTACCGAGAGGAACGTTTCACGATAAGTTAGCTCTCTTGTTAAAATACTCAACCATCTGCAATTATAATTATTAAGTTCATTAAGAGGAAGTTAATACGTATACGCGATTCATGATTAATCATTGTCAACAATGTAATTTCATTTTGTAACATGAACAGCTGAAAGTTAATTGTGATTAAAAGTATACCTCATGATAATTGCAAACTCCGGAACTATTACGATTAACCGGTTCTTGAGAATTTTCTATATCCCTTGATACATTTGGCACAACCAAATTATCATATACCCAAAGATCCCTTTTGTGTTCTTCATCAATCTCAACAACTTTTGAACCTGCCACTCCTTTACAATATAACAACCTCGTATCGAAATTTATATCAAAACCCTTACCCAACGCCTGCACCGAATTCTTAGCAGTATGCAAAGCTGCTGCATTTTCCTCCATCACATCAATATCCAACACAAAATCCAATTCTCAATCAAAACCCCCAAATTTCCAATTTTTCAAACCACTTAGAAAACTGATTGTCAGATAAACTCATAAACCCTTTTTAATTTAGGGCTAATTGAAATAATTCAACGTCAATTTGGGGGAAAATCAAAACCCCAACAAGAACTATACAATCTTTGAAATACCCAATACCCTAAATAACCTATAAATTAAACCTTTTTTCTTGGAATAGGATTCTTACACTAAATCAGCAACAAAGATTAGGGTTCTTATATAAAAAAGAACTGTAATAGCGAAAAAAAGATTCAAGATTTACCAACCAATCATCTCGAGATTCAAATATAAAAAAGAACTTATCTTGATGTGATTAAAAAGAATAATAGCCAGATATCTAAATCATCTTGATTGATTGAACTGATAAAGTCTTGTACCACAGTCAATTTCTCTGAATTTTTCTCTGAAATTGCAAAGTAATCTTGGCTACATAGGTTTCCAACAGTATTGAGTCCAAAACACGGCCATTGACTATTGAGAATTTTAGTATTTTGCCAAATATTTTCATTATAAATTTAATCTTTTAATTATTATTTTTTTAATTTAATAATAATTTAATATGTGTCATGTAGTTTTTCTTAAACTAAAATTTTTTTAGAGACAATATATTTGACATGGAGAAAGTAATACAGTAAAACCTCTATAAATTAATAGTGTTGGGATCGAGATATTTTATTAATTTAGCGAGTTACTATTATATCGATAGAGTTGTAATCACTTACATCCATAAATTTGCTTGAAAACAAAGGGACCAATAAGAACGCGACATGTGGCGCGAAAATCACATGTGATTGGGAAAAAAAATTCGAAAAAAAAAATTTTTGAAATTTTTTTTCCCGAAATTTTTTTTTCTAATTTTTTTTTTAAAATTTTTTTTTCTAATTTTTTTTTTAAAAATTATATGTGATTATTCATGTCAATCACATGTGATTAATGGCAAATCCAATCACATGTGATTGTGCAGGTAAATCACATGTGATTGTAAAAAAATAAAAAATTAAAAAAATATATAAAAAAAAATTTTCGAAAAAAAATTTTTGAATTTTTTTTCAATCACATGTGATTTTCGCGACACATGTCGCGCTCTCATTGGTCCCTTGAATCTCAACTTAATTTATGGACTCAAATGAATATTCATCTATATCGATAAATTAATAAATTAGCTTATATTAGTGAGCAACTCTCAAATTAATGTATCGACATTCAAAAATTTCCATGTACGTACATTCACACATTAATGAACTCAATATAGATTTGAAGTTCACAAAAATAACAAGTGACTATAGATTGATTTTTTATTATAAAATCCTAGAATTTCTGAATATTTTAGTAATTATTAATTTATAATTTTGTCGGGACCAATATATTTATATTGAGATTTCAAAAAAATTATTATCTTATTATTTTATTGATTGGAGTCTAATTTTGTACTAGTCTCAAGTTGGGACCGGACAAATTATTAATTTTATCGAAATTATTAATTTATCGAGTATTAAATTATAGAGGTTTCACTGTAAATACAAAAACGTAAATGAAAAAACACATGTTTTCGTTTTTTGTTTTTGATGGAGTACTAAATTATTACTCCCTCCATTTTGAAAAAAAAATATTCATCTTATTATTTTTATTTATTATTAAACACCATTAACTATGCATGTAACGTCATACGTAGAGAGTGCACCTTTAGCTAAAAAGTGCAATCTGCATGTGACGTGGCAAGGTCAAATTTTGACTCTCATTAACTCAAATGTCAGATTTTTGTGTCAAATTCGAGTAGGATCCACCAGTTTTTTATTCTTTTTTTGATTAAATATATAAAAATAAATAAACTACATAATATGAAATATATAAAAAGACTTACATATTGAAATTACAACTATATTTAAGGACTTTGCTAACATAAAATAAAATGAGCTTTGCCAAATAAAAAAGAAGGTTAGGTTTTAACCCAAACAAAATAATTTGAGCTTTGCCAAAAAAAAAAGAGTTTTAAACCCTAAATAGCAAAATAGCAGCTATCGACTTCACCATTCTTTTTCTTCATAAGAACAAACACCCATTCACCATTCAAGAAAAAGGTAGCCTTTCAATTTTTCAAGAAAAGCTCGAAATTAAAAACAAATTAAAAGCCTCAGCCAGTCAGATTAAACCTCGTCATCCTCAATCTCCGTTACGAATCCGTCACACTGGTGACTCACGCCGTCGAGGCGTCACCTCCGACGCTGCGTTAATGGCGTCAGAGGGCGTCAAATCTTGCCAGCTTGGTTGACGAGATGCGTTTGACGCGTTAGGATCGGTCTTATTGTTATATAAGATAATTATTTAGCTGTTAAAAATTCATATTATTTATCACAAGCTCTTCAATTTACTTTCATTTATTACTTTCATTTATTTATTTTTAAATAAGGTTCAATTAAGTTTGTCTTGAATAAAGAAAACTAGATACTTATTTATTTAAACTATTAAAAAATCCGAGGGTTATTTTAATACAAATATATTGTATTATTGTATATTCAAGTATATTTACAGATATACTACTTCTTAGGTTTAGAGTTAAAATGACACAATAAACCTTGCTTTTGTTATCTTTATTTAGTTTATAACTAGTTTTGGAGGTCCGTGCTTCGCTACGGAGATCAAATCCACATACACATATAATTTCAATACTTTTCTTAATCAATAATAAATAAACGGGTTATAAAATAAGGTAAATTATAAGTCGACTTCTAAAAATAGATAAAAATAATCATTACGTTTTGTATATAAGATACAAATATAGGTAAAAGTAAGTGGTTAAATTGTAAAGTAAATAAAAAGTATAATATAATGAATGTAATGTTTTAAACTGTGTATTTTTACCTAAAGACTATTAATATTGGACCGATGAGTAACATATAACAATATTTTATAATACTTAAAAAAGTAAACAAATTTTCTATTTTGTATGTAATATTTGTATATGTTCGGTTTCATATTGGTCGGACGTCTCTTTGGAAGCAATCTTTCTAACCGTCAAAGAGAGAGATGACTTTCTCTGCTTTTGTGAGTGTTTCACTTGGGGTGGAGAAACGACTTTTCTTCATTCAAGGATAGATGAAGGATTATTTACGTCTCACCTCTCCTATAACCCATACATGTGGGATTGAGTTTTGTTGTTGTATTGTTGTGCACACCAAATTATATATTTTAAAGAAAAATCAAAGAAATCATTTGTTCAATTACTCGACCAACGTTTTAACCTCCAAAACCCACCAATGGGCCTCTGGGCTGGCCCGTCTACTAAAAACCCTAATCAGACTATATATTATATAAACAAAATCACTTTTCCATTTAGTAACTCATTTCTCCAGTGTTCTTTCTCCCTTCTCTCATCCCATATTCCCCATTCCCCTTCTCATTCTTTTCTTGTTATTCTTGTACTTATCATCTACTAAATGTCTAATATCTAATTAGGTAATTAAAATTAGTTCGTTATGAATACTTGGAATATTGAAGGTTTCATTTTAGTTAATCTAGTTTGTTTAAATTTATGCTATGATGTATGTATGTATGTATATATATATATATATATATATATATATATATATATATATATATATATATATATATATATATATATATATATATATATATATATATATATATATATATATATATATATATATATATATATATATATATATGGGCAGGATCAATGGGGAAGTAAGCAATCGGGGGGAAGCAAAAAAAAAAAATTTCGTTTTTTTGAAATTTTTTTTCGGCATCAAGATCAGACGAAAATATGAACATTTAGAAGAGACACTTCATGATGAATGTTATTATTTAGGCGGGAAAACGATTGACAAAAATAACATTCAAGATAATATTGTTCGTGAAGAATATGAACGTTTTTTTTCTTCATGTTTAATAAACCCAAAACACCAAACCCTAAACCCTAAACTTTAAATCCTAAACTCTAAACCGTTCGTGTTAAAAACTCAATCTAAATTCTAAATCTAAACCCTAAACCCTAAATTTCTAAACCCTAATATCTAAACCCTATAAACCCTAATATCTAAACCCCAATAGCTAAAACCTCAAAATACGCTCGAAAAACACGATAAGTGTTATATATTACTTCTTCGAGCATTTTCCAGCCAAAATAAAAACATTTATCACAAAGTGTCTCTACTAAATGTTCATATTTTCATCTCGTCTATAATATTCGTGAACAAAGTTTATTGGTTACTTCCCTCTTGATCCTACCCCTATATATATATATATATATATATATATATATATATATATATATATATATATATATATATATATATATATATATATATATTTAGTTTTTCGACTCAAATTTTTGTTTGTATATCAATATACATAATATGTATATTTATAGTTGCAAAATACAGAGCAACTTTATTTATCTATGGATTTATATTTATACTCCATTGTGGTAAGGGAAAACCCAAAAGATTTATATTTTATATTCCATTGTGGTAAGGGAAAGGAAAAAAAAAATTTATACTCCATTGTGGTAAGGGAAAACCCCAAAAAAAAAAAAAAAAAAAATTGCTACTGTAGCTACAGTGATTGCTACAGTAGCTATAGTGTTTTTCGGGCGAGGTGGCGAGATATGATTGGTGGGCGTTGTCCATATTTAGTATATAGTATAAAGTTGCTCTGTATTTTGCAACTATAAATATACATATTTATACTCCATTGTGGTAAGGGAACACCCAAAAGATTTATATTTTATATTCCATTGTGGTAAGGAAAAGGGAAAAAAAATTTATACTCCATTGTGAAAAAAAAAAAATTTGCTACTGTAGCTACAGTGAATGCTACAGTAGCTACAGTGTTTTTCGGGCGAGGTGGCGAGATATGATTGGTGGGCGTTGTCCATATTTAGTATATAGTACCAGTTTCGGAGGTCCGTGCTTCGCTACGGAGATCAAATCCACATACACATATAATTTCAATACTTTTCTTAATCAATAATAAATAAACGGGTTATAAAATAAGGTAAATTATAAGTCGACTTCCAAAAATAGATAAAAATAATCATTACGTTTTGTATATAAGATACAAATATAGGTAAAAGTAAGTGGTTAAATGGTAAAGTAAATAAAAATTATAATATAATGAATGTAATGTTTTAAACTGTGTATTTTTACCTAAAGACTATTAATATTGGACCGATGTGTAACATATAACAATATTTTATAATACTTAAAAAAGTAAACAAATTTTCTATTTTGTATGTAATATTTGTATATGTTCGGTTTCATATTGGTCGGACGTCTCTTTGGAAGCAATCTTTCTAACCGTCAAAGAGAGAGATGACTTTCTCTGCTTTTGTGAGTGTTTCACTTGGGGTGGACAAACGACTTTTCTTCATTCAAGGATAGATGAAGGATTATCTACGTCTCACCTCTCCTATAACCCATACATGTGGGATTGAGTTTTGTTGTTGTATTGTTGTGCACACCAAATTATATATTTTAAAGAAAAATCAAAGAAATCATTTGTTCAATTACTCGACCAACGTTTTAACCTCCAAAACCCACCAATGGGCCTCTGGGCTGGCCCGTCTACTAAAAACCCTAATCAGACTATATATTATATAAACAAAATCACTTTTCCATTTAGTAACTCATTTCTCCAGTGTTCTTTCTCCCTTCTCTCATCCCATATTCCCCATTCCCCTTCTCATTCTTTTCTTGTTATTCTTGTACTTATCATCTACTAAATGTCTAATATCTAATTAGGTAATTAAAATTAGTTCGTTATGAATACTTGGAATAATGAAGGTTTCTAGATCTGTTGTATAATCCTTTTAGCCACACAACTTCATTTTAGTTAATCTAGTTTGTTTAAAATTATGCTATGATGTGTGTGTGTGTCTGTGTGTGTGTGTGTGTGTGTATATATATATATATATATATATATATATATATATATATATATATCGGCAGGATCAATGGGGAAGTAACCAATCGGGGGGAAGCAAAAAAAAAAATTTCATTTTTTTTGAATTTTTTTTTTTCCGGCATCAAGATCAGACGAAAATATGAACATTTAGAAGAGACACTTCATGATGAATGTTATAATTTAGGCGGGAAAACGATTGACAAAAATAACATTCAAGATAATATTGTTCGTGAAGAATATGAACATTTTTTTTTCATGTTTAATAAACCCAAAACACCAAACCCTAAACCCTAAACCCTAAATCCTAAACTCTAAATCGTTCGTGTTAAAAACTCAATCTAAATCCTAAATCTAAACCCTAAACCCTAAATTTCTAAACCCTAATATCTAAACTCTATAAACCCTAATATCTAAACCCCAATAGCTAAAACCTCAAAATACGCTCGAAAAACACGATAAGTGTTATATATTACTTCTTCGAGCATTTTTCCGCCAAAATAAAAACATTTATCACAAAGTGTCTCTACTAAATGTTCATATTTTCATCTCATCTATAATGTTCGTGAACAAAGTTTATTGGTTACTTCCCTCTTGATCCTACCCATATATATATATATATATATATATATATATATATATATATATATATATATATATATATATATATATATATAGTTTTTCGACTCAAATTTTTGTTTGTATATCGATATACATAATATGTATATTTATAGTTGCAAAATACAGAGCAACTTTATTTATCTATGTATTTATATTTATACTCCATTGTGGTAAGGGAACACCCAAAAGATTTATATTTTATATTCCATTGTGGTAAGGAAAAGGGAAAAAAAATTTATACTGTGAAAAAAAAAAAAATTTGCTACTGTAGCTACAGTGAATGCTACAGTAGCTACAGTGTTTTTCGGGCGAGGTGGTGAGATATGATTGGTGGGCGTTGTCCATATTTAGTATATAGTATAATATTTAAACAAAAATTTAAGATATATTTTTTTATTTTTTTAGAACGACAAGTTTTATTAAAACGTAAAGGCTCCCTTCTAAGGAACTAGAAATAAATCAACAATTAACATTACAAAGCGTTTACAATAAATCAACTGAACCATTCATGCTAGAATTATCTGTTAACCATTTAACACCTAAATTTTAAGTAATACTCCTTTTAAATTATATCAAGGACATTCATTAAACAACTATATTGTAATTTTTATTCATGTCAAAGGTTAATAAGGTAATTTTACATCATATACATTATTCGTTCAAAATGATTATCAAATAGCTATTTTGTCATTTAGAAACAACTTCAATCAGAACCTTTGAATCATTCGAATTATAATCCATTCAATGCTTAGTTATTCAATTTTATCAAACGCATCCATAATTTCACCAATTTCAACTACAAAGTGATGATGTAGTGATTATATTTACGCTTTCAAAGTGGAGTTTATGTATTTAGATTCAAAATTCAAAAATCTTATAAAATTAAACGCCTAATAATCAGAGATATTCACTTGTAATGAGTTGTTCAGGTTATTAGTAAAACCGAATAGTTGCCCTAAACTTAATCGACTAGCTTTGTGAGGAGAGGTATGCCAAAAAAAAAATATTTTCATCAATTTCTATTATAAAAGTACTTTGATGCATATAATTACCAGTCCGTAACTATTAATGTACGATGTACTCTCAAAAAGTGTCATAATATGCCTGTCCAAGCTAGACTAACAAATTTTACTACTGACATAATATCTTGTTACGATTGATTAGTTTTGCTTTTAGTTAGACAATATATATCGGTGTGTCACTTTCTTCCGTGAAATGACATGTACACAAAGTGACAAAAAGTGACGAGGTTAACAAGGTGTCACTTTTTTCCGCTAGTCACTAAGTGATGAATTTAAACTGAGGCGTCAATTTGTATATATAATCAATCAATGATTTTTAATATTTTAATAAATATATATTTTTATTATTAGTTTATTTTTTTCCATCAAATTTTTAATCAGATTTTACCGCATCATCCTACATTCCTACTCAATATACGACAAAAAAATAACATAACGGTTAAAAATGTCAGAAACTGATATTACCTAATCACATGCAGATTGCACTTTTTGATTAAAAAGTGTATAAACTGCTCGTGATATCACAAACACCATTATGAATAGTCTTAATATACCTATTTATGGCCACATAATTGATAACAATGCAAGACGAGAAAAAAACAATATATTAAAATTGATAAAAGAAAATACCTTTTCAATAATAAGTTTTGATGTTAGAGCAAATTACCTACTATACTAATTGTTCACAATGTTTAATGACTATTATGTATATGTTGTAGGAACATATGCATACGAAACTGATAATACAGATATTACAATAAACATAAAATTCATATGAACAACATGCGTTATAAAAACTGAAAATATAAATCGATCAAACCGAATATAAAGGTTGAACCGTGTAACAGACTAAAACCCGAGCTAGTTGTAAGTTGCCTATTTTGCCCTTAGGGTTTGTGCTTAGTCTTAAGTGCTTTTATTTTAATTATTTTATTAGTGTTTTATTATAATTGTGTTGTGACCAGTTTGTGACAAGGGTCCCAGAACATGTTGGTTTATTTAATTTGGACTCCGTTAGGGTTGCCAAATTAAGTACGAAAGAAATTAGATAACTGGTAAATACCCGTGTGATATGGGGTATGGGTTTATAACCCAATATTAAGTGTATGTCCTGGATTCTTCTACCATTTTCTCAAAATAAACACACACACACAAACGCATACCAAACGCACCCATGATCATAAACCCTAACTTGATTTGTGAGCTTTTGGATTAATTGAAGTTAGCAATCGATTCCTTGTGTTCTTGTGATCATCTTAAGGTAAGTATTACAAAGATTTATGTATTAATCTTGTTGAAAATTGAGTTTTAGTGTTCTTATGAGTTTTTGAAGAAATTAGCTCAAATCTTGTTGTTTGATGTTTAAAAACATCAATAGATGTTAGAAATAGGTTGTATATATGTTTTAGTAGCTTCCATGTGCTTAAAATTTGATCAAAATTGCTCAAAAATTGAGTTTTTGGGGAAAAAATCGCAAAAACAGCGAGCTGCTTTGAAACCCAGTATTTTGCTACAGTATTTTGCTACAGTATTTTGCTACAGTACCCGAACTGCTACAGTGTCACTATTTGCTCAAAAATTGAGTTTTTGGGGAAAAAATCGCATAAACACACACACACTTGCCTGAAAAGAAGTTCGGAAGCAGAGATGAAAACGGAATCGTGTACTTCTGTTATGTATTATTTCTGCAGACTGGTTTCCAATTTTATAGCACAAAGTTGCATAGTATCCACATCAGTATGAAGTGGATGTGATTCACAATTGCAGCTTACTACTGGTATCTACATCAGTATGAAGTGGATCTGATTCACCAAGTTGGAAAACATCCACATCTGAATGAGGTGTATCTGCAACTACTCCACTACCAAGTGACAAAATAAAAAACGTAGTGCAAAAACCGGCCTCGCACGGGCCCAGATTTTCGGAGCTGCATTCGTGTCCGCAGGTCGTGCGGGCATGCCCATTGAATCACAGGAAATCCCAAGTTTTTGCACCCCCCTGCACGAGAGTAGGTGCTAGAGTAAAATATGGCATAAGGTCTTGACATAGGTTTGGAGATAAGAACTTATATACCTCTCATAAGTTTATCTCCACTCCTATATGGGACAAGATGCATTCCACTAAATTTTCATATTTTTGCATCAAACATACAACATTGAGACTCGATATCTCATTCACATTCTATCCGTTTTGGACACACTTTAGCTCGTTTTAAAGTCCTCGTCAAGGACTACAAAATCCACTAAATAGCTACTAATATGTATTACGTTATCATATAAAGTTTGGTAAAACCCATTTGTTTTATCCAAAATTTCCAACAATCCTCCACATGAATGGAGATCGCTCTCAGAAACAACAATCTTCCGATTAAATTTCAGCAGTTGAATCTTGCATACGATAGGTAGGTGTTACCCTTTGAACCTTCGCTTATGAAACGCACTTAGTCTACTGGCTCTGAGTAGACGATGATGTCTTTGAACTCGTCTGCCGTTTGTGTAGGCGACAATACGCTTCACACAAGACTCTCCCTGACAAAGTCAAGTCCTCATAGTTATGTTCGTTATGGTCGTGAACATTCGCCTGGTTCTGCGAGAGCTTATCAAATATTGTGCCCCAACCATACCCTTCGAAGCGACCCCACTTCTCTCTCACATAGGTGATTCACCACAGCGTGGCTACTGATTAACCACGCATGGTTATTTCAGTTGAATCATTAAAATCCATAGGCTTATCCTCTTACTTGTCACTTATAGGAATGGACTAGGAAGTCTACTCTTAATTAGTAAACTCCCTTTTCAAAGTGTAGGGGTTGCTAGTTTAGTAATTAACTCCCCCACAGTGACTTCGCTAGTTCATACAAGTAGGTTGTCCTATTGAACTCAGATCTTGGGATCTCCAGTCAACTGAGTTAGGTTTTCCTTCATATAAACTTAGCCTTTCATGGGCTTTAGTCCCATTCCCACGCACGACATATACACTAACTCTCTGCTTAAGCCTTTTGTCAGCGGATCCGCAATATTATCCTTTGACCTCACATAGTCAATAGTGATAATTCCTGTAGAGATTAGTTGTCGTACTGTATTATGTCTACGTCGTATATGTCTATTCTTACCATTATACATTGTGCTATGAGCTCTACCAATTGCCGATTGGCTATCACAATGTATACTTATGGCCGACACCGGCTTAGGCCATCTTGGTATATCTTCAACGAATTGACGTAGCCATTCTGCCTCTTCACCAGCTTTGTCTAAAGCGATGAATTCTGATTCCATCGTGGATCTAGCAATAACCGTTTGTTTAGACGATTTCCACGATATAGCAGCACCTCCAAGTGTGAATACATATCCACTTGTCGCTCTGGAATCATTTGTATCAGATATCCACTTTGCATCACAATGACCTTCGATCACTGCAGGATATCTGTTATAATGCAGCCCGTAATCCCTAGTATATCTTAAGTACCGAAGTAACCTTGTCATACACCTCCAGTGAGACGTACTTGGATTACTCGTGTATCTACTTAGCTTGCTTACAGCATATGCTAAGTCGGATCGAGTACAACTTATTAGATACATTAAGCTGCCAACAATTCTTGAGTACTCTAATTGGTTAACAGGTTCTCCTCTGTTCTTAGCTAGATGTTGACTCGTGTCAATGGGAGTTCTAGCTGCATTAGAGTCATTTGCATTGAACTTCTCAAGAATTTTATCCACATAATGGGTTTGACTTTGAACAAGTCCTCTTTGGGTTCGTGTGATTTTTATCCCCAATATCACATCTACCAAACCCATGTCTTTCATGTCTAACTTCGATTTTAACATGTCTTTTGTAGATTTAATCATCTTCTCATTACTACCAGCAATGAGCATATCATCTACATATAGACAAAGGATAACATATCCATCTGGTGTGTCTTTCACATAAACACACTTGTCACATTCATTGATCTTAAATCCTAAATCAAGCATGACATGATCAAACTTCTGGTGCCATTCTTTGGGAGCTTCTTTTAGTCCATACAAGGACTTAACGAGTTTACAAACTTTTCTTTCTTGTCCAGGCGCTTTAAACCCCGCGGGTTGTTCCATGTAAATCTCTTCTTCGAGATTTCCGTTTAGGAAAGCGGTTTTCACATCCATTTGATGTACTTTCAAGTTTCTAATGGCGGCAATGGCAAGTACCAACCTGATTGAGGTTATTCGCGTTACCGGTGAATATGTATCAAAGTAATCTAGACCTTCTCGTTGTCTATAACCTTTGATCACCAACCTTGCCTTATACTTATCAATGGTACCATCTGGCTTTAACTTCTTCTTGAAGATCCATCGATAACCTAGTGGCTTGCATCCCGGAGGAAGATCCACTAACTCCCAAGTATGGTTTTGTAAAATAGAATCTATTTCACTTTTAATGGCCTCCTTCCATTGAGGTCCTTCAGAGGAAGACACCGCTTCACGGTAAGTTGTAGGTACATTTTCAACCATGTAAGTGTGAAAATCAGGACCGAATAATTTTTCTGTCCTTGCTCTTTTGCTTCGTCTCAGCTCAAGCTCTTCTTCCTCAGATTCTACTAGTTCCTCATGAACTTTTTCATGAGGTGTCTCAACTTCATTTGCAATGCACGGAAATACATTTTCAAAGAACGAAGCATTTCTCGATTCCATGATAGAACCTTTATGTATATCCGAAATCTTGGATTCATGCACAAGGAACCGATAAGCCGTACTGTGTTTAGCATATCCAATAAATATGCAGTCAACAGTCTTTGACCCTATCCTTTGTGCCTTAGGTAGTGGAACAGCTACCTTTGCTAGGCACCCCCACACTTTGAGGTACTCATATGATGGTTTTCTTTTTCACCATAACTCGTATGGGGTTTCATTCCTTTTCTTTTGGGGTATCTTATTTAAAAGATAGTTTGCCGATAGGATGGCATCCCCCCACATTGACTGGCTTATACCTGAACTCACCAACATGGCATTCACCATTTCTTTCAAAGTTCTATTCTTTCTTTCAGCAGTGCCATTTGATTGGGGTGAGTAAGGTGCAGTGAATTCATGTCTAATGCCATTTTGCGCACAAAATTCAGCAAAAGGTGCAACATATTCGCCACCTCTATCACTGCGGACAACCTTGATTTTCCGTTCAAGTTGATTCTCAACTTCATTTTTATAAGCAATAAATTTCTCAATTGCTTCATCTTTACTTTTCAATAAGTAAACATAACAATACTTCGTGCTATCATCGATAAATGTAATGAAGTACTTGTTACCATTCCTCATTGGAATGGATTTTAAATCACACACATTAGTGTGAATCATATCAAGGGGTTCGGTTATTCGTTCAACCGATTTGAAGGATGATCTTGTTAATTTGGCTTCAACACATGTTTTACATTTATAGTTTGAGTCAATGTGTAACGTTGGTATGCAATTCAATTTAATTAAACGACAAATGGAATTAAAATTAACATGACCTAGTCTACCATGCCACACATTAGAAGACTCAAGCAAATAAACAGAAGTAGTACTTGTTTTATTAGCTTCAGTGTTAATAACCATTGCATTTAGCTTAAACATGCCATTAAGGGCATAACCCTTACCAACATAAACACCACTTTTGGTCAACACGACCTTATCAGACTCAAACACTAGTCTAAAGCCAAACTTATTCAATAACCACCCAGACACAAGATTCTTACGAATCTCAGGAACATACAACACATTAGTCAAAGTAAGTTCCTTTCCAGAGGTCATTTTTAGGATCACAATTCCTTCACCCTTGATATCAGCTGCAGCCGAGTTTCCCATAAACAGCTTATCTCCACTAGTAACCTCTTTGAAAGTGTTAAAGAGGCTCTTATCAGCACACACATGACGGGTAGCCCCAGTATCAACCCACCACTCTCTGGTATTAGAACCAACCAGATTAACCTTAGAAATCATGATACTGAGGTCAGAAATCATAGCAACCAGGTTGTCAGCATCATCAACCATGTTAGCTTGTTTAGAAGTATATTTCTTTGTCTTAGTGCACTGATCAGCACGATGACCTGGCTGGTCACAATTAAAGCATTTGCCAGAGAACTTTTTCTTCTTGGCAACACCTCCTTTAGGTCCAAACTTGAACCCTTTTCCCTTGTTACTCTTCTCAGTCTTCCATTTGCGGTTGCTACCTTTTGAGGATTGACCGTGTTCAACAATATTAACCTTTGCTGAAACAGGGGTAATGCTCCTTTTAAGAGCAACTTTGTTGTCTTCCTCAATACGAAGACGGACCACAAGGTCTTCAACGGTCATTTCCTTTCGCTTATGTTTCAAATAATTTTTGAAATCAACCCAGCTTGGTGGCAGTTTCTCAATCATAGCTGCAACTTGGAAACTTTCACTGATTATCATTTTTTCTGCATATATGTCATGAATAATGACTTGTAATTCTTGGATTTGACTCATAACAGTCTTTGAGTCAACCATCTTAAAGTCCAAGAATTTAGCTACTACCCATTTCTTGGTACCAACATCTTTAGTCTTGTACTTTCGCTCTAAAGACTCCCATAATTCTTTGGCAGGCTTTATTGTGCAGTACACGTTATAGAGAGAATTTTCCAAACTATTCAAGACATAGTTCCGGCACAGGTAATCTAAATGTTTCCATGCCTCAACCGCGCTCACAGTTTGAACATCCCCAGCAACAAGTTGGGGAGCGGTTTCAGTTAAGACCCTCGCAAGGTTCAACGTTGTCAGATAAAAGAGCATCTTTTGCTGCCAACGTTTAAAGTCCACACCAGTGAACTTTTCAGGTTTCTCAGCATGAGAAACTACCGCATTCGGTAGTGGTGCAACTGTCGCAATAGTAGCATTAACAGTGGAGGAGCTTGGGATCGATACTGTCGCACCAGTATTCGTAGCAGCAACGGTAGTGGAATCCGAGTTCGACTGAGTATTCATTCTGAAAAGAAGTTTCAATTAGTAACAAGGTCGATTTTACAAATAATTAATAGCCACACTAATGAAGTACATATATAAATCTCATGTACATTTAAATTCGAATACACATGCAATAATAAATATGATCTACAAATTTACATAAGCTGAAAATTGTATAACACAATATTATCATGGTTACACAAAACGATTGCAAATAAATGTCAAGCTCCAGCAAATTAAGCATGTTGATTAATTTAACAAGCACTATTAATACATATGTATTAAATAATTGCATATGCACATGGTCAATTAAGTAACTGTGTATATTAAATCTAGATCATGTTCATGATTTGAATCACATACAATATAAACAATAAATATAGTAAATCAGTTTATATTCAGGTAAGCAACTTATATATAGGGTCAATATAAGTGGGTGAGATCATGAACAAAATAGCATATGTATGTATTTGTTAAAAACAATTGTTTCGGTTATATGAGGAGATTTTACAAAAAGTGTAAAAGCGATTCAATCGTAATAATCAGTTTACATCGATGTATACTAACAGCAGGTCAATGTCTTTAATTTACAAACCGTGCAGTTTCAGATTAATAGACATGTGAGTACCAGTTTAAATCAGTAAACGCATATAATAACGGTTTAGCTCATAATCAGTAATCAAATCAGTTTCGTGTAGAAGAACACGAATCTGTTTAAGACTGTAGGAACATATGCATACGAAACTGATAATACAGATATTACAATAAACATAAAATTCATATGAACAACATGCGTTATAAAAACTGAAAATATAAATCGATCAAACCGAATATAAAGGTTGAACCGGGCTTGTGTTTGACACAATTCTCTTAAACAGATTCGTCGTCTGTTCCCAGGGTACACCGGTTGAAAGCAGCGTACTGTCGGACTTAACACTTGCCTGAAAAGAAGTTCGGAAGCAGAGATGAAAACAGAATCGTGTACTTCTGTTATGTATTATTTCTGCAGACTGGTTTCCAATTTTATAGCACAATGTTGCATGGTATCCACATCAGTATGAAGTGGATGTGATTCACAATTGCAGCTTACTACTGGTATCCACATCAGTATGAAGTGGATCTGATAACGTAGTGCAAAAACCGGCCTCGCACGGGCCCGGATTTTTGGAGCTGCATTCGTGCGGGCACGCCCATTGAATCACAGGAAATCCCAAGTTTTTGCACCCCCCTGCGCGAGAGTAGGTGCTAGAGTAAAATATGACATAAGGTCTTGACATAGGTTTGGAGATAAGAACTTATATACCTCTCATAAGTTTATCTCCACTCCTATGTGGGACAAGATGCATTCCACTAGATTTCCATATTTTTGCATCAAACACACAACATTGAGACTCGATATCTCATTCACATTCTATCCGTTTTGGACACACTTTAGCTCGTTTTAAAGTCCTCGTCAAGGACTACAAAATTCACTAAATAGCTACTAATATGTATTACGTTATCATATATTAATATGTGTTCAAAGTTTGGTAAAAACCATTTGTTTTATCCAACATTTCCAACATATGTGTCAGTAACCTTCATATCTTTTAGACACAACACCACAACCGCAACTTTGTAATCTCGTAAGAGAAATTAAATATAAGTAATTTCATTAGAAGAATTTAATGTATTGATAACTTGTTCCAAACCCGTTTAGCTTGTAAAGTCGAATCAGAAATTTTACTTTTCTAATGGTCAACGGATCTTTTAATTGACTTTTTATTACTCGTGTAGACGTGTGATTCTTCTAAAAGATAAATTCAACACCAAACTATCAATTTATTTAAAATGTTTTGCATTGAGTACGTTGTTTCAATGTACACTAAGTAACTTGAAATGTCCACAAAAGTCAATTATAGGTACTTACTCCTCCACAATCACATTTGACAAAAACAAAATATTTGCAAAGAATTAATGTTGAAAAGGCAACCACCTATGATTCACGTAAAAGAAGGAAAACACATAATATAATAATATAATTTTGAAAAGGACTGCCATGGACATTTGTAAAACACTAAACTTTAATGCCCAATCTTTATTTGTCCACATTGCAACAACCAAACTGCTTTGCGACAAAATGTCTCGTAGTTTCATGCGAAGATTTCTGGAAAACTAAAAAGATACAAAAGAAGACTTTATTTATATCATAACTCCTAATCAAGTACAGTATATAAACTTATGCCACATGTGTAATTTGCCATTGGGCTTTAAACACCTTTAACTATACGATATAAATTTTATCTAATGTGTGATCGTATATTACAAATTTACAATATACAAATCGCATAAAGATTGATCAAATCAAATGGTATCATATTTTTGCATATTGGTCGTATCAAGTTTTAATTTCAATTCAATGTCTTTCAATATGATGGTAAGATGATTATGTGTAGAATCTAGAGTGACATCTACCCTCCAATAGATAGTGACACTGTCAATATGAAATGGTGTTGGTAAATCTAGAGTGAATTTTGATAAATGCATCATAAAAATGAATTATATATGTGTAGAATATTACAAAGTTCATAATGCATGGTGGATTAAATAAAAATCAACTGTGAAAATAACATTGTAGACATCATTACCCTACATTTGTCCATTTCATAGCCTAAAAAGGGCTCACAATTTTCAAATGACGTCGGATTTGCAATTTTTAGTGCAAATGTTTTCGGTTTTTCAATTTTATCCCCGGTGAAATTTTTTATTTTTGGTCCAAACCCTTCATAATTTGCCCCAAAATCTCTATATTTTGCCCCAAAACCTTCGTATTTTGTCCAAAAGCCTCCAAATTTTGCTAAAAAAACTTCATATTTTGCCTAAAAACCTCTATATTTTGCCAAAAAAAAAATCCCTACGTTTTAAAAAAATATTTCGCCCCCGTAAAAAAATTTCCTAGCTCCGCCACTGTCGTCACTAAACTACGTTATAGCATACATATTAACATTAACATGAGAAAGAATCTACAAATTTTATGTGCCTCATATACAACCAATGTCCACGAAGACCACTTCCACCATACCAAGTTGCCTACCACATAACCTATTTTGATCTATCTTATGTTTTCGCTCTGATTTACAGGTTGGTTTCAAAGATCTCATCTTTCTTAGCATACAAGATTGATAAAAGAAGACTCAAGATCTTACTCTTAGCTCATTGTGAGTTCTTGGACTTTTTGGCAGCAAAAATCTGACGAATAAAAGAAAACTTCCGTCTTGAGCGTGCAGAAAACTCGGTCACTGACCCACCATTACTAGCTGATGATGTCACATCCTCGGCGGCATCGCATTCTTCTGGTGGCGGGGAAGGTGGTGGGAGGGTGAAGATAAATGTGTTGATCATGCGTATGATTTGGTCAAAACTTGGTCTTAGATTCGGATCCTCAACCCAACATGATTGTATGATGAAGGCGAGTTCAGGTGATATATCATCCGTAAGATTTGGCCTTTCTTGCTGTTTCAAGTGAGTATAGAAAGTTAGAAAAAAAAAAAATAACAATACATTGCACACCACAGGATTAAAATAATACATTTCACAAGCATGTTAGCCACCTAAAGACATGTACATACGATATATGTAACCAGTGGCGGACCCAGAATTTTTTTTCACCGGGGGCGAATTTTTTTTTTTTAAAATGTAGGGATTTTTTTTTGGCAAAACATGGAGGTTTTGGGGCAAAATATAGAGTTTTTTGAGAAAAATTTGAAGATTTTTGGACTAAATACAAAGGTTTGGGGGCAAAATATGAATATTTTGGGACAAAATAAGATGGGTTTGGGGCAAAAAAAAATCCACCGGGGCAAAATCGAAAAACCAAAAAAATTGCACTAAAATGTCCATAACATATATAAGCATATAAAATATACGGATGGAGTATTAGATAAAAGAAAAAGATTGTGGCACCTTGAAAGCAGCAGCATAAGCAGCCTGCAAATTAGACATGCCATCAAAAGGCATTCGATTTGTGACCAACTCCCAAAGCACGATACCAAAACTGTAAACGTCAACTTTGTTATTGTAATGCTTCTTCTCCCCTTGACGGAGTGTCACAGTGCTATACAACTGCAGATTTTACAGTTTTACTTTTTTCCCGACATTGAAAATAGAATATATAAACAGATGAAGTTTTACCCTATTCAGTTTTACACTAATATAAGCGGTCTAACCATGTTATCCCATGAACGTTTCCGACCATTTCCCTACCAAAAGATATGCTTGAAGTTTGAACCTGAGACCTCTTATGATGATATCAAGACGCCAACCACTTAGGCCATCTTGTGAGTTTTGCAAATTGAATTGAATATATGCTTATAAAATATGAGCAATTTATAATAAATATAGATATTAATATTAATATTAATTATTAATTATTAATGCAAGTTGAAGCTACATAATAAGTACTTGCAAATTCAGTTTAACTTCCATTTGGAAGAAGTTGTAAGCATTTAATATTTGCCATTTCATTGTGATTTTATACACTTTCGTACTTGCAATGATTTAAATTTTAGCATTTAGCAAAAAATTATGGACTTGTAAATTCAGTCATAGGATTAGTTATTATTTTTTATCAAATTCAAAGCAGAATGATAAATAGCCCCTAAACCCAACATGAAAATTCAGTCATAGGATTGGTTCATACTTGTGGTTTTTTTCCTAGTTGTCCATTTTTACCCGTTACAAAATGATATGAGCTAAGAAAAGCATACAAATATTCAACAATCGAGTTTATGTATAACCAAAGAATCGATATTTAATCACGAGAATAAAACATACCTCGGGTGCCATCCAACGATAAGTCCCAGTCTCTGCTGTCATCATTTCAGTAACGGTTTCTTCCCTCGCAAGACCAAAATCTGCAAGCTTCACTGACTTCTGATTTGCAGTGAGGAGTAAGTTATCTGAATCAACATTTCAATTTATTATCGAAAGTGAAAAAAGGCAAAGCAGACCCCACAAGATTTAATATCAATACATCGATCTTCAAAAAATGATATAGTAAAAATATATACCAGGCTTTAGATCTCTGTGTATAATCCCATTAGTATGCAAACATTCCATGGCTCGAGCAATATCGAGGGCAAAGTTCAAAGCTAAACGAATGTCTAATTGATTTGGACGAATACTGCCTAAGTATTTTCTGAGTGACATCCCCGGTAACAATTCAGAGACAATCACCATTAAAGGATCTTTACAAGCTCCAATAAACTACATAAAATAAAAGAGTTTAATATGTTTATGTAGAGCACAAATTAGCAATTTAAAGCCTTGAAATAAACATATCCACCTTCACTAAGTTGTCATGTTTCACTCGTGACATCATATTAACTTCCCGTGCAAATCGACCTTCAAGTGCAGTTCGTTCTTCTGTGTTACTCCCACGGTTAAGAACCTTTATAGCCACTATTCGATCTTTATACCTACAAAAACATATTACGTTTTATGCGAATTTCAAATAAACAATAAACATATACTAACGCTTACTTTTCAAAGATTCAATTCGTATAATTTCAGAAACATCACACTCAGCAAGAATGAGCAGTTTAAGACAGAGGACCAAGAAAGCTAACATTTTTGCGTCTATAATATTCAAATTCATTAGCGCAATCTGTAATTTTATTTGGCAATTTGCAATAATGCAGCAAATTAAAAGCCAAGTAATATCGTTAAAAAATTAACTTAATAAATACATACTCATTTTTTGGACATCAACACCATAAATACATGCTAACATAGACCAATATTGGTTCTAAGTAACTCTTTTCTGAAATTTTGTGGTAAACTTTAAAATAATATATTAAATATTCACCCTATAACTATAAGGCTTGAAATCCTTAAATTCATCAGAATTTAACAAGTGGAGTAATTAACATTTTAAACCCCCTGTACTTAATTTTTTTCGTTACAATAAAGCATTGATCTTGCAAAGTGTGAAACAGCAAATTGTTACATGCAAATGAGTAAGTTTTGGACACACAGAAATGAAAAATTGAAAGCAATAATCAAATTTTGCACTTTTTGACCAAATTTAATCATTCTTACAAAATCTAGTGCAATTTACACACTTCCATATAGTTAACAAAGTTAATAACCTAAAATTAAAGTAGTAATCTCTCAAGCTTTGAAAGAACTATTGCTCACCTTCCTTCATAAACCTTCCCATGAGCCCCTTCTCCAATTTTGGTTCCAATAAATAACAATTTTGGATCAACCAGCACCCTTTCATCGATTGTGCAGTCGGAATTTGTGATCGACCCATTTGAACACACTGATTTCGAGCAACCCAAACCTGATTTAACCGTTCCAGATTTACCATTGCTATTGTTGCTATTATTATTATTACTATTACTCTCAAATGCACCTTCTTCTGTTATCCTTTTGTTGTTTTTCTTCTTACTGCTACTGTCACTCATACTGCAATTTCAGACTATCCCCCTGTTCCTCATCCTCCTGTTCTCACAATCCCAATTGTTTTACACCCTTTAATAGACCCAGTTTTTCGTAACAAATTTGACAACCATACCCACCAAATTAACAACATTACAACATCTAAAAAGTATCAAGAAAACATAAAAATTCAATCTTTTTTAGACAAGCATCACACATACAAGCAATAAAACAGTGTGATGATTAGAAAGATCAAAACTTTATTACTATAATCAACAAAACAATCAAATTAACCAATACCCAGATTAAATACTCAAGAAACCACCCAAATATGAAACGCCCAGATGGTAATTTAACTTTGAAAACCTGAAGAAAAAAAATATAGAAACAAAATGAAAATTGTTAGGGAGTAAAAGGAAGAACATAAAAGGAATAACTTACAAAAGCATCAAAAGAATATAACCATTGTGTGTGGAATAAAGACTAATATATTTGTAGAAAAAGAAACACATACAAGCAACAACAACGAAGATGGTGATAAACCCTAATTAAGAAATATAATCTTGGCCGGTGGGTTTAGGTCAAAATTTCATCTTTCTCTGTTAGGTATTTGTTTCTCTCTTTAGAAACTGAACAGAAAAAAATATAGACGGCGTCCCGATGAAGGTACTCTGTTTTTCTTTAATATGGCAGAGAGATGAAAGAAGAGGCAAAGAATTTGTATGTTTAACACCCACTGAGTGTGAAGTGTGTGAAAGAGATAAAATAGAAACTAGAAAAAAAGAAAGAAAACAGCAACAACACCAACAACAATACACAATCCCATACTTGTAGGGTATGGGGGAGGTGAGACGTAGACAATCCTTCCTCTACCCTAGGACAAAAAGAAGTCATTTCACCACCCCGAGTGAAACACTCACAAGAGTAGAGAAAGTCCTCCATCTCTATGTTCGACGGATAAAGAGATTGCTTGCAACGGACTTCCGGCAAAAAAAAAAAATCGTAAAAAGTAAATGCCAACGCCATGGAAATGGTGGGACAAATTTCCATGGGTTTTAAAATGTTGCCTGAGATTCGATTTAGGCTCTAAGCGACAGTCAAGTCGCCAATAAGTAGACGCTTGCTGATTGCTCCCGAAACAGCGCCGTAAAAAAAAAAAAAACGTACCTTAGAGTGTACTGCGGAGCACAGGACGAATAAAGTAAAGCTGCACAAAATGAGAAATAAACATATATGTCCACGTACAGATAAAATCACATCATAGCAAGCCAGTCTATAAAAATAAACATACAAACATACATAAAACCGTATCTACCCAAACCTACATAAACATACAAACGAACATTCATAGATATCCACCTACACGCATACATACGGGAAAACCTACATACGCATACCTAGATATAAAACATACAAACATACGAATATACATACCAACATACGGAAATACATACAAACATACGAATATACATACAACCAAACGTATAACTATACATACATATAAACATACAAACGTACATAAATACATAAATACAATCATAGAAAAACTGATTATAATAAATACATAAACATTCAACTACTACAATTCTATATGAAAAACTGATTATAATAATATTTCGCGTTCAAACTTTTATACAATATTTTACAAACTTACAATACCGCTTATTTTACATAAAGCATGAAATATAGCACACAATAACTTTGATACAAGATAGTTGTGAAGATAATTCTAGCTAGTACACAAGTCGTTCAGCAAAGGCAATAAAGACACGTAATTTATACGTCCAGAAACAAGTCATGCATTCTGGTTTTACTAGGACTACTTCCCATCCTTGGTCTTGTGGAACATAACCGTTATGGCCGTTGATAAGACAGCGTGTTGTAACGTCGTCAAAGGGACGAGGGTTACGTAATGTCCAACAGTCCCGTAACAATCTAAAAACTTCATTTCTTACCCCAATTACCGACTCCGTTACTTGTGGGAACGTTTTGTTTAATAGTTGTAGGCCGATGTTCTTGTTCTCACTTTGGTGAGAAGCGAACATTACTAATCCGTAAGCATAACATGCTTCTTTATGTTGCATGTTAGCCGCTTTTTCTAAATCACGAAGTCCAATATTCGGATATATTGAGTCAAAATAATTTCTTAACCCATTGCCTAAAATAGCATTTGGGTTCCCCGCAATATATGCGTCAAAGTAAACACATCGTAACTTCTGGATTTCCCAATGTGATATCCCCCATCTTTCGAACGAAAGTCTTTTATAAACCAAGGCATTCTTGGAACGTTCTTCGAATGTCTTACAAACTGATCTCGCCTTAAATAGTTGTGCCGAAGAATTCTGACCGACTCTAGACAAGATTTCATCAATCATGTCTCCGGGTAGGTCTCTTAAAATATTGAGTTGTCTATCCATTTTGTGTTTTTATACTGTAAAATAGACAAGAGTTAGATTCATAATAAAAAAAAATACTTATTAATACAAGCAATTTTTACATATATCATAAAGCATAAGCACACTATATTACTTATATTACACCACACGAATACAACTATCTTATTCCGACTCGCTTGTTTCTTCTTTTTCGGTTTTGGTTCGTTTTGCCAAGTTTCTAGGGATATATGATGTTCCCCTAATACGAGCCGTCGTTATCCACATTGGTTTAGAAAAACCTGGTGGTTTAGAGGTTACCGGGTCATTGTTACAACTTAAGGACTTCGGGGGTTGACGATACATATAAAGTTCATCGGGGTTGAAATTAGATTTCTCTATTTTTATGCCCTTTCCCTTATTATTTTCTTTTGCCTTTTTAAATTCAGTTGGGGTAATTTCTATAACATCATCGGAATTCTCGTCAGAATCCGATTCATCGGAGAATTGGTAATCCTCCCAATATTTTGCTTCCTTAGCGGAAACACCATTGACCATAATTAACCTTGGTCGGTTGGTTGAGGATTTTCTTTTACTTAACCGTTTTATTATTTCCCCCCACCGGTTCTATTTCTTCATCCGGTTCCGATTCTTCTTCCGGTTCCGATTCTTCTTCTGGTTCCGACTCTTCTTCCGGTTCCTCTTCGGGAACTTGTGAATCAGTCCACGAATCATTCCAATTTACATTTGACTCTTCATTATTATTAGGTGAGTCAATGGGACTTGTTCTAGAGGTAGACATCTATCACATAATATCAAACGCGTTAAGAGATTAATATATCACATAATATTCACATGTTAAAAATATATAGTTTCCAACAAAATTTGTTAAGCAATCATTTTTCAAGTAAACACGGTCGAAGTCCAGACTCACTAATGCATCCTAACAAACTCGATAAGACACACTAATGCAAAATTCTGGTTCTCTAAGACCAACGCTCTGATACCAACTGAAATGTCCCGTTCTTATTGATTAAAAACGTTCCATATTAATTGATTTCGTTGCGAGGTTTTGACCTCTATATGAGACGTTTTTCAAAGACTGCATTCATTTTTAAAACAAACCATAACCTTTATTTCATAAATAAAGGTTTAAAAAGCTTTACGTAGATTATCAAATAATGATAATCTAAAATATCCTGTTTACACACGACCATTACATAATGGTTTACAATACAAATATGTTACATCGAAATCAGTTTCTTGAATGCAGTTTTTACTCAATATCATACAAACATGGACTCCAAATCTTGTCCTTATTTTAGTATGCAACAGCGGAAGCTCTTAATATTCACCTGAGAATAAACATGCTTTAAACGTCAACAAAAATGTTGGTGAGTTATAGGTTTAACCTATATATATCAAATCGTAACAATAGACCACAAGATTTCATATTTCAATACACATCCCATACATAGAGATAAAAATTCATTCATATGGTGAACACCTGGTAACCGACATTAACAAGATGCATATATAAGAATATCCCCATCATTCCGGGACACCCTTCGGATATGATATAAATTTCGAAGTACTAAAGCATCCGGTACTTTGGATGGGGTTTGTTAGGCCCAATAGATCTATCTTTAGGATTCGCGTCAATTAGGGTGTCTGTTCCCTAATTCTTAGATTACCAGACTTAATAAAAAGGGGCATATTCGATTTCGATAATTCAACCATAGAATGTAGTTTCACGTACTTGTGTCTATTTTGTAAATCATTTATAAAACCTGCATGTATTCTCATCCCAAAAATATTAGATTTTAAAAGTGGGACTATAACTCACTTTCACAGATTTTTACTTCGTCGGGAAGTAAGACTTGGCCACTGGTTGATTCACGAACCTATAACAATATATACATATATATCAAAGTATGTTCAAAATATATTTACAACACTTTTAATATATTTTGATGTTTTAAGTTTATTAAGTCAGCTGTCCTCGTTAGTAACCTACAACTAGTTGTCCACAGTTAGATGTACAGAAATAAATCGATAAATATTATCTTGAATCAATCCACGACCCAGTGTATACGTATCTCAGTATTGATCACAACTCAAACTATATATATTTTGGAATCAACCTCAACCCTGTATAGCTAACTCCAACATTCACATATAGAGTGTCTATGGTTGTTCCGAAATATATATAGATGTGTCGACATGATAGGTCGAAACATTGTATACGTGTCTATGGTATCTCAAGATTACATAATATACAATACAAGTTGATTAAGTTATGGTTGGAATAGATTTGTTACAAATTTTCACGTAGCTAAAATGAGAAAAATTATCCAATCTTGTTTTACCCATAACTTCTTCATTTTAAATCCGTTTTGAGTGAATCAAATTGATATGGTTTCATATTGAACTCTATTTTATGAATCTAAACAGAAAAAGTATAGGTTTATAGTCGGAAAAATAAGTTACAAGTCGTTTTTGTAAAGGTAGTCATTTCAGTCGAAAGAACGACGTCTAGATGACCATTTTAGAAAACATACTTCCACTTTGAGTTTAACCATAATTTTTGGATATAGTTTCATGTTCATAATAAAAATCATTTTCTCAGAATAAAAACTTTTAAATCAAAGTTTATCATAGTTTTTAATTAACTAACCCAAAGTAGCCCGCTGTGTTACTACGACGGCGTAAATTCGGTTTTACGGTGTTTTTCGTGTTTCCAGGTTTTAAATCATTAAGTTAGCATATCATATAGATATAGAACATGTGTTTAGTTGATTTTAAAAGTCAAGTTAGAAGGATTAACTTTTGTTTGCGAACAAGTTTAGAATTAACTAAACTATGTTCTAGTGATTACGAGTTTAAACCTTCGAATAAGATAGTTTTATATATATGAATCGAATGATGTTATGAACATCATTACTACCTCAAGTTTAGTAGGTAAACCTACTGGAAGTGACAAGAAATGATCTAGCTTCAAAGGATCTTGGATGGCTTGAAAGTTCTTGAAGTAGGATCATGACACAAAAACAAGTTCAAGTAAGATTTTTACTCGAATTAAGATAGTTTATAGTTATAGAAATTGAATCAAAGTTTGAATATGAATATTACCTTGAATAAGAAAGATAACCTACTGTATACAACAAAGGTTTCTTGATCTTAGATGATTACTTGGAATGGATTAGAACGCTTGGAAGTAAATTAGTAAACTTGAAGGGATTTTTGAAGTGTTCTTGAAGTGTTCTTCCTATGATGATTATAGCTTGATTCTTGAAGTGATTTTTGATGAAGATGATGATTAACTACTGGAAAAATACGTTCATAATAGTGTGTGTGTGTTGAGAGAGAATTAGAAAGAGAATTGGAAGTGAAATGGAGTGAATGATGAGTGGTAATTGGTGAGTGGTGAGTGGGGTTAAAAGGATTTCTAGTTAGTTGACTAGCTCATGGTAGAAGTTAAAATTGATTAGTCATACATGACATAATCAATAGTGAAATCCCATGCTAGTTCCTATTGGTATATACTCATAGTAAGTACGTTTTGAAGCTGTGTATAATACGGGTAAGAATACGACTAGAATTCTTGATGAAAGAAAAGAATGGGAAAGTAACTGTAACCATTTTCGTTAAGTATGAGTGTTTTGATATATGTCTTGAAGTCTTCCAAAAGTATTTTAATACATCTAAATACACTACATGTATATACATTTTAACTGAGTCGTTAAGTCATCGTTAGTCGTTACATGTAAGTGTTGTTTTGAAACCTTTAAGTTAACGATCTCAATTAATGTTGTTAACCCATTATTTATTATATCTAATGAGATGTTAAATTATTATATTATCAAGATATTATGATATATTAATATATCTTAATATGATATATATACATTTAAATGTCGTTACAACGATAATCGTTACATATATGTCTCGTTTCGAAATCCTTAAGTTAGTAGTCTTGTTTATATGTATATAACTCATTGTTAATATACTTATGGAGATACTTACTTATCGTCATGTCGTTTTTACAAGTTTTAACGTTCGTGAATCACCGGTCAACTTGGGTGGTCAATTGTCTATATGAAACATATTTCAATTAATCAAGTCTTAACAAGTTTGATTGCTTAACATGTTGGAAACATTTAATCATGTAAATATCAATCTCAATTAATATATATAAACATGGAAAAGTTCGGGTCACTACAGTACCTACCCGTTAAATAAATTTCGTCCCGAAATTTTAAGCTGTTGAAGGTGTTGACGAATCTTCTGGAAATAGATGCGGGTATTTTTTCTTCATCTGATCTTCACGCTCCCAGGTGAACTCGGGTCCTCTACGAGCATTCCATCGAACCTTAACAATTCGTATCTTGTTTTGCTTAAGTCTTTTAACCTCACGATCCATTATTTCGACGGGTTCTTCGATGAATTGAAGTTTTTCGTTGATTTGGATTTCATCTAACGGAATAGTGAGATCTTCTTTAGCAAAACATTTCTTCAAATTCGAGACGTGGAAAGTGTTATGTACAGCCGCGAGTTGTTGAGGTAACTCAAGTCGGTAAGCTACTGGTCCGACACGATCAATAATCTTGAATGGTCCAATATACCTTGGATTAAATTTCCCCCGTTTACCAAATCGAACAACGCCTTTCCAAGGTGCAACTTTAAGCATGACCATCTCTCCAATTTCAAATTCTATATCTTTTCTTTTAATGTCAGCATAGCTCTTTTGTCGACTTTGGACGGTTTTCAACCGTTGTTGAATTTGGATGATCTTCTCGGTGGTTTCTTGTATAATCTTCGGACCCGTAATATGTCTATCCCCCACTTCACTCCAACAAATCGGAGACCTGTACTTTCTACCATAAAGTGCTTCAAACGGCGCCATCTCAATGCTTGAATGGTAGCTGTTGTTGTAGGAAAATTCTGCTAACGGTAGATGTCGATCCCAACTGTTTCCGAAATCAATAACACATGCTCGTAGCATGTCTTCAAGCGTTTGTATCGTCCTTTCACTCTGCCCATCAGTTTGTGGATGATAGGTAGTACTCATGTCTAGACGAGTTCCTAATGCTTGCTGTAATGTCTGCCAGAATCTTGAAATAAATCTACCATCCCTATCAGAGATAATAGAGATTGGTATTCCATGTCTGGAGACGACTTCCTTCAAATACAGTCGTGCTAACTTCTCCATCTTGTCATCTTCTCTTATTGGCAGGAAGTGTGCTGATTTGGTGAGACGATCAAGTATTACCCAAATAGTATCAAAACCACTTGCAGTCCTTGGCAATTTAGTGATGAAATCCATGGTAATGTTTTCCCATTTCCATTCCGGGATTTCGGGTTGTTGAAGTAGACCTGATGGTTTCTGATGCTCAGCTTTGACCTTAGAACACGTCAAACATTCTCCTACGTATTTAGCAACATCAGCTTTCATACCCGGCCACCAAAAATGTTTCTTGAGATCCTTGTACATCTTCCCCGTTCCAGGATGTATTGAGTATCTGGTTTTATGAGCTTCTCTAAGTACCATTTCTCTCATATCTCCAAATTTTGGTACCCAAATCCTTTCAGCCCTATACCGGGTTCTGTCTTCCCGAATATTAAGATGCTTCTCCGATCCTTTGGGTATTTCATCCTTTAAATTTCCCTTTTTTAAAACTCCTTGTTGCGCCTCCTTTATTTGAGTAGTAAGGTTATTATGAATCATTATATTCATAGATTTTACTCGAATGGGTTCTCTGTCCTTCCTGCTCAAGGCATCGGCTACCACATTTGCCTTCCCCGGGTGGTAACGAATCTCAAAGTCGTAATCATTCAATAATTCAATCCACCTACGCTGCCTCATATTAAGTTGTTTCTGATTAAATATGTGTTGAAGACTTTTGTGGTCGGTATATATAATACTTTTGACCCCATATAAGTAGTGCCTCCAAGTCTTTAATGCAAAAACAACCGCGCCTAATTCCAAATCATGCGTCGTATAATTTTGTTCGTGAATCTTCAATTGTCTAGACTCATAAGCAATCACCTTCGTTCGTTGCATTAATACACAACCGAGACCTTGCTTTGATGCGTCACAATAAATCACAAAATCATCATTCCCTTCAGGTAATGACAATATAGGTGACGTAGTTAGCTTTTTCTTCAATAACTGAAACGCTTTCTCTTGTTCATCATTCCATTCAAATTTCTTCCCTTTATGCGTTAATGCAGTCAAGGGTTTTGCTATTCTGGAAAAGTCTTGGATGAACCTTCTGTAGTAACCAGCTAGTCCTAAAAACTAGCGTATGTGTTTCGGAGTTTTCGGGGTTTCCCACTTTTCAACAGTTTCTATCTTTGCCGGATCCACCTTAATACCTTCTTTGTTCACTATGTGACCGAGGAATTGAACTTCTTCCAACCAAAATGCACACTTTGAAAACTTAGCGTACAATTCTTCCTTCCTCAATACTTCTAACACCTTTCTCAAATGTTCACCGTGTTCTTGGTCATTCTTTGAGTAAATAAGTATGTCATCAATGAAAACAATGACAAACTTGTCAAGGTATGGTCCACACACTCGGTTCATAAGGTCCATGAACACAGCTGGTGCATTAGTTAAACCAAACGGCATGACCATAAACTCGTAATGACCGTAACGTGTTCTGAAAGCAGTCTTTGGAATATCATCTTCTTTCACCCGCATTTGATGATACCCGGAACGTAAGTCAATCTTTGAATAAACAGACGAGCCTTGTAGTTGATCAAATAAGTCGTCGATTCTCGGTAGTGGGTAACGGTTCTTGATAGTAAGTTTGTTCAACTCTCGGTAGTCGATACACAACCTGAATGTACCATCTTTCTTCTTGACAAACAAAACAGGAGCTCCCCACGGTGATGTGCTTGGTCGAATGAAACCACGCTCTAAAAGTTCTTGTAATTGGCTTTGCAGTTCTTTCATCTCGCTGGGTGCGAGTCTGTAAGGAGCACGAGCTATTGGTGCAGCTCCTGGTACAAGATCTATTTGAAATTCAACGGATCGATGTGGGGGTAATCCCGGTAATTCTTTCGGAAATACATCGGGAAATTCTTTTGCAATGGGAACATCATTGATGCTCTTTTCTTCAGTTTGTACTTTCTCGACGTGTGCTAGAACAGCATAGCAACCTTTTCTTATTAGTTTTTGTGCCTTCAAATTACTAATAAGATGTAGCTTCGTGTTGCCCTTTTCTCCGTACACCATTAAGGGTTTTCCTTTTTCTCGTATAATGCGAATTGCATTTTTTAACAAACGATCTCTGCTTTCACTTCTTTCAACCAGTCCATACCGATTATCACATCAAAACTCCCTAACTCTACTGGTATCAAATCAATCTTAAATGTTTCGCTAACCAGTTTAATTTCTCGATTTCGACATATATTATCTGCTGAAATTAATTTACCATTTGCTAATTCGAGTAAAAATTTACTATCTAAAGGCGTCAATGGACAACTTAATTTAGCACAAAAATCTCTACTCATATAGCTTCTATCCGCACCCGAATCAAATAAAACGTAAGCAGATTTATTGTCAATAAGAAACGTACCCGTAACAAGCTCCGGGTCTTCCTGTGCCTCTGCCACATTAATATTGAAAACTCTTCCGCGGCCTTGTCCATTCGTGTTCTCCTGGTTCGGGCAATTTCTAATAATGTGGCCCGGTTTTCCACATTTATAACAAACTACATTGGCATAACTTGCTCCGACACTACTTGCTCCGCCATTACTCGTTCCGACACCATTTGTTCCTTTCGTTCTATTAACCCCTGGTCCGTAGACCTCACACTTCGCCGCGCTATGACCATTTCTTTTACACTTGTTGCAAAATTTGGTGCAGAACCCGAGTGATACTTTTCACACCTTTGGCATAGCTGCTTCTGATTGTTGTTGTTGTTGCGATTATTATTGTTGTTCGGATGATTGTTGTAGTTGCTGTTGTTGTTGTTGCTGTTGTTGTTGTTGTTGTTGTTGTTGGGCCGTTTGTTGTAGTTGTGATTGATGTTGCGATTGTTGGAATAATTGTTGCGATTATTGTTGTAATTGCTGTTGTTGTTGTATTGGTGATTCTTATCACCGTTTTCCTCCCACTTTCTTTTGACTTGCTTCACATTGGCCTCTTCAGCAGTCTGTTCTTTAATTCTTTCTTCAATCTGGTTCACTAGTTTGTGAGCCATTCTACATGCCTGTTGTATGGAGGCGGGCTCGTGTGAACTTATATCTTCTTGGATTCTTTCCGGTAATCCTTTCACAAACGCGTCAATCTTCTCTTCCTCATCTTCGAATGCTCCCGGACACAATAGGCACAATTCTGTGAATCGTCTTTCGTACGTGGTAATATCAAATCCTTGGGTTCGTAACCCTCTAAGTTCTGTCTTGAGCTTATTGACCTCGGTTCTGGGACGGTACTTCTCGTTCATCAAGTGCTTGAATGCTGACCACGGTAGTGCGTACGCATCGTCTTGTCCCACTTGCTCTAGATAGGTATTCCACCATGTTAACGCAGAACCTGTGAAGGTATGCGTAGCGTACTTTACTTTGTCCTCTTCAGTATACTTACTTATGGCAAACACCGATTCGACCTTATCGGTCCACCGTTTCAATCCGATTGGTCCTTCGGTTCCATCAAATTCCAAAGGTTTTCAGGCAGTGAATTCTTTGTAGGTGCATCCTACACGATTTCCTGTACTGCTAGATCCAAGGTTATTGTTGGTATGTAGCGCAGCCTGTACTGCGGCTATGTTTGAAGCTAGAAAAGTACGGAATTCCTCTTCATTCATATTCACGGTGTGTCGAGTAGTCGGTGCCATTTCCTTCATAATAGTCAAATGGAACAAGTTAATCATACAGAATATCAAGAGTAGTTAATAGTATTTCGTAGCATAATATGAACTCATTTATAAAAGCTTTTTCTTCATATTAGCGTTTTATAAGTTTAAATTCGGGTAGTACCTACCTGTTAAGTTCATACTTAGTAGCTAATATACAATTCAACTACTACAATTCTATATGAAAAACTGATTATAATAATATTTCGCGTTCAAACTTTTATACAATATTTTACAAACTTACAATACCGCTTATTTTACATAAAGCATGAAATATAGCACACAATAACTTTGATACAAGATACTTGTGAAGACAATTCTAGCTAGTACACAAGTCGTTCAGCAAAGGCAATAAAGACACGTAATTCATACGTCCAGAAACAAGTCATGCATTCTGGTTTTACTAGGACTACTTCCCATCCTTGGTCTTGTGGAACATAACCGTTATGGCCGTTGATAAGACAGCGTGTTGTAACGTCGTCAAAGGGACGAGGGTTACGTAATGTCCAACAGTCCCGTAACAATCTAAAAACCTCATTTCTTACCCCAATTACCGACTCCGTCACTTGTGGGAACGTTTTGTTTAATAGTTGTAGCCCGATGTTCTTGTTCTCACTTTGGTGAGAAGCGAACATTACTAATCCGTAAGCATAACATGCTTCTTTATGTTGCATGTTAGCCGCTTTTTCTAAATCACGAAGTCCAATATTCGGATATATTGAGTCAAAATAATTTCTTAACCCGTTGCGTAAAATAGCATTTGGGTTCCCCGCAATATATGCGTCAAAGTAAACACATCGTAACTTATGGGTTTCCCAATGTGATATCCCCCATCTTTCAAACGAAAGTCTCTTATAAACCAAGACATTCTTGGAACGTTCTTCGAATGTCTTACAAACTGATCTCGCCTTAAATAGTTGTGCCGAAGAATTCTGGCCGACTCTAGACAAGATTTCATCAATCATGTCTCCGGGTAGGTCTCTTAAAATATTGGGTTGTCTATCCATTTTGTGTTTTTATACTGTAAAATAGACAAGAGTTAGATTCATAATAAAAAAAAATACTTATTAATACAAGCAATTTTTACATATATCATAAAGCATAAGCACACTATATTACTTATATTACACCACACGAATACAACTATCTTATTCCGACTCGCTTGTTTCTTCTTCTTCGGTTTTGGTTCGTTTTGCCAAGTTTCTAGGGATATATGATGTTCCCCTAATACGAGCCGTCGTTATCCACATTGGTTTAGAAAAACCTGGTGGTTTAGAGGTTACCGGGTCATTGTTACAACTTAAGGACTTCGAAGGTTGACGATACATATAAAGTTCATCGGGGTTGGAATTAGATTTCTCTATTTTTATGCCCTTTCTCTTATTATTTTCTTTTGCCTTTTTAAATTCAGTTGGGGTAATTTCTATAACATCATCGGAATTCTCATCAGAATCCGATTCATCGGAGAATTGGTAATCCTCCCAATATTTTGCTTCCTTAGCGGAAACACCATTGACCATAATTAACCTTGGTCGGTTGGTTGAGGATTTTCTTTTACTTAACCGTTTTATTATTTCCCCCACCGGTTCTATTTCTTCATCCGGTTCCGATTCTTCTTCCGGTTCCGATTCTTCTTCTGGTTCCGACTCTTCTTCCGGTTCCTCTTCGGGAACTTGTGAATCAGTCCACGAATCATTCCAATTTACATTTGACTCTTCATTATTATTAGGTGAGTCAATGGGACTTGTTCTAGAGATAGACATCTATCACATAATATCAAACGCGTTAAGAGATTAATATATCACATAATATTCACATGTTAAAAATATATAGTTTCCAACAAAATTTGTTAAGCAATCATTTTTCAAGTAAACACGGTCGAAGTCCAGACTCACTAATGCATCCTAACAAACTCGATAAGACACACTAATGCAAAATTCTGGTTCTCTAAGACCAACGCTCTGATACCAACTGAAATGTCCCGTTCTTATTGATTAAAAACGTTCCATATTAATTGATTTCGTTGCGAGGTTTTGACCTCTATATGAGACGTTTTTCAAAGACTGCATTCATTTTTAAAACAAACCATAACCTTTATTTCATAAATAAAGGTTTAAAAAGCTTTACGTAGATTATCAAATAATGATAATCTAAAATATCCTGTTTACACACGACCATTACATAATGGTTTACAATACAAATATGTTACATCGAAATCAGTTTCTTGAATGCAGTTTTTACTCAATATCATACAAACATGGACTCCAAATCTTGTCCTTATTTTAGTATGCAACAGCGGAAGCTCTTAATATTCACCTGAGAATAAACATGCTTTAAACGTCAACAAAAATGTTGGTGAGTTATAGGTTTAACCTATATATATCAAATCGTAACAATAGACCACAAGATTTCATATTTCAATACACATCCCATACATAGAGATAAAAATTCATTCATATGGTGAACACCTGGTAACCGACATTAACAAGATGCATATATAAGAATATCCCCATCATTCCGGGACACCCTTTGGATATGATATAAATTTCGAAGTACTAAAGCATCCGGTACTTTGGATGGGGTTTGTTAGGCCCAATAGATCTATCTTTAGGATTCGCGTCAATTAGGGTGTCTGTTCCCTAATTCTTAGATTACCAGACTTAATAAAAAGGGGCATATTCGATTTCGATAATTCAACCATAGAATGTAGTTTCACGTACTTGTGTCTATTTTGTAAATCATTTATAAAACCTGCATGTATTCTCATCCCAAAAATATTAGATTTTAAAAGTGGGACTATAACTCACTTTCACAGATTTTTACTTCGTCGGGAAGTAAGACTTGGCCACTGGTTGATTCACGAACCTATAACAATATATACATATATATCAAAGTATGTTCAAAATATATTTACAACACTTTTAATATATTTTGATGTTTTAAGTTTATTAAGTCAGCTGTCCTCGTTAGTAACCTACAACTAGTTGTCCACAGTTAGATGTACAGAAATAAATCGATAAATATTATCTTGAATCAATCCACGACCCAATGTATACGTATCTCAGTATTGATCACAACTCAAACTATATATATTTTGGAATCAACCTCAACCCTGTATAGCTAACTCCAACATTCACATATAGAGTGTCTATGGTTGTTCCGAAATATATATAGATGTGTCGACATGATAGGTCGAAACATTGTATACGTGTCTATGGTATCTCAAGATTACATAATATACAATACAAGTTGATTAAGTTATGGTTGGAATAGATTTGTTACAAATTTTCACGTAGCTAAAATGAGAAAAATTATCCAATCTTGTTTTACCCATAACTTCTTCATTTTAAATCCGTTTTGAGTGAATCAAATTGCTATGGTTTCATATTGAACTCTATTTTATGAATCTAAACAGAAAAAGTATAGGTTTATAGTCAGAAAAATAAGTTACAAGTCATTTTTGTAAAGGTAGTCATTTCAGTCGAAAGAACGACGTTTAGATGACCATTTTAGAAAACATACTTCCACTTTGAGTTTAACCATAATTTTTGGATATAGTTTCATGTTCATAATAAAAATCATTTTCTCAGAATAACAACTTTTAAATCAAAGTTTATCATAGTTTTTAATTAACTAACCCAAAGTAGCCCGCGGTGTTACTACGACGGCGTAAATCCGGTTTTACGGTGTTTTTCGTGTTTCCAGGTTTTAAATCATTAAGTTAGCATATCATATAGATATAGAACATGTGTTTAGTTGATTTTAAAAGTCAAGTTAGAAGGATTAACTTTTGTTTGCGAACAAGTTTAGAATTAACTAAACTATGTTCTAGTGATTACGAGTTTAAACCTTCGAATAAGATAGTTTTATATATATGAATCGAATGATGTTATGAACATCATTACTACCTCAAGTTTAGTAGGTAAACCTACTGGAAGTGACAAGAAATGATCTAGCTTCAAAGGATCTTGGATGGCTTGAAAGTTCTTGAAGTAGGATCATGACACAAAAACAAGTTCAAGTAAGATTTTTACTCGAATTAAGATAGTTTATAGTTATAGAAATTGAATCAAAGTTTGAATATGAATATTACCTTGAATAATAAAGATAACCTACTGTATATAACAAAGGTTTCTTGATCTTAGATGATTACTTGGAATGGATTAGAAAGCTTGGAAGTAAATTAGTAAACTTGAAGGGATTTTTGAAGTGTTCTTGAAGTGTTCTTCCTATGATGATTATAGCTTGATTCTTGAAGTGATTTTTGATGAAGATGATGATTAACTACTAGAAAAATACGTTCATAATAGTGTGTGTGTGTTGAGAGAGAATTAGAAAGAGAATTGGAAGTGAAATGGAGTGAATGATGAGTGGTAATTGGTGAGTGGTGAGTGGGGTTAAAAGGAGTTCTAGTTAGTTGACTAGCTCATGGTAGAAGTTAAAATTGATTAGTCATACATGAAATAATCAAGAGTGGAATCCCATGCTAGTTCCTATTGGTATATACCCATAGTAAGTACGTTTTGAAGCTGTGTATAATACGGGTAAGAATACGACTAGAATTCTTGATGAAAGAAAAGAATGGGAAAGTAACTGTATCCATTTTCGTTAAGTATGAGTGTTTTGATATATGTCTTGAAGTCTTCCAAAAGTATTTTAATACATCTAAATACACTACATGTATATACATTTTAACTGAGTCGTTAAGTCATCGTTAGTCGTTACATGTAAGTGTTGTTTTGAAACCTTTAAGTTAACGATCTCAATTAATGTTGTTAACCCATTATTTATTATATCTAATGAGATGTTAAATTATTATATTATCATGATATTATGATATATTAATATATCTTAATATGATATATATACATTTAAATGTCGTTACAAATGTTGTTACAACGATAATCGTTACATATATGTCTCGTTTCGAAATCCTTAAGTTAGTAGTCTTGTTTATATGTATATAACTCATTGTTAATATACTTATGGAGATACTTACTTATCATAATCTCATGTTAACCATATGTATATCCATATATATATATCGTCATGTCGTTTTTACAAGTTTTAACATTCGTGAATCGCCGGTCAACTTGGGTGGTCAATTGTCTATATGAAACATATTTCAATTAATCAAGTCTTAAAAAGTTTGATTGCTTAACATGTTGGAAACATTTAATCATGTAAATATCAATCTCAATTAATATATATAAACATGGAAAAGTTCGGGTCACTACAGATATCAATATAAATGAATATAACGTCATCCGATCTATATCTATCTGATTCATTGCCATCTCTAGTTAAGTTATTCTCGTTGATTTTTGGACTGAAAATAAAACATTAACAACCCAATCTGTAATTTAAAATAAAAGTTTGCCTAACGGCATGTTTTAACTTGGCTACAAATAATGTCATCGGTTTTGTGGATGGCATAGCTCAATATTGAACAGATAGTGTATCGTTGTGAGTGCTATTAACAAAGTTTTACCTAGAGTTTTTTTTTCTTCATAGATTAGTCTTGGGGAAATTTTATTTCGAAAACAATCGCCGCCATGTAATTTAAAGATAGGCGAAAATGAGTTAATTTGGTTGCAAGACGGCATTAGTTGGGGTTGAATTTAAACTTGCGCCATATAATTTAAAGTCAATGCTCCTACCAACCAAACTACACATCCTCCCAAACTAGTAGTCCTGCATTAGCTTCAAGAGCCAAGTGTTGTGTCTCTAAGCCAAGTGTTCCAATGGTGATTTACTAAGGTGTTGTTATGTTTTTTAAGATGTTTTTGTCTGAAGATCTGCGGACCATGTCTGTAAAGAAGATGTGGTCTGAAGATCTGCGGACCATGTCTGCAGCTCTTAGAAGCACATTTCTAAGTCTGCGAGGCTACAGACATAATAAGACATTATTTTATCTTATGTCTTCAGAAAAATATACTGTCTGCAGTAAAACGTCTGCTTATGAGACATAAGACATAATTAGGTTTGCAGACAGAAAAACAAACAACACTTACGATATTAAGATTTTGGACGTGCTTATTGTAACGACCCTGGATTTTCCAACGTTTAATTAATAATAATTATTA
Source organism: Rutidosis leptorrhynchoides (assembly GCF_046630445.1). Classification (NCBI taxonomy): domain Eukaryota; kingdom Viridiplantae; phylum Streptophyta; class Magnoliopsida; order Asterales; family Asteraceae; genus Rutidosis; species Rutidosis leptorrhynchoides. Next base: position 89,470,096 of record NC_092335.1, read on the forward strand.
TTAATACTTGTGATTTATTGAATGTATTTTTTATATACATTTACTTGTTACCGCGATTAACTTTTGAATGCCCGAAACGTCTTTGTGACACACGTATATTACACGAATAATATTTTTGAGTATTATTTACATTCATGATTGATTTTTATTAATCATTTTTATTAACTAAGGTTATTAGTTAATTACTTGGGCTTTAATTGGATTTACTTGTTAGTTATGCATACTTGGGCTTTATGATTGTACATGGATTTAGAAGCCCACTATACCACACCTTAATGGACTTATTAGCCCATTTTATTTATGCAAGAATTACTTAGACTTAATTAGTGTAACTAACTAGTAAGGAATCTAGTTGCTTGCCTTATTACACATCTTCCCCATGCTAGGCCATCTTATAACCAACTTTAAAGACTTTTACATGCAATAATCTAGTGGACAAATCTCTCCCCCTTAACCTTGCTTGACCGTCGGCTATGGGAGGCATGAGGAGTGTTTTTGTTTTCAATTTTTGGTTACATAGTCACTCATACTTACCTCACTTTCTCACACACAAAAAATACTTCCAATATCTCTCAAACTTTTTTCTCTTTTTCTCTCATCTTGTAAGTAACATGAACTAGTTTTCCTCTTCCTTTTTCTTACTCAAAACCGAACCAAACACACCTCTCATCATCATTCTTTTGTTGTTAATTTGTAACTTGTTCTTGGTTGTAGCTTACTTACTTGTTATTGTAGTTATTACTTACTAGTATTTAAGAATCAAACTCTTTAGTTTGTTCTTCTTTTTATCTTGTATTTACAAGAACACACAAGAACTAAACTTTCTAGTTTATGTTCTACATTTAATGTCTTAAAGGTTGTAAGTTCATGTGTTGTTAAAATCATACTTGAAGCTCATGTTGTAAACTTAAAAGTTTACTTCCTAAAGATCAAGACTTTGGCTTGAATCTTTAAAGTATGAACAACCATGAATTAGTTACTTGTATATTTAGTTTGTTACTTCATTTCTTGCATCTTTTAAATTCGTGTTTGTTGTTAAATGGTCAAGTATTACAAGTTAGTCTTGATCTCATACTTCTTGGAACTAAAAGTTAACTTGAAAGTTCAAGAACATGGAAGTGTAACTCTTTAGTTATAACTTCATAAACTTATGAAAGATCTAAGCTTCTATAGCTTATGGTCTACTTATTTTGTCATTAACAAAAGCTTGAAAGCTTACATACACTTTACAAGATGAGAATCTAAGTTTTGTAGCTTATGGTTTCATTAAAGTAAAGATTCAAATATTAATACTTAAGATTTAACTTAACAACTTTAGATCTAGAACTTTGGGTCTTGGATCTTCAAGATCTAACTAAGAACTATGTTCTACATCTTAAGATCTTGATTAGTTAGTTTATTTTCAAGTTTGTAGTTCAATATTACTTGTATAGTTCATGTATGTGTTAAATCTAAGACTTTGATGTAACTTTGGTTCATCAAACTACATACGACACTTAATTGAGTTGTGCTACATGTCTTAGACTTACACAAGTGTTATGATGGTGAAACCTTGGTTAAGATGATGCAAACACATCAACGAGTTGTACACTTGAAGCTATATGCATCAAGGATGAGAACCGTGATAAGCATCGAGCACCAAGAAACCCCGGAACCTACTGTTTTACTGTTTCTGGTTCTGATAAGTATGACCTGGGCTACTGTAAAGATGATTTTCAGATATCTCTGTTCCAGTAGATAACTTTTCATTTAGGACTCGTCTTAATCCGAGTTACGGTTTAGGATTTATGGCCCTCCGATCGTCACTATGTCCTTTTATCGTTGTGCTGAAAATTCTGACCTACTCGTACTTAGACCGTCGCCACTTTCAAACGAAGACGAGTTTGCCTCTGGAATTTTTACCACAATTAAAGGACTCATATACAGAGCCATGGCCACTGGTCTCACCTTATTTCAGTAGGTATAGAGGCCGTGGTGGCTGATCAAAGTCAGCCTTTGTTTTAAACTTCTTTCATAAACGAAACTTACTTTACACCTTTTGTTTGATGATGAATGATGATGACCTTTAAGACCTAATTTACGTACATTTAAACCTATTCGGACGATTTACTGACTTAGTACTATTTGACTTAGGTTGAGGACTTTCCGGACCTACGTACTTGCTTACTTCCCGACTCGACTTTACCACTACTTTACCACTGTGAGTTATAGCATCCCTTTTTACTTTAACTATTTTAGGAACTGAGAATACATGCGCATTTTACATTTTATATACTAGGCACGAGTACTTAAACTTATATATGTGTGGGTTATACAACGGCATAAACATTCCCTTTAGGTCGGTAACGTTTAGTCATTGGTTTTTGAACCGGTGAACACGAATCTTAGATATGGATCCATAGGGTTTGACATCCCCACTCGGGCTAGTCGCACTAGCATTTATGTAGCGACCCGTCCTTATCCACCTGGACGAAGTCATCAACATTTGGTCCCATTGCGATGATCGACTCCAAGTAATATCCTTAAATTGAGCAAATGCGCAGCGGAAGACTTAATTCGTACCTGAGAATAAACATGCTTTAAAGTGTCAACCAAAAGGTTGGTGAGTTCATAGGTTTATCATAACAATCATTTCATTATTTTAATAGACCACAAGATTTCATAATCATAAACATAATACACTCGCAAGTGTATGTAAAGCATTCTAAGTGTTTGAGCACTTGGTAACCATACTTAACATTTAATCACGTCGCATATTCCCTTTATTATGAAATCTCACGACACCGTACCAAGTGTAGTCACCGAAACGAAGTACTGTGCAACCGTTGAATACTGGTCGTCCAGTTCGGTTGGGGTTGTCAGGCCCGATAGATCTATCAACAGGATTCACGTTTACAATACCACATGTAAATAGTAGTTACCAAGCTACAGGGAAGTATGCCAGTGGTACAACTCAACGTAGAATATATTTTTAAGTACTTGTGTCTATTTCGTAAACATTTATAAAAGCAGCGCATGTATTCTCAGCCTAAAAGTATATATTGCAAAAGCAATTAAAAAGGGAGCAAATGAAACTCACCATACTGTATTTTGTAGTAAAAATACATATAACGTCATTTAACAAGTATAGGATTGGCCTTGGATTCACGAACCTATATTATTCATATATTTATTAAAACATATACTTGTAATCGAACAAGTTTAGATATTATTATTAATTGTTATTTCAGTAACTTGTATGTTTCATTGGTAACTATTTTAACTATATTTATTTTATATACCTTAGATAAATAATTAGTATTTATTATGAAAATATTAATGTTGTTATGCGATATGTTTTAAATATATTCTTATATAGTTATTTATTTGTTAAAATAATATCAATAATAATAATTAAAAATTTGTATCTTTTTATGATAATAATAATAATACTAAAAGTAATTAGATTTAGTAATGATACTGCTATTAATAGTTTTGATAATACTTATAATAATAATAAAAATGATAATTTTTAATAAAAATACTTTCGTTAATAATAATAATTTTAAAAAATGATAATTTTAGTGATAATACTAATGATAATAATAGTAATAACAATAATAATACTAGTAGTGATATTAGTAATACAAATAATGATATTAAATATAATAATTTTAATGTTAAAATATTAATGATAATAATAATAGAAATTTTGTGAAAATATTAGTAATACTCAAAAAGATAATAATAATGATATAAATAATGAAGATAATGAAAATAATAATAATAATAATAATAATAATAATAATAATAATAATAATAATAATAATAATAATAATAATAATAATAATAATAATAATAATAATAATAATAATACTATTAATGAAAATACTACCTCATGTAAGTAGGCTTTAAAAAGGAAAAGAATGCCATAGACAAGGCTCGAACCCGCGACCTATCGTTAACCACACACACGCCTAACCATCCCACTGTTGATTACTTGTTGGAATTATCTCTTACACTTAATTTGTTTAAACCGAATTTCAGTCCAACCAACTTGTGACACAGCCCAACAAAATTACAAGAACTCGGCCCAACTCATTAAATTATTTACGGCCCAACAGTAAATGCCCATGTCTCGACCCAATGGTATGTCTCAGACCACTGTTCATAGCATCTTCTATATATATAAAAAAAAAAAATTTGCTTTAGCCTAGTTTCGAACCCATGACCTCTTGATTAAACACCCACACTCTTAACCATTCTTCCAATTCCTCTCTTCTGTCCTAGTACCCGAATTATATGTATATATTCCGTATTATTTTCTGTCCCCCTCCTTTAAACTCTTAATCGACTACAGGACACCCAATACCCACCATCCATCAACATGATCTTTACCAACTTCCCTATATTGTCGGCTGAATGTTAAAAAAAAACTAGGACACGTTCCAAAAAAAAATAATAATAATAAACTAATACTTCGTAATATTTTATACCCGATTTTTGAGTGGGTTCTAAAAAGGAAACAAATATATGTAAAGTAGATGTAATCGTGTCATCCCAGCTAATTCACTCAATTTTGTCGGTCAGTGATATATTTGGAACAGAATAATCACAATAAACTAGTATTGGCAAATCATGGTTCTAGCAGGAAGTAGAAAAGAAAAAAAAATATTAAGGTGCCTGGTTCTTCGGTTTAACTCTTCAGGAACACAGAAGCTATTAGCAGTTGCAGGTGATGGTTGCTTGGTGGTTTGGGAATGTAACGATTGCAGGTGGTGGTGGTTCTCGGGTTGAAGGTGATTAATGGGTGTGGTTTTTGGATTTCGGTTTACACAGGAACAGACGCAGGTATAGCAGCAGCAATAAAACAAATAGTAGCTGTAGGGTTTCGATGGTGGTTGTTGAAAGTGGAGTGTGATGGTTTTCGATGGTATTGGTTTGTGTAGTCTGCTTGTGATTTGAATGGAAACAGAAGAAAAATAACAAGTAGCAACTGCAGAGATTTGCAGTATATATTCGATAGGTTTGGGTTTTGTTGAGCAGCGAATAGCAATAGAGACAGTTAATAGTTGCTGTAGGGATTCTGTGGTGGTGGTTTAAGATCACTAAGAGGAGAGAGATATCGAAAGAGAGGGAAAAGAGAAAGAATTGTGAAGGTGGTAATAATGGTTTCAAGTGGTGAGTTTTGGTTTGTGGGTTACAATTGAACAAAGTAAGTAATGATAATATTGATCATTAACCGAATCAATAAAAGTGCTCAGATGATTTTTGTTTTGGTTATAATCGTTGGATAGGAACATATTGGTTTCATAATGGACTAGGATCATTATGGTTTGGTGTTCTAAGTTGTTCAATGGTAGTGGAAGGTGGTCGTGGTTCTCGGATAAAGAAGAAGATGGTGGTTATGTGTTGGTGATCAAAGTGATAGTGGTTCAGTTTATACAAGAGAGAATGAAGGAGATAGATAAAGATGCTTGATATAACTCATTATTAGTATGTATATAAGAGAGAGATAGATATAAAAGAAAACAAAAGTTCGTACCAATTATACACAGTAAAATAGTTGTAGTGGTTGATTGATGCTGAAACCTAAATTGTTTTAATGTGTTTGTATTCCGAATTTTATTAGACAGGATCCCACGAGTAAACAGATGGCAAGGAGAAAGAAACAAAAGAGAATTATTAAAAATAAATAAATACTGATTTTTAGATATTACCATTTATCTTAATATAAGTACTACCAATATATCTATAATATTTTAACTTGTATGTAAATTTAATATGTAGAAATTATATCTTATCATCCATGTAACATTTATTATTTATATTATATATCTTATAAAAACATTCATTAGATATTAAATATTTATATATATATATATATATATATATATATATATATATATATATATATATATATATATATATATATATATATATATATATATATATATATTTTAATAATTGTTCGTGAATCGTCAGGCATGGTCAAAGGGTATTTAATTATCTGAATATAGATTTCAAACTTTCTAGACTCAACATTAAAGATTTTGCTTATCGTGTCAGAAATATACAAAGATCGAGGTTTAAATTTGGTCGAAAATTTTCGGGTCATTACAATTTAACGAGTGTTTAATACTTCGTATACATACGCACTTGCCAAGTGTACTTTCAGGGGGTATAAACGTTAAGTTAGTTACCAAGTGCCCACGGTTAAACATATACTTTATCATACTGTGACAACCCGAAAATTTTTGACCAAATTTAAACTTTATCTTTAAATGATTTAACGTTTCCGACATGATAAGCAAAGTCTATGAAGTTGAATCTCAAAATTTTAGAACTGTTTCATGTATTAAATTACATTTGACTGCTCTCGACGATTCATGAACAATTATATGTATGTATATATATATATATATATATATATATATATATATATACAAGTAAAAATGACTTTCCTACAGTAAAACACTATTTGCTACAGTAAAAATGACTTTGCTACAGTAAAACACTATTTGCTACAGTAAAACACTTATTTGCTACATTGAAACCGTACTTTGCTACAGTGAAAACGCCTTTGCTACAGTAAAACACTATTTGCTACAAAAAACCGTACTTTGCTACAGTGCTACAGTGAAAACGACTTTGCTACATTAAAACACTATTTGCTACAGTAAACACTATTTGCTACAACAAGCACTATTGCTACAGTAAACACTATTGCTACAGTACACTATTTGATGTCGACGAACTAGCAAACAAAAACGGATAAGGCGGCCATGCGATCGCATGGAAAAAATACTGAAAACTCATGAGATCGCATGAGGTACTGTACCAGGCCACATACTATAAAAGCTCTATTTATTCCTCCGTATTATTATTTATTATATTATTATTATTATTATTATTATTATTATTATTAAGATTAATATTATTATTATTATTATTATTATTATTATTATTAAGATTAATATTATTATTATTAATCTTATTATAATATTATTATTAGTAGTATATATACATAAAATACTACGACGAGGTTATGAGTGTGTCACCTTCAAAATGGGTTTTTGAGCGGGATAGAGCTAAGGAAATTATGGGTTATTGCCAAGGAGGTTATGGGTAATGTTCGAGGGTATATTTGTGAATCAAATCTAGTGTTTATCATCTCTGTTGCGTCTACGTACTTTCCTACAATATTGAATCTCAATATTGATACGTAAGCACTCATATTTTATCTTTTATACATTAATTGTGTATCCATGTCTAGTGCACGAGTATATATATTTATATATGCTTATATGCTAAATTTCGTCGTTAAACAGTTTATAATGAATCACGAATTAAATACATATATTACTGGTAAAAGGTATATGATATACATGTTTTTGGAAAGCTGGCGAAAAATCAATAACTTTTCATTTAAGATATCGAATAAATTCGATGAACGGATTAAAAGATATGATCAACTAAATTATGATTGACGTTAATTGAAATTGCTTTTGAATCTGCAATTAAGATTTAAACAACTTGTTTACGAGATTGATAAATTGAATTTTTGAATATTACCAACCGAGTAAATAAATCCTTATATAAGGTACGTCTCGTTTTGTTAAACAACTGTCAAAATTGACTTTTTGAAACGACTTTGGATAACTTTTGTATGTCGATCTCGAGCATTAGGATTGTGATACACTATGACCTGACCTAGCTTGATAGACATTTATTGACCAACATATATTCTCTAGGTAGAGATCTACGGTTATTTGGTAATCCGAGTTTCGATCACATTTTGGTGAACGACTTTATATGCTGCTAAGGTGTATAATGACCCAGAATTTTTCGACCAAATTATACTTATGAGATTAATATTTACATAAATTAAACCATACCAACATGATAAGCAATCCAAATTGTTGAGACTTGTGTTTTTGAAAAGAGTTTTACACAACGTTTGACCGTCCAATATGACCGATGATATCACGAACTATATAACATACGATAATTATACGTTTGTGTATATATATGTATTTATATATATTTAACATGATCTAAGGATGGTTTAACATCTCATTGTGTACTAATGACAATGAGTTATAAGTATATTTTGAAACTACTAACTTAAGTTTTCAAAACGATAACTATACGTAACATTCTTTGATATATATACTTATAATCTATAATGCTTATACATGTATCGTATATATAATGTATTTAATCACTTTTTAAGGACTTAAATACATAAAACAATATAAGTATATTCACAAAAGATAGCTATATTTGAATTCTCGTTCCGTTTCCTCAAGATTTCTATACGTATATCTAGGGTATATGTACCCGTATCATACCCAGCTTCTATACATATTTACTATTGGTATATACACATCAAATCAACATCCTAATCAACATTATTACTGCCCTAGATATGAGGTAACTAGGATTTGTCAAGTAGTATGAATTATTAGTAAGAAAACAAAATTAGGAATCCTTTTCTTTCTTTATAAACTAAAAACGTTTTTATAAATGAACACCATTTCTTCACTCCATTTTCTCATACCTACACCCTCATTTCTCTCTTAAAATACTCCTAACCTTATACTTGATCATCTCCAAGCATTTTCCACATCATTTAGCTTCAATTACAAGCCTTAAACACCATACGAAAACTCTTTCAAGAACATATCAAAATAACCACCCATTTGAAGAAGTTTACTTCCAACCTTTTGATCTAACTCCACCACTATTTGATTCCAAGATTATTTCTTATCTTTTGCAGTAACTTTGTCCAAGTAACTTGAGGTAGTAACCTTGTTCATAATCTTATTCAATTCATATTCATATAGTTATCTTATTTTGTGGTATAAAATTTTAACAACAAGAACATAGTTTGAATGATTTCAAACTTGTTCGCAAACTAAATAGATCCTTCTAACTTGACTTTTAAAATACTTCAAGACTTGTAATATATCATAATGATATGCTAACCTAACAAGATATAACTTGGTTTTACAAAGAACATCTTAAAAACTGAATCTACGTCGTCGGAGTGCAACCGGGGGCTGTTTTGGGTTGGATAATTAAAAACCATCTTGAACTTTGAATTGGAAGTTCATGTTCTAGAAAAATGATATTTCTTATGAATATGTTAACACATAAAAATTTCATTGTTTAACTCAAAGTGTAAGTATTTTTAGAAAAATGATCATTAAATGTTGTTTTTATGATGGAAAATGATTACTTTCATAAGTTTCACCAAAGTTTGACCTATAACCTATGATTTCGAATACAAACTAAGGTATTTTCAGTTCATATTCTTAAAATTTGACTCGATCCAAGGAAGTGGCAAGTTGAACCAACAAAAACGGAGTTGTAATGAAGAAACTACGACTAAAACAAGATTGGGTATCCGAAGCTAGTTTAGCTACGAAAATATTTGGAGAAAAAGTAAATTAATCATATCTTTTCTAATTAATATGATATTTTATATATAATTACTTATGATTTGATTTTATATATTTCAGGACCACCCGTAAACAACACGAGAAGATTAATCATAAGACCTCATGATTGTACGCAACACGTCATTTGACAACACGGTACTTTATGTACGCAACACGTCATTTGACAACATGGTACCATGGGTCGAGATTAATTCTGATCAATACGAATATGATGGGGTCTTTATTTATTTTATTTAAGCAACTAATTGTGGACCACTAACATTCGACTGCTAACTACGGACTAAGAAAATATTAAAAGTATTAAAAGTATATATATATATATATATATATATATATATATATATATATATATATATATATATATATATATATATATATATATATATATATATATATATATATATATATATATATATATATATATATATATATATATATATATATATATATATGTAACGATTACTTAAAAAGAAAATATGTTGATATATTATATATATTTTCAGGTTCGTGATATCTATTGGAGACCAAGTCGAATTAAATACCTTCAAGGCAAAAGTGAGTTTCATTTGCTCCCTTTTTAATTGCTTTTGCAATATATATTTTTGGGCTGAGAATACATGCGCTGCTTTTATAAATGTTTACAAAATAGACACAAGTACTTAAAAATATATTCTACGTTGAGTTGTACCACTGGCATATTTTCCTGTAGCTTGGTAACTACTATTTACATGGGTATTGTAAACGCGAATCATGTTGATAGATCTATCGGGCCTGACAACCTCAACCGGACAGGACGACCAGTATTCAACGGTTGCACAGTACTTCGTTTTGGTGACTACACTTGGTACGGTGTAGTGAGATTTCATAATAAAGGAAATATGCGACGTTGATTAAATGTTAAGTATGGTTACCAAGTGCTCAACCACTTAGAATGCTTTACATACACTTGCGAGTGTATTATGTTTATGATTATGAAATCTTGTGGTCTATTAACATATTGAAATGATTGTTATGATAAACCTATGAACTCACCAACCTTTTGGTTGACACTTTAAAGCATGTTTATTCTCAGGTACGAATTAAGTCTTCCGCTGTGCATTTGCTCAATATAAGGACATTACTTGGAGCCGATCATTGCAATGGGACCAAATGTGGATGACTTCGTCCAGGTGGATTAGGACGGGTCCTTTCAGTTGGTATCAGAGCGGTGGTCGTAGCGAACCAGGTCTTGCATTAGTGTGTCTAACTAGTAGTTGTTAGGATGCATTAATGAGTCTGGACTTCGACCGTGTCTACATGTCAAAAGTTTTGCTTATCATTTTTAGTCGGAAATCATCTGCTTATCATCCTTAGGAAATTACTTGCTTATCATTCATAAGTCTAGACACGTTTTACTGCATTTACTGCATTGATAGTGTATAGACGAATTCTTATCTTAGCATATCTGTTATTGCGAACTTTGACTGATACCTTTTCAAAGATTCTCCGTAATTTACGGGATTTTGGTATTATATATACGTATGTAAATTATGTATTGAAGAGTACCAAATCTAACTCCTATAATCTATTCCATACCAAAAATTCATTTTCCCCATTATACAAGATGGATTCCGCATCTAGTTCGAATTCTTCATATTCCGACAGTTATGCCGATATGGATTTCCATTCGGGCTCCGAAAGCAGCGTCACCGGAATGGATCAACCAATTTCCCATCATCTATTTTGGATGAATTGGGGACGGGTTCGTAATATACTAAATCACTGGAGACAAGAAGAAGGTGATCCATTCCATCCACCAAATTGCCCTCTTGGCGATGAACCTGAAGCAATTACCGGCGAACCTATTCGAAACACCATTTTCTCTCTCATTTCTAGAGTATCTCGTCACGATTATATACTATCCCATATTACAAATCTTGTTCATTCGCTCGCACCAACCGCCAATCATCCCGGTGTACTAGCAGAAGTTAACGAACTTCGCGCTCGCGTGACGGCTTTGGAGAACATGGTGCGAAGATTGCAAACACCAGCAGCAGCACCAGCAGCATAATCAGCACCACCATCAATAACATCAACAATACCATCATCACCACTAACAAACAACATCCGCATCACACGTCTCGACATCATAATCTGTCCCACAAACATCAACATCATACCCACCATAGATACCAAGGAGTACCAACAATAATGAACGATGAAGTATTGATCCATAACTTCATTGATATTCTGCGAAGAATATGTGGTTTCAAATTTTTTTAGAGATTTCTTATTCTAGCTCAAACCGAAAAGCAAATGAGATTAATATCATATTAACTCATTAAATTCATGATTTCATATGAAGAAAATATATATGTATATATGTTTTCATAAAGATTGTAATTAAAAGTTCTTTTGTACAAAATATTAATGGTGAAATTTTTTTTTAACGGGTAGGTAATACCCGAGGAATAATTAGATTTCATCTTAATAAGTTACATTGTACATTCGTCGAAGCTGATTCAACAGTCATTTACTATCCTACTTACAACCACCGATATACGTATCTGTTCACCGCAGAATAACCATTTTCATTCAATTTCATATTTGGATTTTGACTTCCCAGAATTCAACAAGTGGCATATGAAGAAAACATATGACAAAATAAAATCTGTTAGAAACAAACAAATTAACTATGAAAAATGTTGTTAAGAATCCACGCTAACTGTTCCAGCTAACTGTTCCTAGCTAACTGATTACATTTTATTTATCGCAGTTTATTTATCGCAATTTAATTATCGCATTTTTATTTATCGTCATTTAATTTCTGTAATTATTTTACGCACTTTAAATATCGGGACACGTATACAATGTTTTGACATATCATATCGACGCATCTATATATATTATTTGGAATCACCATAGACACTCTATATACAGTAATGATCGAGTTCTCTTTACAGGGTTGAGGTTGATTCTACAATAATATATATAGTTTGAGTTGTGATCGAGTCTGAGAGGTATACGGGTCACGACACGTATTAATTAATTCGTATATTATATATTAAACTATATATGAATTATTGGACTGTTACTGTAGACTATCGACTGTGGACTAATGACATTGGACAATTAAAATGAATTAAAATATTGATTATAACATATGAAACTAAACATTTCTTCAAGATTGCCACTTGATTTCATCTTAAACCTCATTGTATCTCGACGATTACAATCAGCGTTCAAATCTATCATGATTCTTAAAAACACCTCAATCGAGAGGATAAACCAACCGCACTTCATCTACGGAAGAAAAGATTGATGCATATAGTTATGCACCTGAAAAACCCTCGAAAACTGAGTAAACGTTTGACACGTATCTGTTCTAGTTCCTTTGACATTGTTATTACCGAAGATCGTTTTGCAATCCCTTTCCAAAGTAGCTAATTTTGTCACAGCTCCAGCAAGTCAACTCCGACTTTTCATCCGAAACAACTTTATTATAACCGCGATATATATGCGTACTCTTTATTGTTACTGGGGAACCTTTTATATTCCACAATATTACCATCAGCGATTAATCATTCTAAAAACACAATTCTCCTGAAACTACCTCGGTTTGATAACCGATGACCCATATCAGTTAACTTTGAAAATGATGACGAAGCAGCATGTTGTAGATGATCTTAATGGCCAAAAGTTTGATGATAAAGAAAGGAGTGTTAGGAACGCTCGATAGAAAATTTAGTACCGAAAAGCGGATTATGCGAAACTATGAAGAAAGCCGTGGACAAATCACAAAGAATAAGTTTGCCTTCAAAGAATCCAAATGATTCTGTGCCTGCTGAAATCGTTAGCAAACATCTTATTTCTCATTCTAAACCTTCACAGACAAATCTTCTTCATCATCCATTGATATTAGAAATTCTAAGATATTCTCGTATGTTCTATTATAAATATCCTCCATATTTCTGGCGATATTTTCACAACTATTCTTATCTGAGATCATTTATCTCTCCGTAATATCTGCAACATAAAAGAAACTGTGTTAGTTTCTAAATTCTGAAACCTTCGAGTTTAAAATATGAATGTTTTGAAGTAGTGTTGGGAACTGAAGCATGGATTAGTATAATATAATGACACTTGATCAACGTCATTATATTACAGTAAGTCATGCTGAGTTTCTAATGAAGCATGATGATTCACAGTACCGTCATCATGTGCCATTTACACGACTCTTACATTCTATCTAATCTCTAAACATATCAAGAGAATATTTTTCTGGATGACTCGGTCTTCTCCAGGGTATTCTGGTAATTTAACAAATCAAAATCGTTCTATTACCATTTTCTTCTTAGAGCATTAGCTATGTTCATTCTGAATTTCATATCTAATAATTCCGGACCATTACTCGCTTGACTCGAAGTCGGGAAGAGAAAACGAAAGCATGAAGCTCCGAAAAATAATGAAGAATATAAACTCCGATAATAACCCCGAAATTACAAACCGTATATATCGATGCAGATAGCAATATAGAGACACGGGAGAATTAGAAACACTATAAACACAAGAGTATAATAGAAGTAAATAGATTCTTCTGGTGGTAGATGAAAAAGAAGAATGACAGATATAAAAATTAGGAGTATATCAAGAATCAGGACTGGATGGAGCATATTGATGAATGCTTTAAAGTAAGAATCAAGGGAGAAAGAATAGAAGGTGTGAGTCATGGAAAATAAGGAAATGAAGGGGTGAATTTATAGTGAAATATCTGTAACATCCCGCCTTTTTCCGTTTACTTTTCCGTTTAACTATTTAAAGTCCGTTATATGATTATGACATCCCTCATTAATACGCGTTTTAAAATATCTCGTTTAGGTAATTCACGCACCCGCAACCGAACTAGAGGGACCATTGTTGCCAAGAGAGCAAAGAGGTGACTAGGTCAACTAGTCAACCCTTCACTCTCATCCATTCATTTATTTCCTTTTCTTTTTCCATTTTCTCTAATACTTTCACCAAATCTCTCAAACACCACTTCAAGGATTCATCATCCAAATCAAATCGAGCAAGCATCCATCTAAACAAATTGCATATTCGGAATCCTCTCATCTTCCTCTTCAATTCCATACCGATTTCATCAAGTTTGGGTAACTTTTTAAAATCACTAGATTTTGTGTTCTTGATGTTTTTAACTTATAAAGTTGTTAATTAGTGTCTATGGCTCAAGTCTAACATGATTACATGATTTATATGCTCGATTTCGTTATTTGAAATAACTAGCATGAACATAAACTTTGGTGTGTTTGATTTGGAAATTTGGTTGCTTAAATGTTGTTGTTATGGTAAAGTGCAAGTATTAAATGTGTTACTAGTAGCACTAGCTTCAATTTGATGTGTAGGTTGTTTTAGAAAACTTCATAAACTTGATTATAGGTTTTGGTGGATTTGGGTTAGGGTTTGATGAACTTGAAATGAACTTTTGATGCTTTGAATGACATGAAATGTTATTTGTAAGTGTTAGGTTGTATTGTATGCTTGATCACCTTCGAAACGGCATATCATTCATGTAAATTGGTTGCCGAATCATCGAATTTCATTTATGAACTTGTGTGCATTTAATGAGGAGCTTTGAATGTGGTTTTGGTTGTTGTAAAAGTAAATGTGATGGATGAAATGTGTTTAGTTGTTTTCCTTGTCAAAATACCTTTCCGATGATATAAGATACATACTTTGGTTGTTTGCGAGTCATAAATGGTGATTGGTTGAAGTTAGGTTCGTGCATAAAACTTAAAAACTGCCAGAATTCTCTGCACAGGTAATGGCGCGGCGCTCCATATACCCGCGCGGCGCGCCAAAGTGGTCTGTCCAACTTTGTCAATTTTTGAATAATGTTTGCTATGCTACGCACCTCCGATTCACACGTAACTTGTTCTAACATGCTCATACATGATTAAAAACCTCAGAAAAATAGTTCGGGACCCGACCCGAACGTGTTGACTTTTTCGTTGACTTTGACCGACCAAAGTTTGACTTTTTGTCAAACTTAACCAAATGATTATGCAACCTTCCTAACTTGTTTCTATACTTATATCTTGCATGAAACTTGACAATTTGATTTCACATGCTACATAATCGAGTCGTAACGAGCCGTAGGACTAATTGAACATCTTTGACCTATCGTGTTTACCGTTATTGATACGACCTATTTGTTTAGGTCAAGACTAGCACTATCCTTTGCACACGTTACTTTGTGAAGTACTTTTCATACGTGCACTCAAGGTGAGATCATAGTCCCATCTTTCAAACAACTTTTATGCTTTAAACTATGGGATGAGAAACATATACGTATCATACTTTTATATATTGAACACAAGTACAAAAACGAACATTCCACGTACGGGTTTGAACAAAAAGCCTCAATTAAATTATCATTAGTTACACTTGCAGGGTGTAAACGTGAACTTATATTATGTGATCACATGGGCTTGACGAGCCTCATTCGGACGGTTCGCTACCGTTAGCGGATGAAATATATTTTCGGGTCTAGTGTATGTTCTAACACTACGCAAAGGGTGCAAAACAGTTAAGTTTGATAATTGGGTGCCCGCGAAACAATATAACAACTTTGGAATGCAAATGATTTTGATAATCATATTATATTAAATCTTGTGGTTCAAATGCAACGTTTACTAAAACACCTATGATTTCACCAACGTTTTCGTTGACAGTTTTCTATATGTTTTCTCAGGTCGTTGAAAGCTACTTGATACATGCTTCCGCACTCTTTTTGATACTTGCTTGGATGTCGAGTATACATGCATAGTTGGAGCGTCTTTTGACTACTTTAAATTGTGTCGCATAGGTTTCATTCGTACGTTAAACATTGTAATGTAACTAGTCTTTGAACTACATCTGTAAACTTGAAACATCCTTTTACTTATGAAATAGATGCGACATATTTTGGTCAAACGTCATGATAAAGACTTATGACCACGCTACGGGACCGAAGTAGTCGGCGCCGTCAAACATGATTTGGTCGGGTCGCTACAGATGGTATCAGAGCATTGGTTGTAGGGATTTAGAGTTCATTGGTGTCAACCCCGAGTCATAGGGTACATTGGTGAGTCTAGACTACAACCGGCATATAGACTTGAAGTAGCAATTACTTGACTACTTGTGCATCTTACTCGAACTCGTCTATCACATCAAATTCTTATTCAATCTTAATCTCACGTTACTTAATTTAATTGACGCGCCACCTTGACTATATGAATTAGTGTCGAATGCACATACGAATTAGGGTAATATGATTTCCGGGATTATATTACGGTGACTCATATGAACATTCCGACATTATGACATAAAGAATTTAAGGCGAGTCAAGGAAAATTTTTCTCTATCCTTATTCCATATCACGGCTAGTATTATTAAGAATACTAATCAACGGTATTCTTGTGTTTTGAAGGAACAATGCCTCCTCATCGTGTGCCACGCCGTGAGACTCCCGAACAAGCTCTACAATGAATGATAGCCACCGCCGTGGAAACGGCCATGGCCGATCACTCCTCCAACAATAACAACAACCACAACAACAACAACAACAACAACAACAATGGAGCCGGTAACTCAAACGAAGGGTGCTCCTACAAATCCTTCATGGGGTGAAAACCTCACACTTTTGATGGAACCGGAGGACCGGTCGTGCTCACCCGATGGTTTGAGCAAACTGAAGCCGTCTTTAGCATAAGCGGTTGTCGAGACCAAGACAAGGTCAAATATTCCACCCACACCTTTGCTGGTATAGCCCTCACGTGGTGGAACACGTATGTACAATCGGTGGGTACCGATGAAGCTCACGCCCTCTCTTGGGCCGATTTGAGAGAGAGAATGATCGTCGAATTTTTCCCTCGTGAAGAAACCCGAAAGCTCGAACAAGAGCTAAGGACTTTAAAGGCGGTCGGAAACGATCTCAAGGCCTACAATCAACGATACGCCGAGCTATCCTTGATGTGTCCCAACCTCGTGAACCCCGAATCTCAAAGGGTTGAACTCTATATGGATGGTCTTCCAAAGAGCATCAAACAAGGAGTGATGTCATCCAAACCCGCTAACCTACAACAAGCTTTGAACATGGCCCGCCAATTGATCGAAACGGTTGACGAAATCGTAGTTCCGGCACCTAAGGCCGAGGATAAATCGGGCGGCAACAAAAGAAAATGGGAAGCCCCCCAATCAAGCAACAACTACAACAACTTCACCAAAAAGCCTTTCACCTCCGACGCCAAGAAAAGTTATGGCGGAAATAAACCATTTTGCAACAAATGCCACAAACACCACTATGGTGAATGTAGCAATCTATTTTGCCACCGGTGCCAAAGGGGTGGTCATGTGGCCAACGATTGTAGAAGTGCCGCCCCCGTCGCTCAAAAGGTGCCCAATGCACCAAAATCGGGTACTTGTTATGAATGTGGCCAAACGGGTCATTTTAGAAATGTGTGTCCGAAGAAGAAAACCAACACCAACACGCGCGGACGAGCTTTCAACATCAACACCGAGGAAGCCCGAGATGACAATGAATTAGTCACGGGTACGTTTCTCCTCAACAACACTTATGTTACTTGTTTATTCGATTCGGGTGCCGATAAGAGTTTTGTATCCAAGACTTTGACTCATTCTTTTAATACTCCACCACTTATACCATTGAAGTGGCCAACGGAAAACTATTGAGTGCCGACACATATTACCGGGGGTGTACGTTAAACATTTTGGGTAATGAGTTTAAAATTGACTTGATACCCATGGAACTAGGAAGTTTCGACGTAATAATCGATATGAATTGGCTAGCCAAAACGAAATCTCACATCCTTTGTGATCTTAACGCAATTCGAATTCCTATCGAGAATGGTGAACCTTAGATCGTCTATGGCGATAAGAGTTGCACCGGACTCAACCTCGTTTCATGCATTAAAGTTAGAAAACTACTCTATAAGGGTTGTTTTACGATCCTTGCTCACGTTAAGAAAGTCGAGTCCGATGAGAAGCACATCGATGATGTGCCAATTGTTAGTGACTATTCCGATGTATTTCTCGACGAATTGTCGGGTCTTCCACCTCATCGACCGGTTGAATTCCAAATTGATCTTATTCCGGGAGCTGCACCCGTAGCACGTGCACCATATAGACTCGCTCCATCCGAAATGCAAGAATTGCAAAGTCAAATCCAAGAACTACTTGATCGTGGTTTTATCCAACCTATCCATTCACCTTGGGGCGCTCCGATTTTGTTTGTTAAAAAGAAAGACGGATCCCTACGAATGTGCATTGATTATCGTGAACTAAACAAATTGACGGTTAAAAACCGATATCCTCTTCCTCTCATCGATGACCTCTTTGATCAACTACAAGGGTCTTGTGTATATTCAAAAATCGATCTCCGCTCGGGTTATCATCAATTGAGGGTTAAGGGGGAAGATGTCTCCAAAACCGCTTTCCGAACTCGTTATGGTAGTTATGAATTTCTTGTAATGTCATTTGGTCTCACTAACGCACCGGCGGTGTTCATAGATCTTATGAACCGCGTGTGCAAACCGTATCTTGACAAATTCGTTATCGTGTTCATCGATGATATTTTAGTCTATTCAAAAAGCGAAGAAGAACACGAGGAACACCTTCGACTCGTGCTTGAACTTTTAAGACAAGAACAACTCTATGCCAAATTCTCCAAGTGTGAATTTTGGTTAAAGGAAGTTCAATTTCTTGGTCATGTTGTAAGTGACCAAGGTATTAAAGTCGATCCAACGAAAATCGAAGCCATTAGTAAATGGGAGACTCCCACTACTCCTACTCACATTCGTCAATTCTTGGGTCTCACCGGATACTACCGTAGATTCATCAAGGATTTTTCTTTGGTTGCTCGTCCTCTAACCGCTTTAACTCACAAGGGAAAGAAATTCAATTGGGCGACCGAACAAGAATCTGCATTTCAAATCTTGAAAACAAAGCTAACCACCGCTCCTATCTTGTCACTTCCCGAAGGCAATGACGATTTTGTTGTGTATTGCGACGCCTCGAAACATGGTTTTGGGTGTGTGTTGATGCAACGAACGAAAGTCATTTCTTATGCTTTTCGACAACTCAAAATTCATGAACGAAACTACACGACACATGATCTCGAACTCGGAGCCGTTGTCTTTGCACTTAAAATGTGGAGACACTATCTTTATGGAACCAAGAGTGCTATCTTTACCGATCACAAAAGTCTCCAACACATCTTCGACCAAAAGCAACTAAACATGAGACAACGAAGGTGGATTGAAACCTTAAACGATTACGATTGCGAGCTTCGTTACCATCCCGGGATAGCAAATGTAGTAGCCGATGCCTTAAGTCGAAAAGAAAGAGCGGTGCCTCTTCGTGTCCGAGCCTTAAACATCACCATCCACACAAACATTAATAGCCAAATTCGGGTAGCCCAAGATGAGGCTCTCAAGGATGAAAACCTTTCACACGAGCTCTTGAACATTCTCGTCTCTCGATTCGAAATTAGGGAGACCGGACTCTGATATTACGCCGGAAGGATTTGGGTGCCTAGTTATGGGGACCTACGAAGCCTTATTTTAGATGAAGCCCATAAGTCACGATACTCGATTCACCCCGGTGCCAATAAGATGTACCACGACCTTAAACAACTATATTGGTGGCCGAACATCAAAAGGGACGTAGCTACTTATGTTTCCAAGTGTTTGACATGTTCCAAAGTCAAAGCCGAACACCAAAGACCGTCCAGATTACTTCAACAACCCGAAATCCCGCAATGGAAGTGGGAAAGAATAACAATGGATTTTATCACCAAACTACCAAAAACGACGGGCGGTTATGATACCATTTGGGTTATTGTTGACCGTCTCACCAAATCCGCACACTTTCTCGCCATGAAGGAGACCGACAAAATGGAGAAGCTTGCACGACTTTATATCAAGGAGATCGTAGCCCGACACGGTGTACCTTTATCGATTATCTCCGACCGAGATGGCCGTTTTGTTTCTAGATTTTGGCGTACCTTGCAAGAAGCGTTGGGAACGCGTTTAGACATGAGCACCGCATATCATCCTCAAACCGATGGACAAAGCGAACGTACAATTCAAACCTTAGAGGACATGTTACGAGCTTGCGTGGTTGATTTTGGAAAAGCTTGGGACAAGCACTTACCTCTCGCCGAGTTCTCTTACAACAATAGTTATCACGCGAGTATAAAAGCCGCCCCATTCGAAGCATTATATGGCCGAAAATGCCATTCTCCTCTTTGTTGGGCCGAAGTAGGCGACGTACAAATCACAGGACCCGAACTCATTCACGAAACCACCGAAAAGATCGTTCAAATCCGAGATAGGCTTCGGACGGCCCGGAGTCGTCAAAAGTGCTATACCGACAAAAGACGCAACGACCTTGAATTTCAAGTCAGTGACCGCGTCATGCTAAAAGTCGCACCTTGGAAAGGTGTAATCCGTTTTGGGAAACGCGGGAAGCTAAATCCGCGGTATATTGGTCCTTTCGAAATCTTGGAGCGTATTGGAACCGTTGTTTATCGTTTAGATCTTCTGCCTCAATTGAACTCCGTTCATCCTACCTTCCATGTATCTTACTTGAAAAAGTGTCTTGCCGAACCCGATATCGTCATCCCTCTCGAGGAACTTACTATTGATGACAAACTTCATTTTGTGGAGGAACCGGTTGAAATTGTGGACACCTCCGTCAAGACATTGAAACAAAGCCGAATCCCGATTGTTAAAGTCCGTTGGAACGCCAAAAGGGGACCCGAGTTTACTTGGGAAAGGCAAGATCAAATGCAAAAGAAATACCCTCATTTATTCCCGGCTCCGGAAACGCAAGATCCCGAGGAAGAAACAACGACTACTACGCCTACTTAAATTTCGGGACGAAATTTCTTTTAAGGAGTAGGTAATGTAACATCCCGCCTTTTTCCGTTTACTTTTCCGTTTAACTATTTAAAGTTCGTTATATGATTATGACATCCCTCATTAATACGCGTTTTAAAATATCTCGTTTAGGTAATTCACGCACCCGCAACCGAACTAGAGGGACCATTGTTGCCAAGAGAGCAAAGAGGTGACTAGGTCAACTAGTCAACCCTTCACTCTCATCCATTCATTTATTTCCTTTTCTTTTTCCATTTTCTCTAATACTTTCACCAAATCTCTCAAACACCACTTCAAGGATTCATCATCCAAATCAAATCGAGCAAGCATCCATCTAAACAAATTGCATATTCGGAATCCTCTCATCTTCCTTTTCGATTCCATACCGATTTCATCAAGTTTGGGTAACTTTCTAAAATCACTAGATTTTGTGTTCTTGATGTTTTTAACTTATAAAGTTGTTAATTAGTGTGTATGGCTCAAGTCTAACATGATTATATGATTTATATGCTCGATTTCGTTATTTGAAATAACTAGCATGAACATAAACTTTGGTGTGTTTGATTTGGAAATTTGGTTGCTTAAATGTTGTTGTTATGGTAAAGTGCAAGTATTAAATGTGTTACTAGTAGCACTAGCTTCAATTTGATGTGTAGGTTGTTTTAGAAAACTTCATAAACTTGATTATTGGTTTTGGTGGATTTGGGTTAGGGTTTGATGAACTTGAAATGAACTTTTGATGATTTGAATGACATGAAATGTTATTTGTAAGTGTTAGGTTGTATTGTATGCTTGATCACCTTCGAAACGGCATATCATTCATGTAAATTGGTTGCCGAATCATCGAATTTCATTTATGAACTTGAGTGCATTTAATGAGGAGCTTTGAATGTGGTTTTGGTTGTTGTAAAAGTAAATGTGATGGATGAAATGTGTTTAGTTGTTTTCCTTGTCAAAATACCTTTCCGATGATATAAGATACATACTTTGGTTGTTTTGGTTGAAGTTAGGTTCGTGCATAAAACTTAAAAACTGCCAGAATTCTCTGCACAGGTAATGGCGCGGCGCGCCATATACCCGCGCGGCGCGCCAAAGTGGTCTGTCCAACTTTATCAATTTTTGAATAATGTTTGCTATGCTACGCACCTCCGATTCACACGTAACTTGTTCTAACATGCTCATACATGATTAAAAACCTCAGAAAAATAGTTCGGGACCCGACCCGAACGTGTGGACTTTTTCGTTGACTTTGACCGACCAAAGTTTGACTTTTTGTCAAACTTAACCAAATGATTATGCAACCTTCCTAACTTGTTTCTATACTTGTATCTTGCATGAAACTTGACAATTTGATTTCACATGCTACATAATCGAGTCGTAACGAGCCGTAGGACTAATTGAACATCTTTGACCTATCGTGTTTACCGTTATTGATACGACCTATTTGTTTAGGTCAAGACTAGCACTATCCTTCGCACACGTTACTTTGTGAAGTACTTTTCATACATGCACTCAAGGTGAGATCATAGTCCCATCTTTCAAACAACTTTTATGCTTTAAACTATGGGATGAGAAACATATACGTATCATACTTTTATACATTGAACACAAGTACGAAAACGAACATTCCACGTACGGGTTTGAACAAAAAGCCTCAATTCAATTATCATTAGTTACACTTGCAGGGTGTAAACGTGAACTTATATTATGTGATCACATGGGCTTGACGAGCCTCATTCGGACGGTTCGCTACCGTTAGCGGATGAAATATATTTTCGGGTCTAGTGTATGTTCTAACACTACGCAAAGGGTGCAAAACAGTTAAGTTTGATAATTGGGTGCCCGCGAAACAATATAACAACTTTGGAATGAAAATGATTTTGATAATCATATTATATTAAATCTTGTGGTTCAAATGCAACGTTTACTAAAACACCTATGATTTCACCAACGTTTTCGTTGACAGTTTTCTATATGTTTTCTCAGGTCGTTGAAAGCTACTTGATACATGCTTCCGCACTCTTTTTGATACTTGCTTGGATGTCGAGTATACATGCATAGTTGGAGCGTCTTTTGACTACTTTAAATTGTGTCGCATAGGTTTCATTCGTACGTTAAACATTGTAATGTAACTAGTCTTTGAACTACATCTGTAAACTTGAAACATCCTTTTACTTATGAAATAGATGCGACATATTTTGGTCAAACGTCATGATAAAGACTTATGACCACGCTACGGGACCGAAGTAGTCGGCGCCGTCAAACATGATTTGGTCGGGTCGCTACAATATCCGACAGAGCAATCGAAACAGATTATTGCATATAATCAAAGAAGATCCTGATTTCCTTAATCACCAAAGAACCAAATCTTATTACGTAAGATTCTCTTTAAATCCCGGAAATCAATCATAACTACGTCATCGGTTAAGACGAATATATTTTACTCATCTCACTCTTTTACGATAGTCTCATTTATATTCTTCGCATAATCGAATCGTTTTATCTACATTACTCAATGATGATAAAACTCCATTATCACCTTATATTTGTCATGAAAACCTTCTTATTGTTATCCATAACAACCTCTATCAAATTTCGGGGACGAAATTTCTTTAACGGGTAGGTACTGTAATGACCCAGAATTTTTCGACCAAATTATACTTATGAGATTAATATTTACATAAATTAAACCATACCAACATGATAAGCAATCCAAATTGTTGAGACTTGTGTTTTTGAAAAGAGTTTTACACAACGTTTGACCGTCTAATATGACCGATGATATCACGAACTATATAACATACGATAATTATACGTTTGTGTATATATATGTATTTATATATATTTAACATGATCTAAGGATGGTTTAACATCTCATTGTGTACTAATGACAATGAGTTATAAGTATATTTTGAAACTACTAACTTAAGTTTTCAAAACGATAACTATACGTAACATTCTTTGATATATATACTTATAATCTATAATGCTTATACATGTATCGTATATATAATGTATTTAATCACTTTTTAAGGACTTAAATACATAAAACAATATAAGTATATTCACAAAAGATAGCTATATTTGAATTCTCGTTCCGTTTCCTCAAGATTTCTATACGTATATCTAGGGTATATTGTAACATCCCGTGTTTTTCCGTTAAATTTAATTTTAACACCGTCTTTTTTTTTTTTTTTTAAAACATAATCTTTCGTATTTAAATTAATAGTTTCCGTGAGTAACGTTCATTATATTCCCGCTATTTAATTTTGACATCACCCGTTTACTCGAGCGTTTTTAAAAAATATTCGTTTGGTTAATTCCCGCACCCGCTCTGAAACTTGAGGGACTAGTTCCGCCACTTGACCAAAGAGGTGGCTAGTAGTTGACTAGTCAACCACTCACCACCTCCACCCCTCATTCATCCATTTCTTTTTCTCTCTTTCTTTCTTTTTTTTTTTTTTTTTTCTCTCAAGAACACAAACATAATTCATCATCTAAATTCGGATCGGGAAGCAAACTTCAAAACAAATTACATATTCGTGATCCTCTCATCATCCTCTTCGATTTGGTACCAATTTCATCCATTTTGGGTAACATTTCTAAAACACTAAATTTCTCTAAATTCGTTTTATATACTTGAAATTGTGTTAGTTAGTGTCTATGGCTCGTGTGTAACATGAATATATGTTTTGTTTGCTCGATTTGTGGTTTGGAGTAACTAGTTTGAGTTTTTGAGATGGGTTTGCTTAATCCTTGATTTTGGATGAGTTAATATTGTTAGATTGTTAAAGTGCATGTTTTAATTGTGTTACTAGTATCACTAGCTTCGTTTTGATGCGTAGGTTGATTAAGAAAACTTCAAAAACATGAATATTGATTTTGTGATGTTTGACTAGGGTTTGATAGTTCTTGACATGAACTTTTGATGCTTGAATGCCATGGAATGTTAATTGTTAGTGTTTAGTTGTAATGTATGTTTCATTACCTTCGTAGCGGCATATCGTATGTGTAAATTGGATTCCCGAATCATAAAATACGTTTTACGAACTTGAAACTTTGAAAATAAACCTTTCTTGATCAATTGACGAGTTTTCGGTTATTGTAAATAATGTTTTTGTTTGATGATTTGTGTTTAGTTGTATTCTTTGTCAAAAGAGCTTTCCAACGGTATAAGATACGCTTCCTAATTGTTTACGGTTTGAGTTTTGCGTTTGTTCGAAATTTTACCAAGCCTTGAACAAGTGAAACAGGCCAGGGACCAGGCCACGGCCATTGTCGCGCCGCGGAGCAATTTGTCGCGCCGTGGCCCAAAGGGTGATTTTAGAACATGTTTTTCAAGCTTTCTGACCTTCAACATAGGCATTTGTCGCGCCGCGGAGCAATTTGTCGCGCCGTGACAATTGCCTGTTTCATCCGAACTTCAGCAAACTTGTTTTGGCCATAACTTTTTGACCGTAACTCCGTTTTCGATGAATCAAATATCGTTGGAAACGTAATAAGATTTCCTTTCTAATGGTAAGGTTTTGAAATGTCAACTCAAACTTTATTACAATCGTTCTAACATACTTTTATACTTGATTCTTGCATGAAACTTGACAACGTGATTCACATGCTATACTATTCGAGTCGTAACGAGCCATAGGACTAATTGAACACATTTCACCCGACCTTGTGTCGTAACCGGTTAATTGATACAACTTACTTGTTTAGGTCAAGGCTAAGCAACATTCATGCACACGTTTACTTTGTGAAGTACATTTATACTCGTGCACTCGAGGTGAGATCATAGTCCCACCTTTTCAACAACTTTTATTCTTTTAAATCGTGGGCTGAGAAACATATACATTACATACTTATATACATTTCACATGTATATATACTTTTCATACTTTTATACTTTGAACACAAATACGAATACAAGGATACAGACGAGTTAGAACAAAAGTCCTCAATCCAATTATCATTAGTTCCACTTGCAGGGTGTAAGTGTAAGCGAGTGATTATGTTGTGTGGCCATACGGGTTTAACGAACCCTCATTCAGACGGTTTGCTACCGTTAGTGGATGAAATATAATTTCAACGTGCATAGTGTATGTTCTAACACTATATTCAAAATTCAGAGGGAAGATTCAGTTAAGCTTTGGTAATTGGGTGCTCGCAATACAAACTACATTCTTCGGAATAAATACGATTTGGATAATCATCTATACAAACTATTGTGGTTCAAAATATACTTTTACAAATACATTTATGATCTCACCAACGTTTTTCGTTGACAGTTTTCTATATGTTTCTCAGGTTCATACTTGGCTATTTGATACATGCTTCCGCGTACACTCATACTTGCTTGGGGTCAAGCATACATACATACATACGCTAGGGATAGCACTTTTGAATTCAAACTTTTGTTTATATACTTACGCTATTTATAGCAACTGTGTTTTTCAACTTATATTATGTCGCAAGTTATTTCATTTATACTTTATGACTTTTGTAAACTTAGACTTGTTGTCGAACGGTTTTGTAAACTAAACTTGTAAGTCTTGTACCTTTCAAATGAATGCGACATAATTTTGGTCAAACGAGTCTCATATAGGGACTACGACCACGCAACGGGACCTAAGTTAACGACGCCGTCAATAACGGTTTTGGTCGGGTCGTTACAGGTGGTATCAGAGCGTTGGTTGTAGGGAACTAGGATATGCATTAGTGTGTCTGACAGAGTCGTTAGGACGCATTAGTGAATCTAGACTACAACCGGATAGTTAGCCATTGCATTCTGACATACATTTGCTATAGATAGCACTTACTTGACTACTTGTGCATTATACTTGAATCATTCTTAGGAAAACTTTTTAATGGTACCCAACCTTCATTATACGAACTCGTATCCTGCCACTTTAGTTCGGGAACTCTGACTCCTTGGTTGTTATTTCCCCCGTCTCATCTTACTATCCATGAATATTTTAAAGTCACTGTCACTACTCTAGATGAGTATCGTCATCACTATTTATCGCTACGGTTGCGTACTACTCGCTATCATGACTCGTTACTCTTTTCATACCTGAATACCTTATTGTCTGACTCGAACCACATTGCCGTGAACAATCATTTATACACTTCCCTCGGGGAACGCTTCTTTATAGTTGCACTAATTCTTTCGATTCAATACGAGTCACGTTAGAGACGTCGTTACACTTGTTTATTTTAAACTTCACGATTACACGAACTTGAATCTATAGAGTGATGTGGGAATGGAGGTATGAGTTAGCGTAATATAACGACACTCGATCAACGTGGTTATATTACGGTAAGACATACCAAAGTTCTAGTGACGCGTGATGGTGGTTAGACTCGATCAACCTAAACACCACCATGTGCCATGTACATGACTTCATCTTTTCAGGTTTGGACATCCGAAAACTCCGAGAATATTTATAACAACCATACCGGGGACACACCTTCGAATATTGTCGAACCATATTTATGCTTCCGAATGAATTACCGAT
Organism: Rutidosis leptorrhynchoides; assembly: GCF_046630445.1. Taxonomy (NCBI): domain Eukaryota; kingdom Viridiplantae; phylum Streptophyta; class Magnoliopsida; order Asterales; family Asteraceae; genus Rutidosis; species Rutidosis leptorrhynchoides. The sequence continues at coordinate 89,497,972 of NC_092335.1, forward strand.
TCCATTCGACTTCAACCGTATGTCACACGGGTATACTAGCTCGTCCTCGCACAGTCTTATTGACTAACTAAAATTTGCTCGTTATGCTCGCATCGAGGCGGAAACTTCTCTCGCCTTACACTCGTACTTCCGGTTCAGGAGGTCCTTATTCTAAATTCTCAATGGAGAGCGACTCTTCACGTCATACAAGTATTCGCCGCGAGGGTGGATAGTCCTAACAATCGTTTTCAAAACCCGATAAGAACTTGCCCCGACGAACGTTTTTGGGAAACCGATAAATCTTCCGCGACGCGAATTTCTTGAGAAACTTGTTCTAACTAACGTTTTCGAGTCCTAACGGACTTGTTCAAATATACCTTACGGAATGTACTCCGTTTCGGATCGAGATCCTCGTTTCACTTCTAGATTTTGGAGTACCTTACAAAAAGCCTCGGGACCGCGTTTAGACATGAGTACCGCGTACCATCCACAACCCGACGGACCGAACAAACATGCGATTTAAACCTTGGAAACCATAATACAAGTTTGTATTACCAACTTCAAAGTTACTTGAGAAAAGTATTTTCCTTAAACCGAATCCTCGTACTACAATGATTTTCATTCGAGTTTTAACGTCACTCCTTTTGAAACCACATGTGACCGGAAACGTCATTCTCCTTTGTCGAACCAAGTAAACGATGATCAATTCACCGGGGCCGAGGTTATTCATGAGCAACCGAGAAAATTTATTCATATTCGGGTAAAACCCTACGCGACTCGTAATCACCAAGAGCTACGCCGATGTTAGACGTAAACATTTCAAATCCCACGTGGGAAACCGCGTCACGTTAAGAGTCGCACCTTGGAAAGGTGCAATCTGTTTCGGGAAACGTAGGAAGCTAAATCCGCGATATTTTGATCCTTTAAATTCTTGGGGTGTTTTGGACCCGTCGCTAGCCGTTTAGAGTTTTCCGACTCATTTTGGGTCTCCGTTTATCCTACATTCGATATATCAACTCAAAGACGTGTTTTGCGAAACGAGAACTTGTTATCTCCTTTGATGAACTCACTATCGACGATAACCCTCACTTCCTAGGAGGACCGGTTGAAACCATAAATCGTGAAGCCAAACCTTAAAACAACATATGATCCCGACAGTCAAAATTCGTTGAAATACCCTAGAACGTACTTCTCCCTCATTCGTAGAATTGGCAACACAAAATCTCGAGGAAGATTCAACGACTACTACTTCCAACTAAATTTCGGGACGAAATTTATTTTGAGGTGTGGATAATGTAACATCCCGTGTTTTTCCGTTAAATTTAATTTTAACACCGTCTTTTTTTTTTTTTAAAACATAATCTTTCGTATTTAAATTAATAGTTTCCGTGAGTAACGTTCATTATATTCCCGCTATTTAATTTTGACATCACCCGTTTACTCGAGCGTTTTTAAAAAATATTCGTTTGGTTAATTCCCGCACCCGCTCTGAAACTTGAGGGACTAGTTCCGCCACTTGACCAAAGAGGTGGCTAGTAGTTGACTAGTCAACCACTCACCACCTCCACCCCTCATTCATCCATTTCTTTTTCTCTCTTTCTTTCTTTTTTTTTTTTTTTTTCTCTCAAGAACACAAACATAATTCATCATCTAAATTCGGATCGGGAAGCAAACTTCAAAACAAATTACATATTCGTGATCCTCTCATCATCCTCTTCGATTTGGTACCAATTTCATCCATTTTGGGTAACATTTCTAAAACACTAAATTTCTCTAAATTCGTTTTATATACTTGAAATTGTGTTAGTTAGTGTCTATGGCTCGTGTGTAACATGAATATATGTTTTGTTTGCTCGATTTGTGGTTTGGAGTAACTAGTTTGAGTTTTTGAGATGGGTTTGCTTAATCCTTGATTTTGGATGAGTTAATGTTGTTAGATTGTTAAAGTGCATGTTTTAATTGTGTTACTAGTATCACTAGCTTCGTTTTGATGCGTAGGTTGATTAAGAAAACTTCAAAAACATGAATATTGATTTTGTGATGTTTGACTAGGGTTTGATAGTTCTTGACATGAACTTTTGATGCTTGAATGCCATGGAATGTTAATTGTTAGTGTTTAGTTGTAATGTATGTTTCATTACCTTCGTAGCGGCATATCGTATGTGTAAATTGGATTCCCGAATCATAAAATACGTTTTACGAACTTGAAACTTTGAAAATAAACCTTTCTTGATCAATTGACGAGTTTTCGGTTATTGTAAATAATGTTTTTGTTTGATGATTTGTGTTTAGTTGTATTCTTTGTCAAAAGAGCTTTCCAACGGTATAAGATACGCTTCCTAATTGTTTACGGTTTGAGTTTTGCGTTTGTTCGAAATTTTACCAAGCCTTGAACAAGTGAAACAGGCCAGGGACCAGGCCACGGCCATTGTCGCGCCGCGGAGCAATTTGTCGCGCCGTGGCCCAAAGGGTGATTTTAGAACATGTTTTTCAAGCTTTCTGACCTTCAACATAGGCATTTGTCGCGCCGCGGAGCAATTTGTCGCGCCGTGACAATTGCCTGTTTCATCCGAACTTCAGCAAACTTGTTTTGGCCATAACTTTTTGACCGTAACTCCGTTTTCGATGAATCAAATATCGTTGGAAACGTAATAAGATTTCCTTTCTAATGGTAAGGTTTTGAAATGTCAACTCAAACTTTATTACAATCGTTCTAACATGCTTTTATACTTGATTCTTGCATGAAACTTGACAACGTGATTCACATGCTATACTATTCGAGTCGTAACGAGCCATAGGACTAATTGAACACATTTCACCCGACCTTGTGTCGTAACCGGTTAATTGATACAACTTACTTGTTTAGGTCAAGGCTAAGCAACATTCATGCACACGTTTACTTTGTGAAGTACATTTATACTCGTGCACTCGAGGTGAGATCATAGTCCCACCTTTTCAACAACTTTTATTCTTTTAAATCGTGGGCTGAGAAACATATACATTACATACTTATATACATTTCACATGTATATATACTTTTCATACTTTTATACTTTGAACACAAATACGAATACAAGGATACAGACGAGTTAGAACAAAAGTCCTCAATCCAATTATCATTAGTTCCACTTGCAGGGTGTAAGTGTAAGCGAGTGATTATGTTGTGTGGCCATACGGGTTTAACGAACCCTCATTCAGACGGTTCGCTACCGTTAGTGGATGAAATATAATTTCAACGTGCATAGTGTATGTTCTAACACTATATTCAAAATTCAGAGGGAAGATTCAGTTAAGCTTTGGTAATTGGGTGCTCGCAATACAAACTACATTCTTCGGAATAAATACGATTTGGATAATCATCTATACAAACTATTGTGGTTCAAAATATACTTTTACAAATACATTTATGATCTCACCAACGTTTTTCGTTGACAGTTTTCTATATGTTTCTCAGGTTCATACTTGGCTATTTGATACATGCTTCCGCGTACACTCATACTTGCTTGGGGTCAAGCATACATACATACATACGCTAGGGATAGCACTTTTGAATTCAAACTTTTGTTTATATACTTACGCTATTTATAGCAACTGTGTTTTTCAACTTATATTATGTCGCAAGTTATTTCATTTATACTTTATGACTTTTGTAAACTTAGACTTGTTGTCGAACGGTTTTGTAAACTAAACTTGTAAGTCTTGTACCTTTCAAATGAATGCGACATAATTTTGGTCAAACGAGTCTCATATAGGGACTACGACCACGCAACGGGACCTAAGTTAACGACGCCGTCAATAACGGTTTTGGTCGGGTCGTTACATATATGTACCCGTATCATACCCAGCTTCTATACGTATTTACTATTAGTATATACACATCAAATCAACATCCTAATCAACATTATTACTGCCCTAGATATGAGGTAACTAGGATTTGTCAAGTAGTATGAATTATTAGTAAGAAAACAAAATTAGGAATCCTTTTCTTTCTTTATAAACTAAAAACGTTTTTATAAATGAACACCATTTCTTCACTCCATTTTCTCATACCTACACCCTCATTTCTCTCTTAAAATACTCCTAACCTTATACTTGATCATCTCCAAGCATTTTCCACATCATTTAGCTTCAATTACAAGCCTTAAACACCATACGAAAACTCTTTCAAGAACATATCAAAATAACCACCCATTTGAAGAAGTTTACTTCCAACCTTTTGATCTAACTCCACCACTATTTGATTCCAAGATTATTTCTTATCTTTTGCAGTAACTTTGTCCAAGTAACTTGAGGTAGTAACCTTGTTCATAATCTTATTCAATTCATATTCATATAGTTATCTTATTTTGTGGTATAAAATTTTAACAACAAGAACATAGTTTGAATGATTTCAAACTTGTTCGCAAACTAAATAGATCCTTCTAACTTGACTTTTAAAATACTTCAAGACTTGTAATATATCATAATGATATGCTAACCTAACAAGATATAACTTGGTTTTACAAAGAACATCTTAAAAACTGAATCTACGTCGTCGGAGTGCAACCGGGGGCTGTTTTGGGTTGGATAATTAAAAACCATCTTGAACTTTGAATTGGAAGTTCATGTTCTAGAAAAATGATATTTCTTATGAATATGTTAACACATAAAAATTTCATTGTTTAACTCAAAGTGTAAGTATTTTTAGAAAAATGATCATTAAATGTTGTTTTTATGATGGAAAATGATTACTTTCATAAGTTTCACCAAAGTTTGACCTATAACCTATGATTTCGAATACAAACTAAGGTATTTTCAGTTCATATTCTTAAAATTTGACTCGATCCAAGGAAGTGGCAAGTTGAACCAACAAAAACGGAGTTGTAATGAAGAAACTACGACTAAAACAAGATTGGGTATCCGAAGCTAGTTTAGCTACGAAAATATTTGGAGAAAAAGTAAATTAATCATATCTTTTCTAATTAATATGATATTTTATATATAATTACTTATGATTTGATTTTATATATTTCAGGACCACCCGTAAACAACACGAGAAGATTAATCATAAGACCTCATGATTGTACGCAACACGTCATTTGACAACACGGTACTTTATGTACGCAACACGTCATTTGACAACATGGTACCATGGGTCGAGATTAATTCTGATCAATACGAATACGATGGGGTCTTTATTTATTTTATTTAAGCAACTAATTGTGGACCACTAACATTCGACTGCTAACTACGGACTAAGAAAATATTAAAAGTATTAAAAGTATATATATATATGTAACGATTACTTAAAAAGAAAATATGTTGATATATTATATATATGGTCAGGTTCGTGATATCTATCGGAGACCAAGTCGAATTAAATACCTTCAAGGCAAAAGTGAGTTTCATTTGCTCCCTTTTTAATTGCTTTTGCAATATATATTTTTGGGCTGAGAATACATGCGCTGCTTTTATAAATGTTTACAAAATAGACACAAGTACTTAAAAATATATTCTACGTTGAGTTGTACCACTGGCATATTTTCCTGTAGCTTGGTAACTACTATTTACATGGGTATTGTAAACGCGAATCATGTTGATAGATCTATCGGGCTTGACAACCCCAACCGGACTGGACGACCAGTATTCAACGGTTGCACAGTACTTCGTTTTGGTGACTACACTTGGTACGGTGTAGTGAGATTTCATAATAAAGGGAATATGCGACGTTGATTAAATGTTAAGTATGGTTACCAAGTGCTCAACCACTTAGAATGCTTTACATACACTTGCGAGTGTATTATGTTTATGATTATGAAATCTTGTGGTCTATTAACATATTGAAATGATTGTTATGATAAACCTATGAACTCACCAACCTTTTGGTTGACACTTTAAAGCATGTTTATTCTCAGGTACGAATTAAGTCTTCCGCTGTGCATTTGCTCAATATAAGGACATTACTTGGAGCCGATCATCGCAATGGGACCAAATGTTGATGACTTCGTCCAGGTGGATTAGGACGGGTCCTTTCAAGGTGAGTTTCATTGATCCATTTTTAATTGCTTTTGTAATATATTTTTTTGGGCTGAGAATACATGCACTTTATTTTAAACGCAATGGATACAAGTACATACTAAATTCTACACTGAGTTTGAACCGAAAATCCCTTAGCTTTGGTAACTGTTAACTGCTAGTTATAAGAACTGGTGGGCTCGAGTAGTACTATATATGGATCCATAGGGCTTGATATCCCCGTCCGAGCTAGAGCACTAGCCTTTTAACGGACGTATGCTATTTGAGAAGCGTACACGTTGGTTTGCGTGTATTATTAAGATGATTATACAAAGGGTACAAATTATATATACGTTAAGTTTAGTTACCAGGGTGCTCAATTTAGTAGAATATTTTGATAAACGTTTCTGGATTGAACAACTGAAATCTTGTGATCCACCTTTATATACAGATTATGCGCAACATTAAAACTATGAACTCACCAACCTTTGTGTTGACACTTGTTAGCATGTTTATTCTCAAATTCCCTAGAAGTCTTCCGCTGTTTGCTTATATGTTAGACAAGCTATGTGCATAGAGTCATACATGACATATTTTCAAGGAAACGTTGCATTCACCAAATCATCACCATGTATTTTATTTTGACTGCATTGTCAACGGAAGTATTATTGTAAATTATTATATTACGGTGATTGTCTATATGTAGAAATCATCAGATGTCAAAAACCTTTGATTTAAATATTCATTTATGGTGTGCCTTTTCAAAAGAATGCAATGTTTACAAAACGTATCATATAGAGGTCAAATACCTCGCAATGAAATCGATGAATGACGTGTTCGTCCAAGTGGATTTAGAGAGATCGTCACACATACTGTTTTGAAACGCTCTTTGTAGCACTGAAATCTCGTGGCCTACCCTACATTACTGTTATACTTAAACTATAGCTCACCAACCTTTGTGTTGACGTCTTTAAGCATGTTTTTCTCAGGTGCTTAAGGTTGCTTCCGCTGTATACTAGTCTTGCTGTAGACACCCGCTGCTCTAGAGTTATCACCGCATGAACTGTTTATCTTGCATTCATAACTTTAATACTTTTGAACTATGATTTGTAACGACCTGAGGGTCACGTACTATTTTTAATTGCTTCTGTTCATTGAGGCATACTTTTGATGTAAAACATTTGACGTTGGTTATGACGTCACCTTTTATCATGAATGCAAACTTGTTTTGAAACCGCATATAGTATTTGACCTTGTAATGATCCTGTTGTTGATGATTCGTACACGATGGTTTTGTACGGGGCATCACACTTATGAGACCGGTTGTAATCTCAAATGTTCCAAATGTCATAGTTTCTAAACATCATCTCCACTAGGGATGGCAAAAAAGCCCGAACCCGGCGGGGAAAATCGAAACCCGACATAATTGGTCCGGGTCTACGGGTCTCGGGCCGGGTATGTGATTGATTTTCAAAAAATATTCGGGTTTGGGTTCGGGTCTGGGTTTAAATAAAGACCCGTCTACCCGGCTCGTATATCCGCATAATAATAATAATAATAATAATAATAATAACAATAATAATTAAAAATGAATAATAACAAAAATTAAATTAAAAAATATGTTGATTACAAGGTCAATATGAATTTATATATTTATTTATCATCTATCAACTTCACATTTTCATCTGCATTCAAATCAAGAATCTGATTTATAAGAATATTTAAAAATTGATAGTGATAATAATTGGAAATAGGAAATAATATATATTGTACAAATATACACATATAAATAAAGCATATAATTTACAGAGATATAGATTGTATATATGCTTTTAGTAATGTATTTATTTGCTAAAGAAAAAAAAAGTAAACGGGTACCCATTTACTCGCGGGTAAATCCGTTTACCCGCTAGTTAGTAAACCCGTTTACCCGTAGGATATTTGGTCCGGGTTTGAGACTAGTTTTCCTTATCGGGTCCGGATCCGGGATTACTCAACCCCCCCCCCCCCCACCCCACCCCACCCCCACCCCACAATGTCATCCCTAATCTCCACGTTAATTATTTATTCTATTCTCAAATTTTCCTTTTTTGTTGTAGTTGTTACAATCATAAACCGGCTCTATTTAAATCATGTTAGTTAAATACAAACACATATACAAATTATTAATGATATTTGTTTTTAATTATTTAGTCACCCGAACACCTACTTTTTAATTTCTTAAAGTTTGAAATATTCACTTTTAAACCGTTCATCCAAACATCCACTTTATATATTCTAGTAAATTCGAATTTTAAAAAGCTCCTTTATGAAAGTAGTGATAATTATATATTGGAATACTTCCGTGCCAAGGAAACTATAACTTTAGGAATTCATGGTTTTCTTGATCTCCCGTTTTGCGGTGCACTCTTGAAACTATAATTCTTAGTAATCACAAACGACTCTCATGTCGATAGCATCTTATAAATACTAACATCGATGTTGACATCTATAACTACCGGCACTTATTTGATCTTATTAAAACTTTTTTTTTTTTCTTTAGTTTATCTAACCTAATGATATATAGCCTTAAAGAATATACTTAAAAAAATAACTTATGCATTAAAATTGGTACATTGAACTCAATGAGTTGATTATTTGAGATAGTATGTAACAAAGTACAAACATATATTGCATGTTCTAAAACTTTAAGCATAATCTCAAGGCTATGTTTAGAAAAACTATTTTTTAAAAGGGAATAGAAAGAAATAAATTATAGACAATGTTGACCACCTTGGTATTAGACGGAAAACTGGTGTTGTCGTATAGTATACTGTATGACACATAAGTACATAACCCATACAAGGGTTGAGAGAACTTTCTCAACTCTTATTAATCAAATCGGTAACACAAATTATGTTGATGAAAACTAAATAATAAACCTATTTATACTAGACAAATACAAAACCTATAAGGATACCAATACTATTATTATTATCATTATCATCAAATATATAATCTATCAAGGAAACTAATCTATCAAAAGATAATGACTTAAACTCCCAATCTTCCTCATTATCGACCTAGTAATCTATCAACCAAGTAATCATCCAATTTCTTGTTGGTCAATTTTTGACATATTGAGTCACTAGGCAAGCAATTTTGTGAACAATACAGGTAGGTACTGTCATAAATATGAATAAAGAGATTCTTTTGTGGGTCAATATTTGGCCGTGTTTTGTTTCGTGTAGGTGTGCTAGTTCTTTTGTTTGGTTCGCGTCGGTTTAGTTCGAAACTAGAAAAAAATTCGACCGCGCGTTGCTGCGGTTGTATTCAACGCGCGGCCGAATTTGAATATACGTTGTTTGGTACCAAATACATCTAATAGGTTGGGTTGTGTGTTGTACGTGTATGTATATGTTTGAAATATAGCCCGAAATATTTAGTGTTTTTTTGACGATGTCCATTTCGCGTATAGTTAGTCCCGTTGGGTTCGTTAGATTTTTTCGAGTTTAACGGTGGTCTCGGAAAAATTTAACTCGCACCGAGCGAAAATATAGGGCCCGTTAAAAATTCGGGTGAAATTAATTTCTTTTATTTTAATAAAATTATGTATAAAGTTGAGGGGTCGTTGTGTAAGTTGAGCCAAACTTGAGGGACCAGTTGTAGTGTAAACACAAACTCAAAACGACGTTCAAAAACAACTATAACTACAAAATTTGGGGTGGCTTTTTGAACAAACGATAGAAGAATCACAAGATATAATCCTTCAATCACAAAATGATAAAACCTCTAATCACAAGAGATCAATTAGACTAAACAAAGAAAACAAACGATCCAGTTTACACAATTACACAATGATTCACTCTTTAACAAGATCAATACAGTTTGATCTTGTTATAACTCACAAATTGAATCAAACAGCAAACCCTAATTTGAGAGAGAAATCGCCCAAAATTACAGAAATATGAAAACTGAATAAATAAACTATAAAAGAAAATAAGTTATATATAAATAAATTAATTTGCAGAAAAGCCCTTCAAGTCTTCATCCCTAGTACATCCAGCTTTTGCTTTTTACAATTCAGCCACACAACTTCAGTTTCAGAAATGACAACTTTAGCCCCTGCACATTCTTAACCCAGAAATAAATACAAAATAACAAAATAAAGAACAAATGCTTAGATTACTTTATATAATTCAATATCTCCCTTAATCTAAACATTTCAAAATATATTGAGAAGTGTAAGTTGATCACACAACATATTATGTTGTGTCCCATTTAACCCTTTAGTAAATATATCAGATACATTCTCTGAAGAAGAAATCAAGTGTGTTTTCAAAATTCCTGAACTAATTTTTTCTCTAACAAAATGCAAATCAACTTCAAAATGTTTAGTTCTTTCATGAAATACATGATTTTTAGCAATTTGTAAAGCTGACTTACTATCACAAAAAAATTTAACAGGTAAATCAACTTTAACTTCTAAATCTTTTAAAACTTTTGAAATCCAAATTATTTCACATGAAATAGAAGCAAGTGATATGTATTCAGCTTCTGCTGAAGACCTTGAAACAGTTGACTGGTTTTTACTTTTCCAAGATACTAAATTATCACCAAAATAGATGCAAAAACCAGTAACAGATTTTCTTAACATATTGCTTTTTGCATAATCAGAGTCAACAAAACCAGATAATGTTAAATCACTAAACTTCTTAATAGTAATTCCTTTACCTGGAGATCCTTTCAAATATCTTAAAACTCTTAAAGCAGCCTTCATGTGAGAATTCAAAGGAGCATGCATATATTGACTCAAACAATGCATAGAATAAGCTATATCAGGTCTAGTTAAATTTATATAGATCAATTTACCAATTAACTTCTGATATTCACTTATATTTTCAAGTAAGAAATCTGAGCTAGAAAATTCATCTTTATTAGAAAAAAAACAACACCAGATTCTAAAGGAGTCACAGCATGTTTACTAGCAAGAACACCAAATTCAGCTAAAACCTCTAAACATTATTTTCTTTGACAAAGAACAAAGAAATCACCATTCTCAACAAGTTCTAAACAAGAAAATATTTAAGTTTACCTAAATCTTTAATCTTAAACTTAGATTTAAGAAAAACTTTACATTCCTCAACAACATATTCAGAACTTCCAGTAATGATAATATCATCAACATAAACAAGCAAATACACATAGTTAATACCATCAGTCTTAACAAATAAGGAATAATCATTTACACCTTGTTTAAATTCATATTCAAACATAACATCACAAAAATTTTCATTCCATTTTCTAGGAGCTTGTTTAAGACCATACAAAGATTTAACAAATTTGCACACTCTAGTATCACTTTTATCAAAATAACCTTCAGGCAAAGTCATATAAACATCTTCAGTCAAATCACCATAAAAAAAAGCATTATTAATGTCAATTTGATATAAGGGCCAGTTATTTTTACAAGCAATAGATAAGATAAGTCTAACTGTAACCATCTTAACAACAGGAGAAAAAGTTTCATCAAAGTCAATTCCTTCTCTTTGATTAAAACCTTTAGCTACTAACCTAGCTTTATACCTATCTATTTCACCAGTTGACTTGTACTTGATTCTATATACCCATTTAGAACCAATAGGCTTTCTATCTTTTGGTAACTCAGTTAAAATCCAAGTATTATTTCTATTTAAAGCCTCCATTTCATATTCATGGCATTAATCCAGTTTTGATCTATACAAGCCTCTTTGAATCACTTTGGTTCATGTCCTTTGGTTAAACTTGTTACAAAACAGTAATTTTCAGACGCTAGTTTAGAATAGTTCAAGTAATTATTGATACTGTACTTAACATTATTGTTAAGTACATAATCTTTGAATTTAACAGGAATTTTAGTTTCTCTACTTGACCTTCTTAACTGAGGTGAACAGTTAAAAATATTATCAGTTAAATTGCCCTCAGGGACAGTTTGTGTCTCAATACTTTCATCATTAGATGTTGCAGGTATACCATCACTTTGTGACTCAATTGAGCCATAAAGTAAGGCATAATTGCCATCATCCTTAGTACTGCCTCTCCCTTCATCATTGGGACTTTCAGACTCAGTTGACTCAATAACATTTAACTTTGTTTTTTGGTTTTGATTAAAAGAAGAATCTTCAAAACAATCAAAGAAATTTTGATAATTAACATTTTCTTTTGCAAAATCAGTTTTAAAAACAGAATCTAGTTTGAAAGGAAAAATATTTTCATAAAATTTTACATCCCTTGAAAAAATAAGAGTTTTGTCATCTAAATAGAATAACTTGTAGCCCTTTTGAAAATTAGAATACCTAATGAAAACACATTTTAAAGCTCTACTGGAAAACTTGTCATGATTATTTAAAATAGTAGCAAAACAAAGACAACCAAAAATCCTTAAGTGGGAGAGATTAGGACATTTTCCATAAATCAATTCATAGGGACACTTGCCAGACAAAACAGAAGAAGGAAGTCTGTTAATCAAATAAGTAGCAGTTAGAATGCATTCAGACCACAAATACAGAGGTAATCCCCCCTGAAACATAAGGGACCTAGCTACATTAAGAAGATGCTTATGTTTCCTTTCAGCTATGCCATTATGTTGTGGGGTATAGTACATGTAGTTTGATGTATATTAGCTTTATCTTTAACAAAACTACTCATTTTATTATTTAAAAATTCTGTTCCACTATCACTCCTTATAACTTTGACAGTTTTACCAAATTGATTTAAAATTAAATTGTAAAACATTTCAAAACAGCTAAATACTTCTTCTTTGGTTTTTAACAAATAAGTCCAGACAGCCCTAGAAAAATCATCAACAATAGTTAGAAAATATCTAAATCCCTCTTTACTTTTAACTTTATAAGGACCCCATGTGTCAAGATGTATTAAGTGTCCTAAACTTATTGTTTTATGATCACTTAATGGAAAAGGATCTCTTGTTTGCTTAGCTTTATGACAAGTTTCACAAGGTTCAACATTGTTATTAACTTTATTAAAACCAAGCTTATCACTTAATTCATTCAAAGCTTGATATGCAGGATGTCCAAGTCTTTCATGCCACTGTTTACTTTTAGACAAATTTGAATAAACCATGTTAGACTTAAATATCTTACCATTGAAATTATCATCAATGAAGTAAAGACCATCAAATTCACTATCAGTTCCCATCAGTCTTTTTTGAATTAAATCCTGAATATAACATTTATTTGCATCAAAACTAACAACAAGATTGCTATCTTTAATTATTTTATTCACAGATAGTAAACTAACACAGTATTGAGGAATGACTAAAACATCATACAGTTCAATATTATCAGACAGTCTTAAATTTCCCATTTGTAAAATTTTAGCAACAATACCATTAGGATGATTGACAGTTAAATTTAAATCAGTAACATCAATAACTTTGTTTAAATTTTGAGAATTTGAAACCATATGTTGGTTTGCACTGAAATGTCCCGTTCTTATTGATTAAAAACGTTCCATATAAATTGATTTCGTTGCGAGGTTTTGACCTCTATATGAGACGTTTTTCAAAGACTGCATTCATTTTTAAAACAAACCATAACCTTTATTTCATAGATAAAGGTTTTAAAAAGCTTTACGTAGATTATCAAATAATGATAATCTAAAATATCCTGTTTACACACGACCATTACATAATGGTTTACAATACAAATATGTTACATCGAAATCAGTTTCTTGAATGCAGTTTTTACACAATATCATACAAACATGGACTCCAAATCTTGTCCTTATTTTAGTATGCAACAGCGGAAGCTCTTAATATTCACCTGAGAATAAACATGCTTTAAACGTCAACAAAAATGTTGGTGAGTTATAGGTTTAACCTATATATATCAAATCGTAACAATAGACCACAAGATTTCATATTTCAATACACATCCCATACATAGAGATAAAAATCATTCATATGGTGAACACCTGGTAACCGACAATAACAAGATGCATATATAAGAATATCCCCATCATTCCGGGACACCCTTCGGATATGATATAAATTTCGAAGTACTAAAGCATCCGGTACTTTGGATGGGGTTTGTTAGGCCCAATAGATCTATCTTTAGGATTCGCGTCAATTAGGGTGTCTGTTCCCTAATTCTTAGATTACCAGACTTAATAAAAAGGGGAATATTCGATTTCGATAATTCAACCATAGAATGTAGTTTCACGTACTTGTGTCTATTTTGTAAATCATTTATAAAACCTGCATGTATTCTCATCCCAAAAATATTAGATTTTAAAAGTGGGACTATAACTCACTTTCACAGATTTTTACTTCGTCGGGAAGTAAGATTTGGCCACTGGTTGATTCACGAACCTATAACAATATATACATATATATCAAAGTATGTTCAAAATATATTTACAACACTTTTAATATATTTTGATGTTTTAAGTTTATTAAGTCAGCTGTCCTCGTTAGTAACCTACAACTAGTTGTCCACAGTTAGATGTACAGAAATAAATCGATAAATATTATCTTGAATCAATCCACGACCCAGTGTATACGTATCTCAGTATTGATCACAACTCAAACTATATATATTTTGGAATCAACCTCAACCCTGTATAGCTAACTCCAACATTCACATATAGAGTGTCTATGGTTGTTCCGAAATATATATAGATGTGTCGACATGATAGGTCGAAACATTGTATACGTGTCTATGGTATCTCAAGATTACATAATATACAATACAAGTTGATTAAGTTATGGTTGGAATAGATTTGTTACCAATTTTCACGTAGCTAAAATGAGAAAAATTATCCAATTTTGTTTTACCCATAACTTCTTCATTTTAAATCCGTTTTGAGTGAATCAAATTGCTATGGTTTCATATTGAACTCTATTTTATGAATCTAAACAAAAAAAGTATAGGTTTCTAGTCGGAAAAATAAGTTACAAGTCGTTTTTGTAAAGGTAGTCATTTCAGTCGAAAGAACGACGTCTAGATGACCATTTTAGAAAACATACTTCCACTTTGAGTTTAATCATAATTTTTGGATATAGTTTCATGTTCATAATAAAAATCATTTTCTCAGAATAACAACTTTTAAATCAAAGTTTATCATAGTTTTTAATTAACTAACCCAAAACAGCCCGCGGTGTTACTACGACGGCGTAAATCCGGTTTTACGGTGTTTTTCGTGTTTCCAGGTTTTAAATCATTAAGTTAGCATATCATATAGATATAGAACATGTGTTTAGTTGATTTTAAAAGTCAAGTTAGAAGGATTAACTTTTGTTTGCGAACAAGTTTAGAATTAACTAAACTATGTTCTAGTGATTACAAGTTTAAACCTTCGAATAAGATAGCTTTATATGTATGAATCGAATGATGTTATGAACATCATTACTACCTTAAGTTCCTTGGATGAACCTACTGGAAAAGAGAAAAATGGATCTAGCTTCAATGGATCCTTGGATGGCTCAAAGTTCTTGAAGCAAAATCATGACACGAAAACAAGTTCAAGTAAGATCATCACTTGAAATAAGATTGTTATAGTTATAGAAATTGAACCAAAGTTTGAATATGATTATTACCTTGTATTAGAATGATAACCTACTGTAAGAAACAAAGATTTCTTGAGGTTGGATGATCACCTTACAAGATTGGAAGTGAGCTAGCAAACTTGAAAGTATTCTTGATTTTATGAAACTAGAACTTTTGGAATTTATGAAGAACACTTAGAACTTGAAGATAGAACTTGAGAGAGTTCAATTAGATGAAGAAACTTGAAGAATTAAAGTGTTTGTAGGTGTTTTTGGTCGTTGGTGTATGGATTAGATATAAAGGATATGTAATTTTGTTTTCATGTAAATAAGTCATGAATGATTACTCATATTTTTGTAATCTTATGAGATATTTCATGCTAGTTGCCAAATGATGGTTCCCACATGTGTTAGGTGACTCACATGGGCTGCTAAGAGCTGATCATTGGAGTGTATATACCAATAGTACATACATCTAAAAGCTGTGTATTGTACGAGTACGAATACGGGTGCATACGAGTAGAATTGTTGATGAAACTGAACGAGAATGTAATTGTAAGCATTTTTGTTAAGTAGAAGTATTTTGATAAGTGTATTGAAGTCTTTCAAAAGTGTATAAATACATATTAAAACACTACATGTATATACATTTTAACTGAGTCGTTAAGTCATCGTTAGTCGTTACATGTAAGTGTTGTTTTGAAACCTTTAGGTTAACGATCTTGTTAAATGTTGTTAACCCAATGTTTATAATAACAAAAGAGATTTTAAATTATTATATTATCATGATATTATGATGTACGAATATCTCTTAATATGATATATATACATTAAATGTCGTTACAACGATAAACGTTACATATATGTCTCGTTTCAAAGTCATTAAGTTAGTAGTCTTGTTTTTACATATGTAGTTCATTGTTAATATAATTAATGATATGTTTACTTATCATAATATCATGTTAACTATATATATAACCATATATATGTCATCATATAGTTTTTTACAAGTTTTAACGTTCGTGAATCACCGGTCAACTTGGGTGGTCAATTGTCTATATGAAACCTATTTCAATTAATCAAGTCTTAACAAGTTTGATTGCTTAACATGTTGGAAACATTTAATCATGTAAACATCAATCTAAATTAATATATATAAACATGGAAAAGTTCGGGTCACTACAGTACCTACCCGTTAAATAAATTTCGTCCCGAAATTTTAAGCTGTTGAAGGTGTTGACGAATCTTCTGGAAATAGATGCGGGTATTTCTTCTTCATCTGATCTTCACGCTCCCAGGTGAACTCGGGTCCTCTACGAGCATTCCATCGAACCTTAACAATTGGTATCTTGTTTTGCTTAAGTCTTTTAACCTCACGATCCATTATTTCGACGGGTTCTTCGATGAATTGAAGTTTTTCGTTGATTTGGATTTCATCTAACGGAATAGTGAGATCTTCTTTAGCAAAACATTTCTTTAAATTCGAGACGTGGAAAGTGTTATGTACAGCCGCGAGTTATTGAGGTAACTCTAGTCGGTAAGCTACTGGTCCGACACGATCAATAATCTTGAATGGTCCAATATACCTTGGATTTAATTTCCCTCGTTTACCAAATCGAACAACGCCTTTCCAAGGTGCAACTTTAAGCATGACCATTTCTCCATTTTCAAATTCTATATCTTTTCTTTTAATGTCAGCGTAGCTCTTTTGTCGACTTTGGGCGGTTTTCAACCGTTGTTGAATTTGGATGATCTTCTCGGTAGTTTCTTGTATAATCTCCGGACCCGTAATCTGTCTATCCCCCACTTCACTCCAACAAATCGGAGACCTGCACTTTCTACCATAAAGTGCTTCAAACGGTGCCATCTCAATGCTTGAATGGTAGCTGTTGTTGTAGGAAAATTCTGCTAACGGTAGATGTCGATCCCAACTGTTTCCGAAATCAATAACACATGCTCGTAGCATGTCTTCAAGCGTTTGTATCGTCCTTTCGCTCTGCCCATCAGTTTGTGGATGATAGGCAGTACTCATGTCTAGACGAGTTCCTAATGCTTGCTGTAATGTCTGCCAGAATCTTGAAATAAATCTGCCATCCCTATCAGAGATAATAGAGATTGGTATTCCATGTCTGGAGACGACTTCCTTCAAATACAGTCGTGCTAACTTCTCCATCTTGTCATCTTCTCTTATTGGCAGGAAGTGTGCTGATTTGGTGAGACGATCAACTATTACCCAAATAGTATCAAAACCACTTGCAGTCCTTGGCAATTTAGTGATGAAATCCATGGTAATGTTTTCCCATTTCCATTCCGGGATTTCGGGTTGTTGAAGTAGACCTGATGGTTTCTGATGCTCAGCTTTGACCTTAGAACACGTCAAACATTCTCCTACGTATTTAGCAACATCGGCTTTCATACCCGGCCACCAAAAATGTTTCTTGAGATCCTTGTACATCTTCCCCGTTCCAGGATGTATTGAGTATCTGGTTTTATGAGCTTCTCTAAGTACCATTTCTCTCATATCTCCAAATTTTGGTACCCAAATCCTTTCAGCCCTATACCGGGTTCCGTCTTCCCGAATATTAAGATGCTGTTCTGATCCTTTGGGTATTTCATCCTTTAAATTTCCTTCTTTTAAAACTCCTTGTTGCGCCTCCTTTATTTGAGTAGTAAGGTTATTATGAATCATTATATTCATAGATTTTACTCGAATGGGTTCTCTGTCCTTCCTGCTCAAGGCATCGGCTACCACATTTGCCTTCCCCGGGTGGTAACGAATCTCAAAGTCGTAATCATTCAATAATTCAATCCACCTACGCTGCCTCATATTCAGTTGTTTCTGATTAAATATGTGTTGAAGACTTTTGTGGTCGGTATATATAATACTTTTGACCCCATATAAGTAGTGCCTCCAAGTCTTTAATGCAAAAACAACCGCGCCTAATTCCAAATCATGCGTCGTATAATTTTGTTCGTGAATCTTCAATTGTCTAGACGCATAAGCAATCACCTTCGTTCGTTGCATTAATACACAACCGAGACCTTGCTTTGATGCATCACAATAAATCACAAAATCATCATTCCCTTCAGGCAATGACAATATAGGTGCTGTAGTTAGCTTTTTCTTCAATAACTGAAACGCTTTCTCTTGTTCATCATTCCATTCAAATTTCTTCCCTTTATGCGTTAATGCAGTCAAGGGTTTTGCTATTCTGGAAAAGTCTTGGATGAACCTTCTGTAGTAACCAGCTAGTCCTAAAAACTGGCGTATGTGTTTCGGAGTTTTCGGGGTTTCCCACTTTTCAACAGTTTCTATCTTTGCCGGATCCACCTTAATACCTTCTTTGTTCACTATGTGACCGAGGAATTGAACTTCTTCCAACCAAAATGCACACTTTGAAAACTTAGCGTACAATTCTTCCTTCCTCAATACTTCTAACACCTTTCTCAAATGTTCACCGTGTTCTTGGTCATTCTTTGAGTAAATAAGTATGTCATCAATGAAAACAATGACAAACTTGTCAAGGTATGGTCCACACACTCGGTTCATAAGGTCCATGAACACAGCTGGTGCATTAGTTAAACCAAACGGCATGACCATAAACTCGTAATGACCGTAACGTGTTCTGAAAGCAGTCTTTGGAATATCATCTTCTTTCACCCGCATTTGATGATACCCGGAACGTAAGTCAATCTTTGAATAAACAGACGAGCCTTGTAGTTGATCAAATAAGTCGTCGATTCTCGGTAGGGGGTAGCGGTTCTTGATGGTAAGTTTGTTCAACTCTCGGTAGTCGATACACAACCTGAATGTACCATCTTTCTTCTTGACAAACAAAACAGGAGCTCCCCACGGTGATGTGCTTGGTCGAATGAAACCATGCTCTAAAATTTCTTGTAATTGGCTTTGCAGTTCTTTCATCTCACTGGGTGCGAGTCTGTAAGGAGCACGAGCTATTGGTGCAGCTCCTGGTACAAGATCTATTTGAAATTCAACGGATCGCTGTGGGGGTAATCCCGGTAATTCTTTCGGAAATACATCGGGAAATTCTTTTGCAATGGGAACATCATTGATGCTCTTTTCTTCAGTTTGTACTTTCTCGACGTGTGCTAGAACAGCATAGCAACCTTTTCTTATTAGTTTTTGTGCCTTCAAATTACTAATAAGATGTAGCTTCATGTTGCCCTTTTCTCTGTACACCATTAAGGGTTTTCCTTTTTCTCGTATAATGCGAATTGCATTTTTGTAACAAACGATCTCTGCTTTCACTTCTTTCAACCAGTCCATACCGATTATCACATCAAAACTCCCTAACTCTACTGGTATCAAATCAATCTTAAATGTTTCGCTAACCAGTTTAATTTCTCGATTTCGACATATATTATCTGCTGAAATTAATTTACCATTTGCTAATTCGAGTAAAAATTTACTATCCAAAGGCGTCAATGGACAACTTAATTTTGCACAAAAATCTCTACTCATATAGCTTCTATCCGCACCCGAATCAAATAAAACGTAAGCAGATTTATTGTCAATAAGAAACGTACCCGTAACAAGCTCCGGGTCTTCCTGTGCCTCTGCCGCATTAATATTGAAAACTCTTCCACGGCCTTGTCCATTCGTGTTCTCCTGGTTCGGGCAATTTCTAATAATGTGGCCTGGTTTTCCACATTTATAACAAACTACATTGGCATAACTTGCTCCAACACTACTTGCTCCACCATTACTCGTTCCGACACCATTTGTTCCTTTCGTTCTATTAACCCCTGGTCCGTAGACCTCACACTTCGCCGCGCTATGACCATTTCTTTTACACTTGTTGCAAAATTTGGTGCAGAACCCCGAGTGATTCTTTTCACACTTTTGGCATAGTTGCTTCTGATTGTTGTTGTTGTTGCGATTATTATTGTTGTTGGGATGATTGTTGTAGTTGCTGTTGTTGTTGTTGTTGTTGTTGTTATTGGGCCGTTTGTTGTAGTTGCGATTGATGTTGCGATTGTTGGGATAATTGTTGCGATTATTGTTGTAATTGCTGTTGTTGTTGTATTGGTGATTCTTATCACCGTTTTCCTCCCACTTTCTTTTGACTTGCTTCACATTGGCCTCTTCAGCAGTCTGTTCTTTAATTCTTTCTTCAATCTGGTTCACTAGTTTGTGAGCCATTCTACATGCCTGTTGTATGGAGGCGGGCTCGTGTGAACTTATATCTTCTTGGATTCTTTCCGGTAATCCTTTCACAAATGCGTCGATCTTCTCTTCCTCATCTTCGAATGCTCCCGGACACAATAGGCACAATTCTGTGAATCGTCTTTCGTACGTGGTAATATCAAATCCTTGGGTTCGTAACCCTCTAAGTTCTGTCTTGAGCTTATTGACCTCGGTTCTGGGACGGTACTTCTCGTTCATCAAGTGCTTGAATGCTGACCACGGTAGTGCGTACGCATCATCTTGTCCCACTTGCTCTAGATAGGTATTCCACCATGTTAACGCAGAACCTGTGAAGGTATGCGTAGCGTACTTCACTTTGTCCTCTTCAGTACACTTACTTATGGCAAACACCGATTCAACCTTCTCGGTCCACCGTTTCAATCCGATCGGTCCTTCGGTTCCATCAAATTCCAAAGGTTTGCAGGCAGTGAATTCTTTGTAGGTGCATCCTACACGATTTCCTGTACTGCTAGATCCAAGGTTATTGTTGGTATGTAGCGCAGCCTGTACTGCGGCTATGTTTGAAGCTAGAAAAGTACGGAATTCCTCTTCATTCATATTCACGGTGTGTCGAGTAGTCGGTGCCATTTCCTTCAAAATAGTTAAATGGAACAAGTTAATCATACAGAATATTAAGAGTAGTTAATAGTATTTCGTAGCATAATATGAACTCATTTATAAAAGCTTTTTCTTCATATTAGCGTTTTATAAGTTTAAATTCGGGTAGTACCTACCCGTTAAGTTCATACTTAGTAGCTAATATACAATTCAACTACTACAATTCTATATGAAAAACTGATTATAATAATATTTCGCGTTCAAACTTTTATACAATATTTTACAAACTTACAATACCGCTTATTTTACATAAAGCATGAAATATAGCACACAATAACTTTGATACAAGATACTTGTGAAGACAATTCTAGCTAGTACACAAGTCGTTCAGCAAAGGCAATAAAGACACGTAATTCATACGTCCAGAAACAAGTCATGCATTCTGGTTTTACTAGGACTACTTCCCATCCTTGGTCTTGTGCAACATAACCGTTATGGCCGTTGATAAGACAGCGTGTTGTAACGTCGTCAAAGGGACGAGGGTTACGTAATGTCCAACAGTCTCGTAATAACCTAAAAACCTCATTTCTTACCCCAATTACCGACTCCGTCACTTGTGGGAATGTTTTGTTTAATAGTTGTAGCCCGATGTTCTTGTTCTCACTTTGGTGAGAAGCGAACATTACTAATCCGTAAGCATAACATGCTTCTTTATGTTGCATGTTAGCCGCTTTTTCTAAATCACGAAGTCCAATATTCGGATATATTGAGTCAAAATAATTTCTTAACCCGTTGCGTAAAATAGCATTTGGGTTCCCCGCAATATATGCGTCAAAGTAAACACATCGTAACTTATGGGTTTCCCAATGTGATATCCCCCATCTTTCAAACGAAAGTCTCTTATAAACCAAGACATTCTTGGAACGTTCTTCGAATGTCTTACAAACTGATCTCGCCTTAAATAGTTGTGCTGAAGAATTCTGGCCGACTCTAGACAAGATTTCATCAATCATGTCTCCGGGTAGGTCTCTTAAAATATTGGGTTGTCTATCCATTTTGTGTTTTTAAACTGTAAAATAGACAAGAGTTAGATTCATAAAAAAAATACTTACTAATACAAGCAATTTTTACATATATCATAAAGCATAAGAACACTATATTCCATATATTACACCACACGAATACAACTATCTTATTCCGACTCGCTCGTTTCTTCTTCTTCGGTTTTGGTTCGTTTTGCCAAGTTTCTAGGGATATATGATGTTCCCCTAATACGAGCCGTCGTTGTCCACATTGGTTTAGAAAAACCTGGTGGTTTAGAGGTTCCCGGGTCATTGTTACAACTTAAGGACTTCGGGGGTTGACGATACATATAAAGTTCATCGGGGTTGGAATTAGATTTCTCTATTTTTATGCCCTTTCTCTTATTATTTTCTTTTGCCTTTTTAAATTCAGTTGGGGTAATTTCTATAACATCATCGGAATTCTCGTCGGAATCCGATTCATCGGAGAATTGGTAATCCTCCCAATATTTTGCTTCCTTGGCGGAAACACCATTGACCATAATTAACTTTGGTCGGTTGGTTGAGGATTTTCTTTTACTTAACCGTTTTATTATTTCCCCCACCGGTTCTATTTCTTCATCCGGTTCCGATTCTTCTTCCAGTTCCGATTCTTCTTCCGGTTCCGACTCTTCTTCCGGTTCCGATTCTTCTTCCGGTTCCGACTCTTCTTCCGGTTCCTCTTCGGGAACTTGTGAATCAGTCCACGAATCATTCCAATTTACATTTGACTCTTCATTATTATTAGGTGAGTCAATGGGACTTGTTCTAGAGGTAGACATCTATCACATAATATCAAACGCGTTAAGAGATTAATATATCACATAATATTCACATGTTAAAAATATATAGTTTCCAACAAAATTTGTTAAGCAATCATTTTTCAAGTAAACACGGTCGAAGTCCAGACTCACTAATGCATCCTAACAAACTCGATAAGACACACTAATGCAAAATTCTGGTTCTCTAAGACCAACGCTCGGATACCAACTGAAATGTCCCGTTCTTATTGATTAAAAACGTTCCATATAAATTGATTTCGTTGCGAGGTTTTGACCTCTATATGAGACGTTTTTCAAAGACTGCATTCATTTTTAAAACAAACCATAACCTTTATTTCATAGATAAAGGTTTTAAAAAGCTTTACGTAGATTATCAAATAATGATAATCTAAAATATCCTGTTTACACACGACCATTACATAATGGTTTACAATACAAATATGTTACATCGAAATCAGTTTCTTGAATGCAGTTTTTACACAATATCATACAAACATGGACTCCAAATCTTGTCCTTATTTTAGTATGCAACAGCGGAAGCTCTTAATATTCACCTGAGAATAAACATGCTTTAAACGTCAACAAAAATGTTGGTGAGTTATAGGTTTAACCTATATATATCAAATCGTAACAATAGACCACAAGATTTCATATTTCAATACACATCCCATACATAGAGATAAAAATCATTCATATGGTGAACACCTGGTAACCGACAATAACAAGATGCATATATAAGAATATCCCCATCATTCCGGGACACCCTTCGGATATGATATAAATTTCGAAGTACTAAAGCATCCGGTACTTTGGATGGGGTTTGTTAGGCCCAATAGATCTATCTTTAGGATTCGCGTCAATTAGGGTGTCTGTTCCCTAATTCTTAGATTACCAGACTTAATAAAAAGGGGAATATTCGATTTCGATAATTCAACCATAGAATGTAGTTTCACGTACTTGTGTCTATTTTGTAAATCATTTATAAAACCTGCATGTATTCTCATTCCAAAAATATTAGATTTTGAAAGTGGGACTATAACTCACTTTCACAGATTTTTACTTCGTCGGGAAGTAAGATTTGGCCACTGGTTGATTCACGAACCTATAACAATATATACATATATATCAAAGTATGTTCAAAATATATTTACAACACTTTTAATATATTTTGATGTTTTAAGTTTATTAAGTCAGCTGTCCTCGTTAGTAACCTACAACTAGTTGTCCACAGTTAGATGTACAGAAATAAATCGATAAATATTATCTTGAATCAATCCACGACCCAGTGTATACGTATCTCAGTATTGATCACAACTCAAACTATATATATTTTGGAATCAACCTCAACCCTGTATAGCTAACTCCAACATTCACATATAGAGTGTCTATGGTTGTTCCGAAATATATATAGATGTGTCGACATGATAGGTCGAAACATTGTATACGTGTCTATGGTATCTCAAGATTACATAATATACAATACAAGTTGATTAAGTTATGGTTGGAATAGATTTGTTACCAATTTTCACGTAGCTAAAATGAGAAAAATTATCCAATCTTGTTTTACCCATAACTTCTTCATTTTAAATCCGTTTTGAGTGAATCAAATTGCTATGGTTTCATATTGAACTCTATTTTATGAATCTAAACAAAAAAAGTATAGGTTTCTAGTCGGAAAAATAAGTTACAAGTCGTTTTTGTAAAGGTAGTCATTTCAGTCGAAAGAACGACGTCTAGATGACCATTTTAGAAAACATACTTCCACTTTGAGTTTAACCATAATTTTTGGATATAGTTTCATGTTCATAATAAAAATCATTTTCTCAGAATAACAACTTTTAAATCAAAGTTTATCATAGTTTTTAATTAACTAACCCAAAACAGCCCGCGGTGTTACTACGACGGCGTAAATCCGGTTTTACGGTGTTTTTCGTGTTTCCAGGTTTTAAATCATTAAGTTAGCATATCATATAGATATAGAACATGTGTTTAGTTGATTTTAAAAGTCAAGTTAGAAGGATTAACTTTTGTTTGCGAACAAGTTTAGAATTAACTAAACTATGTTCTAGTGATTACAAGTTTAAACCTTCGAATAAGATAGCTTTATATGTATGAATCGAATGATGTTATGAACATCATTACTACCTTAAGTTCCTTGGATGAACCTACTGGAAAAGAGAAAAATGGATCTAGCTTCAATGGATCCTTGGATGGCTCAAAGTTCTTGAAGCAAAATCATGACACGAAAACAAGTTCAAGTAAGATCATCACTTGAAATAAGATTGTTATAGTTATAGAAATTGAACCAAAGTTTGAATATGATTATTACCTTGTATTAGAATGATAACCTACTGTAAGAAACAAAGATTTCTTGAGGTTGGATGATCACCTTACAAGATTGGAAGTGAGCTAGCAAACTTGAAAGTATTCTTGATTTTATGAAACTAGAACTTTTGGAATTTATGAAGAACACTTAGAACTTGAAGATAGAACTTGAGAGAGTTCAATTAGATGAAGAAAATTGAAGAATGAAAGTGTTTGTAGGTGTTTTTGGTCGTTGGTGTATGGATTAGATATAAAGGATATGTAATTTTGTTTTCATGTAAATAAGTCATGAATGATTACTCATATTTTTGTAATCTTATGAGATATTTCATGCTAGTTGCCAAATGATGGTTCCCACATGTGTTAGGTGACTCACATGGGCTGCTAAGAGCTGATCATTGGAGTGTATATACCAATAGTACATACATCTAAAAGCTGTGTATTGTACGAGTACGAATACGGGTGCATACGAGTAGAATTGTTGATGAAACTGAACGAGAATGTAATTGTAAGCATTTTTGTTAAGTAGAAGTATTTTGATAAGTGTATTGAAGTCTTTCAAAAGTGTATAAATACATATTAAAACACTACATGTATATACATTTTAACTGAGTCGTTAAGTCATCGTTAGTCGTTACATGTAAGTGTTGTTTTGAAACCTTTAGGTTAACGATCTTGTTAAATGTTGTTAACCCAATGTTTATAATAACAAAAGAGATTTTAAATTATTATATTATCATGATATTATGATGTACGAATATCTCTTAATATGATATATATACATTAAATGTCGTTACAACGATAAACGTTACATATATGTCTCGTTTCAAAGTCATTAAGTTAGTAGTCTTGTTTTTACATATGTAGTTCATTGTTAATATAATTAATGATATGTTTACTTATCATAATATCATGTTAACTATATATATAACCATATATATGTCATCATATAGTTTTTTACAAGTTTTAACGTTCGTGAATCACCGGTCAACTTGGGTGGTCAATTGTCTATATGAAACCTATTTCAATTAATCAAGTCTTAACAAGTTTGATTGCTTAACATGTTGGAAACATTTAATCATGTAAACATCAATCTAAATTAATATATATAAACATGGAAAAGTTCGGGTCACTACATGCACCAGAATCAATAATCCAACCTTTTGAACCATTTTTATATTGAAAAATATTTGAACAGAAAAATTTAACAAACTGTGAATTAAAAATCACATTATTGTTTTATATACTACCTGACATGTTTGACTCCACTTGATTGTAAACAGGTTTCTCATTAACAAGATTAAGAAGCTTCATAATCTGATCACTAGTCAATTGAACATTAGTAGCACAAGAATCATGTTTTTCAGTAACACAATTACTACTGTTAAACCTAGGAGCACCTTGATTGAAAGGTTTTTTAATATAACCAGGTGGATATCCAATTAGTTCATAACAACTCTCAATAGAATGACCAAGCATGTTACAGTTTGTGCATTTCAAAGGTGGATTTTTGTATTTTTTTTCTTGTTATTAGTAGAATTATTGCCATTAACAAAATTAGTAGTGTTAGAATTAAAAGCAGATGAGTGCATCTTATTGACATTAGAACTAGATGCAGAATGCAATCTATGAGACTCATCCCTAGAAATAATTGAAAAAACAGTTTTAACAGATGGAACAGGATCATAAGTAAGTATTTGACTTCTAATAGGCACATAAACATCATCAAGACCTATTAAAAACTGCATAAGTTTCAGAAATTGACAATGTTCTTGGAAAGATTTATTAGCAGACACAATGTCATCAATTTTAACCATATCATCAAATTGTCTCCACATAGCATTCAACTTATGATAATAGTCAGATAATGATTGACCAGATTGACTACATGAATTAATTTTTTGATATAGATTAAAGGTAACAGATACATCTATCTTGTCATAGGATTCTTTTAACTCATTCCAAACAGATTCAGCTGTTTTTGAAAAAATTTGACCATTGTAAACATCTTCAGACAGTGACATAAGAATCCATGTAAGAACAACAGAGTTACATCTATCCCATTGACCTAATAACACTTCATCATCCTCATATTTGAAATGTCCCGTTCATATTGATTATAAACGTTCCATATTAATTGATTTCGTTGCGAGGTTTTGACCTCTATATGAGACGTTTTTCAAAGACTGCATGAAAGGACCCGTTCATATACATTATAAATGATTCACAATAGTTGATTACATTGCGAGGTATTTGACCTCAATATGATACATTTTACAAACATTGCATTCGTTTTTAAAAGACAAACTTTCTTTACATCGAAAATTGACAGGCATGCATACCATTTCATAATATCCACTATCCAACTATAAATTGATTTAATAATAATCTTTGATGAACTCAATGACTCGAATGCAACGAACTTCGAAATATGCTATGAAAGACTCCAAGTAATATCTTTAAAATGAGCAAATGCACAGCGGAAGATTTCTTTAACACCTGAGAATAAACATGCTTTAAAGTGTCAACCAAAAGGTTGGTGAGTTCATTAGTTTATCATAATCATTTATTTCCATCATTTTAATAGACCACAAGAATTTCATTTCCAGTTCTCATAAATATACGTCCCATACATAGAGACAAAAATAATCATTCATATGGTGAACACCTGGTAACCGACATTAACTAGATACATATAAGAATATCCCCTATCATTCCGGGATCCTCCTTAGGACATGATATAAATTTCGAAGTACTAAAGCATCCGGTACTTTGGATGGATTTTGTTAGGCCCAATAGATCTATCTTTAGGATTCGCGTCAATTAGGGTGTCTGTTCCCTAATTCTTAGATTACCAGACTTTAATAAAAAGGGGCATATTCGATTTCGATAATTCAACCATAGAATGTAGTTTCAATTACTTGTGTCTATTTCATCAAACATTTATAAAAGCGCATGTATTCTCAGTCCCAAAAATATAAAGGGTAAAAAGGCAAATGAAACTCACCATACTGTATTTCGTAGTAAAAATACATATAACGTCATTGAACAAGTGCAAGGTTGGCCTCGGATTCATGAACCTAAATTAATTATATATATTTATGTGTTGGTCAATATTTGTCTAACAAATTAGGTCAAGTCATAGTGTACCACAATCCTAATGCTCGAAACTAATATGCAAAAGTCAACAAAAGTAAATTTGACTCAAAATAATTTCCAAAAATCTATACATGATTAATATATAGTTTAAATATCGTCGTTTTATATTTTTAAATATTTTTAAAAGATTTATTAGAGTAAATAATATAATTTATTTATTAATAAATAAAATTTTATATTAAATTTATATAATAAAATATACTTTTATATATATTAAGTAATAAAATTTATAGGGTTCATTTAATATCATAAAGATAATATGATAGGTATTATTAAAGTAAGTTATTACACGTAGTAAAATATGTTTGTATCACATATTTATTTGATAAAATAATATCTATAATGATAGTAAGTAAAAGTTGTATTATTTTGTAATAATAATAATTATTATAAAAATATCAATATTTATAATTACTAAGATGACATTATGATAAAACGATAATTCTAATTATGATAACTTTAATATTTACGATAATTTTTAATATTATCTTTAAAATAATAATTCTATTTAAAATAATAATAATAATGATATTTTATAGTAACAATGACATTTCTATTAAAATGATAATTTTTTTTAAAATGATAGTTTTAATACTAACGATACTTTTAATAATAATAGTAATGATAAAAATAATAAGAACGATAATTTTATCTAAATCAATATCTTATAATATTTTAATTTCATCATGATACTCTTACTCATTGTTTCCTAATCGTTTCGTTTAATAGCTTTTAATCGTCTTTTATATCGTGTTCATAATAATGATAATAATAGTAATCAAAATAATTAGGTGTTACAAATATTGGTTTTAATTACACTAATATTAATAATGATAGTTACTATAACATTATTAACGATAATACTAATAATTATCTTAATGATAATATAGTAATAATAATAATAACAATAACAATAACCATTTTTAAATAATGATATATATATTAATAATGATAATAATAATAATACTAATAATAATAATAATAATAATAATAATAATAATAATAATAATAATAATAATAATAATTGGATGATAATAATAATACTAATTATAACTTTAACGATAATAACGATAGTAATAATATAATAAAAATAATAATTTTTAATGATAAATCCCTTTTATTGATAAAGATAATAATAATGATAATAATAAGATAAAACTAGAACGACGATAAAAACGACGATAATAATAATCATTTTTAATAAAAATATCAAAAATTCAATTGATTATAACTTCTAATTCTTTCATCGAAACCATTCGATATCTAAAGGAAAAGTTCTTAATTTTTCGCTAGCTTTCCAAGGACATGCATATCTTATACCTTATCTCAACCGCAAGTGTAACTAATTCAAGATTCAACCTAACCTGTCTAAGGGCAATATCAAAAGTACAAGCATGCATAATCCTAAAAACTCTAGCACTAGTCAGGGATACACTATTAGTATGTAAAAGTTAAATTATGAGTACTCACGTATCAATATTGAGATTCAATATTGCAGGAAAGGTACGTAGACGCAACGGAAATGATAAACACTATATTGACCTCACGAGCATACCCATGAACCATACTCAATCACCTCCATAGCTATAATCCCATAATTTCCTTAATCCTATCCTACTCGAAAAACAATTTCGAAATCACTCGGACAGTACTCCGTCGTAATATTTTATGTATACTAATAATATCTTGAAATAATACGGAGTAAATATATATATGTAAATCGATTGAGAGAGTTTAGAGAAAAATATTTTCAAGTTTCTATGAAATAATGAAACCTATTGAATTCTATTTATAATAGATTTTTGAATTATTAAAGTGAATTATTAAAGTATGAATTATTAAAGTGAATTATTAAAGTATAAATTATTAAAGTGAATTATTAAAGTATGAATTATTAAAGCGAATTATTAAAGTATGAATTATTAAAGTATGAATTATTAAAGTATGAATTATTAAAGTGAATTATTAAAGTTAAAGTAAAGTAAAAATAAAGTAAAGGTAAAGTTTATAGTAAAAGTATAAAATTATGTACGTATAATACGCGTATAAATATATATAATATTAATTTAAATTGTTATATATATTTAATAAAATAAAATATAAATATCGTTATCTTTATCATACTTGTTAAGTAATGAGTTGTCAAAAGTGGTTCTAGATATTTATAAAAGTTATATACATTTTAATAATAAAGTTCTTTTTAAACTGAAAACGTTTTTGTACGTTTGAAACTAAATAGATCAATCGAGTCTTTATGAGATTCAATCTTCCACTATCATTTGTCTAGTTCTCAATGATTGACAATTTGTTCTTATTTATAAATCACTTTACTATTTTCCGAATATTGTTAAAATGAAAAGATTTCTCAAATCAACGTGGGCCTTTTAACAGAGACTTGTAATCATAATTCAATATATCTGATAATTCAATCATTTGATCTTATCTTCTAATTCCATTGATAAACATTTTGAAACAGATACAATCATATAAAGTATTTAATCTAATATTTTGTTTACGTTTCAAGTTATAATATATATACACATATACATATATAATCATATTCGTTTAATGGTTCGTGAATCGTTGGAACTTGGTCGAGGTTGAATGAATGTATGAACATAGTTTAAAATTCTTGAAATTTAACTTAACAAATATTGCTTATCGTGTCGGAAACATATAAAGATTAAAGTTTAAATTTGGTTGGAAATTTCCGGTGTCGGAAACATATAAAGATTAAAGTTTAAATTTGGTTGGAAATTTCCGGGTTGTCACACTGCATTCATTTTTAAAGCAACCATAACCTTTATTTTATCAATAAAGATTTCAAAAGCATTACGTAGATTATCAAATAATGATAATCTAAAATATACTATTTACACACGACCATTACATAATGGTTTACAATAGAAGTATATTACATCGACAAATGTTTCTTGAATGCAGTTTTTACACAATATCATACAAACATGGACTCCAAATCTTGTCCTTATTTTAGTATGCAACAGCGAAAGCTCTTAGTATTCACCTGAGAATAAACATGCTTTAAACGTCAACAAAAATGTTGGTGAGTTATAGGTTTAACCTATATATATATATATATATATATATATATATATATATATATATATATATATATATATATATATATATATATATATATATATATCAAATCGTAACAATAGACCACAAGATTTCATATTTCAATATACATCCCATACATAGAGATAAAAATCATTCATATGGTGAACAACTGGTAACCGACATTAACAAGATGCATATATAAGAATATCCCCATCATTCCGGGATCCTCCTTCGGACATGATATAAATTTCGAAGTACTAAAGCATCCGGTACTTTGGATGGGGCTTGTTGGGCCCAATAGATCTATCTTTAGGATTCGCGTCAATTAGGGTGTCTGTTCCCTAATTCTTAGATTACCAGACTTAATAAAAAGGGGCATATTCGATTTCGATAATTCAACCATAGAATGTAGTTTCACGTACTTGTGTCTATTTTGTAAATCATTTATAAAACCTGCATGTATTCTCATCCCAAAAATATTAGATTTTAAAAGTGGGACTATAACTCACTTTCACAGATATTTCCTTCCTCGGAAATAAGACTTGGCCACAGATCGATTCACGAACCTATACAAATATGTACATATATATCAATGTATGATCAAAATATAATTACAACCATTTTTATTATGTTTTAAAGATTTGAGTGTATTAAGTCAGCTGTCCTCGTTAGTAACCTACAACTAGTAGTCCGCAGTTAGATGTACAGAAATAAATCGATATATATAATCTTGAATCAATCCACGACTTAGTGTATACACGTCTCAGGCTAGATCACAACTCAAAGTATATATATTTTTGGAATCAACCTCAACCCTGTATAGCTAACTCCAACATTACTACATATAGAGTGTCTATGGTTGTTCCAAATAATATATATACATGGGTCGATATGATATGTCAAAACATTTGCATACGTGTCTATGGTATCCCAAGATTACATAATATATTAGAATACATGTATAATACAATATAAGTTAGCTAGGATATGATTTGTATAGATTTGTTAAACATTTCCCGTAGCTAAAAAGATCAAAAAAATATCCAATCTTGTTTTACCCATAACTTCTCCGTTTTAAATCCGTTTTGAGTGAATCCAATTGCTATGGTTTCATATTGAACTTAAGTTTATGAATCTATACAGAAAAAGTATAAGTTTATAGTCGGAATTACAGGTTACAAGTAATTTTTGTAAAGGTAGTCATTTCAGTCGAAAGAACGACGTCTAGATGACTATTTTGGAAAACATACTTCCACTTTGAGTTTAACCATGATTTTTGGATATAGTTTCATGTTCATAAGAAAAATCATTTTTCAGAAGAAGAACTTTTAAATCAAAATTTATCATAGTTTTTAATTAACTAACCCAAAACAGCCCGCGGTGTTACTACAACGGCGTATAACCGGTTTTACGGTGTTTTTCGTGTTTTACGGTTTTAAATCATTAAGTTAGCATATCATATAGATATAGAACATGTGTTTAGTTGATTTTAAAAGTCAAGTTAGAAGGATTAACTTTTGTTTGCGAACAAGTTTAGAATTAACTAAACTATGTTCTAGTGATTTCAAGTTTAAACCTTCGAATAAGATTGCTTTATATGTATGAATTGAATGATGTTATGAACATCATTACTACCTCAAGTTTTCTGGATAAAACTACTGAAAATGAGAAAAATGGATCTAGCTTTAAAGGATCCTTGGATGGCTTGAAAGTTCTTGAAGCAGAATCATGACACGAAAACAAGTTCAAGTAAGATTTCCACTCGAAATAAGATTGTTATAGTTATAGAAATTGAATCAAAGTTTGAATATGAGTATTACCTTGTATTAGAAAGATATATTACTGTAAATAAGAAAGATTTCTTGAAGTTGGATGATCACTTTACAAGATTGGAAGTAAGCTAGCAAACTTGGAAGTATTCTTGATTTTATGAAACTAGAACTTATAGAATTTATGAAGAACACTTAGAACTTGAAGATAGAACTTGAGAGAGATCACTTAGATGAAGAAAATTGAAGAATGAAAGTGTTTGTAGGTGTTTTTGGTCATTGGTATATGGATTAGATATAAAGGATGTGTAATTTTATTTTCATGTAAATAAGTCATGAATGATTACTCATATTTTTGTAATTTTATGAGATATTTCATCATAGTTGCCAAATGATGGTTCCCACATGTGTTAGGTGACTCACATGGGCTGCTAAGAGCTGATCATTGGAGTGTATATACCAATAGTACATACATCTAAAAGCTGTATATTGTACGAGTACGAATACTGGTGCATACGAGTAGAATTGTTGATGAAACTGAACGAGGATGTAATTGTAAGAAATTTTGTTAAGTAGAAGTATTTTGATAAGTGTCTTGAAGTCTTTCAAAAGTGTATGATTACATATTAAAACACTACATGTATATACATTTTAACTGAGTCGTTAAGTCATCATTAGTCGTTACATGTAAATGTTGATTTGAAACCTTTAAGTTAACGATCTTGTTAAATGTTTTTAACCCAATATTTATTATATCTTAATATGATATATATACATTTAAATGTCGTTACAACGATAATCGTTACATATATGTCTCGTTTCGAAATCATTAAGTTAGTAGTCTTGTTTTTACATATGTAGTTCATTGTTAACACACTTAATGATATATTTAAATATTATTTTATCATGTTAAATATAGTGTATCAATATCTTAATATGATACATATATATTTAGTAGACGTTATCATAACGATAATCGTTATATATATCATTTCGAGTTTCTTAACTTAGTAATCTCATTTATTATGTATATCACACATTATTAATATACTTAGTGAGATACTTACTCATCATAATCTCATGTCAACCATATATATATGTCTATATATACCACAACATGTAGTTTTTACAATTCTGTAACGTTCGTGAATCGCCGGTCAACTTGAGTGATCAATTGTCTATATGAAACTTATTTCATTTAATCAAGTCTTAACAAGTTTGATTGCTTAACATGTTGGAAACATTTAGTCATGTAAATATCAATCTTAATTAATATATATAAACATGGAAAAGTTCGGGTCACTACAGTACCTACCCGTTAAATAAATTTCGTCCCGAAATTTTAAGCTGTTGAAGGTGTTGACGAATCTTCTGGAAATAGATGCGGGTATTTCTTCTTCATCTGATCTTCATGCTCCCAGGTGAACTCATTTCCTCAACGAGCATTCCATCGAACCTTAACAATCGGTATCTTGTTTTGCTTAAGTCTCTTAACCTCACGATCCATTATTTCGACGGGTTCTTCAATGAATTGAAGTTTTTCATTGATTTGAATTTCGTCCAACGGAATAGTGAGATCTTCTTTAGTAAAACATTTCTTCAAATTCGAGACGTGGAAAGTGTTATGTACATCCGCGAGTTGTTGAGGTAGCTCCAGTTGGTAAGCTACTGGTCCGACACGATCTATAATCTTGAATGGTCCAATGTACCTTGGATTTAGTTTCCCCCGTTTACCAAATCGAACAACGCCTTTCCAAGGTGAACCCTTAAGCATGACCATTTCTTCAATTTCAAACTCTATATCTTTTCTTTTACTGTCCGCGTAGCTCTTTTGTCGACTCTGGGCGATTTTCAATCGTTGTTGAATTTGGATGATTTTCTCGGTAGTTTCTTGTATTATCTCCGGACCCGTAATCTGTCTATCCCCCACTTCATTCCAACAAATCGTAGACCTGCACTTTCTACCATAAAGTGCCTCAAACAGCACCATCTCAATACTAGAATGATAACTGTTGTTGTAGGAAAATTCTGCTAACGGTAGGTGTCGATCCCAACTGTTTCCGAAATCAATAACACATGCTCGTAGCATGTCTTCAAGCGTTTGTATCGTCCTTTCACTCTGCCCATCAGTTTGTGGATGATAGGCAGTACTCATGTCTAGACGAGTTCCTAATGCTTGCTGTAATGTCTGCCAGAATCTTGAAATAAATCTACCATCCCTATCAGAGATAATAGAGATTGGTATTCCATGTCTGGAGATGACTTCCTTCAAATACAGTCGTGCTAACTTCTCCATCTTGTCATCTTCTCTTATTGGCAGGAAGTGTGCTGATTTGGTGAGACGATCAACTATTACCCAAATAGTATCAAAACCACTTGCAGTCCTTGGCAATTTAGTGATGAAATCCATGGTAATGTTTTCCCATTTCCATTCCGGGATTTCGGGTTGTTGAAGTAGATCTGATGGTTTCTGATGCTCAGCTTTGACCTTAGAACACGTCAAACATTCTCCTACGTATTTAGCAACATCGGCTTTTATACCCTGCCACCAAAAATGTTTCTTGAGATCCTTGTACATCTTCCCCGTTCCAGGATGTATTGAGTATCTGGTTTTATGAGCTTCTCTAAGTACCATTTCTCTCATATCTCCAAATTTTGGTACCCAAATCCTTTCAGCCCTATACCGGGTTCCGTCTTCCCGAATATTAAGATGCTTCTCCGATCCTTTGGGTATTTCATCCTTTAAATTTCCCTTTTTTAAAACTCCTTCTCCTTTATTTGAGTAGTAAGGTTATTATGAATCATTATATTCATAGATTTTACTCGAATGGGTTCTCTGTCCTTCCTGCTCAAGGCATCGGCTACCACATTTGCCTTCCCCGGGTGGTAACGAATCTCAAAGTCGTAATCATTCAATAATTCAATCCACCTACGCTGCCTCATATTCAGTTGTTTCTGATTAAATATGTGTTGAAGACTTTTGTGGTCGGTATATATAATACTTTTGACCCCATATAAGTAGTGCCTCCAAGTCTTTAATGCAAAAACAACCGCGCCTAATTCCAAATCATGCGTCGTATAATTGTATTCGTGAATCTTCAATTGTCTAGACGCATAAGCAATCACCTTCGTTCTTTGCATTAATACACAACCGAGACCTTTCTTTGATGCGTCACAATAAATCACAAAATCATCATTCCCTTCAGGTAATGACAATATAGGTGCCGTAGTTAGCTTTTTCTTCAATAACTGAAACGCTTTCTCTTGTTCATCATTCCATTCAAATTTCTTCCCTTTATGCGTTAATGCAGTCAAGGGTTTTGCTATTCTGGAAAAGTCTTGGATGAACCTTCTGTAGTAACCAGCTAGTCCTAAAAACTGGCGTATGTGTTTCGGAGTTTTCGGGGTTTCCCACTTTTCAACAGTTTCTATCTTTGCCGGATCCACCTTAATACCTTCTTTGCTCACTATGTGACCGAGGAATTGAACTTCTTCCAACCAAAATGCACACTTTGAAAACTTAGCGTACAATTCTTCCTTCCTCAATACTTCTAACACCTTTCTCAAATGTTCACCGTGTTCTTGGTCATTCTTTGAGTAAATAAGTATGTCATCAATGAAAACAATGACAAACTTGTCAAGGTATGGTCCACACACTCGGTTCATAAGGTCCATGAACACAGCTGGTGCATTAGTTAAACCAAACGGCATGACCATAAACTCGTAACGACCGTAACGTGTTCTGAAAGCAGTCTTTGGAATATCATCTTCTTTCACCCGCATTTGATGATACCCGGAACGTAAGTCAATCTTTGAATAAACAGACGAGCCTTGTAGTTGATCAAATAAGTCGTCGATTCTCGGTAGTGGGTAACGGTTCTTGATAGTAAGTTTGTTCAACTCTCGGTAGTCGATACACAACCTGAATGTACCATCTTTCTTCTTGACAAACAAAACAGGAGCTCCCCACGGTGATGTGCTTGGTCGAATGAAACCACGCTCTAAAAGTTCTTGTAATTGGCTTTGCAGTTCTTTCCCAACGAGTCTGTAAGGAGCACGAGCTATTGGTGCAGCTCCTGGTACAAGATCTATTTGAAATTCAACGGATCGATGTGGGGGTAATCCCGGTAATTCTTTCGGAAATACATCGGGAAATTCTTTTGCAATGGGAACATCATTGATGCTCTTTTCTTCAGTTTGTACTTTCTCGACGTGTGCTAGAACAGCATAGCAACCTTTCTTATTAGTTTTTGTGCCTTCAAATTACTAATAAGATGTAGCTTCGTGTTGCCCTTTTCTCTGTACACCATTAAGGGTTTTCCTTTTTCTCGTATAATGCGAATTGCATTTTTTAACAAACGATCTCTGCTTTCACTTCTTTCAACCAGTCCATACCGATTATCACATCAAAACTCCCTAACTCTACTCGTATCTAATCAATCTTAAATGTTTCGCTAACCAGTTTAATTTCTCGATTCCGACATATATTATCTGCTGAAATTAATTTACCATTTGCTAATTCGAGTAAAAATTTACTATCCAAAGGCGTCAATGGACAACTTAATTTAGCACAAAAATCTCTACTCATATAGCTTCTATCCGCACCCGAATCAAATAAAACGTAAGCAGATTTATTGTCAATAAGAAACGTACCCGTAACAAGCTCCGGGTCTTCCTGTGCCTCTGCCGCATTAATATTGAAAACTCTTCCGCGGCCTTGTCCATTCGTGTTCTCCTGGTTCGGGCAATTTCTAATAATGTGGCCCGGTTTTCCACATTTATAACAAACTACATTGGCATAACTTGCTCCGACACTACTTGCTCCGCCATTACTCGTTCCGACACCATTTGTTCCTTTCGTTCTATTAACCCCTGGTCCATAGACCTCACACTTCGCCGCGCTATGACCATTTCTTTTACACTTGTTGCAAAATTTGGTGCAGAACCACTTGCAGTCCTTGGCAATTTAGTGTGCTGACTTGGTGAGACGATCAACTATTACCCAAATAGTATCATAACCACTTGCAGTCCTTGGCAATTTAGTAATGAAATCCATGGTAATGTTTTCCCATTTCCATTCTGGGATTTCAGGTTGTTGTAGTAGACCTGATGGTTTCTGATGTTCAGCTTTGACCTTAGAACACATCAAACATTATCCTACATATTTAGCAATATCGGCTTTCATACCCGGCCACCAAAAGTGTTCCTTGAGATCTTTATACATCTTCCCCGCTCCGGGATGTATTGAATATCTGGTTTTATGTGCTTCTTTAAGTACCATTTCTCTCACATCTCCAAACCTTGGTACCCAAATTCTATCAGCCCTATATCGGGTTCCGTCTTCCCTAATATTAAGATGTTTCTCTGATCCTTTGGGTATCTCATTTTTCA
The DNA here is from genome assembly GCF_046630445.1 of Rutidosis leptorrhynchoides. Lineage (NCBI taxonomy): Eukaryota > Viridiplantae > Streptophyta > Magnoliopsida > Asterales > Asteraceae > Rutidosis > Rutidosis leptorrhynchoides. The sequence continues at coordinate 89,536,806 of NC_092335.1, forward strand.
ACTTTCCTTCTTTTACAACCCCCTGTTGCGCCTCCTTTATTTGAGTAGTTAGGTTAGTACGAATAATTATATTCATAGCTTTTACCCGTATAGGTTCTCTGTCCTTTGTACTGAAAGCGCCAGTTACCACATTCGCCTTCCCCGGGTGGTATCGAATCTCAAAATCATAGTCATTCAACATTTCAATCCATCTGCGTTGTCTCATATTCAGTTGCTTCTGATTAAATATATGTTGGAGACTTTTGTGGTCGGTATATATAATAATTTTGACCCCATATAAATAATGCCTCCAAGTCTTTAATGCAAAAACAATAGCACCCAATTCCAAATCGTGAGTTGTATAATTTTGCTCGTGAATCTTCAATTGTCTAGACGCATAAGCAATCACCTTCGTTCGTTGCATTAATATACAACCGAGACCTTGCTTTGATGTGTCACAATAAATCACAAAATCATCATTCCCTTCAGGCAATGACAATATAGGTGCCGTAGTTAGCTTTTTCTTCAATAACTGAAATGCCTTCTCTTGTTCATCCTTCCATTCAAATTTCTTCCCTTTATGCGTTAATGCAGTCAAGGGTTTTGCTATTTTGGAGAAATCTCGGATGAATCTTCTGTAGTAACCAGCCAATCCTAAAAATTGACGTATATGCTTCGGAGTTTTTGGGGTTTCCCACTTTTCAACGGTTTCGATCTTTGCCGGGTCCACCTGGATACTGATAGTTATGCGAGGTGTATATGAAATAGCTTATATTTTACTAGGAAATGCTATTAAATACGATACAATTTTACACAAGATATTTATTTATTTAGAGAATGGATATACTTAAACCTTGCTACAACACTTATAGGCAGTGTACCTAATCGTACAGTAGTGTAGTTTTTAGTAAGTCCGGTTCGGTCCACAGGGAATCTTTTAAACAAAGTTTAACGCTATATTAGTTTTATTTTATAAAAATACAAATATATATATAAGTAATATTATTATTATAAAGGGGGATTTTTACCATTTAATGACCGGTTTGTCGATTTTAAAAACTTTAGTTACAGTTAAAACAAAATGTAAAATATTAAATAAATAAAAGACTTAATTTAAAGCGTAAAGTAAATAACGATAATGAAATTGCGATAAATAAAAGTGCGATAAAATAAACTTGCGATAATTAAAAAGTACGATAATTAAAAGTGCAATTAAATACAATAACAATAAAAGTGCGATAATTAGAAGTGCAATTAAATATAAAATAAAGGAAATTAAATATGAAATAAAAGAATTATGCTTATTTAAACTTCCGTAATCATGATGTTTGACGTGTTGATTTTAGTTTTATGCCCATGGGTTAATTGTCCTTTGTCCTGGATTATTTAATATGTCCGTCTGGTTTTTGTCCATAACAGTCCATCAGTCATAAATATAAAGTGCGAGTGTCCTCGTCAAATTATCCTTATACCCGAAGTTAAATATTCCAACTAATTGGGGACTTAAACTGTAACAAGATTTTAATACTTTGTTTAATAATTACACCAGGTTATCGACTGCGTGTAACCCAAGATTTTAATACTTTGTTAACAATTATGCCAAGTGTCCTTATACATAATTTCACCCCTGTTTTAATAATTCTAGTGGCTATTAATCCATTCCCGTGTCCAGTTAAATGAACGATTATTCGTACATATAAATATCCCGCCCATCGTGTCCGATTGAGTGTATATGGTTATTTATAGGGACGTACAATTGTAAATCTTTATATTAAAATTAACAAACTATCATTTAGTTAAACAAATATAAAGCCCATTAATAGCCCATAGTCTAATTTTCACAAGTGTCGTTCTTTTGTCCAAACCCCAATTATGGTACAAAGCTCAATTACCCAATTTTAGTAATTAGCCCAACATCATGATTACTTCATTTTAAATAAGCATAATAATAACTTAGCTACGAGACATTAAATTAAAAAGGTTGAACATAACTTACAATGATTAAAAATAGCGTAGCGTTACACGGACAGAATTTCGACTTACACCCTTACAACATTCGCTAACATACCCTTATTATTAGGATTAAAATTAAAATTAAAATTAATATATATATATATTACGTATATATTGAGAGAGAGATAGATTATGGATATTTTTTTCGATCAAACTGCGTTTGCTTTTATAGGCAGGTTTTGAAATTGGGGCTCCGCGAGTCGCGTAATTTTTTGCCTTCAAACTCCGCAAGTCGCGGAGTTTGTAATTCCAGCTCACCCAGCTTTGGCTCTTTGTTTGTCGACGGATTATATAAATAAATATAATATATAAATAATTTTAGTAATTATTTAAATATTATATTATATTTATGTGCATAGTTGACTTGTAATTTTTAGTCCGTTGCGTCGAGCGTTGAGAGTTGACTCTGGTCCCGGTTCGGGATTTTCGAACGTCCTTGCGTACAATTTAATATCTTGTACTTTGCGTTTTGAATCTTGTACTCTTGTAATTTCGAGACGTTTCTTATCAATAATTGGAACCTCTTTGATTGTCTTTTGTACTTTTGAGCTTTTTGGTCGTTTGCGTCTTCAATTCGTCGAATCTGCCTTTTGTCTTCACCTTTTATTATTTAAACGAATATCACTTGTAAATAGAACAATTGCAACTAAAAGCTTATCTTTCTTGAGGAATAATGCTATAAAATATATGTTCGTTTTTAGCATTATCAAATATTCCCACACTTGAGTGTTGCTTGTCCTCAAGCAATATAGTCTTGAAATACTAGAATCACTTCTTTATTCTTCACACTTTGTACATCAGTGATTTCTATACGGCGGTATAAACAATGGTAGTAACGATATGGTTTACAGTCTCACATGACTATAAAAATTTAGATCCATTAAGGAAATTGGATCTTTATGAAAACATTTGATATTTTGAAAATTAAATCTAGTTTTTACCCTAGATAAGTTTTCCGAAATAACCCTTCACCGGTGTTTGCAAATTCTTTTTGTGGGTTTGGTGGGTTTCAGATTTGAAAATTTTAGCTTAAAACTTGTGGTTTTGTGTCACCCACTTGCTAACCTTGTATTAGGAAAGCAACACGCCCAGTATACTTGCTCCGTATATTACCTTTTGGTAAACTACCGTCCGGTTGTAAAGGAAAGCGTTGAACAAGCAACTGTTAAGGCAATGTCCCCTGACATGCTTTTAATTATGGTCTATAACGTGTCGGACGCAATTACTATCCTTGGTAGGAGCAATAGTAAAGCTCACCCTTATAATTTTTCTGTCTGGCACAAGGTCCTGTCTTTGACCATTATATGCAACCACCGTTCTTACGGTTGACACCCGATTTGGTTCAGGTGACCTAATAAATTCCAGGTGAATTCCTAGGATTTTACGTTCAATGGTAATGAACGCATTTAAAATGGGTTTTCAGAAAACAAATCGGTTTGTAATTTTGATCAAAATATTTTCTCGTTCAAGCTCGAGTTTAGATATCATTGAATTCCATGAGTTTGAATTCTCAATCTTTAAGGTCAATCTCAAGGATTGAGTAATATCAGTCTTAAAAGCTGATTTTTAATCTTTAAGGAGATTATCCTTTCTGGGGATCTGATTCATTAGTCTTATCAAGCTAATTTGCACGGTGTCCCCCCCTATTGTACGAGATAAATCCTTCTCATGGTTAAGATAAATCTGACCACTTGGTGACCCTGTTTGATGCTGAGGTCCGTGGATTTCCTGCTGATTTTAGTGATGACTTTTCTAGATTTTTCGTCAACCTACAGCTGGTCTGGACGACAACTTCATGACCTAAATCAAGAAGCGCGTTTCTTTTTCGGAAGACTTTACTTCCTTTTAATGATGGAATTGATTCATCATGTAGATCCATCTCTTCTTTTCTTTCATCGGGTAAAACAGCTAATTTAGTCCAAAACAAAAGTATCTTCAATTATTTGTACAAAAATATGTGATATATATTTTGAATAACTTGGTGAAAATTTCCCACACTTGGTTTTTATTTTCCTTTTTATTGTCCTCTATTCCATTTTAAATGAATTCTAATATTTTGGTTTGTTTCTCAATTTATGTCCTTTCCGAGGTAACAATAATTTCGGTATTAAAACCTAGTTTTATCATTCATAAATATGTATAAACATGATTTTGAGTTCATTTAATTGAAAATTTTGAAAATTTTTACTAGAATTGGGTAGTCAGTATATAAGACTAGGGCTGTTCTTTATTATCAGAGAGCACTAGATTCTAATACAACTACTGCTTTACTAGTATTTTTAATTGTAACCAAGTGTTTAAGATAAAATTTTTAAAAATCCGAAAGAATTTAACCCCTTCCCACACTTAAGATCTTGCAATTCCCTCATTTGCAAGAAATCAGTAACAATTTAAATTATTGAGGGTGATTAGCGTAGAAATGATTAAATTTTACCAAAGTTTTCAAACATATTGTTGTTTGTGTTGAATGATAAATGGTGCACATCATTTGTTCATTCCGTCTTGTTGTTATTTCACATATATTTTGCATCTTGTCGTCAAAATTAGTTGCTTTTGCTGAACTTAATGTCAGTCTTTGAAAATCCGTTGTTTTACCCTGTTGTGTACATAAGATAAACTGCAAACATATATACATATTTTTGAAGTTTGGTATATTACCCCACATTCAAAAATTATTAAAATCTAATAATAAAAGTTAGAAAATTATATAACTATTACAATATTAACATAAGTATCAACATTACAAATAATAAAATAAATAAAACTAAGTAGACTAGGGATGATACTGATACCAGTAGGGGTTCCATGCATAACCGTATGTGTTATAGAATGCTTCGGCTGGGTTATACGTAGGATACGGTGGTTGGATCTCTATAGACCAGGGAGGAAATACGGGCGATGGAGTAGGAATATAGTTTCTACCTACATGTTGGCAATGAGCTATGATTTAGTTTTGATGAACTTGCCAATCTTCAAATGCTCGATGTCTAGCATTTTCATACTCTTGTGAAGCTATAAACCTTTGCATTTCTGTCATTTCATTTCCCCCTCCCACATTACCTGGCTGTTGGTTTCTCTCAACCTGTGGATGTCTACCATGGTATTGTACTGCGGCGTTATTTCGCCTCTTCAAAACCTTCGCACCATGGTATACATTTAAACCAATTGTATCGTGGGGTTCTGGTTCTTCGACTAATAATCCCCCTAACTTATATCCACATTGAGATACTCAGCAATTAATGTAATAAATATACCACCTCCTATTATACTGTGTGGTCTCATCCCCCTAACCATAGCTGATAAATAATAACCCACACAATACGGTATACTTACAGCGCTTTGTGGGTTTCGAATACACATATGGTAAAACAAATCCTGTTCATTTACCTTTTCCTTATTCTTACCTCTTTGTGTAATCGAATTAGCTAAAAACCTATGAATTACTCTTAACTCTGCTCTATCTATATCCAAATAAGAGTAATTTCCCCCTTTAAATCGGTGATGGCTAGTCATTTGACTCCATACACCATGCGTATCAAAATTGTCATCAATTTTCCTACCGTTCAATATCAACCCTCTACAATCGGCAGATGCTAACTCCTCAGGCGTATATATACGTAAGGCCTGAGCCATGTCTAGTAGAGACATGTGGCGCATCGAACCTCCTAACAAAAATCTAATAAAAGATCGATCGGTTAAACTAGCTACCCCATCATTTATTTCTATACTACACAATAATTCTTCACACCATACTTTATATACAGGTCTACGCATGCTGAATAATCGTACCCAATCGTTAAAAGTAGAATTACCATACCTCTGTGTAAGTAATTCTCTAATTGGTCCGGCCAATTCTACAGCTTTTAATGGTCCCCATTCTATTACCCTAGGTACTTCAACAACTTTAGAATGAAGAGTATGCAAGCCCCTTTGGTATTTTGGATAATCTATCCAAAGTCTGTCAAATCTCAAGTTCGGGTGCAAATCTTCCAAGTGCATATCTGAAAATGTCATAACTGGATGAGGTATATCTTGTTTGTAGTAGTTATCCACCTCCTGTTGTTCCGCATTCTCAGCAGGAGCATTGCGAGCTTGGGATGAAGATTCACCCCTTTCAGTCTGCAAAACACATCAAACACAATTTTTGTGCATCCAAATATGCATTAGTGTCAGCAAAATCATCAATCAAAATAATTACAATGACATGTTCAATTTATATCAAACTTAAGCTCATTTTCATATTTTTATCAAATCTACACTTTTTCAAATGAGCATATACGAAAATGTACGCCAAGTTCATAAGCATTCAACTCAAATAACATGTCAAAATAATCATTACTAACAATTAAACAAGTCTCAATTGGCAAATATATCAAATAAATCAAGTTCATGAATTTTAGACTTGAAAAAGTCCACTTTAATTCTTAAAAATCATGTTTAGGCTCAAAGTTTGGATCATTTAACTACGTAAACATGTTACACTACTTAATTTAGTAATAATTCATGACAAAAATCGGCCATAACCTGTTTATATCAAAAAGTCCCAAATTTGCTCAAGAACATAAATCCTAGATTACTCAAAATTTGAAGTTTAAGGCTTCTAATCTTGTTAAATAGCAGCAATCTAGGTTATACAAGCATAATACATAAGCAATTTAAGCATAATTACACTAAAAAGCATCAAAATCGAATTGGGTAAAAAATTGCTCAAGAACACTAATTTTCGGATTAAATGGTATTTAGGTGTAGAAATTTACCGTTTTCCTTGAGTAATTCATTGATAGCATCCTTCTTAACATGATTTTAGTAAAAGATTTGATGAAAAGCGGCTAAAAATTACGAATTTCGGAGTGTTTGTGTGTGTATTTTCGGGTGTTTTTTCGCAGTATATGTGTGTGGGTGGTGTGGACTGATCAGTTCGATCCCTTTTATTTTTTTTTCTGGGTTTTGGTCTCTCCACGAGTCGCGGCATTTGGACCTTACAAACTCCGCGAGTCGCGGTGCTTTTTTTTTTTATAATAATCCTTAACTTATAAAACAAATATAAAATAAATTTAAAATTTTGTTTTCCTTTGTTTTAGGATGAGGTCGTTTCGGATCGATGTCCTAGTCCGTCCTTCGACAAAATTTTAAAATTTGTCTATTTAAAGAGCGATTTTAAAAGCAAAGATTTTTGGGTTTTTTTTATGTTTTTGGCATACTTTAATTCAATAAGATTAAAAATAATGATAATAAAAGTTCTCGACCCTCCCTCGGATAAAGCAATTTCGGTTCAAAGACATAGTCTTCAACTTACGGCGAATTTTAAAAATCATATTTTTAACTTAACGAAATAAAGTAAATTTTTGTTTTTAAATTCACACAACTTAAATTTAAAAATGCATAAAATTAAAAATTTACACCAAACTTAATTAAAAATGCATAATATTAAAAATTCACACCAAACTTAATTTTAAAATGCATAAAATTAAAAATTCACACCAAACTTATATTATATTTTTGTTTTTATACATACAAACTTAAAAATATCAATTGTTCAAATATTTACAATTTTAAATATATTAATTTAAAAAGTTTACAATATTAATTTAAGATTTATATATTAATTTTAAAAACATGGTAAAAATAAAATTAAAAATCTTTTTGGTTTTTTATCCCACTTTAATCAATCAAATATTATCAAAAATATGCGCCCCTCTTTTCGGTAAAGTAATTTCTGTTCCATGACCTAATTTAACTCATGACGAATTTTTGAAATATTTTGGGTTGATTGATTAAAGATATTTATACCTTAAGAATAAACGTTAATTTTCGCAGTGATGTAATAAATTTTTGAATGATATCAATAGTTTCGGTCGCCAAACCTAATTTCATCGAATACCAATTTAATACTTTATAGCGAATAAATTAGCGTTTATTATCAAAAGGTTAAAAATGAAAATAAAAAATAAAAACTATACAGACTTACCTGTGAGATAGTATTCTTAGTGATATGATCTATCCCATTCATAAGATAGTCGGTTTAATTGATTTTCCATGGCTACATAGGCGTAACCTCGAGCATTCAGTGTTTTTTCTTCTAAACATATGAACGGTCCGTCTCTGCATAAAGTAACAAATTCGGTGTTTGAATAGGTTTGATTATTTGAACATTTACCTCCATGTGACCATTTTCCGCATTTGTGACATCTTTCTAGGTGTCGTGCTCTTCTTTTCGCTGCGGATTTTGATTTTCCTTTACCAAATTCTAACTTATTATCTTCGCATCTGGATTCTTTTCTTACTCCGTCCAATCTTTCTCTGATTACTGATACTATTTCACTCGGAAGTGTGTCATTATTACGTTTAGTGATCAAAGCGTGTAGCATTAGACCATGGTTTAGTTCACAGGAAGTCTTCATTTCGTAAAAACCTAAAAAAAAATAAAAATTCAGAATGGGGGGAGAAGACTAGTTCTTTAGGGTCTGCTAGGGAAAGACTATTCGGGTTCCATTTTCGAGAACTACACGAAAACAGACAATCTAACTCTAACAGAAATACATATTATCCTTTAAAGACTTGATTCTCCCCACACTTAGTTAGCTGTGGTATCGAAATTGTGATTAACTTCGTTGTCGACTTCCATCGGACTATCTATGTAGTGTTTAACTCTGTGACCATTAACTTTAAATTCAATCCCATTTGAATTTATTAATTCTACTGTTCCGTATGGGAAAACTCTTTTGACTATGAATGGTCCAGACCATCTTGATTTCAATTTTCCAGGAAATAGCTTGAATCGTGAATTGAAAAGAAGAACTTTGCCTCCTTCTTTAAATTCTTTTGAACTTCTGATTCTTTTATCATGCCATTTCTTCGTTCTTTCCTTATAGATTAACGAATTTTCGTATGCTTCATGTCTTAATTCTTCTAATTCGTTTAATTGATTTAACCGTAGACGTCCAGCTTCATGTAAATCAAGATTACATGTCTTCAAAGCCCAAAATACTTTGTGTTCAATTTCTACTTGAAGATGACATGCTTTTCCATAAACAAGTCTAAAAGGTGTGGTTCCAATTGGAGTTTTGTAGGCTGTTCTAAAAGCCCAGAGTGCATCCTCCAATTTAATGGACCATTCCTTCGGATTTGATCCTACGATTTTCTCTAGAATACGTTTTAAAGCTCGGTTGGTATTTTCAACTTGTCCACTTGTTTGTGGATGATATGCGGTGGAGATTTTATGAGTTACTCCATATCTTTTGAGAACTTTCTCAAGTTGATTGTTACAGAAATGAGTACCCTGATCACTTATTAAAGGTTTCGGTGTTCCAAACCTTGCAAAAAGACGTTTTAAAAATTGACTACAACTCGTGCATCGTTAGTTGGGAGAGCTTGTGCTTCCGCCCATTTAGATACATAATCAATGGCTACGAGAATATAGAGATTATTATGAGATTTTGGAAATGGACCCATAAGGTCAATACCCCAAATGTCAAATACTTCACATACTTGAATGACATCTTGTGGCATTTCATCACGTTGACTTATTTTTCTGGCCCTTTGACAAGCATCACAGGATTTGCAAAGAAGGTGTGCATCTTTGTAAATTGTAGGCCAATAGAATCCAGCATCATAAACTTTTATTGCTGTTAGTTGAGGCCCATAATGCCCTCATGTTGGTCCTGTGTGACAATGGTTTAAAATTTTACTAGCTTCATCTCCGAATACACATCGACGTATTATTTCATCTGGATAACTTTTAAACAGATGTGGATCTTCTCAGAAATAGTGTTTTATATCACTGAAGAATTTATTTCGTTTTTGGTACGACAATCCTTTTTCAAGGAATCCACATACTAAGTAGTTTTGCATAGTCTGCAAACCATGAAATTTCATTATAATCTATCTTCAATAGATATTCATCAGGAAAGTTGTCTTGTATGGCCGATTCATTTAGAACTTCTAATTCGGGATTTTCAAGACGAGAAAGATGATCAGCGGCGAGATTTTCTGCTCCTCTTTTATCTCGGATTTCAATATCGAACTCTTGTAAGAGTAAGATCCAACGGATTAATCTTGGTTTGGCATCTTGTTTCAAAAATAGGTATCTAAGAGCAGAATGGTCGGTATAGACCACCGTTTTTGCTAGAACGAGATATGAACGAAATTTGTCAAAAGCAAAGACAATAGCAAGGAGTTCTTTTTCAGTAGTTGTGTAATTCGTTTGTGCTCCTTGTAATGTCTTACTAGCATAATATATAGGTTGAAATCATTTTTCAATCCTTTGTCCTAAAACGGCTCCCATTGCAAAATCATTTGCATCGCACATAAGTTCAAACGTTAGATTCCAATTTGGTGTTATCATGATCGGCGCATTAGTAAGTTTCTCTTTAAGAATATTAAAAGATTTGATGCATTCATCTGAAAAGATGAATGGAGCATCTTTTTCTAGGAGTTTATTCATAGGAGTGGCAATTTTAGAAAAATCTTTTATGAAACGTCGGTAAAAACCGGCATGCCCTAGAAAACTCCTAACTCCTCTGACATTAGTGGGATGTGGAAGTTTAGCAATTACATCTGCTTTAGCTCTATCCACTTCAATTCCTTCCTTTGAAATTTTATGACCAAGAACAATGCCTTCTTTAACCATGAAATGGTATTTCTCCCAATTAAGTACTAGATTTGATTGTTCGCATCTAATAAGCATTCGTTCCAGATTAACTAGACATGTTTCAAAAGTATCACCGAAGACTGAAAAGTCATCCATGAAAACTTCCATGCATTCTTCTATCATGTCGTGAAAAATCGCCATCATGCACCTTTGAAAGGTTGCAGGGGCGTTGCAAAGTCCAAATGGCATGCGTTTGTAAGCAAAAGTACCATAAGGGCACGTGAACGTGGTTTTCTCTTGATATTCGGGTGCTATTGGAATTTGAAAATATCCGGAAAAACCATCAAGAAAACAATAGTAACTATTTCCGGCTAATCTTTCCAGCATTTGATCAATGAAAGGTAAGGGAAAGTGATCTTTTTTCTGGTGGCGTCATTTAATTTTCTATAATCAATACAAACACGCCATCCTGTTACAGTCCTAGTAGGAATAAGCTCATTTTTCTCATTTGTAATGACAGTCATGCCACCCTTCTTAGGCACGCATTGAACTGGGCTTACCCATGGATTATCAGAAATTGGATAAATTAAACCTGCATCTAGCAGTTTAATTATTTCTTTTTTTACTACATCTTGCATATTAGGATTTAGTCTTCGTTGGCGTTGCACATACGTTTTATGACCTTCTTTCATAAGGATTTTATGTGTGCAATACGAAGGACTTATTCCTTTAATATCATGAATCTTCCATGCAATAGCTGGTTTATGAGCTTTCAACACAGAAATGAGTTGTGATTTTTCATTTTCAGTAAGAGAAGACAATATTATTACAGGTAATTCAGATTCACCATGTAAATAAGCGTATTCCAAATGGTTTGGAAGTGGCTTTAACTCTAATGTCGGTGGTTCTTCTATCGATGATTTATATCGATATTTGTCTTCTTCTTTTAGCATTTGAATTTCTTCTGTTGTTAGTTCATATCCATTAGCTATTAGTGTAGCTAACATTTCAGCTTCATCAATTGGTTCAGTTCCTTCTCCTAAAGAACATTCTCCTGTTCCTTGTAATTCTGGAAATTCTTCTAACAATTCTGCATGTGAATCTATAGTTTGAATATAATAGCATGTATCATCTGCAGATTGTGGTTGTTGCATTGCTCTATCAACTGAGAAGGTAACACTCTCATCCTCTATACTTAGGGTCAGTTTCTTACCAAACACGTCTATCATTGCTTTAGCCGTGTTTAAGAATGGTCTTCCTAATATGAGAGGAACTTGAGAATCTTCTTCCATGTCCAGAACAACAAAATCTACTGGAAATACTAAAGTACCAACTTTAACTAGCATGTTCTCCATTATCCCTCTAGGATATTTTATTGATCGATCGGCTAGTTGTATACTTATTCTTGTTGGTTTCAATTCTCCAAGGTCTAGTTTAGCGTATAGTGAATACGACATTAAATTTATACTAGCACCTAAGTCTGCCAATGCTTCTATTGAACTAAGACTACCCAGAAAACATGGAATTGTGAAACTTCCTGGATCAGATAGTTTTTCTGGTATCTTATTCAACAGCACTGCTGAACAATTAGCATTCATAGTAACAGCCGAGAGTTCTTCAATTTTCTTTCTATTTGAGATTAGATCTTTCAGAAATTTAGCATATCTAGGCATTCCTGAAATTACATCAATGAAAGGAAGATTTACATTTATCTGTTTAAACATATCCAAGAATTTGGATTGCTCGGCTTCAAGTTTTTCTTTTTTCATTTTACTTGGGTAAGGAAGTGGTGGTTGGTATAGTTTAACATAAGGTTTAGCCTTAACTATGTTATCTTCATTAACCTTTTCAACTACCGTTTCTTTTTCCTTATCTTGTTCAGGTTGTGGTTCTTGTGGAGTAGGAATAGCTTCATCAGAAGTTACAGGTATTTCAGGTGGTTTAAGTGTTGTACCACTTCTTGTGGTAATGGCTTTAGCTGTTTCATTCCGGGGGTTAGCATTTGTATCACTAGGTAAACTTCCCGGGTTTCTTTCACCTATTAACCTTGCTAGGTTACTTACTTCTTGTTCCAAATTTTGAATAGAAGCTTGTTGATTTCTAAATGCATGAGCATTTTGTTCATTAGTTTGTTTTTGAGATGTGAAAAACTGCGTTTGAGTTTCAACTAGCTTCGTCATCATATCTTCTAAATTCGACTTTTTATCATCGGTTTGTGGTGGTTTGTTTTGAAAATTAGGTCTTTGCTGGTTGTAAGTATTGTTGGATACTTGTTGATTACTAGGACCTTGTTGGTTGTTGTATGGAATATTTTGGTTATAATTCTGATTTTGATTGTAAATCGGTCTTGGCGGTTGATAATTATTCTGATAATTATTTCCAGACCTTTGGTTTATGTATGAAATATTCTCTCTTTGTTCTATTGTTAGCTCAATACTGAGACAATCTTTTGTCAAATGTGGTGTTCCACACTGCTCACAACTAATTCGTATTGAGTGGATATCTATAGTCATCTTTTCCATTCGTCTCTCGACAGCATCTATCTTTGCAGAAATGGAATCTAAGTCATGGCTAGAATCGGCTCTAGCTGCTTTAGATGATGTAACGATATCTTTTTCTTGGTGCCACTCATGTGAGTGGGAAGCAGTTTTATCAATAATTTTATAAGCATCAGTTTCAGTTTTCTTCATAATAGAACCACCAGCTGCTATATCGATGTCTTTCCTTGTAGTGATGTCGCATCCTTGGTAGAATATTTGTACTATTTGACAGGTGTCTAAACCATGTTGCGGACATCCTCTTAATAACTTTCCAAATCTTGTCCATGCCTCATATAGAGTTTCATTTGGTTTCTGTGTGAACGTAACAATTTCTGCTTGAAGTCTTACGGCTTTAGATGCAGGAAAGAATTGTTTAGGAAATTTTTCAACTAAAACGTCCCATGTATCGATCGCCCCTTCAGGTAACGATTCCAACCAATCTTTGGTGTGATGACCCAGAAAATTTCGACTAATTTAAACCAATTCTCTATATGATTTAATACTATGTAAATATACATATATATATATGTATGTATAAATATATATATGTACAAGTAAAAATGACTTTGCTACAGTAAAACACTATTTTGCTACAGTAAAACACTATTTGCTACAGTGAAACCGTATTTTGCTACAGTGCTACAGTGATTTGCTACAGTAACACACTATTTGCTACAGTAAACACTATTTTGCTACAGTAACACTATTTGCTACAGTACACTATTGCTGCAGTAAACTATTTGCTACAGTAAATACTATTTGATGTCGACGAACTAGCAAACAAAAACGAAAAAGGCGGCCATGCGATCGCATGGCAAAAACACTGAAAACTCATGCGATCACATGAGCTACAGTAAATCAAAAAGTACTATAAAAGGTCAGTTTTGCTCGACGAATTTTTCATAATCATTTCTGTACGTAAATTTTATAATTATAATTATCATTATAATTTTAATTTTAAGTTTAATAATAATAAAGTATATTCGAGGGTATTTTTAATTCGGGTTTCAAACCGTTTTAAAATAAGGAAATATTGGGTATTGTTCGGGGTATTGTTCTTGAATCCAAGACCAACCATACAGTCGTCTACCATCATTACGTCTACGCAATTTTCCTACAATATTGAATCGCAATATTGAACTGTGAGTTATAGTCTCCCTTTTTAAATACTTTAAATATTTTTGGGCTGAGAATACATGCAATTTATTTTAAACGCAATAAGACACAAGTACATACAAAATTCTACACTGAGTTAAACCGAAAATCCCTTAGCTTTGGTAACTAGTAGCTGCCAGTACATAGGATATGGACTGGTGGGCGCGAATAATTGTATATTGATCAATAGGGCTTGACATCCCCGTCCGAGCTAGAGCACTAGCCTTTTAACGGACGTATGTTATTTGAGTTTAAGACACGTTGGTTTGCGCGTATTAAAACGAATGGGGTAATTATCACTATAGCGTTAAGTTTAGTTACCAGGGTGCTCTGTTACGTAGAATCTATTGATAAACTTTTGATGAAATCTTGTGGTCTATCTTTATATATGTTTATGACTCGAGCAATTAAACCTATAATTCACCAACATTCGTGTTGACTTTTTAGCATGTTTTATTCTCAGGTCCTTAGACTGCTTCCGCTGTGATGTGCTTGTTGCCTGCATGGAGTCTCTCATGCTTTGTACAAAGTTTATTGCATTCAAAATAAAACTGCGTTGTGTAATAAATAATTAGACTGTGAAGTCAACATGTAAATTAAAGACTTATGTATTTTGGGGTTTTGCTTAAACCTAAGCACTCGCCCACATGTTTATAACTTTCTATGTTTAGAAAGTCACTTATTTTAATGAATGCAATATTTTATCAAAACGTATCATATAGAGGTCAAAACCTCACTGTAGAATCAATGATTAACGTGCTGCGTCAATAGCGATTTTGACGGGTCGTTACAGTTGGTATCCAAGCTTGAGGTCATAGGGAACCAGAAATTACATTAGTGTGTTTAACTGGTAATTGTTAGGATGCATTAGTGAGTCTGGACTATGACCATATTTGTTTTTACTGAATTTTGCTTATCATTTGGTCAAAAACATTATATGTGATATATTTATATGCTAACGTAATTGTTGTTTCAATTATGTGATAGATGACTTCTTCTAATCCTATCATTTTGTACGACTCGGAATCGGACACTGAATCTATTCTATCCACAACTGAAAAGGGCGTTCCAATACCTATTAAAGAAGAAATTGTGTTAGCCGGGGAATCTCAACTCCCGGTAAACCCAGAGGAGGTTCCAGCTCCACCCAACTCTAGTTTTCCGGAGCCACAGTATCGTTGGCATGGACCCATGATCCCTGGAGTAAACGAGGATCGTCCATTACTAAACAAATATGGACATTGGTCCAGATATACCGTCGACGGGCGGGTTGTGCCGATTACGCCTGGCAGATTTCGGTTCATGACCACCGGTACATATTCTCGCAGTTTGTCATCATATTCTCCTACACATGACTCAGACAGTTCATCATCAGACGAGATCAGTAAGGAGGAGGATTTCGCTAATGAAATAAAAGAGATCACTAAGGAGAAATTCCAACTTGCTATAGATAATAAAAACAACCACAATAATAAAAAGTCCTTAATTATTAAAAAGGAACAGGACCATTTGATCCGTAACCACCCTTATTGTATTAAACCCACTGAGGCAACGGGTACCTCAAAACCCCAACCAAAAATAAAATGCACTGCCAGAATGTCTGTCGGACCATGTGCACACAAACAATTGGCAGAGAGGACCAAATGGGAAGAAGTTTCTGATAGTTCTGAATAAACGACCTCGCAACCATTAATCTTCCATGCGCTATTCTATTGCTTATGTGTGCTACTCTATCTTGTTATGTAGAATAATCATATGTAAAATATTGGTATTGTATGGTATTGTATTATTTTGGTTTATTAATAATAAATGCATGGAATGATTATTTGTATTATTAATACTTATTATTATTATTACATAATAACGTAGTAACTCGCTATAATTTTTCATAGTGGAATATTATTAGGATTTTAGTGGTTAATTCCTTGTACTAGCTATTATGTATGAACTTAACGGGTAGGTAATACCCTAGAAATAATTATAAAATGCTAATAAGAAGAAAAGGCTTTTATAATAATCGGTTCATATTATTAATATGCTACGATTAACTATTGACAACTCATTTTACCTATAATATTCTATATGATTAAATTATATCTGTTGTGTTTATTGAAGTAACATGTCTCAAATGTCGGATGCTGAGTTTGAGCAACTAGTCGAGAAACGTGTGAATGAAAGAATTGCTGCAGCCGAGGCAGCAAAAGCAACAGCCGAAGCAGCAGCCAAAGCAGCAGCCGTAAACACAAACTCACGAAACGGATGTTCATACAAAACTTTTTAAGGATGCAAATCACAGACGTTTAGTGGAACCGAGGGACCAGTCGGTCTAATCCGATGGTTTGAAAAGATGGAGTCCGTTTTCAAAATCAGTAATTTGCGAACGGAGACAAGTCAAAGTATGCTTCGTGCACGTTGCAAGACGGTGCACTTACTTGGTGGAACAATTATGCTAAAGCAGAAGGAATAGATACGGCATATGATATCTCTTGGGAAGAACTGAAAAAGATGCTAATCGAGGAGTACAGTCCTCGAAACGAGATCAGAAAAATGGAATCTGAGTTACGTAATCTGAAGGTTATCGGTGCGAATCTCAATAACTATGAAAAGCGTTTCATGGAACTAGCCTTGTTGTGTCCCGAATTGGTGCCAAACGAGAAACGAAAGATAGAAATGTATATTGACGGTTTATCGATCAATATCAAAGGAAATGTTACATCGTCCAAACCAAATACGATGCAGGAAGCCATGACAATGGCACACCAACTCATGGACCAGATCACAGAGAGTTCGATTAAGGCACCAATTACCGAAGTCAAGACAACTGAAGGAAAGAGGAAATGGGAAGACTATAAGGGCAAAAGTACTCAACTGAAGAAACAAGAAACTTTTAAAGGTAAACAAGATGGGGCAACTGCTAGTCCAAACTATAAGGGACCCCATCCGTTCTGCAAAAGATGTTACACACATCATGCAGGTTATTGCCAAGTGGTCTGTGATAAGTGCAACAAGAAAGGACATGTGGCGAAAGATTGTTATGCCACCGTTTCTGAAGTAAAGACAAAACGACCGATGTCAAGAAATGTTTTCGATGCGGGAAGTCTGGTCACTTTATAAATCAATGCCCTGATAAGGAGAAGAACAAAGAACCCGCACGTGGAAGGGCATTTAATGTTAGTACCAGTGAAGCACGTGAACATCCTAATCTTGTCACGGGTACGTTTACCGTTAATAATCAACTAGCTTCTATTATGTTTGATACGGGTGCTGATAGAAGTTATATGTGTAAAGACTTTAGTTCTAAACTAAAATGTGCATCATTGCCTCTAGACGATAAATATACTATTGAATTAGCTAATGGTAAACTGATAAAAGCCGATAAAATTTGCCATGGTTGCGAAATAAATCTCGCTGGTGAAACCTTCAAAATCGATTTGATACCCGTAGAATTAGGAAGTTTTGACGTAATCGTTGGCATGGACTGGATGTCCAAAACAAGAGCGGAAGTTGTTTGCGCTGAGAAAGCGATCCGCATCCCTCGAAAGGATGAAACGTCATTAATGATTTATGGGGAGAAGAGCAACTCGAAGCTGAACCTTATCAGCTGCATGAAGGCTCAGAAACTTATAAGAAAAGGTTGTTATTCTATTCTGGCACACGTAAAGAAGATCGATACTGAAGAAAGAAGCATTGATGACATGCTGGCTGTAAGAGAATATCCTGGAGTATTTCCAGAAGAATTACCGGGGCTACCTCCACACAGATGTGTAGAATTCCAGATTGATCTCATACCAGGAGCCGCACCTGTAGCCCGATCCCCATATAGACTTGCACCTTCAGAAATGCAAGAATTACAAGACCAGTTGCAAGAATTATCGGATCGTGGATTTATTCGTCCCAGTTTTTCACCTTGGGGTGCTCCTATTCTGTTCGTCAAGAAGAAGGATGGATCTATGAGAATGTGCATAGATTACCGAGAATTAAACAAATTAACGATCAAGAATCGGTACCCATTACCGAGGATTGATGATTTGTTTGATCAATTACAAGGATCAAGTGTTTATTCCAAGATTGATCTACGCTCCGGATATCATCAACTGAGAGTGAAGGAAGAAGATGTTCTTAAAACCGCGTTCAGAACCCGTTACGGTCACTATGAATTTCTAGTTATGCCTTTTGGATTGACTAATGCTCCAGCAGTATTCATGGATCTAATGAATCGCATCTGTAGACCGTATTTAGACAAATTTGTCATTGTTTTTATCGACGACATATTGATTTACTCGAAGAACAAGGAAGAACCTGAGCAACACTTAAGACTGGTACTAGAGATACTCAAGAAAGAAGAATTGTACGCAAAATTTTCGAAGTGTGATTTCTGGTTACAAGAAGTACAATTTTTGGGACATGTTGTTAGTAAACATGGAATTAAAGTTGACCCTGCCAAGATCGAAGCCATTAGTAAATGGGAAACACCGAAGACTCCAACACAAATCCGCCAATTCTTAGGTCTTGCTGGTTACTACCGAAGATTCATTCAAGATTTCTCTAGAATCGCCAAACCCTTAACTTCATTGACTCAAAAGGGAAAGAAGTATGATTGGTCCACGGAACAGGAATCCTCATTCTAGTTATTAAAGAAGAAGTTAACGTCTGCACCCATTTTGTCATTACCAGAAGGAAATGATGATTTCGTGATCTATTGTGACGCTTCGCGAAAAGGTTTAGGATGTGTATTAATGCAACGCACAAAAGTTATCGCATATGCCTCACGACAACTAAAAATTCATGAAAAGAACTATACGACACACGATTTGGAACTTGGAGCTGTAGTTTTTGCACTCAAAATATGGAGACACTATCTATATGGCACCAAGTGTACAGTGTACACCGACCATAAGAGTCTTCAGCATATTTTTGATCAAAAACAACTCAATATGAGGCAACGTTGCTGGGTAGAGTTGTTAAACGATTACGATTGTGAAATCCGTTACCAACCCGGAAAGGCTAATGTTGTAGCTGATGCCCTAAGTTGAAAAGAAAGAGTAAAACCTCTTAGGGTCCGAGCTTTGAATATTACAATTCGTACCGATCTCACAAAGCAAATTCAAGCAGCACAGTTAGAAGCTTTAAAAGAAGAAGATGAAAAAGGCGAAATGAGCAGAGGGTTAGAAAAACAGCTTGAAGTAAAAGCCGATGGAACCCTGTATTTTGCTGGTAGGATATGGGTACCAAGACATGGTAACCTAAGGCAACTAGTACTGGATGAAGCACACAAAACGAGGTACTCAATTCACCCAGGAAATGGAAAAATTTACCACGATCTCAAGAAGTTCTATTGGTGGCCTAATATGAAAACAGAAATTGCTACTTATGTAAGCAAATGTTTAACGTGTGCAAAGGTCAAAGCTGAGCACCAAAAGCCATCAGGATTACTGCAACAACCAGAAATTCCGCAGTGGAAATGGGAAAGAATAACCATGGATTTCATTACGAAATTGCCAAGGACTGCAAGTAGTCATGATACTATTTGGGTGATAGTTGATCGTCTAACTAAATCAGCTCACTTTCTACCAATAAAGGAGACAGACAGTATGGAGAAATTAGCACGCCTATATTTGAAGGAAGTAGTTTCCAGGCATGGTGTACCCATCTCTATCATATCTGATCGCGACACCCGATTCACATCACGTTTCTGACAGTCATTACAAAAAGCATTGGGAACTCGATTAGATATGAGCACCGCTTATCACCCACAGACAGATGGTCAAAGTGAAAGAACAATACAAACATTGAAAGACATGTTATGGGCATGCGTGATTGACTTTGGAACCAGTTGGGATCGACACTTACCGTTGGCAGAATTTTCATATAATAACAGCTATCATACGAGCATCAACGCACCATTTGAAGCACTTTACGGTAGAAAGTGCAGATCTCCTATCTGTTGGAGTGAAGTAGGAGAAAGACAACTTACTGGACCAGAAATTATTCATGAAACCACCGAAAAGATCATTCAAATACAACAGCAATTGAAAACGGCCATGAGTCGCCAAAAGAGTTATGCTGATGTAAGAAGAAAACCGCTAGAATTTCAAGTGGGCGACAAAGTCATGTTGAAAGTGTCACCCTAGAAAGGCGTAGTACGATTCGGTAAACGAGGAAAGTTAAGTCCTAGGTACGTAGGACCCTTTGAAATCACAGAAAGAGTTGGAACAGTTGCTTATCGATTAAAGCTACCGCAAGAACTTAGTAGTGTTCACAACACATTTCACGTGTCAAATTTGAAGAAATGTTTAGCTGAAGAGGATGTTGTAATTCCTCTTGACGAAATACGAATCAATGATAAACTCCATTTTATCGAAGAACCTTTTGAAATCATGGACCGTGAGGAGAAACAATTAAAACAAAGCAAAATGCTGATAGTTAGTGTTCGTTGGAACGCTAGACGAGGACCCGAGTTTACTTGGGAACGTGAGGATCAAATGAAGCTAAAGTATCCACATTTGTTCACTGATATCGCTCATGAAACAGGTACTACTCAAAATTTCGGGACGAAATTTTCTTTAACGGGGAGGTTATGTGATGACCCGGAAAATTTCGACTAATTTAAACCAATTCTCTATATGATTTAATACTATGTAAATATACATATATATATATATATATATATATATATATATATATATATATATATATATATATATATATATATATATATATATATATATATATATATATATATATATATATATATATATATATATATATATATATATATATATATATATATATGTATGTATGTATATATATATATATATATATGTACAAGTAAAAATGACTTTGCTACAGTAAAACACTATTTTGCTACAGTAAAACACTATTTTCTACAGTGAAACCATATTTTGCTACAGTGCTACAGTGATTTGCTACAGTAAACACTATTTGCTACAGTGAACACTATTTGCTACAGTAACACACTATTTGCTACAGTAAAACACTATTTGCTACAGTAAAACTATTTGATGTCGACGAACTAGCAAACAAAAATGGAAAAGGCGGCCATGCGATCGCATGGCAAAAACACTGAAAACTCATGCGATCGCATGAGCTACAGTAAATCGAAAAGTACTATAAAAGGTCAGTTTTGCTCGATGAATTTTTCATAATCATTTCTGTACGTAAATTTTATATTTATAATTATAATTATAATTTTAATTTTAAGTTTAATAATAATAAAGTATATTCGAGGGTATTTTTAAT
This sequence comes from Rutidosis leptorrhynchoides, assembly GCF_046630445.1. Lineage (NCBI taxonomy): Eukaryota > Viridiplantae > Streptophyta > Magnoliopsida > Asterales > Asteraceae > Rutidosis > Rutidosis leptorrhynchoides. The sequence goes on from NC_092335.1 coordinate 89,558,343, forward strand.
TCGGGTTTCAAATCGTTTTAAAATAAGGAAATATTGGGTATTGTTCGGGGTATTGTTCTTGAATCCAAGACCAACCATACAGTCGTCTACCATCATTACGTCTACGCAATTTGCCTACAATATTGAATCGCAATATTGAACTGTGAGTTATAGTCTCCCTTTTTAAATACTTTAAATATTTTTGGGCTGAGAATACATGCAATTTATTTTAAACGCAATAAGACACAAGTACATACAAAATTCTACACTGAGTTAAACCGAAAATCCCTTAGCTTTGGTAACTAGTAGCTGCCAGTACATAGGTGATGTTTTAGCAGAGTAGTATATAAAATAGCTTATATTTTACAAGAAATACTATTAAATACGATACAATTTTACACAAGATATTTATTTATTTATAGAATGGATATACTTAAACCTTGCTACAACACTTATAGGCAGTGTACCTAATCGTACAGTAGTGTAGTTTTTAGTAAGTCCGGTTCGTTCCACAGGAAATCTTTTTAAACAAAGCTTAACGCTATATTAGTTTACTTTTATAAAAATACAAATATATATATATATATATATAAGTAATATTATTATTATAAAGGGGGGTTTTTACCGTTTAATGACTGGTTTGTCGATTTTAAAACTTTAGTCGCAGTTAAAACCAAATGTAAAATATTAAAAATAAATACAAGACTTAAATTAAAGCATAAAGTAAATAACGATAATGAAATTGCGAATAATAAAAGTGTGATAAAATAAACTTGCGATAATTAAAAAGTACGATGATTAAAAGTGTAATTAAATAAAATAACAATAAAAATGCGATAATTAGAAGTGTAATTAAATATAAAATAAAGGAAATTAAATATGAAATAAAAGAATTATGCTTATTTAAACTTCCGTAATCATGATGTTTGACGTGTTGATTTTAGTTTTATGCCCATGGGTTAATTGTCCTTTGTCCTGGATTATTTAATATGTCCGTCTGGTTTTTGTCCATAACAGTCCATCAGTCATAAATATAAAGTGCGAGTGTCCTCGTCAAATTATTCTTATACCCGAAGTTAAATATTCCAACTAATTGGGGACTTAAACTGTAACAACTTTATTTAATAATTATACCAGGATGTCGACTGAGTGTAACCCAAGGTTTTAATATTTTGTTATCAATTATACCAAGTGTCCTTGTACATAATTTCACCCCTGTTTTAATTATTCTAGTGGCTATTAATCCATTCCCGTGTCCGGTTAAATGAACGATTATTCGTACATATAAATACCCCGCCCATCGTGTCCGATCGAGTGTATATGGTAATTTATAGGGACGCCCAATTGTAAATCTTTATATTAACATTAACAAACTATCATTTAGTTAAACAAATATAAAGCCCATTAATAGCTCATAGTCTAATTTCCACAAGTGTCGTTCTTTTGTCCAAACCTCAATTATGGTACAAAGCCCAATTACCCAATTTTAGTAATTAGCCCAACATCATGATTAATTCGTTTTAAATAAGCATAATAATAACTTAGCTACGAGACATTAATGTAAAAAGGTTGAACATAACTTACAATGATTAAAAATAGCGTAGCGTTACACGGACAGAATTTCGACTTACACCCTTACAACATTCGCTAACATACCCTTATTATTAGAATAATAATTAAAATTAAAATATAAATTATAAATATATATATATATATTTTACGTATGAATGAGGAGAAGAAAAAGATAGATGATTACGATCAGAATGCGCGAGCTTTATAGGGAGTTTCTGAAATTGGGGCTCCGCGACTCGCGGCCTTTTTGGCCTTCAAACTCCGCGAGTCGCGGAGTTTGCTTTTACAGCTCAGAGGAGTTTGGCTCTTTGTTTACCGACGGTTTTAAATAAATATAATATATTAAATAATTATAAGAATTATTTAAATATTATATTATATTTATGTGCATAGTTGACTTGTAATTTTTAGTCCGTTGCGTCGAGCGTTGAGAGTTGACTCTGGTCCCGGTTCCGGATTTTTGAACGTCCTTGCGTACAATTTAATATCTTGTACTTTGCGTTTTGAATCTTGTACTCTTGTAATTTCGAGACGTTTCTTATCAATAATTGGAACCTCTTTGATTGTCTTTTGTACTTTTGAGCTTTTTGGTCGTTTGCGTCTTCAATTCGTCGAATCTGTCTTTTGTCTTCACCTTTTATTATTTAAACGAATATCACTTGTAAATAGAACAATTGCAACTAAAAGCTTGTCTTTCTTGAGGAATAATGCTATGAAATATATGTTCGTTTTTAGCATTATCAAATATTCCCACACTTGAGCGTTGCTTGTCCTCAAGCAATATCGTCTTGAAATACTAGAATCACTTCTTTATTCTTCACACTTTGTACATCAGTGATTTTATATACGGCGGTATAAACAATGGTAGTAACGATATGGTTTACAGTCCCACATGACTATAAAAATTTAGATCCATTAAGGAAATTGGATCTTTATGAAAACATTTGATCTTTTGAAAATTAAATCTAGTTTTTACCCTAGATAAGTTTTCCGGAATAACCCTTTACCGGTGTTTGCAAAATATTTTTGTGGGTTTGGTGGGTTTCAGATTTGAAAATTTTAGCTCAAAACTTATGGTTTTGTGTCACCCACTTGCTAACCTTGTATTTGGAAAGCAACACGTCCAGTTTACTTGTCCCGTATGTTACCTTTCGGTAAACTACCGTCCGGTTGTAAAGGAAAGCGTTGAACAAGCAACTGTTAAGGCAATGTCCCCTGACATGCTTTTAATTATAGTCTATAACGTGTCGGACGCAATTACTATCCTTGGTATGAGCAATAGTAAAGCTCACTCTTATAATTTTTCAGTATGGCACTAGGTCCTGTCTTCGACCATGCTATGCAACCACCGTTCTTACGGTTGACACCCGATTTGGTTCAGGTGACCTAATGAATTCCAGGTGAATTCCAAGGATTTTACATTCAATGGTAATGAACGCATTGAAAATAGGTTTTTAGAAAACAAATCGGTTTGTAATTTTGATCAAAATATTTTCTCGTTCAAGCTCGAGTTTAGATATCATCGAATTCCATGAGTTTGTAATTCTCAATCTTTAAGGTCAATCTCTAGGATTGAGTAATATTATTCTTAAAACCTGATTTTTGATCTTTTAAGGAGATTATCCTTTCTGAGGATCTGATTTATTAGTCTTATCCAGCTAATTTGTATGGTGCCCCCCATTGTACGAGATAAATCCTTCTCATGGTTAGGATAAATCTGACCACTTGGCGACCCTGTTTAATGCTGAGGTCCGTGGATTTCCTGCTGATTTTAGTGATGACCTTTCTAGATTTTTCGTCAACCTACAGCTGGTCTGGACGACAACTTCTTGACCTAAATCAAGAAGCGCGTTTCTTTTTCGGAAGACTTTACTTCCTTTTAATGATGGAATTGATTCATCGTGTAGATCCATCTTTCTTACAGTAAATCAGGTAAAACTTTTTAGTTTAGTCCAAAGCAAAAGTATTTTCAGTTATTTGTACAAAAATATGTGATATATGTTTAAGATAACTTGGTAAATTTTCCCACACTTGGCTTTTATTTTCCTTTTTATCGTCCTCTATTCCATTTTAAATGAATTTTAACATTTTGGTTTGTTTCTCAATTTATGTCCTTTCCGAGGTAAGAATAATTTCGGTGTTAAAACCTAGTTTTATCGTTCATAAATATGTATAAACATGATTTTGAGTTCATTTAATTGAAAATTTTGAAAAATTTTACTAGAATTGGGTAGTCAGTATATAAGACTAGGGCTGTTCTTTATTATCAGAGAGCACTAGATTCTAATACAACTACTGCTTTACTAGTATTTTTAATGGTAACCAAGTGTTTAAGATAAAAATTTTAAAATCCGAAAGAATTTAACCCCTTCCCACACTTAAGATCTTGCAATGCCCTCATTTGCAAGAAATCAGTAACAATTTAAATTATTGTGGGTGATTTGTGTGAAAATGATTAAATTTTACCAAAGTTTCCAAATATATTGGCGTTTGTTTGCTGAATGATAAATGGTGCACATCATTTGTTCATTCCTTCTTGTTGTTATTTCACATATATTTTGCATCTTGTCGTCAAAATTAGTTGCTTTTGCTGAACTTAATGCCAGTCTTTGAAAATGCGTTGTTTTACCCTGTTGTGTACATAAGATAAACTGCAAACATAGATACATATTTTTGAAGTTTGGTATATTACCCCTCATTCAAAAATTATTAAAATTTAAGAATAAAAGTTAGAAAATTATAAAAACTATTACAATATTAACATAAGTATTAAACGTATCAACATTACAAATTACAAAATAAATAAAACTAAGTAGACTAGGGATGATACTGGTACCAATAGGGGTTCCAGGCATAACCATAGGTGCTATAGAATGCTTCGGCAGGGTTATACGTAGGATACGGTGGTTGCATCTCTATAGACCAGGGAGGGAAGATGGGTTTCGGTGTAGGAATATAGTTTCTACCTATATGTTGGCAATGAGCTATGATTTGGTTCTGATGAACTTGCCAATCTTCAAATGCTCTCTGTCTAGCATTTTCGTACTCCTGTGAAGCTATAAACCTTTGCATGTCTTGCATATCATTTCCCCCCTACATTACCTTGCTGTTGGTTTCTCTCAACCTGTGGATGTCTACCATGGTATTGTACTGCGGCGTTATTTCGCCTCTTCAAAACTTTCGTACCATGGTATACATTTAAACCTATAGTATCGCGGGGTTCTGGTTCTTCTACTAATAATCCCCCCCGACTTATATCCACACCGAGATATTCACCAATCAAAGTAATAAAAATACCACCTCCTATTATGCTATGCGGTCGCATCCCCCTAACCATAGTTGATAAATAATAACCCACACAATAAGGTATACTTACAGCGCTTTGTGGGTCTCGAATACACATATGGTAAAACAAATCCTGTTCATTTACCTTTTCCTTGTTCTTACCTCTTTGTGTAATCGAATTAGCTAAAAACCTATGAATCACTCTTAATTCGGCTCTATCTATATCCAAATAAGAGTAATTTCCCCCTTTGAAACGGTGATGGCTTGTCATTTGACTCCACACACCGTGTGTATCAAAATTTTCATCTATCTTTCTACCGTTTATTATCAACCCTCTACAATCGGAAGATGCTAACTCCTCAGGCGTATATATACGTAAAGCCTGAGCCATGTCTAGTAAAGACATGTGGCGCATCGAACCGCCTAACAAAAATCTAATAAAAGAATGATCGGTTAAACTAGCTACCCGATCATTCAACTCTATACTACACAACAATTCTTCACACCATACTTTATATACAGGTCTACGCATGGTGAATAAACGTACCCAGTCATTAAAAGTAGAATTACCATACCTCTGTACAAGTAATTCTCTAATTGGCCCGGCCAATTCTACAGCTTCTAAGGGTCCCCATTCTATGACCCTCGGTACCTCAACAACCTTAGAATGAAGAGTATGCAAACCCCTTTGGTATTTTGGATAATCTATCCAAAGTCTGTCAAATCTCAGGTTCGGGTGCAACTCTTCCAAGTGCATATCAGAAAATGTCATGACCGGATGAGGTATATCCTGCTTGTAGTAGTTATCCACCTCCTGTTGTTCCGCATTCTCAGCAGGAGCATTGCGAGCTTGGGATGAAGATTCACCCCTTTCAGTCTGCAAAGCACATCAAACACAATTTTTGTGCATCCAAATATGCATTAGTGTCAGCAAAATCATCAATCAAAATAATTACAATGACATGATCAATTTATATCAAACTTAAGCTCATTTTCACATTTTTATCAAATCTACACTTTTTCAAATAAGCATATACGAAAATGTTCGCCAAGTTCATAAGCATTCAACTCAAATAACATGTCAAAATAATCATTACTAGCAATTAAACAAGTTTCAAATGGCATTATCTTTCAAAAATCAAGTTCATGAATTTTAGACTTGAAAAAGTCCACTTTAATTCTCAAAATCATGTTTAGGCTCAAAGTTTGGATCATTTAACTACCTAGACATGTTACACTACTTAATTTAGCAACAATTCATGACAAAAATCGGCCATAACCTGTTTATATCAAAAAGCCCCAAATTTGCTCAAGAACACAAACCCTAGATTACTCAAAATTTGAAGTTTAAGGCTTCTAATCATGTTAAATAGCATCAATCTAGGTTATACAAGCATAATACATAAACAATTTAAGCCTAATTACACTAAAAAGCATCAAAATCAAATTGGGAAAAAAAATTGCTCAAGAACACCAATTTTCGAATTAAATGGTGTTTAGGTGTAGAAATTTACCGTTTTTCTTGAGTAATTCCTTGATAGCATCCCTCTCAACATGATTTTAGTAAAAAATTTGGTGATTAACGGTTAAAAATTGTGATTTTTTGGGTGTTTTTTCGAGTATTTTCGTGTTTATGTTCGCAGTATTTGTGTGTTTTGTGGGTTGGGACTGATCTGTTCCAGCTCTTTATTTTTTTTCTGATTTTCGGTCCTCCCGCTACTCGCGGTGTTTGGACACTTCAAACTCCGCGAGTCGCGGAGTTTGCTAATTTTTTTTTTTATAATCTTTAACTTATAAAACAATTAAGTAATTAATTTTAAAATTTTGTTTCCCTTGTTATTTAGGACGAGGTCATTTCGGATCGATGTCCTAGTCCGTCCTTCGACAAAATTTTAAAATTTGTCTTTTTGTAGCGATTGTTTTAAAAGCTAAGATTTTTGGTTTTTTTTATTTATGTTTTTGGCATACTTTAATTCAATAAGATTAAAAATAATGATAATAAAAGTTCTCGTCCCTCCCTCGGGTAAAGCAATTTCGGTTCAAAGACCTAGTCTTCAACTTACGACGAATTTTAAAAATCATATTTTTAACTTAATGAGATAAAGTAAATTTTTGTTTTTAAATTCACACAACTTAAATATAAAATTCAAAATTAAAATTAAAAATTCTCACCAAACTTAAAATTTGAAATGCATAAAATTAAAATTTCATATTTTAAAAATTAAAAATTCACACCAAACTTAATTTAAAAATTCATATTATAAATTCATACCAAACTTATATTAATTTTTCAAATATTTACAATTTTAAATATATTGTTTTTACAAAGTTTACAATATTAATTTAAGATTTAAATATTAATTAAAAACATGGTAAAAATAAAATTAAAAATCTTTTTGGCTTTTTATCCCACTTTAATCAATCAAATATTATCAAAAATATGCGCCCCTCTTTTCGGTAAAGTAATTTCGGTTCCAAGACCTAATTTAACTCATGACGAATTTTTGAAATATTTTGGATTGATTGATTAAAGATATTTATACCTTAAGAATAAACGTTAAATTTCGCAGTGATGTAATAAATTTTTGAATGATATCAATAATTTCGGTCGCCAAACCTAATTTTATTCAATACCAATTTAATACTTTTTAGCGAACAAATTAGCGTTTATTATCAAAAGGTTAAAAATAAAATAAAATAAAAACTGTACAGACTTACCTGTGAAATAGATTTCTTAGTTATATGATCTATCCCATTCATAAGATAGTCGGTTTAATTGGTTTTCCATGGCTACATAGGCGTAACCTCGAGCATTCAGTGTCTTTTCTTCTAAACATATGAACGGTCCGTCTCTGCATAAAGTAACAAATTCGGTATTTGAATAGGTTTGATTATTTGAACATTTACCTCCATGTGACCATTTTCCGCATTTGTGACATCGTTCTAGGTGTCGTGCTCTTCTTTTTGCTGCGAATTTTGATTTTCCTTTACCAAATTGTAACTTATTATCTTCGCATCTGGATTCTTTTCTAACTCTGTCCATTCTTTCTCTGATTACTGATACTAATTCACTCGGTAGTATGTCATTATTTCGTTTAGTGATCAAAGCGTGTAGCATTAGACCATGGTTTAGTTCACAGGCAGTCTTCATTTTGTAAAAACCTAAAAAAATAAAAATTCAGAATGGGGGGAGAAGACTAGTTCTTTAGGGTCTGCTAGGGAAAGACCATTCGGGTTCCATTTTCGAGAACTACACGAAAACAGACAATCTAACTCTAACAGAAATACATATTATCCTTTAAAGACTTGATTCTCCCCACACTTAGTTAGCTGTGGTGTCGAAATTGTGATTAACTTCGTTGTCGACTATCATCGGACCATGTATGTAATGTTTAACTCTGTGACCATTAACTTTAAATTCAATCCCATTTGAATTTATTAATTCTATCGTTCCGTATGGGAAAACTCTTTTGACTATGAATGGTCCAGACCATCTTGATTTCAATTTGCCAGGAAATAGCTTGAATCGTGAATTGAAAAGAAGAACTCTGTCTCCTTCTTTAAATTCTTTTGAACTTCTGATTCTTTTATCATGCCATTTCTTCGATCTTTCTTTATAGATTAACGAATTTTTGTATGCTTCATGTCTTAATTCTTCTAATTCGTTTAGTTGACTTAATCGTAGACGTCCAGCTTCATGTAAATCAAGATTACATGTTTTCAAAGCCCAAAATGCTTTGTGTTCAATTTCTACTGGAAGATGACATGCTTTTCCATAAACAAGTCTAAAAGGTGTGGTTCCAATTGGAGTTTTGTAGGCTGTTCTAAAAGCCCAGAGTGCATCCTCCAATTTAATGGACCATTCCTTCGGATTTGATCCTACGGTTTTCTCTAGAATATGTTTTAAAGCTCGGTTGGTATTTTCAACTTGTCCACTTGTTTGTGGATGATATGCGGTGGAGATTTTATGAGTTACTCCATATCTTTTAAGAACTTTCTCAAGTTGATTATTACAGAAATGAGTACCCCGATCACTTATTAAAGCTTTCGGTGTTCCAAACCTTGCAAAAAGACGTTTTAAAAAGTTGACTACAACTCGTGCATCGTTAGTTGGAAGAGCTTGTGCTTCCGCCCATTTAGATACATAATCAATGGCTACGAGTATATATAGATTATTATGAGATTTTGGAAATGGACCCATAAAGTCAATACCCCAAATGTCAAATACTTCACATACTTGGATGACATTTTGTGGCATTTCATCACGTTGACTTATTTTTCCGGCCCTTTGACAAGCATAACAGGATTTGCAAAGAAGGTGTGCATCTTTGTAAATTGTAGGCCAATAGAATTCAGCATCATAAACTTTTCTTGCTGTTAGTTGAGGCCCATAATGCCCTCCAGTTGGTCCTGTGTGACAATGGTTTAATATTTTACTAGCTTCATCCCCAAATACACATCGGCGTATTATTCTATCGGGACAACTTTTAAACAGATGTGGATCTTCCCAAAAATAGTGTTTTATATCACTGAAGAATTTCTTTCGTTTTTGGTACGATAATCCTTTTTCAAGGAATCCACAAACTAAGTAGTTTGCATAGTCTGCAAACCATGGGATTTCTTTATAATCTATCTTCAATAGATATTCATCAGGAAAGTTGTCTTGTATGGCCGATTCATTTAGAACTTCTAATTCGGGATTTTCAAGACGAGAAAGATGATCAGCGGCGAGATTTTCTGCTCCTCTTTTATCTCGGATTTCAATATCAAACTCTTGTAAGAGTAAGATCCAACGGATTAATCTTGGTTTAGCATCTTGTTTTGAAAATAGGTATCTAAGAGCAGAATGGTCGGTATAGACCACCGTTTTTACTAGAAGGAGATATGATCGAAATTTGTCAAAAGCAAAGACAATAGCAAGGAGTTCTTTTTCAGTAGTTGTATAGTTCGTTTGTGCTCCTTGTAACGTCTTACTAGCATAATATATAGGTTGAAATCGTTTTTCAATCCTTTGTCCTAAAACGGCTCCCATTGCAAAATCACTTGCATCGCACATTAGTTCAAATGGTAGATTCCAATTTGGTGTTATCATGATCGGTGCATTAGTGAGTTTCTCTTTAAGAATATTAAAAGATTTGATACACTCATCTGAAAAGATGAATGGAGCATCCTTTTCTAGGAGTTTATTCATAGGAGTGGCAATTTTAGAAAAATCTTTTATGAAACGTCGGTAAAAACCGGCATGCCCTAGAAAACTCGTAACTCCTCTAACATTGGTGGGATGTGGAAGTTTAGCAATTATATCTACTTTAGCTCTATCCACTTCAATTCCTTCTTTTGAAATTTTATGTCCAAGAACGATGCCTTCTTTAACCATGAAATGGCATTTCTCCCAATTAAGTACTAGATTTGATTGTTTGCATCTAATAAGCATTCGTTCAAGATTAATTAGACATGATTCAAATGTATCATCGAAGACTGAAAAGTCATCCATGAAAACTTCCATGCATTCTTCTATCATGTCGTGAAAAATCGCCATCATACACCTTTAAAAGGTTGCAGGGGCGTTGCAAAGTCCAAATGGCATGCGTTTGTAAGCAAAAGTACCATAAGGGCACATGAATGTGGTTTTCTCTTGGTCCTCGGGTGCTATTGGAATTTGAAAATATCCGGAAAATCCATCTAGAAAACAATAGTAACTATTTCCGGCTAATCTTTCCAACATTTGATCAATGAAAGGTAAGGGAAAGTGATCTTTTCTGGTGGCGTCATTTAATTTTCTATAATCAATACATACACGCCATCCTATTACAGTCCTAGTAGGAATAAGCTCATTTTTCTCATTTGTAATGACAGTCATGCCACCCTTCTTAGGCACGCATTGAACTGGGCTTACCCATGGACTATCAGAAATTGGATAAATTAAACCTGCATCTAGCAGTTTAATAATCTCTTTCTTAACTACATCTTGCATATTAGGATTTAGTCTTCGTTGGCGTTGCACATACATTTTATGACCTTCTTCCATAAGGATTTTATGTGTGCAATACGAAGGACTTATTCCTTTAATATCATGAATCTTCCATGCAATGGCTGGTTTATGAGCTTTCAACACAGAAATGAGTTGTGATTTCTCATTTTCAGTAAGAGAAGACGATATTATTACAGGTAATTCAGATTCACCATGTAAATAAGCGTATTCCAAATGGTTTGGAAGTGGCTTTAACTCTAATTTCGGAGGTTCTTCTATCGATGATTTGTATCGATATCTGTCTTCTTCTTTTAGCATTTGAATTTCTTCTGTTGTTGGTTCATATCCATTAGCTATTAGGGTAGCTAACATTTCAGCTTCATCAATTGGTTCATTACCTTCTCCTAAAGAACATTCTCCTGTTCCTTGTAATTCTGGAAATTCTTCTAATAATTCTGCATGCGCATCTATAGTTTGAATATAATAACATGTATCATCTGCAGATTGCGGTTGTTGCATTGCTCTATCAACTGAAAAGGTAACACTCTCATCCTCTATACTTAGGGTCAATTTCTTACCGAACACGTCTATCATTGCTTTAGCCGTGTTTAAGAATGGTCTTCCTAATATGAGAGGAACTTGAGAATCTTCTTCCATGTCCAGAACAACAAAATCTACTGGAAATACTAAAGTACCAACTTTAACTAGCATGTTCTCCATTATCCCTCTAGGATATTTTATTGATCTATCGGCTAGTTGTATGCTTATTCTGGTTGGTTTCAATTATCCAAGGTCTAGTTTAGCGTATAGTGAATACGGCATTAGATTTATACTAGCACCTAAGTCTGTCAATGCTTCTATTGAACTAAGACTACCCAGAAAACATGGAATTGTGAAACTTCCTGGATCAGATAGTTTTTCTGGTATCTTATTCAACAGCACCGCTGAACAATTAGCATTCATAGTAACAGCCGAGAGTTCTTCCATTTTCTTTCTATTTGAAATTAGATCTTTCAAGAATTTAGCATATCTAGGCATTCCTGAAATCACATCAATGAAAGGAAGATTTACATTTATCTGTTTAAACATATCCAAGAATTTGGATTGCTCGGCTTCAAGTTTCTCTTTCTTCATTTTACTCGGGTAAGGAAGTGGTGGTTGGTATGGTTTAACATAAGGTTTAGCCTTAACTGTGTTATCTTCATTAACCCTTTCAACTACCGGTTCTTTTTCCTTATCTTGATCAGGTTGTGGTTCTTGTGGAGTAGGAATAGCTTCATCAGAAGTTACAGGTATTTCAGGTGGTTTAAGTGTTGTACCACTTCTTGTGGTAATGGCTTTAGCTGTTTCATTCCGGGGGTTGGCATTTGTATCACTAGGTAGACTTCCTGGTTTTCTTTCACCTATTAACCTTGCTAGGTTACTTACTTCTTGTTCCAGATTTTGAATAGAAGCTTGTTGATTTCTAAATGCTTGAGAATTTTGTTCATTGGTTTGTTTCTGAGATGTGAAAAACTGCGTTTGAGTTTCAACTAGCTTCGTCATCATATCTTCTAAATTCGGCTTTTTATCATCGGTTTGTTGTGGTGGTTTGTTTTGAAAATTAGGTCTTTGCTGATTGTAAGTATTATTGGATACTTGTTGATTGCTAGGACGTTGTTGGTTGTTGTATGGAATATTTCGGGTATAATTCTGGTTTTGATTGTAAATCGGTCTTGGCGGTTGATAATTATTCTGATAATTATTTCCAGGCCTTTGGTTTATGTATGAAATATTCTCTCTTTGTTCCATTGTTAATTCAATACTGAGACAATCTTTTGTCAAATGTGGTCCTCCACACTGCTCACAACTAATTCGTATTGAGTGAATATCTTTAGTCATCTTTTCCATTCGTCTCTCCACAGCATCTATCTTTGCGGAAATGGAATCTAAGTCATGGCTAGAATCGGCTCTAGCTGCTTTAGATGATCTAACGATATCTTTTTCTTAGTACCACTCATGTGAGTGGGAAGCAGTGTTATCAATAATTTTGTAAGCATCAGTTTCGGTTTTCTTCATAATTGAACCACCAGCTGCTATATCTATGTCTTTCCTTGTAGTGATGTCGCATCCTTGGTAGAATATTTGTACTATTTGACAGGTATCTAAACCATGTTGCGGACATCCTCTTAACAATTTTCCATATCTAGTCCATGCCTCATATAGAGTTTCATTTGGCTTCTGTGTGAACGTAACAATTTCTGCTTGAAGTCTTACGGCTTTAGATGCCGGAAAGAATTGTTTAAGAAATTTGTCAACTAAAACATCCCATGTATCAATCGCCCCTTCAGGTAACGATTTCAACCAATCTTTGGCTTCTCCCTTTAAAGTCCAGGGAAATAACATGAGATATATCTGTTCATCCTCCACTTCTCGGATTTTAAATAGTGTGCAAATCCTATTAAAGGTACGTAGATGTTCATTTGGATCTTCCTTCGGCGCACCACTAAATTGGCATTGATTAGTCACCATGTGTAGAATTTGTCCTTTGATTTCATAATCTGGCGCATTAATGTCTGGATGAGTAATTGCGTGACCTTGGCCAGTGCGTTTAGCTCTCATTCGGTCTTCCATACTTAAAGGTTCCAGATTCTCCATAATTGAATTTGTTGAATCGGAATCACTAGAGGATTCTGATTTAATGGTTCGTTCCTCAACAATCTCTGTTTGAATGATTGGTGGTTCCGGAGGAAAGTTTAGTGGTTCAGGATCTACAAACCATTCCTGAATATTCTCCGGATTCTCAATTGTGAGGTCGGGTTCAAAAAATGGATTATCGGAAATTTGAACTGAAGAACTTGGTCGACTGGATGATGATTCTAAAGAAAAATCAACGGCAGTAATATTTGCTAAATGTCTTGATCTAGTTACAGGTGGTGAACGTACAAAAGGTGGTGAACGTCTTGCTCGGTGCATTCACTGAATATCCTATTAGTTTTTAAAAGGAAAGAAAAATTATAATAAGTTATCCAATCAATAGACTTTTCTGATTTTGCCCACGTTTCGAATAGCCAAAAGATGCAGCAGAGGGGCATGATTCGTTTGGTCTCAATATAATTGAGGACTGTTTGGTTCCAATAACCCGGTCCACGTACAAATCCAACTATTACTACCAACCAGAAAATTTTTGATGTCTATTAATTTAACCACTTAAAATAAATTTTCGTAATTTTAAGAAATTTAGATAAGAAGTAGAATAAAAATCTATGTCCTAAAACTAGAATAGCTAGAAATAAGAAAGAAAAAGAGTTCGTCGGAAAAAGGTTGAAAAAGAAAAATGGTTGAAAAATAAAAGGTGGCGGAAAAATTAAAGAAACTTATAAAACTTAAAAGTACTTGACTAACCTAACCTTATTACTACAACTAACTTAAAATTATAATCGCAAATTGAGATTACTAATTGGAATGATAATTGATACATAGGTAAAAGGTGTCTAAAAATATTAAAGCTTACAGGAAAAACTAAATCCCAAATGGAAATAACTTAAAAAGAAACTAAAACTTAAAAAGGCGTCGCAAAATTCTAAAGCACCTAAATCTTAGTCTAAAGAAAAAGCACTTAAGGAATTCTACGGCAAAGCCTAAAAATCTAGAAGTAAAAAATACTATGGCAAAAACTAAGTTTAAAACTAAATATGAGCTAAATATACAAATATTACGCTAAAACGATTAAAAAGGGACAAAATATAAAAATATACAAAAAATTGTAAAAAGTACAATTTTTATAAAAATATTATTTTTATATTATTTATTTAATAAAACTACTAATTTTACAATTTAATTAAACTAATTTAACTAAATAAAATAAATTAAATAAAAAAATAAAACTAATTATAATAAAACTAATTATAATATAATAATTAATTAGGGTTTAAAATAATAATTATTAATAATTACTCGTAATTAATACTGAATTAGGGTTTCTGTCAGCGTGTCAGGTTTACTCCGCGAGTTGCGGTATTTAAAGCTGTAAACCTCCGCGAGTCGCGGGGTTCAGAAATTCAACTGACAGCTTTAAAATTCGACGCGTTTTTATTATTTTTTTTTCTGTTTAAAAAAAAATATGTGTATAATAAAAACTTATATTTAAAACTTAAATAAATAGAATTACTTTATAATTTTATAAATAAAAATCTTAAAACTAGATTTATATATATATATATATATATTTATATGTTTTTAAATAAAAACAAAATACTTAAATAAAACTTATATAAAAATAAAGAAACTTTATAAAACTTAAATATTTAACAAAATCTTAAAAATACTTATGTTTTTTTTTTCTTTTTATATTTTTGAATATTTAAAACGTATTTTTACAAAAACGAATTTTAATAAAAGTAAACTAAATTTTTTTTTTTTATATATTAGCGTTGCGCTTCCGGCGTTTAAGAGATCCCCGGCAGCGGCGCCAAAAATACTTGATGTTTTAGCAGAGTAGTATATAAAATAGCTTATATTTTACAAGAAATACTATTAAATACGATACAATTTTACACAAGATATTTATTTATTTATAGAATGGATATACTTAAACCTTGCTACAACACTTATAGGCAGTGTACCTAATCGTACAGTAGTGTAGTTTTTAGTAAGTTCGGTTCGTTCCACAGGGAATCTTTTTAAACAAAGCTTAACGCTATATTAGTTTACTTTTATAAAAATACAAATATATATATATAAGTAATATTATTATTATAAAGGGGGGTTTTTACCGTTTAATGACCGGTTTGTCGATTTTAAAACTTTAGTCGCAGTTAAAACCAAATGTAAAATATTAAAAATAAATACAAGACTTAAATTAAAGCATAAAGTAAATAACGATAATGAAATTGCGAATAATAAAAGTGCGATAAAATAAACTTGCGATAATTAAAAAGTACGATGATTAAAAGTGTAATTAAATAAAATAACAATAAAAATACGATAATTAGAAGTGCAATTAAATATAAAATAAAGGAAATTAAATATGAAATAAAAGAATTATGCTTATTTAAACTTCCGTAATCATGATGTTTGACGTGTTGATTTTAGTTTTATGCCCATGGGTTAATTGTCCTTTGTCCTGGATTATTTAATATGTCCGTCTGGTTTTTGTCCATAACAGTCCATCAGTCATAAATATAAAGTGCGAGTGTCCTCGTCAAATTATCCTTATACCCGAAGTTAAATATTACAACTAATTGGGGACTTAAACTGTAACAAGATTTTAATACTTTATTTAATAATTACACCAGGATGTCGACTGAGTGTAACCCAAGGTTTTAATATTTTGTTATCAATTATACCAAGTGTCCTTGTACATAATTTCACCCCTGTTTTAATTATTCTAGTGGCTATTAATCCATTCCCGTGTCAGGTTAAATGAACGATTATTCGTACATATAAATACCCCGCCCATCGTGTCCGATCGAGTGTATATGGTAATTTATAGGGACGCCCAATTGTAAATCTTTATATTAACATTAACAAACTATCATTTAGTTAAACAAATATAAAGCCCATTAATAGCTCATAGTCTAATTTCCACAAGTGTCGTTCTTTTGTCCAAACCCCAATTATGGTACAAAGCCCAATTACCCAATTTTAGTAATTAGCCCAACATCATGATTACTTCGTTTTAAATAAGCATAATAATAACTTAGCTACGAGACATTAATGTAAAAAGGTTGAACATAACTTACAATGATTAAAAATAGCGTAGCGTTACACGGACAGAATTTCGACTTACACCCTTACAACATTCGCTAACATACCCTTATTATTAGAATTATAATTAAAATTAAAATATAAATTATAAATATATATATATATATATATTTTACGTATGAATGAGGAGAAGAAAAAGATAGATGATTACGATCAGAATGCGCGAGCTTTATAGGGAGTTTCTGAAATTGGGGCTCCGCGACTCGCGGCCTTTTTGGCCTTCAAACTCCGCGAGTCGCGGAGTTTGCTTTTACAGCTCAGAGGAGTTTGGCTCTTTGTTTACCGACGGTTTTAAATAAATATAATATATTAAATAATTATAAGAATTATTTAAATATTATATTATATTTATGTGCATAGTTGACTTGTAATTTTTAGTCCGTTGCGTCGAGCGTTGAGAGTTGACTCTGGTCCCGATTCCGGATTTTCGAACGTCCTTGCGTACAATTTAATATCTTGTACTTTGCGTTTTGAATCTTGTACTCTTGTAATTTCGAGACGTTTCTTATCAATAATTGGAACCTCTTTGATTGTCTTTTGTACTTTTGAGCTTTTTGGTCGTTTGCGTCTTCAATTCGTCGAATCTGTCTTTGGTCTTCACCTTTTATTATTTAAACGAATATCACTTGTAAATAAAACAATTGCAACTAAAAGCTTGTCTTTCTTGAGGAATAATGCTATGAAATATATGTTCATTTTTAGCATTATCAATAGGATATGGACTGGTGGGCGCGAATAATTGTATATGGATCCATAGGGCTTGACATCCCCGTCCGAGCTAGAGCGCTAGCCTTTTAACGGACGTATGTTATTTGAGTTTAAGACACGTTGGTTTGCGCATATTAAAACGAATGGGGTAATTATCACTATAGCGTTAAGTTTAGTTACCAGGGTGCTCTGTTACGTAGAATCTATTGATAAACTTTTGATGAAATCTTGTGGTCTATCTTTATATATGTTTATGACTCGAGCAATTAAACCTATAACTCACCAACATTCGTGTTGACTTTTTAGCATGTTTTATTCTCAGGTCCTTAGACTGCTTCCGCTGTGATGTGCTTGTTGCCTGCATGGAGTCTCTCATGCTTTGTACAAAGTTTATTGCATTCAAAATAAAACTGCGTTGTGTAATAAATAATTGGACTGTGAAGTCAACATGTAAATTAAAGACTTATGTATTTTGGGGTTTTGCTTAAACCTAAGCACTCGCCCACATGTTTATAACTTTCTATGTTTAGAAAGTCACTTATTTTAATGAATGCAATATTTTATCAAAACGTATCATATAGAGGTCAAAACCTCACTGTGGAATCAATGATTAACGTGCTGCGTCAATAGCGATTTTGATGGGTCGTTACAGTTGGTATCCGAGCTTGAGGTCATAGGGAACCAGAAATTACATTAGTGTGTTTAACTGGTAATTGTTAGGATGCATTAGTGAGTCTGGACTATGACCATATTTGTTTTTACTGAATTTTGCTTATCATTTGGTCAAAAACATTATATGTGATATATTTATATGCTAACGTAATTGTTGTTTCAATTATGTGATAGATGACTTCTTCTAATCCTATCATTTTGTACGACTCGGAATCGGACACTGAATCTATTCTATCCACAACTGAAAAGGGCGTTCCAATACCTATTAAAGAAGAAATTGTGTTAGCCGGGGAATCTCAACTCCCGGTAAACCCAGAGGAGGTTCCAGCTCCACCCAACTCTAGTTTTCCAGAGCCACAGTATCGTTGGCATGGACCCATGATCCCTGGAGTAAATGAGGATCGTCCATTTCTAAACAAATATGGACATTGGTCCAGATATACCGCCGACGGGCGGGTTGTGCCGATTACGCCTGGCAGATTTCGGTTCATGACCACCGGTACATATTCTCGCAGTTCGTCATCATATTCTCCTACACATGACTCAGACAGTTCGTCATCAGACGAGATCAGTAAGGAGGAGGATTTCGCTAATGAAATAAAAGAGATCACTAAGGAGAAATTCCAACTTGCTATAGATAATAAAAACAACCACAATAATAAAAAGTCCTTAATTATTAAAAAGGAACAGGACCATTCGATCCGTAACCACCCTTATTGTATTAAACCCACTGAGGCAACGGGTACCTCAAAACCCCAACCAAAAATAAAATACACTGCCAGAATGTCTGTCGGACCATGTGCACACAAACAATTGGCAGAGAGAACCAAATGGGAAGAAGTTTCTGATAGTTCTGAATAAACGACCTCGCAACCATAAATCTTCCATGCGCTATTCTATTGCTTATGTGTGCTACTCTATCTTGTTATGTAGAATAATCATATGTAAAATATCGGTATTGTATGGTATTGTATTATTTTGGTTTATTAATAATAAATGCATGGAATGATTATTTGTATTATTAATACTTATTATTATTATTACATAATAACGTAGTAACTCGGTATAATTTTTCATAGTGGAATATTATTAGGATTTTAGTGGTTAATTCCTTGTACTAGCTATTATGTATGAACTTAACGGGTAGGTAATACCCTAGAAATAATTATAAAATGCTAATAAGAAGAAAAGGCTTTTATAATAATCGGTTCATATTATTAATATGCTACGATTAACTATTGACAACTCATTTTACCTATAATATTCTATATGATTAAATTATATCTGTTGTGTTTATTGAAGTAACATGTCTCAAATGTCGGATGCTGAGTTTGAGCAACTAGTCGAGAAACGTGTGAATGAAAGAATTGCTGCAGCTGAGGCAGCAAAAGCAACAGCCGAAGCAGCAGCCAAAGCAGCAGCCATAAACACAAACTCACGAAACGGATGCTCATACAAAACTTTTCAAGGATGCAAATCACAGACGTTTAGTGAAACCGAGGGGCCAGTCGGTCTAATCTGATGGTTTGAAAAGATGGAGTCCGTTTTCAAAATCAGTAATTTGCGAACGGAGACAAGTCAAAGTATGCTTCGTGCACGTTGCAAGACGGTGCACTTACTTGGTGGAACAATTATGCTAAAGCAGAAGGAATAGATACGACATATGATATGTCTTGGGAAGAACTGAAAAAGATGCTAATCGAGGAGTACTGTCCTCGAAACGAGATCAGAAAAATGGAATCTGAGTTACGTAATCTGAAGGTTATCGGCGCGAATCTCAATAACTATGAAAAGTGTTTCATGGAACTAGCCTTGTTGTGTCCCGAATTGGTGCCAAACGAGAAACGAAAGATAGAAATGTATATTGACGGTTTATCGATCAATATCAAAGGAAATGTTACATCGTCCAAACCAAATATGATGCAAGAAGCCATGACAATGGCACACCAACTCATGGACCAGATCACAGAGAGTTCGATTAAGGCACCAATTACCGAAGTCAAGACAACTGAAGGAAAGAGGAAATGGGAAGACTATAAGGGCAAAAGTACTCAACTGAAGAAACAAGAAACTTTTAAAGGTAAACAAGATGGGGCAACTGCTAGTCCAAACTATAAGGGACCCCATATGTTCTGCAAAAGATGTTACACACATCATGCAGGTTATTGCCAAGTGGTCTGTGATAAGTGCAACAAGAAAGGACATCTGGCAAAAGATTGTTATGCCACCGTTTCTGAAGTAAAGACAAAACGACCGATGTCAAGAAATGTTTTCGATGCGGGAAGTCTGGTCACTTTATAAATCAATGCCCTGATAAGGAGAAGAACAAAGAACCCACACGTGGAAGGGCATTTAATGTTAGTACCAGTGAAGCACGTGAGGATCCTAATCTTGTCACGGGTACGTTTACCGTTAATAATCAACTAGCTTCTATTATGTTTGATATGGGTGCTGATAGAAGCTATATGTGTAAAGACTTTAGTTCTAAACTAAAATGTGCATCATTGCCTCTAGACGATAAATATACTATTGAATTAGCTAATGGTAAACTGATAAAAGCCGATAAAATTTGCCATGGTTGCGAAATAAATCTCGCTGGTGAAACCTTCAAAATCGATTTGATACCCGTAGAATTAGGAAGTTTTGACGTAATCGTTGGCATGGACTGGATGTCCAAAACAAGAGCGGAAGTTGTTTGCGCTGAGAAAGCGATCCGTATCCCTCGAAAGGATGAAACGTCATTAATGATTTATGGGGAGAAGAGCAACTCGAAGCTGAACCTTATCAGCTGTATGAAGGCTCGGAAACTTATAAGAAAAGGTTGTTATGCTATTCTGGCACACGTAAAGAAGATCGATACTGAAGAAAGAAGCATTGATGACATGCCGGTTGTAAGAGAATATCCTGGAGTATTTCCAGAAGAATTACCGGGGCTACCTCCACACAGATGTGTAGAATTCCAGATTGATCTCATACCAGGAGCCTCACCTATAGTCCGATCCCCATATAGACTTGCACCTTCAGAAATGCAAGAATTACAAGACCAGTTGCAAGAATTATCGGATCGTGGATTTATTCGTCCCAGTTTTTCACCTTGGGGTGCTCCTATTCTGTTCGTCAAGAAGAAGGATGGATCTATGAGAATGTGCATAGATTACCGAGAATTAAACAAATTAACGATCAAGAATCGGTACCCATTACCGAGGATTGATGATTTGTTTGATCAATTACAAGGATCAAGTGTTTATTCCAAGATTGATCTACGCTCCGGATATCATCAACTGAGAGTGAAGGAAGAAAATGTTCCTAAAACCGCGTTCAGAACCCGTTACGGTCACTATGAATTTCTAGTCATGCCTTTTGGATTGACTAATGCTCCAGCAGTATTCATGGATCTAATGAATCGCATCTATAGACCGTATTTAGACAAATTTGTCATTGTTTTTATCGACGACATATTGATTTACTCGAAGAACAAGGAAGAACCTGAGCAACACTTAAGACTGGTACTAGAGATACTCAAGAAAGAAGAATTGTACGCAAAATTTTTGAAGTGTGATTTCTGGTTACAAGAAGTACAATTTTTGAGACATGTTGTTAGTAAACATGGAATTAAAGTTGACCCTGCCAAGATCGAAGCCATTAGTAAATGGGAAACACCGAAGACTCCAACACAAATCCGCCAATTCTTAGGTCTTGCTGGTTACTACCGAAGATTCATTCAAGATTTCTCTAGAATCGCCAAACCCTTAACTTCATTGACTCAAAAGGGAAAGAAGTATGATTGGTCCACGGAACAGGAATCCTCATTCTAGTTATTAAAGAAGAAGTTAACGTCTGCACCCATTTTGTCATTACCAGAAGGAAATGATGATTTCGTGATCTATTGTGACGCTTCGCGCCAAGGTTTAAGATGTGTATTAATGCAACGCACAAAAGTTATCGCACATGCCTCACGACAACTAAAAATTCATGAAAAGAACTATACGACACACGATTTGGAACTTGGAGCTGTAGTTTTTGCACTCAAAATATGGAGACACTATCTATATGGCACCAAGTGTACAGTGTACACCGACCATAAGAGTCTTCAGCATATTTTTGATCAAAAACAACTCAATATGAGGCAACGTCGCTGGGTAGAGTTGTTAAACGATTACGATTGTGAAATCCGTTACCAACCCGGAAAGGCTAATGTTGTAGCTGATGCCCTAAGTTGAAAAGAAAGAGTAAAACCTCTTAGGGTCCGAGCTTTGAATATTACAATTCGTACCGATCTCACAAAGCAAATTCAAGCAGCACAGTTAGAAGCTTTAAAAGAAGAAAATGAAAAAGGCGAAATGAGCAGAGGGTTAGAAAAACAGCTTGAAGTAACCCTGTATTTTGCTGGTAGGATATGGGTACCAAGACATGGTAACCTAAGGCAACTAGTACTGGATGAAGCACACAAAACGAGGTACTCAATTCACCCAGGAAATGGAAAAATTTACCACGATCTCAAGAAGTTCAATTGGTGGCCTAATATGAAAACAGAAATTGCTACTTATGTAAGCAAATGTTTAACGTGTGCAAAGGTCAAAGTTGAGCACCAAAAGCCGTCAGGATTACTGCAACAACCAGAAATTCCGCAGTAGAAATGGGAAAGAATAACCATGGATTTCATTACGAAATTGCCAAGGACTGCAAGTAGTCATGATACTATTTGGGTGATAGTTGATCGTCTAACTAAATCAGCTCACTTTCTACCAATAAAGGAGACAGACAGTATGGAGAAATTAGCACGCCTATATTTGAAGGAAGTAGTTTCCAGGCATGGTGTACCCATCTCTATCATATCTGATCGCGACACCCGATTCACATCACGTTTCTGGCAGTCATTACAAAAAGCATTAGGAACTCGATTAGATATGAGCACCGCTTATCACCCACAGACAGATGGTCAAAGTGAAAGAACAATACAAACATTGAAAGACATGTTATGGGCATGCGTGATTGACTTTGGAACCAGTTGGGATCGACACTTACCGTTGGCAGAATTTTCATATAATAACAGCTATCATACGAGCATCAACGCAGCGCCATTTGAAGCACTTTACGGTAGAAAGTGCAGATCTCCTATCTGTTGGAGTGAAGTAGGAGAAAGACAACTTACTGGACCAGA
Organism: Rutidosis leptorrhynchoides; assembly: GCF_046630445.1. Taxonomy (NCBI): domain Eukaryota; kingdom Viridiplantae; phylum Streptophyta; class Magnoliopsida; order Asterales; family Asteraceae; genus Rutidosis; species Rutidosis leptorrhynchoides. The sequence continues at coordinate 89,581,439 of NC_092335.1, forward strand.
AATTATTCATGAAACCACCGAAAAGATCATTCAAATACAACAGCGATTGAAAACGGCCATGAGTCGCCAAAAGAGTTATGCTGATGTAAGAAGAAAACCGCTAGAATTTCAAGTGGGCGACAAAGTCATGTTGAAAGTGTCACCCTGGAAAGGCGTAGTACGATTCGGTAAACGAGGAAAGTTAAGTCCTAGGTATGTAGGACCCTTTGAAATCACAGAAAGAGTTGGAACAGTTGCTTATCGATTAAAGCTACCGCAAGAACTTATTAGTGTTCACAACACATTTCACGTGTCAAATTTGAAGAAATGTTTAGCTGAAGAGGATGTTGTAATTCCTCTTGACGAAATACGAATCAATGATAAACTCCATTTTATCGAAGAGCCTGTTGAAATCATGGACCGTGAGGAGAAACAATTAAAACAAAGCAAAATACCGATAGTTAGTGTTCGTTGGAACGCTAGACGAGGACCCGAGTTTACTTGGGAACGTGAGGATCAAATGAAGCAAAAGTATCCACATTTGTTCACTGATATCGCTCATGAAACAGGTACTACTCAAAATTTCGGGACGAAATTTTCTTTAACGGGGAGGTTATGTGATGACCCGGAAAATTTCGACTAATTTAAACCAATTCTCTATATGATTTAATACTATGTAAATATACATATATATATATATATATGTATGTATATATATATATATATATATATATATATATATATATATATATATATATATATATATTTGTACAAGTAAAAATGACTTTGCTACAGTAAAACACTATTTTGCTACAGTAAAATACTATTTGCTACGTGTGAAACCGTATTTTGCTACAGTGCTACAGTGATTTGCTACAGTAACACTATTTGCTACAGTACACTATTTGCTACAGTAACACACTATTTGCTACATTACGCTATTTGCTACAGTGAAAAACACTATTTGCTACAGTAAATACTATTTGATGTCGACGAACTAGCAAATAAAAACGGAAAAGGCGGTCATGCGATCGCATGGCAAAAACACTGAAAACTCATGCGATCGCATGAGCTACAGTAAATCGAAAAGTACTATAAAAGGTCAGTTTTGCTCGATGAATTTTTCATAATCATTTCTGTACGTAAATTTTATATTTATAATTATAATTATAATTTTAATTTTAAGTTTAATAATAATAAAGTATATTCGAGGGTATTTTTAATTCGGGTTTCAAACCGTTTTAAAATAAGGAAATATTGGGTATTGTTCGGGGTATTGTTCTTGAATCCAAGACCAACCATACAGTCGTCTACCATCATTACGTCTACGCAATTTGCCTACAATATTGAATCGCAATATTGAACTGTGAGTTATAGTCTCCCTTTTTAAATACTTTAAATATTTTTGGGCTGAGAATACATGCAATTTATTTTAAACGCAATAAGACACAAGTACATACAAAATTCTACACTGAGTTAAACCGAAAATCCCTTAGCTTTGGTAACTAGTAGCTGCCAGTACATAGGATATGGACTGGTGGGCGAGAATAATTGTGTATGGATCCATAGGGCTTGACATCCCCGTCCGAGCTAGAGCGCTAGCCTTTTAACGGACGTATGTTATTTGAGTTTAAGACACGTTGGTTTGCGCGTATTAAAACGAATAGGGTAATTATCACTATAGAGTTAAGTTTAGTTACCAGGGTGCTCTGTTACGTAGAATCTATTGATAAACTTTTGATGAAATCTTGTGGTCTATCTTTATATATGTTTATGACTCAAGCAATTAAACCTATAACTCACCAACATTCGTGTTGACTTTTTAGCATGTTTTATTCTCAGGTCCTTAGACTGCTTCCGCTGTGATGTGCTTGTTGCCTGCATGGAGTCTCTCATGCTTTGTACAAAGTTTATTGCATTCAAAATAAAACTGCGTTGTGTAATAAATAATTGGACTGTGAAGTCAACCTGTAAATTAAAGACTTATGTATTTTGGGGTTTTGCTTATACCTAAGCACTCGCCCACATGTTTATAACTTTCTATGTTTAGAAAGTCACTTATTTTAATGAATGCAATATTTTATCAAAACGTATCATATAGAGGTCAAAACCTCACTGTGGAATCAATGATTAACGTGCTGCGTCAATAGCGATTTTGACGGGTCGTTACATTTGGCTTCTCCCTTTAAAGTCCAGGGAAATAACATGAGATATATCTGTTCATCCTCCACTTCTCGGATTTTAAATAGTGTGCAGATCCTATTAAAGGTACGAAGATGTTCATTTGGATCTTCCTTCGGCGCACCACTAAATTGGCATTGATTAGTCACCATATGTAGAATTTGTCCTTTGATTTCATAATCTGGCGCATTAATGTCAGGATGAGTAATTGCGTGACCTTGGCCAGTGCGTTTAGCTCTCATTCGGTCTTCCATACTTAAAGGTTCCAGATTCTCCATAATTGAATTTGTTGAATCGGAATCACTAGAGGATTCTGATTTAATGGTTCGTTCCTCAACAATCTCTGTTTGAATGATTGGTAGTTCCGGAGGAAAAATTAATGGTTCAGGATCTACGAATCGTCCCTGAATATTCTCCGGATTCTCAATTGTGAGGTCGGATTCAAAAAATAGATTATCGGAAATTTGACTTGGAGTACTTGGTTGACTGGATGACGATTCTAAAGAAAAATCAACGGCGGTAATATTAACTAGATGTCTTGATCTAGTTACAGGTGGTGAACGTACAAAAGGTGGTGAACGTCTTGCTCGGTGCATTAACTAAATATCCTATCCTATTAGTTTTTAAAAGGAAAGAAAAATTATATAAGTTATCCAATTAATAGACTTTTCTGATTTTGCCCACGTTTCGAATAGCCAAAAGATGCAGCAGAGGGACAGGATTTCTTTGGTCACAATATAATTGAGGACTGTTTGGCTCCAATAACCCGGTCCACGTACAAATCCAACTATTACTACGAACCAGAAAATTTTGATGTCTATCAATTTAACCACTTAAAACAATTTTTCCTAATTTTAAGAAATATTAGATAAGAAGTAGAATAAAAATCTATGTCCTAAAAACTAGAATGGCGAGAAATAAGAAAGAAAAAGAGCGCGTCGAAAAAGGTCGAAAAAGAAAAAAAATTGAAAAAGGCGTCGAAAAATGAAAGAAACAGAGAATGACTATAAAACTTAAAAACACTCGACTAACCCAACCTTATTACTATCACTAACTTAAAATTATAATCGCAAATTGAGAGTACTAATTGGAATGATAATTGATACATAGGTAAAAGGCGTCGAAAAATATTAAAGCTTACAAGTAAAACTATATCCCAAATGGCAATATCTTAAAAAGGTACTAAAACTTAAAAAGGCGTCGCAAAATTCTAAAGCACCTAAATCTTAGTCTAAAGAAAAAGCACTTAAGGGATTTTACGGCAAAGCCTAAAAATCTAGAAATAAAAATAACTATGGCAAAAACTGAGTTTAAAACTAAAAACTAGCGAAAAACACAAATATTACGCTAAAACAATTAAAAAGGGACAAAATATAAAAATATACTAAAAGTTGTAAAAAGTACAATTTTTATAAAAATATTATTTTTATATTATTTATTTTATAAAATTATTAATTTTTATATATTAATAAAACAAAATAAACTTAATATTACAAATTAAATAAATAAAACTAAATTAATTAAAATTAATTAACTAATCAAACCCTAATTAGGTTTTAAAATTAATAATAATAATAATTATCCCGTAATTAATGCTGTTAGGGTTCCTGTGTGGCCCGTGTCAGACGGCTCCGCGAGTCGCGGTACCACGTGGCAATAAACGCCGCGAGTCTCGGGATTCCAAATTTCAGATGACAGGCTGATTTAAATTCGACGTGTTTTTTTTTATGTTTTATATTTTCTGTTTTAATAATTAAATAAAATATTTATAAAAACTAAATAAAAACTTATGTTTTAAAATCTAAAAAAAAATAGAAATACTCTATAATTTTATAAAAATCTTAAAAATAGATTTATATATATATATTTTTTTCTTTGATTTTATGTTTTAAATAAAAACAAAATATTTAAATAAAACTTATATTTTTATTAAATAAAAATAAAGAAACTTTATAAAACTTAAATATTTAACAAACTCTTAAAAATATTTATATTTTTGTTTTCTTTTTATGTTTTCGAATAATTAACACTTATTTTTACAAAAGCGTATTTTTTATAAAAGTAAACTAAAAATAAAAATCCTTTTTTTTTAATATTTAGCGTTGCGCTTTCGGCGTTTAAGTTCCCCGGCAGCGGCCAAAAATACTTGATAGTTATGCGAGGTGTATATGAAATAGCTTATATTTTAGTAGGAAATACTATTAAATACGATACAATTTTACACAAGATATTTATTTATTTAGAGAATGGATATACTTAAACCTTGCTACAACACTTATAGGCAGTGTACCTAATCGTACAGTAGTGTAGTTATTAGTAAGTCCGGTTCGGTCCACAGGGAATCTTTTAAACAAAGCTTAACACTATATTAGTTTATTTTATAAAAATACAAATATATATATATAAGTAATATTATTATTATAAAGGGGGGTTTTTACCGTTTAATGACCGGTTTGTCGATTTTAAAAACTTTAGTTGCAGTTAAAACAAAATGTAAAATATTAAATAAATAAAAGACTTAATTTAAAGCGTAAAGTAAATAACGATAATGAAATTGCGATAAATAAAAGTGCGATAAAATAAACTTGCGATAATTAAAAAGTACGATAATTAAAAGTGCAATTAAATACAATAACAATAAAAGTGTTATAATTAGAAGTGCAATTAATAAATAAAGGAAATTAAATATGAAATAAAAGAATTATGCTTATTTAAACTTCCGTAATCATGATGTTTGACGTGTTGATTTTAGTTTTATGCCCATGGGTTAATTGTCCTTTGTCCTGGATTATTTAATATGTCCGTCTGGTTTTTGTCCATAACAGTCCATCAGTCATAAATATAAAGTGCGAGTGTCCTCATCAAATTATCCTTATACCCGAAGTTAAATATTCCAACTAATTGGGGACTTAAACTGTAACAAGATTTTAATACTTTGTTTAATAATTACACCAGGTTATCGACTGCGTGTAACCCAAGGTTTTAATACTTTGTTAACAATTATGCCAAGTGTCCTTGTACATAATTTCACCCCTGTTTTAATAATTATAGTGGCTATTAATCCATTCCCGTGTCCGGTTAAATGAACGATTATTCGTACATATAAATATCCCGCCCATCGTGTCCGATTGAGTGTATATGGTTATTTATAGGGACGTACAATTGTAAATCTTTATATTAAAATTAACAAACTATCATTTAGTTAAACAAATATAAAGCCCATTAATAGCCCATAGTCTAATTTCCACAAGTGTCGTTCTTTTGTCCAAACCCCAATTATGGTACAAAGCTCAATTACCCAATTTTAGTAATTAACCCAACATCATGATTTCTTCATTTTAAATAAGCATAATAATAACTTAGCTACGAGACATTAAATTAAAAAGGTTGAACATAACTTACAATGATTAAAAATAGCGTAGCATTACAAGGACAGAATTTCGACTTACACCCTTACAACATTCGCTAAGATACCCTTATTATTGGGATTAAAATTAAGATTAAAATTAAAATTAAAATATATATATATATATATATTACGTATATATTGAGAGAGAGATAGATTATGGATATTTTTTTTGATCAAACTACGTTTGCTTTTATAGGCAGGTTTTGAAATTGGGGCTCCGTGAGTCGCGTAATTTTTTGCCTTCAAACTCCGCAAGTCGCGGAGTTTGTAATTCCAGCTCACCCAACTTTGGCTCTTTGTTTGTCGACGGATTATATAAATAAATATAATATATAAATAATTTTAGTAATTATTTAAATATTATATTATATTTATGTGCATAGTTGACTTGTAATTTTTAGTCCTTGCGTCGAGCGTTGAGAGTTGACTCTGGTCCCGGTTCCGGATTTTCGAACGTCCTTGCGTACAATTTAATATCTGTACTTTGCGTTTTGAATCTTATACTCTTGTAATTTCGAAACGTTTCTTATCAATAATTGGAACCTCTTTGATTGTCTTTTGTACTTTTGAGCTTTTTGGTCGTTTGCGTCTTCAATTCGTCGAATCTGCCTTTTGTCTTCACCTTTTATTATTTAAACGAATATCACTTGTAAATAGAACAATTGCAACTAAAAGCTTGTCTTTCTTGAGGAATAATGCTATGCAATATATGTTCATTTTTAGCATTATCAGATACCTTCTTTGTTCACTATGTGACCGAGGAATTGAACTTCTTCCAACCAAAATGCACACTTTGAAAACTTAGCGTACAGTTTTTCTTTCCTCAATACTTCTAGCACTTTTCTCAAATGTTCTTCGTGCTCTTGATCATTCTTTGAGTAAATAAGTATGTCATCGATGAAAACAATGACAAACTTGTCAAGATATGGCCCACACACTCGGTTCATAAGGTCCATGAACACAGCTGGTGTGTTAGTCAATCCAAACGGCATAACCATAAACTCGTAATGACCATAACGCGTCCTAAAAGCAGTTTTTGGAATATCATCCTCCTTTACTCGCATTTGATGATATCCAGAACGTAAATCGATTTTCGAATAAATCGACGAGCCTTGTAGTTGATCAAATAAGTCGTCAATTCTCGGCAGTGGATAACGGTTTTTGATGGTAAGTTTATTTAACTCTCTGTAGTCAATACACAACCTAAATGTACCATCCTTCTTCTTGACAAACAAAACAGGAGCTCCTCTTGGTGATGTGCTTGGTCGAATGAAACCACGTTCTAATAGTTCTCGCAGTTGGCTTTGCAGTTCTTTCATCTCGCTGGGTGCGAGTCTGTAAGGAGCACGAGCTATTGGTGCAGCTCCTGGTACAAGATCTATTTGAAATTCAACAGATCGATGTGGAAGTAGTCTCGGTAATTCTTTCGGAAATACATCGGGAAATTCTTTTGCGACGGGAACATCATTGATGCTCTTTTCTTCAGTTTGTACTTTCTCGACGTGTGCTAGAACAGCATAGCAACCTTTTCTTATTAGTTTTTGTGCCTTCAAATTACTAATAAGATGTAGCTTCTTGTTGCCCTTTTCTCCGTACACCATTAAGGGTTCTCCTTCTTCTCGTACAATGCGAATTGCATTTTTGTAACTTACGATCTCTGCTTTCATCTCCTTCAGCCAGTCCATGCCAACTATTACATCAAAACTACCCAACTCTACTGGTATCAAATCAATCTTAAATATTTCGCTACCCAGTTTAATTTCTCGATTCCGGCATATATAATCTGCTGAAATTAATTTACCGTTTGCTAATTTGAGTAAAAATTTACTATCCAACGGCGTCAATGGACAACTTAATTTAGCACAAAAATCCCTACTCATATAGCTTCTATCCGCACCCGAATCAAATAAAACGTAAGCAGATTTATTGTCATTAAGAAACGTACCCGTAACAAGCTCTGGGTCTTCCTGTGCCTCTGCCGCATTAATATTGAAAACTCTTCCGCGGCCTTGTCCATTCGTGTTCTCCTGGTTCGGGCAATTTCTAATAATGTGGCCCGGTTTTCCACATTTATAACAAACTACATTGGCATAACTTGCTCCGACACTACTTGCTCCACCATTACTAGTTCCGACACCATTTGTTCCTTTCGTTCTGTTAACCCCTGGTCCGTAGACCTCACACTTAACCGCGCTATGACCATTTCTTTTACACTTGTTGCAAAATTTGGTGCAGAACCCCGAGTGATACTTTTCACACCCTTGGCATAGCTGCTTCTGATTGTTGTTGTTGTTGTTGCGGTTGTTATTGTTGTTAGGATGATTGTTGTAGTTGTTGTTGTTGTTGTTGTTTTGCCGTTTGTTGTAGTTGCAATTGATGTTGCGATTGTTGGGATAGTTGTTGTTGTTTTGGTGACTCTTATCACCGTTTTTCTCCCACTTTCTTTTGAGTAGCTTCACGTTGGCCTCTTCGGTCACCTGTTCTTTAATTCTTCCTTCAATCTGGTTCACTAGTTTGTGAGCCATTCTACATGCCTTTTGTATGGAGGCAGGCTCGTGTGAACTTATATCTTCTTGGATTCTCTCCGGTAACCCTTTCACAAACTCGTCGATCTTCTCTTCCTCATCTTCGAACGCTCTCGGACACAATAGGCACAATTCTGTGAATCGACTTTCGTACGAAGTAATATCGAATCCCTGTGTTCGTAACCCTCTTAGTTCTGACTTGAGCTTATTGACCTCGGTTCTAGGACGGTACTTCTCGTTCATCAAGTGCTTGAATGCAGCATCTTGTCCCACTTGCTCTAGATAGGTATTCCACCATGTTAATGCAATACCTGTGAAGGTATGCGTAGCGTACTTCACTTTGTCTCCTTCAACACACTTACTTATGGCAAAGACCGATTCAACTTTCTCGGTCCACCGTTTCAATCTGATTGGTCCTTCGGTCCCATCAAATTCTGAAGGTTTGCAGGCAGTGAATTCCTTGTAGGAGCATCCTACACGATTTCTTGCGCCATTAGCTGTATTGCTAGATTCAGAGTTATTGTTGATATGTAGCGCGACCTGTACTGCGGCTATGTTTAAAGCAAGAAAGGCACGAAATTCCTCTTCGCTCATATTCAAGGTGTGTCGAGTAGTCGGTGCCATTTCCTTCAAAATAGTCAAATGAAACAAGTTAATCATACAGAATATTAAGAGTAGTCAATAGTATCTCGTAGCATAATATGAACTCATTTATAAAAGATTTTTCTTCATATTAGCGTTTTATAAGTTTAAATTCGGGTACCACCTACCCTTTAAGTTCATACTTAGTAGCTAATATACAATTCAACTACTACAATTCCATATGAAAAACTTGATTATAATAATATATCACATACAAATATTCTTCAAACTTACAACTTCGCTATATTACATATAACATGAAATATAGTACACTATGATATAGGAAAGTTTTGAAGATAAATCTAGTTAATACGCATGTTGTTCAGCAAAGGAAATAAAGACACGTAATTCATAAGTCCAAAAACAAGTCATGCATTCTGGTTTTACTAAGACGACTTCCTATCCTTGGTCTTGTGGAAAATAACCGTTATGACCATTGGCTAGGCAGCATATTGTAATGTCGTCAAAAGGACGAGGGTTTCATAATGTCCAACAGCCCCGTAATAATCTAAAAACCTTGTTTCTCACTGATGTCATAGCGTGGGGGTACGAAATAGTTTATATTTTACTATGAAATACGTTACAAATTACACAAGTTTTAATTATTTATTTACAAAATGAATATACCTAAACCTTGCTACAACACTATAGGCAGTGTACCTAATCGTAGAGTAGTGTAGTTTTTAGTAAGTCCGGTTCGTTCCATAGGGAGCGGGCTTATTGCACACTATATTTTTAAACAATTATATTTGTACAAAATATATTATATTAATAATATATAAAAGGGGGTTTTTACCGTTTAATGACCGGTTTGTCGATTTTAAAACTTTAGTCGCAGTTAAAATCGAATGTAAAATAAATATAACTTAATTTAAAACGTAAAATAAATAACGATAATGAAATTTCGATAAATAAAAGTGCGATAATTAAAAAGTACGATAATTAAAAGTGCAATTAAATACAATAACAATAAATAAAAGTGCAATAATTAGAAGTGCAATTAAATATGAAAATAAAGGAATTATGCTTATTTAAACTTCCATAATCATGATGTTTGACGTGTTGATTTTAGTTTTATGTGAAATATCCCGTTCTTATTGATTAAAAACGTTCCATATTAATTGATTTCGTTGCGAGGTTTTGACCTCTATATGAGACGTTTTTCAAAGACTGCATTCATTTTAAAACAAACCATAACCTTTATTTCATCAATAAAGGTTTAAAAAGCTTTACGTAGATTATCAAATAATGATAATCTAAAATATCCTGTTTACACATGACCATTACATAATGGTTTACAATACAAATATGTTACAACAAAATAAGTTTCTTGAATGCAGTTTTTACACAATATCATACAAGCATGGACTCCAAATCTCGTCCTTATTTAAGTATGCGACAGCGGAAGCTCTTAATAATCACCTGAGAATAAACATGCTTAAAACGTCAACAAAAATGTTGGTGAGTTATAGGTTTAACCTATATATATCAAATCATAATAATAGACCACAAGATTTCATATTTCAATACACACCCCATACATAGAGATAAAAATCATTCATATGGTGAACACCTGGTAACCGACATTAACAAGATGCATATATAAGAATATCCCCATCATTCCGGGACACCCTTCGGATATGATATAAATTTCGAAGTACTAAAGCATTCGGTACTTTGGATGGGGTTTGTTAGGCCCAATAGATCTATCTTTAGGATTCGCGTCAATTAGGGTGTCTGTTCCCTAATTCTTAGATTACCAGACTTAATAAAAAGGGGCATATTCGATTTCGATAATTCAACCATAGAATGTAGTTTCACGTACTTGTGCCTATTTTGTAAATCATTTATAAAACCTGCATGTATTCTCATCCCAAAAATATTAGATTTTAAAAGTGGGACTATAACTCACTTTCACAGATTTTTACTTCGTTGGGAAGTAAGACTTGGCCACTGGTTGATTCACGAACCTATAACAATATATACATATATATCAAAGTATGTTCATAATATATTTACAACACTTTTAATATATTTTGATGTTTTAAGTTTATTAAGTCAGCTGTCCTCGTTAGTAACCTACAACTAGTTGTCCACAGTTAGATGTACAGAAATAAATCGATAAATATTATCTTGAATCAATCCACGACCCAGTGTATACGTATCTCAGTATTGATCACAACTCAAACTATATATATTTTGGAATCAACCTCAACCATGTATAGCTAACTCCAACATTCACATATAGAGTGTCTATGGTTGTTCCGAAATATATATAGATGTGTCGACATGATAGGTCGAAACATTGTATACGTGTCTATGGTATCTCAAGATTACATAATATACAATACAAGTTGATTAAGTTATGGTTGGAATAGATTTGTTACAAATTTTCACGTAGCTAAAATGAGAAAAATTATCCAATCTTGTTTTACCCATAACTTCTTCATTTTAAATCCGTTTTGAGTGAATCAAATTGCTATGGTTTCATATTGAACTCTATTTTATGAATCTAAACAGAAAAAGTATAGGTTTATAGTCGGAAAAATAAGTTACAAGTCGTTTTTGTAAAGGTAGTCATTTCAGTCGAAAGAACGACGTCTGGATGACCATTTTAGAAAACATACTTCCACTTTGAGTTTAACCATAATTTTTGGATATAGTTTCATGTTCATAATAAAAATCATTTTCTCAGAATAACAACTTTTAAATCAAAGTTTATCATAGTTTTTAATTAACTAACCCAAAACAGCCCGCGGTGTTACTACGACGGCGTAAATCCGGTTTTACGGTGTTTTTCGTGTCTCCAGGTTTTAAATCATTAAGTTAGCATATCATATAGATATAGAACATGTGTTTAGTTGATTTTAAAAGTCAAGTTAGAAGGATTAACTTTTGTTTGCGAACAAGTTTAGAATTAACTAAACTATGTTCTAGTGATTACAAGTTTAAACCTTCGAATAAGATTGCTTTATATGTATGAATTGAATGATGTTATGAACATCATTACTACCTTAAGTTCCTTGGATAAACCTACTGGAAAAGTGAAAAATGGATCTAGCTTCAATGGATCCTTGGATGGCTCGAAGTTCTTGAAGCAGAATCATGACACGAAAACAAGTTCAAGTAAGATCATCACTTGAAATAAGATTGTTATAGTTATAGAAATTGAACCAAAGTTTGAATATGATTATTACCTTGTATTAGAATGATAACTTACTGTAAGAAATAAATATTTCTTGAGGTTGGATGATCACCTTACAAGATTGGAAGTGAGCTAGCAAACTTGAAAGTATTCTTGATTTTATGTAACTAGAACTTGTAGAATATATGAAGAACACTTAGAACTTGAAGATAGAACTTGAGAGAGATCAATTAGATGAAGAAAATTGAAGAATGAAAGTGTTTGTAGGTGTTTTTGGTCGTTGCTGTATGGATTAGATATAAAGGATATGTAATTTTGTTTTCATGTAAATAAGTCATGAATGATTACTCATATTTTTGTAATTTTATGAGATATTTCATGTTAGTTGCCAAATAATGGTTCCCACATGTGTTAGGTGACTCACATGGGCTGCTAAGATCTGATCATTGGAGTGTATATACCAATAGTACATACATCTAAAAGCTGTGTATTGTACGAGTACGAATACGGGTGCATACGAGTAGAATTGTTGATGAAACTGAACGAGGATGTAATTGTAAGCATTTTTGTTAAGTAGAAGTATTTTGATAAGTGTATTGAAGTCTTTAAAAAGTGTATAAATACATATTAAAACACTACATGTATATACATTTTAACTGAGTCGTTAAGTCATCGTTAGTCGTTACATGTAAGTGTTGTTTTGAAACCTTTAGGTTAACGATCTTGTTAAATGTTGTTAACCCAATGTTTATAATATCAAATCAGATTTTAAATTATTATATTATCATGATATTATCATGTATGAATATCTCTTAATATGATATATATACATTAAATGTCTTTACAACGATAATCGTTACATATATGTCTCGTTTAAAAATCATTAAGTTAGTAGTCTTGTTTTTACATATGTAGTTCATTGTTAATATACTTAATGATATGTTTACTTATCATAGTATCATGTTAACTATATATATATCCATATATATGTCATCATATAGTTTTTACAAGTTTTAACGTTCGTGAATCACCGGTCAACTTGGGTGGTCAATTGTCTATATGAAACATATTTCAATTAATCAAGTCTTAACAAGTTTGATTGCTTAACATGTTGGAAACATTTAATCATGTAAATATCAATCTCAATTAATATATATAAACATGGAAAAGTTCGGGTCACTACAGTACCTACCCGTTAAATAAATTTCGTCCCGAAATTTTAAACAGTTGAAGGTGTTGACGAATCTTCTAGAAATAGATGCGGGTATTTCTTCTTCATCTGATCTTCACGCTCCCAGGTGAACTCGGGTCCTCTACGAGCATTCCATCGAACCTTAACAATTGGTATCTTGTTTTGCTTAAGTCTTTTAACCTCACGATCCATTATTTCGACGGGTTCTTCGATGAATTGAAGTTTTTCGTTGATTTGGATTTCATCTAACGGAATAGTGAGATCTTCTTTAGCAAAACATTTCTTCAAATTCGAGACGTGGAAAGTGTTATGTACAGCCGCGAGTTGTTGAGGTAACTCAAGTCGATAAGCTACTGGTCCGACACGATCAATAATCTTGAATGGTCCAATATACCTTGGATTTAATTTCCCTCGTTTACCAAATCGAACAACGCCTTTCCAAGGTGCAACTTTAAGCATGACCATCTCTCCAATTTCAAATTCTATATCTTTTCTTTTAATGTCAGCGTAGCTCTTTTGTCGACTTTGGGCGGTTTTCAACCGTTGTTGAATTTGGATGATCTTCTCGGTAGTTTCTTGTATAATCTCCGGACCCGTAATCTGTCTATCCCCCACTTCACTCCAACAAATCGGAGACCTGCACTTTCTACCATAAAGTGCTTCAAACGGCGCCATCTCAATGCTTGAATGGTAGCTGTTGTTGTAGGAAAATTCTGCTAACGGTAGATGTCGATCCCAACTGTTTCCGAAATCAATAACACATGCTCGTAGCATGTCTTCAAGCGTTTGTATCGTCCTTTCGCTCTGCCCATTAGTTTGTGGATGATAGGCAGTACTCATGTCTAGACGAGTTCCTAATGCTTGCTGTAATGTCTGCCAGAATCTTGAAATAAATCTACCATCCCTATCAGAGATAATAGAGATTGGTATTCCATGTCTGGAGATGACTTCCTTCAAATACAGTCGTGCTAACTTCTCCATCTTGTCATCTTCTCTTATTGGCAGGAAGTGTGCTGATTTGGTGAGACGATCAACTATTACCCAAATAGTATCAAAACCACTTGCAGTCCTTGGCAATTTAGTGATGAAATCCATGGTAATGTTTTCCCATTTCCATTCCGGGATTTCGGGTTGTTGAAGTAGACCTGATGGTTTCTGATGCTCAGCTTTGACCTTAGAACACGTCAAACATTCTCCTACATATTTAGCAACATCGGCTTTCATACCCGGCCACCAAAAATGTTTCTTGAGATCCTTGTACATCTTCCCCGTTCCAGGATGTATTGAGTATCTGGTTTTATGAGCTTCTCTAAGTACCATTTCTCTCATATCTCCAAATTTTGGCACCCAAATCCTTTCAGCCCTATACCGGGTTCCGTCTTCCCGAATATTAAGATGCTTCTCCGATCCCTTGGGTATTTCATCCTTTAAATTTCCCTCTTTTAAAACTCCTTGTTGCGCCTCCTTTATTTGAGTAGTAAGGTTATTATGAATCATTATATTCATAGATTTTACTCGAATGGGTTCTCTGTCCTTCCTGCTCAAGGCATCGGCTACCACATTTGCCTTCCCCGGGTGGTAACGAATCTCAAAGTCGTAATCATTCAACAATTCAATCCACCTACGCTGCCTCATATTCAGTTGTTTCTGATTAAATATGTGTTGAAGACTTTTGTGGTCGGTATATATAATACTTTTGACCCCATATAAGTAGTGCCTCCAAGTCTTTAATGCAAAAACAACCGCGCCTAATTCCAAATCATGCGTCGTATAATCTTGTTCGTGAATCTTCAATTGTCTAGACGCATAAGCAATCACCTTCGTTCGTTGCATTAATACACAACCGAGACCTTGCTTTGATGCGTCACAATAAATCACAAAATCATCATTCCCTTCAGGCAATGACAATATAGGTGCCGTAGTTAGCTTTTTCTTCAATAACTGAAACGCTTTCTCTTGTTCATCATTCCATTCAAATTTCTTCCCTTTATGCGTTAATGCAGTCAAGGGTTTTGCTATTCTGGAAAAGTCTTGGATGAACCTTCTGTAGTAACCAGCTAGTCCTAAAAACTGGCGTATGTGTTTCGGATTTTTCGGGGTTTCCCACTTTTCAACAGTTTCTATCTTTGCCGGATCCACCTTAATACCTTCTTTGTTCACTATGTGACAAAGGAATTGAACTTCTTCCAACCAAAATGCACACTTTGAAAACTTAGCGTACAATTCTTCCTTCCTCAATACTTCTAACACCTTTCTCAAATGTTCACCATGTTCTTGGTCATTCTTTGAGTAAATAAGTATGTCATCAATGAACACAATGACAAACTTATCAAGGTATGGTCCACACACTCGGTTCATAAGGTCCATGAACACAGCTGGTGCATTAGTTAAACCAAACGGCATGACCATAAACTCGTAATGACCGTAACGTGTTCTGAAAGCAGTCTTTGGAATATCATCTTCTTTCACCCGCATTTGATGATACCCGGAACGTAAGTCAATCTTTGAATAAACAGACGAGCCTTGTAGTTGATCAAATAAGTCGTCGATTCTCGGTAGTGGGTAGCGGTTCTTGATGGTAAGTTTGTTCAACTCTCGGTAGTCGATACACAACCTGAATGTACCATCTTTCTTCTTGACAAACAAAACAGGAGCTCCCCACGGTGATGTGCTTGGTCGAATGAAACCACGCTCTAAAAGTTCTTGTAATTGGCTTTGCAGTTCTTTCATCTCGCTGGGTGCGAGTCTGTAAGGAGCACGAGCTATTGGTGCAGCTCCTGGTACAAGATCTATTTGAAATTCAACGGATCGATGTGGGGGTAATCCCGGTAATTCTTTCGGAAATACATCGGGAAATTCTTTTGCGACGGGAACATCATTGATGCTCTTTTCTTCAGTTTGTACTTTCTCGACGTGTGCTAGAACAGCATAGCAACCTTTTCTTATTAGTTTTTGTGCCTTCAAATTACTAATAAGATGTAGCTTCGTGTTGCCCTTTTCTCCGTACACCATTAAGGGTTTTCCTTTTTCTCGTATAATGCGAATTGCATTTTTGTAACAAACGATCTCTGCTTTCACTTCTTTTAACCAGTCCATACCGATTATCACATCAAAACTCCCTAACTCTACTGGTATCAAGTCAATCTTAAATGTTTCGCTAACCAGTTTAATTTCTCGATTCCGACATATATTATCTGCTGAAATTAATTTACCATTTGCTAATTCGAGTAAAAATTTACTATCCAAAGGCGTCAATGGACAACTTAATTTAGCACAAAAATCTCTACTCATATAGCTTCTATCCGCACCCGAATCAAATAAAACGTAAGCAGATTTATTGTCAATAAGAAACGTACCCGTAACAAGCTCCGGGTCTTCCTGTGCCTCTGCCGCATTAATATTGAAAACTCTTCCGCGGCCTTGTCCATTCGTGTTCTCCTGGTTCGGGCAATTTCTAATAATGTGGCCCGGTTTTCCACATTTATAACAAACTACATTGGCATAACTTGCTCCGACACTACTTGCTCCACCATTACTCGTTCTGACACCATTTGTTCCTTTCGTTCTATTAACCCCTGGTCCGTAGACCTCACACTTCGCCGCGCTATGACCATTTCTTTTACACTTATTGCAAAATTTGGTGCAGAACCCCGAGTGATACTTTTCACACCTTTGGCATAGCTGCTTCTGATTGTTGTTGTTGTTGCGGTTATTATTGTTATTGGGATGATTGTTGTAGTTGCTGTTGTTATTGTTGTTGTTGTTGGGCCGTTTGTTGTAGTTGCGATTGATGTTGCGATTGTTGGGATAATTGTTGCGATTATTGTTGTAATTGCTGTTGTTGTTATATTGGTGATTCTTATCACCGTTTTCCTCCCACTTTCTTTTGACTTGCTTCACATTGGCCTCTTCAGCAGTCTGTTCTTTAATTCTTTCTTCAATCTGGTTCACTAGTTTGTGAGCCATTCTACATGCCTGTTGTATGGAGGCGGGCTCGTGTGAACTTATATCTTCTTGGATTCTTTCCGGTAATCCTTTCACAAACGCGTCGATCTTCTCTTCCTCATCTTCGAACGCTCCCGGACACAATAGGCACAATTTTGTGAATCGTCTTTCATACGTGGTAATATCAAATCCTTGGGTTCATAACCCTCTAAGTTCTGTCTTGAGCTTATTGACCTCGGTTCTGGGACGGTACTTCTCGTTCATCAAGTGCTTGAATGCTGACCACGGTAGTGCGTACGCATCATCTTGTCCCACTTGCTCTAGATAGGTATTCCACCATGTTAACGCAGAACCTGTGAAGGTATGCGTAGCGTACTTCACTTTGTCCTCTTCAGTACACTTACTTATGGCAAACACCGATTCGACCTTCTCGGTCCACCGTTTCAATCCGATCGGTCCTTCGGTTCCATCAAATTCCAAAGGTTTGCAGGCAGTGAATTCTTTGTAGGTGCATCCTACACGATTTCCTGTACTGCTAGATCCAAGGTTATTGTTGGTATGTAGCGCAGCCTGTACTGCGGCTATGTTTGAAGCTAGAAAAGTACGGAATTCCTCTTCATTCATATTCACGGTGTGTCGAGTAGTCGGTGCCATTTCCTTCAAAATAGTCAAATGGAATAAGTTAATCATACAGAATATTAAGAGTAGTTAATAGTATTTCGTAGCATAATATGAACTCATTTATAAAAGCTTTTTCTTCATATTAGCGTTTTATAAGTTTAAATTCGGGTAGTACCTACCCGTTAAGTTCATACTTAGTAGCTAATATACAATTCAACTACTACAATTCTATATGAAAAACTGATTATAATAATATTTCGCGTTCAAACTTTTATACAATATTTTACAAACTTACAATACCGCTTATTTTACATAAAGCATGAAATATAGCACACAATAACTTTGATACAAGATATTTGTGAAGATAATTCTAGCTAGTACACAAGTCGTTCAGCAAAGGCAATAAAGACACGTAATTCATACGTCCAGAAACAAGTCATGCATTCTGGTTTTACTAGGACTACTTCCCATCCTTGGTCTTGTGGAACATAACCGTTATGGCCGTTGATAAGACAGCGTGTTGTAACGTCGTCAAAGGGATGAGGGTTACGTAATGTCCAACAGTCCCGTAACAATCTAAAAACCTCATTTCTTACCCCAATTACCGACTCCGTCACTTGTGGGAACGTTTTGTTTAATAGTTGTAGGCCGATGTTCTTGTTCTCACTTTGGTGAGAAGCGAACATTACTAATCCGTAAGCATAACATGCTTCTTTATGTTGCATGTTAGCCGCTTTTTCTAAATCACGAAGTCCAATATTCGGATATATTGAGTCAAAATAATTTCTTAACCCATTGCGTAAAATAGCATTTGGGTTCCCCGCAATATATGCGTCAAAGTAAACACATCGTAACTTATGGATTTCCCAATGTGATATCCCCCATCTTTCGAACGAAAGCCTTTTATAAACCAAGGCATTCTTGGAACGTTCTTCGAATGTCTTACAAACTGATCTCGCCTTAAATAGTTGTGCCGAAGAATTCTGACCGACTCTAGACAAGATTTCATCAATCATGTCTCCGGGTAGGTCTCTTAAAATATTGGGTTGTCTATCTATTTTGTGTTTTTATACTGTAAAATAGACAAGAGTTAGATTCATAAAAAAAATACTTTTTAATACAAGCAATTTTTTTACATATATCATAAAGCATAAGCACACTATATTACATATATTACACCACACGAATACAGCTATCTTATTCCGACTCGCTTGTTTCTTCTTCTTTGGTTTTGGTTCGTTTTGCCAAGTTTCTAGGGATATATGATGTTCCCCTAATACGAGCCGTCGTTATCTACATTGGTTTAGAAAAACCTGGTGGTTTAGAGGTTCCCGGGTCATTGTTACAACTTAAGGAATTCGGGGGTTGACGATACATATAAAGTTCATCGGGGTTGGAATTAGATTTCTCTATTTTTATGCCCTTTCCCTTATTATTTTCTTTTGCCTTTTTAAATTCAGTTGGGGTAATTTCTATAACATCATCGGAATTCTCGTCGGAATCCGATTCATCGGAGAATTGGTAATCCTCCCAATATTTTGCTTCCTTGGCGGAAACACCATTGACCATAATTAACCTTGGTCGGTTGGTTGAAGATTTTCTTTTACTTAACCGTTTTATTATTTCCCCCACTGGTTCTATTTCTTCATCCGGTTCCGATTCTTCTTCCGGTTCCGATTCTTCTTCTGGTTCCGACTCTTCTTCTGGTTCCTCTTCGGGAACTTGTGAATCAGTCCACGAATCATTCCAATTTACATTTGACTCTTCATTATTATTAGGTGAGTCAATGGGACTTGTTCTAGAGGTAGACATCTATCACATAATACCAAACACGTTAAGAGATTAATATATCACATAATATTCACATGTTAAAAATATATAGTTTCCAACAAAATTTGTTAAGCAATCATTTTTCAAGTAAACACGGTCAAAGTCCAGACTCACTAATGCATCCTAACAAACTCGATA
This sequence comes from Rutidosis leptorrhynchoides, assembly GCF_046630445.1. Taxonomy (NCBI): domain Eukaryota; kingdom Viridiplantae; phylum Streptophyta; class Magnoliopsida; order Asterales; family Asteraceae; genus Rutidosis; species Rutidosis leptorrhynchoides. Next base: position 89,601,046 of record NC_092335.1, read on the forward strand.
AGACACACTAATGCAAAATTCTGGTTCTCTAAGACCAACGCTCGGATACCAACTGAAATGTCCGGTTCTTATTGATTAAAAACGTTCCATATTAATTGATTTCGTTGCGAGGTTTTGACCTCTATATGAGACGTTTTTCAAAGACTGCATTCATTTTAAAACAAACCATAACCTTTATTTCATCAATAAAGGTTTAAAAAGCTTTACGTAGATTATCAAATAATGATAATCTAAAATATCCTGTTTACACACGACCATTACATAATGGTTTACAATACAAATACGTTACAACAAAATAAGTTTCTTGAATGCAGTTTTTACACAATATCATACAAGCATGGACTCCAAATCTCGTCCTTATTTAAGTATGCGACATCGGAAGCTCTTAATAATCACCTGAGAATAAACATGCTTAAAACGTCAACAAAAATGTTGGTGAGTTATAGGTTTAACCTATATATATCAAATCATAATAATAGACCACAAGATTTCATATTTCAATACACACCCCATACATAGAGATAAAAATCATTCATATGGTGAACACCTGGTAACCGACATTAACAAGATGCATATATAAGAATATCCCCATCATTCCGGGACACCCTTCGGATATGATATAAATTTCGAAGTACTAAAGCATCCGGTACTTTGGATGGGGTTTGTTAGGCCTAATAGATCTATCTTTAGGATTCGCGTCAATTAGGGTGTCTGTTCCCTAATTCTTAGATTACCAGACTTAATAAAAAGGGGCATATTCGATTTCGATAATTCAACCATAGAATGTAGTTTCACGTACTTGTGCCTATTTTGTAAATCATTTATAAAACCTGCATGTATTCTCATCCCAAAAATATTAGATTTTAAAAGTGGGACTATAACTCACTTTCACAGATTTTTACTTCGTTGGGAAGTAAGACTTGGCCACTGGTTGATTCACAAACCTATAACAATATATACATATATATCAAAGTATGTTCAAAATATATTTACAACACTTTTAATATATTTTGATGTTTTAAGTTTATTAAGTCAGCTGTCCTCGTTAGTAACCTACAACTAGTTGTCCACAGTTAGATGTACAAAAATAAATCGATAAATATTATCTTGAATCAATCCACGACCCAGTGTATACGTATCTCAGTATTGATCACAACTCAAACTATATATATTTTGGAATCAACCTCAACCCTGTATAGCTAACTCCAACATTCACATATAGAGTGTCTATGGTTGTTCCGAAATATATATAGATGTGTCGACATGATAGGTCGAAACATTGTATACGTGTCTATGGTATCTCAAGATTACATAATATACAATACAAGTTGATTAAGTTATGGTTGGAATAGATTTGTTACAAATTTTCACGTAGCTAAAATGAGAAAAATTATCCAATCTTGTTTTACCCATAACTTCTTCATTTTAAATCCGTTTTGAGTGAATCAAATTGCTATGGTTTCATATTGAACTCTATTTTATGAATCTAAACAGAAAAAGTATAGGTTTATAGTCGGAAAAATAAGTTACAAGTCGTTTTTGTAAAGGTAGTCATTTTTAAGTCGAAAGAACGACGTCTAGATGACCATTTTAGAAAACATACTTCCACTTTGAGTTTAACCATAATTTTTGGATATAGTTTCATGTTCATAATAAAAATCATTTTCTCAGAATAACAACTTTTAAATCAAAGTTTATCATAGTTTTTAATTAACTAACCCAAAACAGCCCGCGGTGTTACTACGACGGCGTAAATCCGGTTTTACGGTGTTTTTCGTGTCTCCAGGTTTTAAATCATTAAGTTAGCATATCATATAGATATAGAACATGTGTTTAGTTGATTTTAAAAGTCAAGTTAGAAGGATTAACTTTTGTTTGCGAACAAGTTTAGAATTAACTAAACTATGTTCTAGTGATTACAAGTTTAAACCTTCGAATAAGATAGCTTTATATGTATGAATTGAATGATGTTATGAACATCATTACTACCTTAAGTTCCTTGGATAAACCTACTGGAAAAGTGAAAAATGGATCTAGCTTCAACGGATCCTTGGATGGCTCGAAGTTCTTGAAGCAGAATCATGACACGAAAACAAGTTCAAGTAAGATCATCACTTGAAATAAGATTGTTATAGTTATAGAAATTGAACCAAAGTTTGAATATGATTATTACCTTGTATTAGAATGATAACCTACTGTAAGAAATAAAGATTTCTTGAGGTTGGATGATCACCTTACAAGATTGGAAGTGAGCTAGCAAACTTGAAAGTATTCTTGATTTTATGTAACTAGAACTTGTAGAATATATGAAGAACACTTAGAACTTGAAGATAGAACTTGAGAGAGATCAATTAGATGAAGAAAATTGAAGAATGAAAGTGTTTGTAGGTGTTTTTGGTCGTTGGTGTATGGATTAGATATAAAGGATATGTAATTTTGTTTTCATGTAAATAAGTCATGAATGATTACTCATATTTTTGTAATTTTATGAGATATTTCATGCTAGTTGCCAAATGATGGTTCCCATATGTGTTAGGTGACTCACATGGGCTGCTAAGAGCTGATCATTGGAGTGTATATACCAATAGTACATACATCTAAAAGCTGTGTATTGTACGAGTACGAATACGGGTGCATACGAGTAGAATTGTTGATGAAACTGAACGAGGATGTAATTGTAAGCATTTTTGTTAAGTAGAAGTATTTTGATAAGTGTATTGAAGTCTTTAAAAAGTGTATAAATACATATTAAAACACTACATGTATATACATTTTAACTGAGTCGTTAAGTCATCGTTAGTCGTTACATGTAAGTGTTGTTTTGAAACCTTTAGGTTAACGATCTTGTTAAATGTTGTTAACCCAATGTTTATAATATCAAATGAGATTTTAAATTATTATATTATCATGATATTATCATGTATGAATATCTCTTAATATGATATATATACATTAAATGTCTTTACAACGATAATCGTTACATATATGTCTCGTTTAAAAATCATTAAGTTAGTAGTCTTGTTTTTACATATGTAGTTCATTGTTAATATACTTAATGATATGTTTACTTATCATAGTATCATGTTAACTATATATATATCCATATATATGTCATCATATAGTTTTTACAAGTTTTAACGTTCGTGAATCACCGGTCAACTTGGGTGGTCAATTGTCTATATGAAACATATTTCAATTAATCAAGTCTTAACAAGTTTGATTGCTTAACATGTTGGAAACATTTAATCATGTAAATATCAATCTCAATTAATATATATAAACATGGAAAAGTTCGGGTCACTACATTATGCCCATGGGTTAATTGTCCTTTGTCCTGGATTATTTAATATGTCCATACGGATTTGTCCATAATAGTCCATAGTCATAAATATAAAGAGCGAAAGCCTTCGTTAAATTATTCTTATTCCCGAAGTCAAATATTCCAACTAATTAGGGATTCGAATTGTAACAAGGTTTTAATACTTTGTTTAATGAATACACCAGGTTATCGACTGCGTGTAAACCAAGGTTTTACTACTTTGTTAACAATTACACCAATTACCCTTGAATGTAATTCACCCCTGTTTCAACAAGTCTATTAACTATTAATCCAGTTCTGTGTCCGGTAAAATGAATAATTATTGGTATTTATAGATAACCCGCCCACCGTACCCAGTCAAGCATATGTGGTTATATATAAATACGTCAAATTATAAGTTTGTATATTAAATTAACAAAGTATTGTTTAGTTAATATAAAACCCATTAATAGCCCATAGTCTAATTTCCACAAGTGTCGTTCTTTTATCCAAACCCCAATTATGGTACAAAGCCCAATTACCCAATTTTAATATTTTTAGCCCAACATCATGATTACTTCGGTATTAAATAAGCATAATAATAACTTAAGTACGAGACATTAATTTAAAAAGGAGAACATAACTTACATTGAGTATTTATCGCGTAGTGTTACACGGACATAATTTCGACTTCAAAAACCCGTAAAATAACCTTTACATAACCCGAACTAATCTAATATAAAACTACCATATACTATATATATATATATATATATATATATATATATATATATATATATATATATTTATTTATTTATTATTTATTACAGAGTATTATTATTATTATTTTTATTATTAAACTCGGCAGAATGCATGGCCTTTTATAGGGATTTCTGATTTTTCAAACTCCGCGAGTCGTGAAGTTTTTGGCCTTCAAACTCCGCGAGTCGTGGAGTTTGATTTTCCAGCTCACATCAATTTGGATCTTAGCTTTGCCGACATAATATATAAATAAATATAATATATAAATAATTTTAAGAATTATTTAAATATTATATTATATTTATGTGCATAGTTGACTTGTAATTTTTAGTCCGTTGCGTCGAGCGCTGAGAGTTGACTCATGTCCCGGTTTCGGATTTTCGAACGTCCTTGCGTATTAATTTATATCGTGTACTTTGCGTTCCGCAACTTGTACTCTTGTCATTTTTAGACGTTTCTCATCAATAAATTGAACCACTTGGATTGTATCTTGTACATTTGAGCTTTTTGGACGTTTATGTCTTCAAATCTTCATTTTTGCCTTTTGTCTTCGCACTTATTTATTTAAACAATTACAATGAAAATATAATACAATTACATATGAAAATCTATTATTTAGGAGGGATATTGCTATGAAATATATGTTCCTTTTTAGCCTTATCAAATATCCCCACACTTAAACGTTGCTTGTCCTCAAGCAATACATAATTTGAAATAAAATCACACTTCACTCGAATCACTTTTTTATTCTCACACTTTGTACATCAGTGATTTTGATATAGCGGTATAAACAATGATAGTAACGATGGTTAAAGGTGGGTGTGTCATCCACAGTTGCCTCGGGTTTAGGTCAACGACACTTGCAATCAAATAGCCGATTTACTTTCGGTTTCCAAAGCAAAGTGCACATTTGAAAGGTGGTTTACAGTCCCACATGACTATGAAAATGTAGATCCTTAAGGAAATTGGATCTTTATGAAAACATTTAATCTTTTTGAAAATTTAATCTAGCTTTTACCCTAGATAAGTTTTCCGGAATAACCCTTCACCGGTGTTGCAAAATATTTTTGTGGGTTTTGTGGGTTTCAGATTTGAAAATTTTAGCTCAAAACTTATGGTTTTGTGTCACCCACTTGCTATCCTTGTATTAGGAAAGCAACACATCCAGTTTACTTGCTCCGTATATTACCTTTCGGTAAACTACCGTCCGGTTGTAAAGGAAAGCGATGAACAAGCAACTGTTAAGGCAATGTCCCGTGACTTGCTTTTGATTATGGTCTATAAACGTGTTGGATGCTAGTACTATCCTTTGTAGGAGCAATAGTAAGATCATCCTATAATTTTTTCGGTCTGGCACAAGGTCCTGTATTCGACCATGCTATGCAACCACCGTTCTTACGGTTGACACCCGATTTGGTTCAGGTGACCTAATGAATTCTAGGTGAATTCCTAGGATTTTACGTTCAATGGTAATGAACGCATTGAAAATAGGTTTTCAGAAAACAAATCGGTTTGTAATTTTGATCAAAATATTTTCTCGTTCAAGCTCGAGTTTAGATATCATCGAATTCCATGAGTTTGTAATTCTCAATCTTTAAGGTCAATCTCAAGGATTGAGTAATATCAGGCTTAAAAGCTGATTTTTAATCTTTAAGGAGATTATCCTTTCTGGGGGTCTGATTCATTAGTCTTATCAAGCTAATTTGCACGGCGTCCTCCCCATTTTACGAGATAAATCCTTCTCATGGTTAGGATAAATCTGACCACTTGGCGACCCTGTTTGATGCTGAGGTCCGTGGATTTCCTGCTAATTTTAGTGATGACTTTTCTAGATTTTTCGTCAACCTACAGCTGGTCTGGACGACAACTTCCTGACCTAAATCAAGAAGCACGTGTCTTTTTCGGAAGACTTTACTTCCTTTTAATGATGGAATTGATTCATCGTGTAGATCCATCTTTTCTTTTCTTTCGTCGGGTAAAATAGTTAATTTAGTCCAAAACAAAAGCACCTGCAATAACTTTACGGAAACATGTGCTAGATAGTTTTTAATTGAATAACCAGGTACATTCTCCCCACACTTAGTTTCTTTCTTTGCCTTTTTATTCTCCTTTATTCCATTTTAAATGAATTCAAGCATTTTAGGGTGTTTCTCAATTTATGCCCTTTCTGAGGTAACGATAATTTCGGTATTAACACTTAGTTTTCACCGTTCATAAATATATATAAACATGATTTTAAATTCATTTAGTTGAAAATTTTTCAAATTTTCATAAAATTTGGCAAATAAACCAAGTATAAACCCGAGAGAATTTATAACCCTTCCTCACACTTGAGATCATGCAATGCCCTCATTTGCATGAAATCAGACTCTAATTATAAATTCATGAGGGTGATTAGTGTAGAAAAATGATTGAAAATACCCAGTTTGTAATTACAAAGCTCGTCGAATGATAGATGGCGCGCCTCATCGTTCATTCCTTCTTGTTTTATCACACATGCTTTTTTTCAAAAACGGTTGCTTTTCTGAACTGTTATCTAAGTTTTGAAAATACATCTTTTACTCTAACTCATCATGCATTTTTATTAACGAGTTATGCACTAACCCGAACCCCTAATTTAACGTTAAGTGGGGTTAGACTTCCCCACACTTAGCTGACGACATGTGAAGTCGGTAGAATAAGTTCCACGAATTAAAATAGTGAGCCAGTTATTTACATCTCGGGTGGTATAAAATATATCAATGGGTTTAAAGTTTAGACCCACCCGAATATCACTACTTAATTCTTTTTTAAGTGTAGCTTTTAGTAAATGGATATGTCTCTTTTCTGGTTCTTGGTCAAATGGATCGATATACACCGAAATACATATTTCTATAGGGTGGACAATTCCTAACACTTCCTTTCGTTCATTCTCAGAATCAAAGTTTTCACCGCTATTACCCAATTGGGTGAAATTTGAGGTGTCAATATCTATTACAGCTTGTTGTTCATCTTTGGTAAATGACTTGTCTATTGAGAATATTGAGTTGGAAGGTTGTGGAATGGTGAATTTCGGGATCAAAGCAAATTCTTCTTCATTAATGGTACTTATTGGTCTCACCATAAAGGTCTCGGGGGTAAAATTTTCAACGTTATCGTTTTTCCAAGAGTACCAATTTGTCACCCTTACTTCTTCTTCTTCATCCATTGATGGATCGTTGATTTCGTCGGTAGAGGCTAATGTGTCGATATGTTGTGAAATTGGTAAAGCTGAATAAAAAGTATCATCGGGATAATTGGTGATTTCGGAGCTCTCGAATTCATCAAAATTCGATGATATGAGATTTTCTTGCACAATACTCCTCAGATTAATAGGTGTGTAATCTGATAGAGTTTCAGCTTGCCTATTTACAAACTCGCTCATTTGTTCATTTTGAGCATAAAGTTCTTAGAGTTTGATTTTCATAATGTCTAAAAGATTTTCAGACACATAATTTTCCTCGTCTTCTGGTTGTTGAGTTTGAAAATATTCTTGGGAATAATCCCAATTTGAATTGTATTCTTCATAATCGTTCCATTCAGGTTCCGTGGGTGCGTAATTTTCCATAGGAACGTAATAAAAACATTCCCATGTTGAGTGATAATCTCCACAGCTTGTTTCGTCATTCGTGATCCAAGATTGACCGAACGAATTGTCATCAACACCCGTTTGAGAGTATTGATTAAATTGATTTCAGATGTCATAAAGAGTTTCCAAAATATTCTCTAGATTTTCCATAATGCGCTTTTTTTTACTAAATTTTAGCTACAATGTGGTGCATTTACTAATTATCCTATTAGTTATAAAATAAAATAAAAAAATTATATAAGTTATCAAATTAATAGACTTTTCTGCTTTTGCCCACGTTTCGAATAGCCAATAGATGCAACAGAGAGCCAGAACCCTTTAAATCGGAAGCTCACAACTCAGCCACTAACAAATCCGACTATTACTACGAAGCAGAAAATTTGGATGTCTATCAATTTAACCACTTAAAATAATTTTTTGTTTGGAATTATTAGAGAAGAAGTAGAGAAAATTTCTAAGTCGTAAAATTAGCGTGGCGAGAAATAAGAAAGAAAAAGAAGCGCGTCGAAAAATATCGAGAAATAAAAATAAGAAAGTAGCGCGTCGTGACTTAAAAGGCACTAAAATTTTAAAATCGTCGCAAAATTCTAAAGCACCTAAATCTTAGTCCAAAGAAATAGCACTTAAGGGATTTTACGACAAAGCCTAAAAATCTAAAAATAAAAATAAGCTACGGCAAAACTAAATTTAAAATTAACTACGAACGATAAAAATATTACGATTACACTAAATAAAAGGATACAAAATATAAAAATAAAAAGTGATAAAATTACTTATTTTTATAAAAATATTATTTTTATATTTATTTTATAAAAGTATTAATTTTTATATATAATAAAACTAAATATAATTAATTAAAACTAATTAATTAAAACTAAAACTAGATAATAAATTAATTAAACTAATTTAGGGTTTTAAAAAATAATAATAATTAATATAATCCGTAATTAATGCGAAGTAGGGTTCCTGGGTACGCCTGTCAGGGTGGCTCCGCGAGTCGTGGAGTTTTAAGCCTGCAAACTCCGCGAGTCGTGGAGTTTGAAAGACGTTTTTTTTTTAATTTTATATTGTTTTTCTAAAATGATATATAAATATATTTATAGAAAAATAAATTAAAAATATAGCGTTTCGCCGAGTCGCCGGCAGCGGCGCCAAAAACTTGATGTCGTAGCGTGGGGGTACGAAATAGTTTATATTTTACTATGAAATACGTTACAAATTACACAAGTTTTAATTATTTATTTACAAAATGAATATACCTAAACCTTGCTACAACACTATAGGCAGTGTACCTAATCGTAGAGTAGTGTAGTGTTTAGTAAGTCCGGTTCATTCCACAGGGAGCAGGCTTATTGCACACTATATTTTTAAATAATTATATTTGTACAAAATATATTATATTAATAATATATAAAAGGGGGTTTTTACCGTTTAATGACCGGTTTATCGATTTTAAAACTTTAGTCGCAGTTAAAACCGAATGTAAAATAAATATAACTTAATTTAAAACGTAAAATAAATAACGATAATGAAATTTCGATAAATAAAAGTGCGATAATTAAAAAGTACGATAATTAAAAGTGCAATTAAATACAATAACAATAAATAAAAGTGCAATAATTAGAAGTGCAATTAAATATGAAAATAAAGGAATTATGCTTATTTAAACTTCCATAATCATGATGTTTGACGTGTTGATTTTAGTTTTATGCCCATGGGTTAATTGTCCTTTGTCCTGGATTATTTAATATGTCCATACGGATTTGTCCATAATAGTCCATCAGTCATAAATATAAAGAGCGAAAGCCTTCGTCAAATTATTCTTATTCCCGAAGTCAAATATTCCAACTAATTAGGGATTCGAATTATAACAAGGTTTTAATACTTTGTTTAATGAATACACCAGGTTATCGACTGCGTGTAAACCAAGGTTTTACTACTTTGTTAACAATTACACCAATTACCCTTGAATGTAATTCACCCCTGTTTCAACAAGCCTATTAACTATTAATCCAGTTTCCTGTCCGGTAAAATGAATAATTATTGGTATTTATAGATAACCCGCCCACCGTACCCAGTCAAGCGTATGTGGTTATATATAAATACGTCAAATTATAAGTTTATATATTAAATTAACAAAGTATTGTTTAGTTAATATAAAACCCATTAATAGCCCATAGTCTAATTTCCACAAGTGTCGTTCTTTTATCCAAACCCCAATTATGGTACAAAGCCCAATTACCCAATTTTAATATTTTTAGCCCAACATCATGATTACTTCGGTATTAAATAAGCATAATAATAACTTAAGTACGAGACATTAATTTAAAAAGGAGAACATAACTTACATTGAGTATTTATCGCGTAGTGTTACACGGACAGAATTTCGACTTCAAAAACCCGTAAAATAACCTTTACATAACCCGAACTAATCTAATATAAAACTACCCTATACTATATATATATATATATATATATATATATATATATATATATATATATATATATATATATATATATATATATTATATATATATTTATTTATTATTTATTACAGAGTATTATTATTATTATTATTTTTATTATTAAACTCGGCAGAATGCATGGCCTTTTATAGGGATTTCTGATTTTTCAAACTCCGCGAGTCGTGGAGTTTTTGGCCTTCAAACTCCGCGAGTCGTGGAGTTTGATTTTCCAGCTCACATCAATTTGGATCTTAGCTTTGCCGACATAATATATAAATAAATATAATATATAAATAATTTTAAGAATTATTTAAATATTATATTATATTTATGTGCATAGTTGACTTGTAATTTTTAGTCCGTTGCATCGAGCGTTGAGAGTTGACTCATGTCCCGGTTTCGGATTTTCGAACGTCCTTGCGTATTATTTTATATCGTGCACTTTGCGTTCCGCAACTTGTACTCTTGTCATTTTTAGACGTTTCTCATCAATAAATTGAACCACTTGGATTGTATCTTGTACATTTGAGCTTTTTGGACGTTTGTGTCTTCAAATCTTCGTTTTTGCCTTTTGTCTTCGCACTTATTTATTTAAATAATTACAATGAAAATATAATACAATTACATATGAAAACCTATTATTTAGGAGGGATATTGCTATGAAATATATGTTCCTTTTTAGCCTTATCACTCACCCCAACTACTGAATCCGTCACTTGTGGGAAAGTTTTATTTAAAAGCTGTAATCCGATGTTCTTTTTCTCACTTTGGTAAGAAGAGAACATCACTAACCCGTAAGCATAACATGCTTCTTTATGTTGCATGTTAGAAGCTCTTTCTAATTCACGAAATCCTATGTTAGGATATGTTGAGTCAAAATAGGTTCTTAACCCGTAGTGTAAAATTGCATTTGGGTTCCCCGCATTTGACGCTTTAAAGAAAACACGGCGTAACTTACGGTCTCCCCAATGTGATATACCCCACCTATCAAAGGAAAGTCTTTTATAAACTAAGGCATTTCTGAAAAGTCTTTCAAATGTTTAACAAGTTAATTTCGCCATAACTAAATGTGCTGATGAATTCTGACCGACTCTAGACAAGATTTCCTCAATCATATCCTCTGGTAGGTCTTCTAAAATATTCGGTTGTCTACCCTTAACGTCCATTTTGTTTTTATACTGTAAAATAGACAAGGATTAGATTCGTAAAAACAAACAATACAAGCAATTTTTACATAGAACATAAAAGTACAAGCACAATACAATACATTTATTACACAACATGCTCACACCCCTCTAATCTGAATCACTGGTTTCTTCTTCTTCTTCGAACTTGGTTCTTTTTCCTAATCTTCTAGGGATATATGATGTTCCTCTAATACGAGTCGTCGTTTTACACATTGATTTAGAAAAACCTGGTGGTTTAGAGGTTCCCGGGTTATTGTCACGATATTGAAAATACGGGAGTTGACGGTACATATAAAGTTCATCGGGGTCGGAATCAGATTTCTCTATTTTGATGCCTTTTCCCTTATTATTTTCTTTTGCCTCATTAAATTGGGTCGGGGTAATTTCTATAACATCATCGGAATCCTCATCAGGATCCGATTCATCAGAAAATTGGTAATTTTCCCAATATTTTGCTTCCTTAGCGGAAACACCATTGACCATTATTAACTTTGGTCCATTGGTTGAGGATTTTCTTTTATTTGACCGGTTTTCTGTGGTTCCTACTATTCCCCCCTTAGGAACCTCTTCTTCTTCCGGTTCCTCTTCTTCTGGTTCCTCTTCTTCCGGTTCTTCGGGAACTTGTGAATCTTGCCAATATATATTCGACTCTTCGTTATTATTAGGTGAGTCAATGGGATTTGTGCTAGAGGTAGACATCTATCACACAATATCAAACATGTTAAGAGATTAATATATCACATAATATTTACATGTTAATAATATATAGTTTCCAACAAAAATGTTAAGCAATCATTTTTAAAGAAAACACGGTCGAAGTCCAGACTCACTAATGCATCCTAACAAACTCGATAAGACACACTAATGCAAATTTTCTGGTTCTCTAAGACCAACGCTCGGATACCAACTGAAATGTCCCGCTCATATTGATTATAAACGTTCCATATTAATTGATTTTGTTGCGAGGTTTTAACCTCTATATGAGACGTTTTTCAAAGACTGTATTCATTTTTAAAATAACCATAACCTTTATTTTATCAATAAAGGTTTCAAAAGCATTACGTAGATTATCAAATAATGATAATCTAAAATATACTGTTTACACACGACCATTACATAATGGTTTACAATAGAAATATATTACATCGACAAATGTTTCTTGAATGCAGTTTTTACACAATATCATACAAACATGGACTCCAAATCTTGTCCTTATTTTAGTATGCAACAGCGGAAGCTCTTAGTATTCATCTGAGAATAAACATGCTTTAAACGTCAACAAAAATGTGTGAGTTATAGGTTTAACCTATATATATCAAATCATAACAATAGACCACAAGATTTCATATTTCAATATACATCCCATACATAGAGATAAAAATCATTCATATGGTGAACACCTGGTAACCGACATTAACAAGATGCATATATAAGAATATCCCCATCATTCCGAGACACCCTTCGGATTTGATATAAATTTTGAAGTACTAAAGCATCTGGTACTTTGGATGGGGTTTGTTAGGCCCAATAGATCTATCTTTAGGATTCGCGTCAATTAGGGTGTCTGTTCCCTAATTCTTAGATTACCAGACTTAATAAAAAGGGGCATATTCGATTTCGATAATTCAACCATAGAATGTAGTTTCACGTACTTGTGTCTATTTTGTAAATCATTTATAAAACCTGCATGTATTCTCATCCCAAAAATATTAGATTTTAAAAGTGGGACTATAACTCACTTTCACAGATATTTCCTTCCTCGGAAATAAGACTTGGTCACGGATCGATTCACGAACCTATACAAATATGTACATATATATCAAAGTATGATCAAAATATAATTACAACCATTTTTATTATATTTTAAAGATTTGAGTGTATTAAGTCAGCTGTCCTCGTTAGTAACCTACAACTAGTTGTCCACAGTTAGATGTACAGAAATAAATCGATATATATTATCTTGAATCAATCCACGATCCAGTGTATACACGTCTCAGTCTAGATCACAACTCAAAGTATATATATTTTTGGAATCAACCTCAACCCTGTATAGCTAACTCCAACATTACTGCATATAGAGTGTCTATGGTTGTTCCAAATAATATATATACATGGGTCGATATGATATGTCAAAACATTTGCATACGTGCCTATGGTATTCCAAGATTACATAATATATTAGAATACATGTATAGATTTGTTAAACATTTTCCGTAGCTAAAAAGATCAAAAAAATATCCAATCTTGTTTTACCCATAACTTCTTCGTTTTAAATCCGTTTTGAGTGAATCCAATTGCTATGGTTTCATATTGAACTTAAGTTTATGAATCTATATAGAAAAAGTATAAGTTTATAGTCAGAATTACAGGTTACAAGTCGTTTTTGTAAAGGTAGTCATTTCAGTCGAAAGAACGACGTCTAGATGACCATTTTGGAAAACATACTTCCACTTTGAGTTTAACCATGATTTTTGGATATAGTTTCATGTTCATAAGAAAATTTATTTTTTCAGAAGAACAACTTTTAAATCAAAATTTATCATAGTTTTTAATTAACTAACCCAAAACAGCCCGCGGTGTTACTACAACGGCGTATAACCAGTTTTACGGTGTTTTTTGTGTTTTCCAGTTTTAAATCATTAAGTTAGCATATCATATAGATATAGAACATGTGTTTAGTTGATTTTAAAAGTCAAGTTAGAAGGATTAACTTTTGTTTGCGAACAAGTTTAGAATTAACTAAACTATGTTCTAGTGATTTCAAGTTTAAACCTTCGAATAAGATAGCTTTATATGTATGAATCGAATGATGTTATGAACATCATTATTACCTCAAGTTTTCTGGATAAAACTACTGGAAATGAGAAAAATGGATCTAGCTTCAAAGGATCCTTGGATGGCTTGAAAGTTCTTGAAGCAGAATCATGACACGAAAACAAGTTCAAGTAAGATTTTCACTCAAAAAAGATTGTTATAGTTATAGAAATTGAATCAAAGTTTGAATATGAGTATTACCTTGTATTAGAAAGATATCTTATTGTAAATAAGAAAGATTTCTTGAAGTTGGATGATCACTTTACAAGATTGGAAGTAAGCTAGCAAACTTGGAAGTATTCTTGATTTTATGAAACTAGAACTTATAGAATTTATGAAGAACACTTAGAACTTGAAGATAGAACTTGAGAGAGATCACTTAGATGAAGAAAATTGAAGAATGAAAGTGTTTGTAGTTGTTTTTGGTCGTTGGTATATGGATTAGATATAAAGAATGTGTAATTTTGTTTTCATGTAAATAAGTCATGAATGATTACTCATATTTTTGTAATTTTATGAGATATTTCATGCTAGTTGCCAAATGATGGTTCCCACATGTGTTAGGTGACTCACATGGGCTGCTAAGAGCTGATCATTGGAGTGTATATACCAATAGTACATACATCTAAAAGCTGTGTATTGTACGAGTACGAATACAGGTGCATACGAGTAGAATTCTTGATGAAACTGAACGAGGATGTAATTGTAAGCATTTTTGTTAAGTAGAAGTATTTTGATAAGTGTCTTGAAGTTTTTCAAAAGTGTATGAATACATATTAAAACACTACATGTATATACATTTTAACTGAGTCGTTAAGTCGTCGTTAGTCGTTACATGTAAATGTTGATTTGAAACCTTTAAGTTAACGATCTTGTTAAATATTGTTAACCCAATGTTTATTATATCTAATGAGATGTTAAATTATTATATTATCATGATATTATGATATATTAATATATCTTAATATGATATATATACATTTAAATGTCGTTACAATGATAATCCTTACATATATGTCTCGTTTCGAAATCATTAAGTTAGTAGTCTTGTTTTTACATATGTAGTTCATTGTTAACACACTTAATGATATATTTAAATATCATTTTATCATGTTAAATATAGTGTATCAATATCTTAATATGATACATATATTTTTAGTAGACGTTATCATAACGATAATCGTTATATATATCATTTCGAGTTTCTTAACTTAGTAATCTCATTTCTTATGTATATCACACATTATTAATATACTTAGTGATACTTACTCATCATAATCTCATGTCAACCATATATATATGTCTATATATACAACAACATGTAGTTTTTACAATTTTGTAACGTTCGTGAATCGCCGGTCAACTTGGGTGATCAATTGTCTATATGAAACTTATTTCATTTAATCAAGTCTTAACAAGTTTGATTGCTTAACACGTTGGAAACATTTAGTTATGTAAATATCAATCTCAATTAATATATATAAATATGGAAAAGTTCGGGTCACTACAATATTCATACCTGACACATGTACCATCAATAAAACCAAGTTTATTTTTTGTTTGTAAAGCAAGTTTCATAGCACAAGACCAAACATTATAATTTTCAGTTCCTTTTAACTTTTGTGTAATTAAAGAAGCACCAGATGTATCACTAGGATGTAAATACAGCGGATCATTAAATTCAAGCTTACTAATCTTAGTAATATTACCAGTACTAACAGAACTATCATCAGACATGGTTACAGTAACAAGAAGATAACAAATAAGATCAAATCAGCACAAACATAAAACAAAAAATCAAGCAAGATTCAAGAAACAAAAACTAAAGAATATAGCAAGAAAGTTAAACAAGTATCACACAATAACCGCAACAAATCCACGGTTCAGACACTTGTAAGGAAAGAAAACAAACCCCAATCGACTGGTTACTAACCAGGCAACCTGTAGAGACCATTTACAGAATAAATGGTCAAGATCAATCTACGCTTGATCATGTTTTCATAGATCTCAAAGGATCTAGATCAAGAGTTGGGCGTAGAGATCTAGTCAGGGTAAAAAATGCACGAATAAACGTGAGACTCCCCTTTGAAGACAAGTATGCAGCGGAAGAACAAAGACGAACAAACCCTAATTTTCCAAAATTAGGGTTTTCAACCAAACAGCTTCTGATTAACAAAATCGACCCAACAAAAGAATCCACAAGTCGTTGTCGAACCCAAATACAGCAATAACAGTTACACTTTCAACCAATCTTGAAAGAATCAATTGAAGAACAGAAACCCTAATTTCCAGATCTGAAAATTAGTTATCAATTAATCAATAGATCGAATGAAATCAACCTTGCCGCTCTGATACCATGAACAAACAATAGAATAATCACAAGATATAATCATTCAATCACAGAAGGATAAAACCTCTAATCACAAGAGATCAATTAGACTAAACAAAGAAAACAAACGGTCCAGTTTACACAATTACACAATGATTCACTCTTTAACAAGATCAATACAGTTTGATCTTGTTATAACTCACAAATTGAATCAAACAGCAAACCCTAATTTGAGAGAGAAATCATCCAAAATTACAGAAATATGAAAACTGAATAAATAAATTGTAAAAGAATATAAGTTATATATAAATAAATTAATTTGCAGAAAAGCCCTTCAAGTCTTCATCCCTAGTACATCCAGCTTTTGCTTTATACAATTCAGCCACAAAACTTCAGTTCCAGAAATGACAACTTTAGCCCATGCACATTCTTAACCCAGAAATAAATACAAAATAACAAAATAAAGAACAAATGTTTAGATTACTTTATATAATTCAATACTTTTAGTATATAGGAGTAATAATAATAATAATTGGTTATACAGACGGCCTGTTCACAAAATCGGGTCATTATTGTAAATAAAGACGAAGTTTGTAATTGGAACTAATGCAGCTATCATGTTTTTGTGAAATGTCTCTGGAAACGATTTTCATTACACACAACTTATTAATCATTCTAAGAGTAAGTCACCAAACTACGGAAGGAGCTTTTGATGGAAAATCGTGTGTACTTTTAAATTTTACAAACGCAGCAGAACGATAAAAAAAATATTTTCATTCATTAATAAACATATTTTATTAACATTAAAATAAACATCATTTATTTTATTATAAATTTTCACACGATTAACGGTTTCCGACAAGATCCAATTACACCACTAATAATTGTCAAAGTATAATTAATTCACAAAGTTAAGTTTAGATGTACCTTTATAGAGCGATGCAAAATGGTAGAAACAACTGTCCACGTCCAGGATGAAACAAATATTCAAAGTGTATGAATATCTCTATGATTGATCCACACAGCACGTCAATCAACACCAACCAGATGCTAGTCCGTATATAACCCGTAAACAATATCGTATATTGTTTTTTAACAATTAAAAGCAATAAGAAAAATCTTTCTACTCTTATTGGTGTCTCGTTAGTCAACAACCAACGAGATTTAATTAAATAATCAAGTTAAATCATTTAATTTTAATACTTAACACCAAAATAGTTTGTAACATGAATTGTTACGAGACAAGAGAAAACCATTTTCTTGCTTTTGAGTTGTACCATCGAAAAAAACAAAACAATAGTTTCTTTTCTTCGTAATCGCCATTCAATCCGTAGCCGCAAGAAAAAACCCTTTTCTTTATTTGTTAATTGCAAAATCAATAGAAAACTTGAAATATGGCGGCTGACCAATTTTGTGATATGTTAATATGTGATCTTAATTATTTTTTCTGGTTTTCATATTTTTCTTTTTCTTTTGATATGCCATTTATAACAAAAAGGGTATTGACCATTTAACTTAAGGCTCACGTACAAAACCATCACACAAGCCCATTTGTTAATTTTATTTTATTTTATTGAAAACAAAATAAGTCCATTAATTATTAAGTGATCAAAGGCCCATTGAACATATTATATTTAATTAAATCATATTTAATTAAATTATACTTTTTGAATTATAGGTTATAATTATATATCAACAATATATAATAATTGGTGTCTAAATGCTAAAGTGTGTGACCCCATAGGCCTGCATATAAGCGATAGTATAGATTTGTGTCATGACATGCACACTAAACCAACAAACTCCCACTTGCGCATGCCATAACATCTAGAAAACTATAAAGACATATATTGGCGTCTAGCAACACATTAATGCCCCCGAAAATATACAAGTGTTTGTTTCAGCTAAACGAACTATCATTATTAACAAAATGACTTAATGATTGAATGTCTATTGTCCGTTTATTACCAATACCGAGTTGACATGAGACATGGATCCTAGTCATTCGCATTTGTCAACCAATTCTGTTTCTTGATCTAGAAAGATTGAATGCGATCACCAAGATAAAATTGATCTACAATCATTATAGCTTGGACACGGCCGTGTAAATATCCATTCACCTTCATCGAGGGGCCCAAAGGTATCATACTCTCACATAGAGGAATAAATCCCATTTTGATTATATACGTTCGTCATGTACTTCATATCATACCCAATGATGGCCTTTATAACTACCTTGTTCAGGACAGCGTTTAACCATATCAAAGTATAAAATGTCATACAATCAAAAAACAACATATACATCTCAGGTCTAAGGACACAAAGACATAACCATTATGAGATTCACTATTGACGACGATCCATGTAGTGACATCTCATGATTGGGTCATTCCAATATTCATCATCAATGAATACATATGAATTTTGGTCTCAACAAGTTTACTATTCACCATCAGTGAATAAAACCACACATTCATAACAATCTTAATTCATGTTATTCCCATAACATGATCGATTATGGAGATTTTGAATAATCAACAATTATTCATGGATTAAACATGCTAATATAGAACACAGTGATATAAATGAAAACGATTATACCGAGTATCTCAATTCATTAAGATAAAACTGCTTAATGTTCCAGAAATATCCAAATACTAAATTATAAATGAAAATATCAGTAGCATAACGAAGTCCAGTATTACTAGCATGATCATCATGCCTGTTGTGCATCAAGGGCTTCATGAACAGGTCAGCCACTATATCATCTGTATGAACCTTAGGAATACTAATTTCATTCCTCTCAACGACTTCACGAATGTAGTCAAACTTTCAAAGAATGTGTCAGATACTTTTATGTACATGTGATTTTTTCGTAAGTATAATAACACTCGAACTATCACATTACATTTTCATAAGGAATTCAGTGTTGGGAACTCTTCGGAGTTCGGCAACAATACTTCCAAATCCAACAGCTTCCTGAGTAGCTTCTCAAGCAGCAGTGTAATTCTGATTTTGTTGTAGATTGTGCAACAGTGCTCTGCTTTGAGCTCTTCCAATCAACTATCTTGTCCATCATGACAAAGACATAGACTGAGTGGGATCGAGAATCATCTCGATCTGTCCAAAAACTAGTATTTCAACTCTTCTTCCAAACAACCGTAAACCAAGAACATATCTTGAGTACTTTGCAAATACTTAAGAATATTCTTAACAACAATCTAATGTTCTTAACCTAGATTTTGTTGATAATGACTCGTCAAACTCAAAAATAACGAGACATCATTTTAGTACATAACATGGCATATATAATGGATCCTATAGCTGAAGCATATGGGATACATTTCATTCGTCTTATCTCATTATGTGTGATAAAACTTTGAGACTTGCTCAAAGATATGCCCTTTTGCACATGCAATGCTCCAAGGTCGGAGTAATGCATGCTAAGTCTCTACAAGATAAGATATGTATAGTAATTCAAACTAATAAGCCATTTAAATCTATTTTTATAGATCATGACTCCAAGTATATAAGTAGCTTCTCCAAGATCCTTTATGAAAAACATTTTCAAGCCAAGACTTGACATCTTGCAAGTTGAAATGTTATTTCCAATAAGCAGTATGTCATCAACATACAAGATCAAGAAGACTACTTTGCTCCCACTAGATTTAATGTAAACTCAGAGCTCATCTTGTTTTTAAGAAAAATCAAACTCTTTGATATTCTCATCAAACCAAAGATTCTAGCTCCTGAATGCTTGCTTTAATCCATAAATGGATTTTAGAAGCTTGCATACTTTATTAGGATGCTTAGGATTCAAACACCCTTCTGGCTAAACCATATATACGTCCTCGCTTAGGTCGCCATTTAGGAAAGTAGTTTTGACATCCATTTATCATACTTCATAATCATGAAAAGTATTAATGGCAATAAGTATCCTAATTTATAAAGCTCTCGATCGGTGAAAAAGTTTCATCATAACCTTTTGCCACGAATAGAGCTTTAAAAGTGTTTACATTTCCGTCCATGCCATTTGTCTATTTGAAAACTCATTTACACCCTAATGTCTTACAATTGGGTGGAAGATTAATCAAGTCTCATACTTTATTATCTTTCATGGACTGCATCCTTGCATTCATAGTATCTCGTCATTTGGCACATTCTCATAATCTGATATGACCCTTTACGATAACTAGAGGGTTCATCATAATCCCCTGGATGAGGTTCATCTGAATTAATCAGAAGATAATACCTCATGTCTATGAAGAGTTCTACTAGATCTATGAAGTGCAGGTCACATTCTGACTCACCAACAATGCGCTCAGATTCAACGTGTGGATAACTAGTGCTTATAGAAGGTATGTTACTTTGT
Organism: Rutidosis leptorrhynchoides; assembly: GCF_046630445.1. Classification (NCBI taxonomy): domain Eukaryota; kingdom Viridiplantae; phylum Streptophyta; class Magnoliopsida; order Asterales; family Asteraceae; genus Rutidosis; species Rutidosis leptorrhynchoides. The sequence goes on from NC_092335.1 coordinate 89,621,880, forward strand.
GGTTCTTGAATTTCTTCAAGATCTACTTTACTCCCACTAAATTCTTGTAAGAGAAGATCTCTTTCTAAGAACTTAATAGACCGAGCCAAAAACACGTTGTTTTCAGTTTAGTGGTAAAAGTAGTAACCCATTATTTTCTTTGGGTATCCCACAAGGTGGTGTCTTTTATACCTTCTTGGTTGGAACCATAATGAGTATGCCTATAGCAGACTCAAATTCATATCCCAAAAAGACTGTGATAGAGTAGTCAGACTCATCATAGATCGAAACCATATCAAATAAAGTTCGATCTCTCCACACAAACACACCATTGTGTTATGGTGTCTAAGGTTGAGTGAATTGTAAGACAGTCCCACAATTCTTCATGTGGTCTAAAAACTCTTGACTCATAAACTCGCATCCTCTATCAGAGCAAGTGATTTAATGGTATTTCTAAGCTGACTCTTTACTTCATTTTAGAAGACTTTTGAACATTTCAAAAACTTCACGTTTATGTTTCAGCAAGTAAAACAAAACCATATCTACTATAACCATCAGTTATTGTAACGAAGTAAGTTTCACCATCTAGACATTGTTCTAGAAGGGCCACATACATCAATATGTATAAGTCCTAAAAGATATGTAGCTCTTTCACCTATATCGGAGAAATGAGCCTTTGTCATCCTTTAACATAAACATTACTCACATACATCAAATGACTCAAATCCATTTGATTCCAAAAGTCCATAAGAATGGAGTTTTGAAATGCGTTGTTTATATGACCAAGACAACAATGTCATAGATAGGTCTTATTAAAGCGTTGCTTGAGTCGCTTGGCGGTACAGGTATATATCGAATTTATCATTTGAAATCACACAATGTATATCAATTTCAAAAACACCATCACATGGATAGGCATTAAGATAAAAAAATATTATCCTTAGAAAGTGAAAAACAAAGTGCGTAAATGCAAGTTCAAAACTAGCATCTTTCAAACTATATTGCTCCTAATACTAGAAGCATAATAACATTGTTCCAACAAAACAATAAGACCACTTGGAAGAGTAAGCTCATATTGACCAATGGCTTCAACCGAAGCTAAATTTCCATTGCCCACTCGCAAATCCAGTGTGTCTTTCTTCAGTCTATTACTTCTTCTCATTCCTTTTATATTGTTACGGGTGTGAAGGTCACAACCGGTTAACAAAGATCCAGGAATCACTAGAAGAAGTATATAACTCTATATGAAAAATACCTGAGTTTGCTAGTCTTACTAGCATCGCCTTTTATCAGCTTAAATTGGTAGATTGAAAAACTTCATTCTCCAAAACATTTCCACGATGGAAACATTCGACGTCTTTTATTGGGATTTCCTTCTTGGAAGGTGGAATATTTTCCTGGCAAATGATTTATCATTTCTTTCCACAAAGTATTAGGCTTATTCTTTTCACCCTTTTATCCTACTTCTCCTACTCATCGAACAACTTCCGATAAGCATTTTGCTGAGCAACAGGAGCTGCGCAAACAGGAGGATCGGATAAGGGTTCCAAATTTTTTTTTCTTTCAACTTCCATCTAGCTTGAGAACAATTCCCCGGTTGCAGTGCCAGTCTAGGAAGTTGAACAATTGAGTTAATCCTTCTTCAACAAAGAAGGAATTGTGTTTGGTTTACGTTTAGATTAAATAACATCTACAACAAATATAAGATTCAATTTAGTATTTTCGATATTGAGCTTTAATAAATTAACTACCCAAGTTTTTATAATAATTTTAAAAACAATTAATTTACGAAAGCCTAAGATCCACATAGAGGTTCCATAGCCACATCTGTTGATCAGCTAGCAGTTATGGAGTCTATTGGTAGGTAGCGGGTACCAATTGCATTACAAGTACAACTCTTAGATCTTTATGGGACCTAGAGATATATGTAGTCCAACAAACCACTATTATCTACTGGCATGTTTGTCCCATCCTTGCCTCGAACTCAGGTCTCACCGTGAATACGATTAAGTCGTCCAATTTAGAAACAGTGGAAATTCACGCTAGTCTCACTAGATCGAAAAATTCACCTCGTGGCTATAATTTAGCCTAGTCTCACTAGATCAAAAAAAATAACGAGGAGTGTTTGCAAGCTCATTGGATGACAAGACTTAAATTTGACGGGTATTTTAAAAAAAGGTTTGTGTCAACGAATAATGCATGCACACAACATTCGCTACACTATTAGTTAAAAAACATTTTAACCAATTGTATATATCGATAATGTTTGTGCGTCTAATTTGTTATTTAATTTATAGTATATAAAAATAACAAATACACAAACGTGTATCGTTTTAAAACAATTTTAAAAGATGTCGCTCATATGTATTATTTGAGTTTTAAAATCATTAATTTTATACTCGTTAGAGTTTAACTTTTAAAATCATCAATTTTAATCTTTAAACTCGTTATGTGTTTTATTGAATGTTTTCATCAAAAACAATTTAGCATAGATTATAATCAACAATTATAAATAAACATTTAAATAAAACACAACCACGCATCACACACATACATAGCCTAGCCCAAAAATCCTATGCTTGATCCCATGAGCCGACATGAGATCAAGAGGTCAAACTAAGGACAATACCATAGCTCCCACTTGATTCAAGAACCAAGTGAAAACTTGTGCTGAACGCCACTGCCGTTAACTTGATCTAAATGCCATCTTCTAAGCCAAAACCTCGTGTTGTATCCTTATCTTCAATTTTCAATCTTTTACATTTATTTAAAATTGAAAAATACAACTAATCTAATAATTTTACAATATGAAATAAACCAAATTACAAAACTATGAAATTGAAAATAAATACAATACAACTTGGCTTCTATGGCCTCTCAATAAATCAAATAACCAACATGGCATAAAACTGCCATGACCAACAATCACAACAATCACACAAAACCAAACACAAAGGTCGGGGCATTACGGGCTATGTATGCCATCACAATTTTAATAACTACATTATTAAAACCTACATATGGCTTGTCCATGGTTACAATGTGAAATGTCCCGTTCTTATTGATTAAAAACGTTCCATATTAATTGATTTCGTTGCGAGGTTTTGACCTCTATATGAGACGTTTTTCAAAGACTGCATTCATTTTTAAAACAAACCATAACCTTTATTTCATAAATAAAGGTTTAAAAAGCTTTACGTAGATTATCAAATAATGATAATCTAAAATATCCTGTTTACACACGACCATTACATAATGGTTTACAATACAAATATGTTACATCGAAATCAGTTTCTTGAATGCAGTTTTTACACAATATCATACAAACATGGACTCCAAATCTTGTCCTTATTTTAGTATGCAACAGCGGAAGCTCTTAGTATTCACCGGAGAATAAACATGCTTTAAACGTCAACAAAAATGTTGGTGAGTTATAGGTTTAACCTATATATATCAAATCGTAACAATAGACCACAAGATTTCATATTTCAATACACATCCCATACATAGAGATAAAAATCATTCATATGGTGAACACCTGGTAACCGACATTAACAAGATGCATATATAAGAATATCCCCATCATTCCGGGACACCCTTCGGATATGATATAAATTTCGAAGTACTAAAGCATCCGGTACTTTGGATGGGGTTTGTTATGTAGTGACCCGAACTTTTCCATGTTTATATATATTAATTGAGATTGATATTTACATGATTAAATGTTTCCAACATGTTAAGCAATCAAACTTGTTAAGACTTGATTAATTGAAATATGTTTCATATAGACAATTGACCACCCAAGTTGACCGGTGATTCACGAACGTTAAAACTTGTAAAAACTATATGATGACATATATATGGATATATATATAGTTAACATGATACTATGATAAGTAAACATATCATTAAGTATATTAACAATGAACTATATATGTAAAAACAAGACTACTAACTTAATGATTTCGAAACGAGACATATATGTAACGATTATCGTTGTAAAGACATTTAATGTATATATATATATCATATTAAGAGATATTCATACATGATAATATCATGATAATATAATAATTTAAAATCTCATTTGATATTATAAACATTGGGTTAACAACATTTAACAAGATCGTTAACCTAAAGGTTTCAAAACAACACTTACATGTAACGACTAACGATGACTTAACGACTCAGTTAAAATGTATATACATGTAGTGTTTTAATATGTATTTATACACTTTTTAAAGACTTCAATACACTTATCAAAATACTTCTACTTAACAAAAATGCTTACAATTACATCCTCGTTCAGTTTCATCAACAATTCTACTCGTATGCACCCGTATTCGTACTCGTACAATACACAGCTTTTAGATGTATGTACTATTGGTATATACACTCCAATGATCAGCTCTTAGCAGCCCATGTAAGTCACCTAACACATGTGGGAACCATCATTTGGCAACTAGCATGAAATATCTCATAAAATTACAAAAATATGAGTAATCATTCATGACTTATTTACATGAAAACAAAATTACATATCCTTTATATCTAATCCATACACCAACGACCAAAAACACCTACAAACACTTTCATTCTTCAATTTTCTTCATCTAATTGATCTCTCTCAAGGTCTATCTTCAAGTTCTAAGTGTTCTTCATATATTCTACAAGTTCTAGTTACATAAAATCAAGAATACTTTCAAGTTTGCTAGCTCACTTCCAATCTTGTAAGGTGATCATCCAACCTCAAGAAATCTTTATTTCTTACAGTAGGTTATCATTCTAATATAAGGTAATAATCATATTCAAACTTTGGTTCAATTTCTATAACTATAACAATCTTATTTCAAGTGGTGATCTTACTTGAACTTGTTTTCGTGTCATGATTCTGCTTCAAGAACTTCGAGCCATCCAAGGACACGTTGAAGCTAGATCCATTTTTCTATTTTCCAGTAGGTTTATCCAAGGAACTTAAGGTAGTAATGATGTTCATAACATCATTTGATTCATACATATAAAGCTATCTTATTCGAAGGTTTAAACTTGTAATCACTAGAACATAGTTTAGTTAATTCTAAACTTGTTCGCAAACAAAAGTTAATCCTTCTAACTTGACTTTTAAAATCAACTAAACACATGTTCTATATCTATATGAGATGCTAACTTAATGATTTAAAATCTGGAAACACGAAAAACACCGTAAAACCGGATTTACGCCGTCGTAGTAACACCGCGGGCTGTTTTTGGGTTAGTTAATTAAAAACTATGATAAACTTTGATTTAAAAGTTGTTATTCTGAGAAATTGATTTTTATTATAAACATGAAACTATATCCAAAAATTATGGTTAAACTCAAAGTGGAAGTATGTTTTCTAAAATGGTCATCTAGACGTCGTTCTTTCGACTGAAATGACTACCTTTACAAAAACGACTTGTAACTTATTTTTCTGACTATAAACCTATACTTTCTCTGTTTAGATTCATAAAATAGAGTTCAATATGAAACCATAGCAATTTGATTCACTCAAAACGGATTTAAAATGAAGAAGTTATGGGTAAAACAAGATTGGATAATTTTTCTCATTTTAGCTACGTGAAAATTGGTAATAAATCTATTCCAACCATAACTTAATCAACTTGTATTGTATATTCTGTAATCTTGAGATACCATAGACACGTATACAATGTTTCGACCTATCATGTCGACACATCTATATATATTTCAGAACAACCATAGACACTCTATATGTGAATGTTGGAGTTAGCTATACAGGGTTGAGGTTGATTCCAAAATATATATAGTTTGAGTTGTGATCAATACTGAGATACGTATACACTGGGTCGTGGATTGATTCAAGATAATATTTATCGATTTATTTCTGTACATCTAACTGTGGACAACTAGTTATAGGTTATTAACGAGGACAGCTGACTTAATAAACTTAAAACATCAAAATATATTAAAAGTGTTGTAAATATATTTTGAACATACTTTGATATATATGTATATATTGTTATAGGTTCGTGAATCAACAGTGGCCAAGTCTTACTTCTCGACGAAGTAAAAATCTGTGAAAGTGAGTTATAGTACCACTTTTAAAATCTAATATTTTTGGGATGAGAATACATGCAGGTTTTATAAATGATTTACAAAATAGACACAAGTACGTGAAACTACATTCTATGGTTGAATTATCGAAATCGAATATGCCCCTTTTTATTAAGTCTGGTAATCTAAGAATTAGGGAACAGACACCCTAATTGACGCGAATCCTAAAGATAGATCTATTGGGCCTAACAAACCCCATCCAAAGTACCGGATGCTTTAGTACTTCGAAATTTATATCATATCCGAAGGGTGTCCCGGAATGATGGGGATATTCTTATATATGCATCTTGTTAATGTCGGTTACCAGGTGTTCACCATATGAATGATTTTTATCTCTATGTATGGGATGTGTATTGAAATATGAAATCTTGTGGTCTATTGTTACGATTTGATATATATAGGTTAAACCTATAACTCACCAACATTTTTGTTGACGTTTAAAGCATGTTTATTCTCAGGTGAATATTAAGAGCTTCCGCTGTCGCATACTTAAATAAGGACGAGATTTGGAGTCCATGCTTGTATGATATTTTGTAAAAACTGCATTCAAGAAACTTATTTTGTTGTAACATATTTGTATTGTAAACCATTATGTAATGGTCGTGTGTAAACAGGATATTTTAGATTATCATTATTTGATAATCTACGTAAAGCTTTTTAAACCTTTATTGATGAAATAAACGTTATGGTTTGTTTTAAAATGAATGCAGTCTTTGAAAAACGTCTCATATAGAGGTCAAAACCTCGCAACGAAATCAATTAATATTGAACGTTTTTAATCAATAAGAACGGGACATTTCAGTTGGTATCAGAGCGTTGGTCTTAGAGAACCAGAATTTTGCATTAGTGTGTCTTATCTAGTTTGTTAGGATGCATTAGTGAGTCTGGACTTCGACCGTGTTTACTTGAAAAATGATTGCTTAACAAATTTTGTTGGAAACTATATATTTTTAACATGTGAATATTATGTGATATATTAATCTCTTAACGTGTTTGATATTACGTGATAGATGTCTACCTCTAGAACAAGTCCCGTTGACTCACCTAATAATAATGAAGAGTCAAATGTAAATTGGAATGATTCATGGACTGATTCACAAGTTCCCGAAGAGGAACCGGAAGAAGAGTCGGAACCGGAAGAAGAATCGGAACCGGAAGAAGAATCGGAACCGGATGAAGAAATAGAACCGGTGGGGGAAATAATAAAACGGTTAAGTAAAAGAAAATCCTCAACCAACCGACCAAGGTTAATTATGGTCAATGGTGTTTCCGCCAAGGAAGCAAAATATTGGGAGGATTACCAATTCTCCGATGAATCGGATTCCGACGAGAATTCCGATGATGTTATAGAAATTACCCCAACTGAATTTAAAAAGGCAAAAGAAAATAATAAGGGAAAGGGCATAAAAATAGAGAAATCTAATTCCAACCCCGATGAACTTTATATGTATCGTCAACCCCCGAAGTCCTTAAGTTGTAACAATGACCCGGGAACCTCTAAACCACCAGGTTTTTCTAAACCAATGTGGATAACGACGGCTCGTATTAGGGGAACATCATATATCCCTAGAAACTTGGCAAAACGAACCAAAACCGAAGAAGAAGAAACAAGCGAGTCGGAATAAGATAGTTGTATTCGTGTGGTGTATTATAAGTAATATAGTGTGCTTATGCTTTATGATATATGTAAAAATTGCTTGTATTAATAAGTATTTTTTTTATGAATCTAACTCTTGTCTATTTTACAGTATAAAAACACAAAATGGACAGACAACCCAATATTTTAAGAGACCTACCCGGAGACATGATTGATGAAATCTTGTCTAGAGTCGGTCAGAATTCTTCGGCACAACTATTTAAGGTGAGATCAGTTTGTAAGACATTCGAAGAACGTTCCAAGAATGCCTTGGTTTATAAAATGCTTTCGTTCGAAAGATGGGGGATATCACATTGGGAAATCCATAAGTTACGATGTGTTTACTTTGACGCATATATTGCGGGGAACCCAAACGCTATTTTACGCAATGGGTTAAGAAATTATTTTGACTCAATATATCCGAATATTGGACTTCGTGATTTAGAAAAAGCGGCTAACATGCAACATAAAGAAGCATGTTATGCTTACGGATTAGTAATGTTCACTTCTCACCAAAGTGAGAACAAGAACATCGGGCTACAACTATTAAACAAAACATTCCCACAAGTGACGAAGTCGGTAATTGGGGTAAGAAATGAGGTATTTAGATTGTTACGGGACTGTTGGACATTACGTAACCCTCGTCCCTTTGACGACGTTACAACACGTTGTCTTATCAACGGCCATAACGGTTATGTTCCACAAGACCAAGGATGGGAAGTAATCCTAGTAAAACCAGAATGCATGACTTGTTTCTGGACGTATGAATTACGTGTCTTTATTGTCTTTGCTGAACGACTTGTGTACTAGCTAGAATTATCTTCACAACCATCTTGTATCAAATTTATTGTGTGCTATATTTCATGCTATATGTAAAATAAGCGGTATTGTAAGTTTGTAAAATATTGTGTAGAAGTTTGAACGCGAAATATTATTATAATCAGTTTTTCATATAGAATTGTAGTAGTTGAATTGTATATTAGCTACTAAGTATGAACTTAACGGGTAGGTACTACCCGAATCTTAACTTATAAAATGCTAATATGAAGAAAAAGCTTTTATAAATGAGTTCATATTATGCTACGAAATACTATTAACTACTCTTAATATTCTGTATGATTAACTTGTTCCATTTGACTATTTTGAAGGAAATGGCACCGACTACTCGACACACCGTGAATATGAATGAAGAGGAATTCCGTACTTTTCTAGCTTCAAACATAGCCGCAGTACAGGCTGCGCTACATACCAACAATAACCTTGGATCTAGCAGTACAGGAAATCGTGTAGGATGCACCTACAAAGAATTCACTGCCTGCAAACCTTTGGAATTTGATGGAACCGAAGGACCGATCGGATTGAAACGGTGGACCGAGAAGGTCGAATCGGTGTTTGCCATAAGTAAGTGTACTGAAGAGGACAAAGTGAAGTACGCTACGCATACCTTCACAGGTTCTGCGTTAACATGGTGGAATACCTATCTAGAGCAAGTGGGACAAGACGATGCGTACGCACAACCGTGGTCAACATTCAAGCACTTGATGAACGAGAAGTACCGTCCCAGAACCGAGGTCAATAAGCTCAAGACAGAACTTAGAGGGTTACGAACCCAAGGATTTGATATTACCACGTACGAAAGACAATTCACAGAATTGTGCCTATTGTGTCCGGGAGCATTCGAAGATGAGGAAGAGAAGATCGACGCGTTTGTGAAAGGATTACCGGAAAGAATCCAAGAAGATATAAGTTCACACGAGCCCGCCTCCATACAACAGGCATGTAGAATGGCTCACAAACTAGTGAACCAGATTGAAGAAAGAATTAAAGAACAGACTGCTGAAGAGACCAATGTGAAGCAAGTCAAAAGAAAGTGGGAGGAAAACGGTGATAAGAATCACCAATACAACAACAACAGCAATTACAACAATAATCGCAACAATTATCCCAGCAATCGCAACATCAATCGCAACTACAACAACAACAACAACAACAACAACAACAACAACAACAACAACAACAACAACAACAACAACAACAACAACAACAACAACAACAACAACAACAACAACAACAACAACAACAACAACAACAACAACAACAACAACAACAACAACAACAACAACAACAACAGCAACTACAACAATCATCCCAACAATAATAATAACCGCAACAACAACAACAATCAGAAGCAGCTATGCCAAAGGTGTGAAAAGTATCACTCGGGGTTCTGCACCAAATTTTGCAACAAGTGTAAAAGAAATGGTCATAGCGCGGCGAAGTGTGAGGTCTACGGACCAGGGGTTAATAGAACGAAAGGAACAAATGGTGTCGGAACGAGTAATGGCAGAGCAAGTAGTGTCGGAGCAAGTTATGCCAATGTAGTTTGTTATAAATGTGGAAAACCGGGCCACATTATTAGAAATTGCCCGAACCAGGAGAACACGAATGGACAAGGCCGCGGAAGAGTTTTCAATATTAATGCGGCAGAGGCACAGGAAGACCCGGAGCTTGTTACGGGTACGTTTCTTATTGACAATAAATCTGCTTACGTTTTATTTGATTCGGGTGCGGATAGAAGCTATATGAGTAGAGATTTTTGTGCTAAATTAAGTTGTCCATTGACGCCTTTGGATAGTAAATTTTTACTCGAATTAGCAAATGGTAAATTAATTTCAGCAGATAATATATGTCGGAATCGAGAAATTAAACTGGTTAGCGAAACATTTAAGATTGATTTGATACCAGTAGAGTTAGGGAGTTTTGATGTGATAATCGGTATGGACTGGTTGAAAGAAGTGAAAGCAGAGATCGTTTGTTACAAAAATGCAATTTGCATTATACGAGAAAAAGGAAAACCCTTAATGGTGTACGGAGAAAAGGGCAACACGAAGCTA